>NC_057884.1:8592157-9203823 GCF_019740435.1 Gambusia affinis | reverse complement strand
AATCATAACACACTTTGCTACACAGCATAAATAGTAAGTATGGTGCTGAGTTCACTTTATTTATCTATATTTTATATAGATCTCAGTCTTGTAGGGAACATTGGGGATGTGGTTTAATGGGAGAATTACTTCATGAATGTTTAGCTGACAAACATGTTTCATCTGCATAATGCTATCATATCAAAATGAACCAAAATCTTTTGAGTATGTTTTCCAGGCACATTGTTGAATCTATGTTACAAAGAACAAAGGCAATGTCACACTCTTAAGGGATGGTAGAAACGTGTATATATTGGAGTGTACTTCAAGGACTTGTTTTGGCCAAGTTATGCTATACCGCTAGTAACAAACTCTTCTACAGTTTGTCCAAAAATTTGAATATTGTGTAAAAAATATACACATTAATGTTGCTCAATACTGAAAAGTGCAATAGGACACCTCATTATGAAGTTGTTTTTAGCAAGAGACCATTTCAGGAAAAGAAAGAAACTTAACCATAGGTAAACACAAACCTTAATCCTGCTTCACACTTAAATCAGTTGTATAAAACAGTGCATTTGCTAGACTACCAGCTTGGCACTTTAGTCTAACAAAATTTTGCCCCATCCCTGATTATCAGCTGTGAAATGTTGGAGAGGTCTTCTTGCATGTATAGGCTGCTTTTACTCTCTCCTAAACATCTAATTGAAATCCAGATCTGGACTTATCTCTCAGCTTAGGGCTTTTCATTATAATTCTCAGCCAATCCTTGGTGGATGTACAGGTATGTCTTCAACAATGACCTTTTGGGATCTATTCTCCTTGAGGGTTTCTGCTACACAACTGTCATGTCCAAAATTTTATTTTCCTTGTGAACTAAACTAGTGTTTATTATCTCTAAGCCACTATCATCAAAAATAATAATAATAAAAGTGTGAAATATATCAATCTTTAAGAAATGGACTTATATGATGCACAAGAGGCACTTTTTTGATTTGAATCATAAAGAAATGAACTTTTTGATGATATTCTAATATACTGAGATCAACCTACACAACAGAATCCATCCTACGACATTTACAGTATCTGTCACATTCACCATAATAAAATTAATTACGCTTATCACTGAGCAGCAAACTATCTAGGTGATCATATATTTCAAAGTGACCAAATTAAACTGTTTTGCAGATTCATAAATTTCCCGTACACGATCAGGAGGCAGCTGGGAGAGATGATCCATGACACAGTCTGGATGGTTAGTGTCGCTATGGTGACTTGCTTTTTAACAAATAGCACTGACAATATCAAGTGTCGCTATGGTTGCAGATGAAAATATGTACACTGGCTTTTCTCTCCCTTTTTTTTATGAAAAACATCAAGAACTGATTTATATCTGTCTCCATGGCAACCCCAGCATATAGGATGGACAGAAAGAGAGGCAGAGAGAAAGAGAAAGAAAGAGAGATGTATATTGCAATATCTGAGAGGAATGTGGAGAATACAACACTGCAAGAATGAGGTCCAAATCTGACCTCATTGGAACTCAGGATTTCCAGTAAGAGGAGCACTGGGTTGAAGTTATGACCTCAGATCTCATCATATTATCAAACTTATATTGCTAGAAAGCAAAAAATAAACAAATTAAATCCTATCATAGTACTTAGCATGTAATTAAATAGATAAAAATATTTAATATAAAAGCAATGGATTGGCTTATTTCTTTTAAATCTACCAAGCATTCCATAATAGTTTAGTAAATTTAAGAATACATAAAAGCATACTTTGTACCAAATACATCAGACCATAGTATTGATTCCTTCCATGCCTTGCCCTTTCTAAGCTAAAGAAACCTTTGCTTATTGCCACTCCTGCAACGCCTCCTGTGACCATCTCTGAGCTCATCTCTAAGCCAGCTGGTGGCACACTTGTCCTAAATCTCACATGGAGCTGCGATTTCACTAATACCCAATCTAAACTATCAAGTATGTTACATTTGTCATCTTTTAGAGCAAATCATTTTATTTGTTTTATGCCACAAAGCTGATGTTGATTCATGTACTAGCAGTAACACCTTTGTATGTGCATTAGGCAGATTGGAATCAAATTCTCACTGTCTGTTCACCTTAAGTCAAAATATCCCATTGCCATGGTAAATACATAAAATGTAAAGCAATGATGTATATTGTGACTTTAAACAGAAAAGCAACAATTACTTGACTCTGCCTTACTTCAAATTCTTAACTTCTTACAGCTGCTGTCATCTCCTGCCAGTTCAATACCCTCCTCGGCTTCAATGTTATTGTTCAAGTGGAAACTGTTTACCTGGGTAAACCTTGATTCTAATATTCCCCAAGCCTGTTTCACATCATCAAGTTGTGTTCTACATACAAATTGATCTGTATATTTTAGCAATACTGCCAAACATAATCCCCCCCCCCCCCCCCCCAGTTTTACCATTTCTTTTCTCCAAAATTGTTGTTTACATTTTTTAAATCTTTTTTTGCACCAAAGACGCATTAAATGTTGCATATCAAATTAAGATTCTCATAATAGATAAAATTGACCAAATCGCTCCTGCACAGAGATAACAGACTCATCAGTACCTTTAGATAAATTTTGTCTTAACCCCGCCCTTTCCTGCTGTCTTGACAAGGGTGTGCAAAGAGACGAGCGGGAGAAGGTCGACAAATCGAGCCTATCCACGGATTTTTCAGGGCGAGGCGACGGTAGAGGAGCGCGGTGAACGTGGTTTGTCTGCAGGTCTGTTTTTATAAAGGTTACAGTTTGATAGTAGTTCGTGACTTTACCTCCTTTGCTTTTGGTCTGAATATTGGACATTTTTGGAGGACGGTAATTTAACGTGCTTGCTCTGCTGTCTTTATTTTCTTGTCGTGCATGTTGGCCAGTCTTAACGTGGACACTAGCTGGCGCCTCGCAAAACGCACAGACCCAAAAGCTGGCTAACTAGCTGCTAGCATGGAAAGTAATGTCAACACTGCTACAGGCTTTGTAAAATCCGGGGGAAAATACGTTTCTCGTTCAAATTACACCCTCCCAATCTGCAGTCATAGTTTATATCAACATTAAAATCCTATTCGTAGAGAGTTATGCACATAAACTGCCAAATTGTTGCAGGCGCTTTCCTTTCTCTGGACAGGACCTATGCGAACATGACCGGGGCTGCTCTGTAAAGCCAAGGGTAGCATAACGTCCTAGCTGTGTTTGTCCAGGCCTCTGTTTAGGAGTGATGCTTCTGCAAAATGTATAGTCCTCATTTGTGAGAAGAGCACCTAGGAGGGTAGTATGTGTAAGCTGGATACATTCAGTCCCTTTACGCTAAAGTCCATGCTCTTCCTCCTGGATTATTGTGTTTTATTATAAACAAGCAGGCATGTTTAACATGTGATAGGAAAAACTGGTAAGGTTTAATTAAGTTCGCAGGTAAAGCTGTACTGATGTCCTTACTGGACAGATTTCTTCCGATTTTCTTTAAAGTTTCAGATGCGAATTCAATTTTGACTTATTCTAACTTTTTTCTGAGGACAAACGTGACACATGTTTTTCCGGTAGAATTTTTTTTTTCTATTTGAATCAAATATAAAAACTATTTTTATGAAATTCAAAAAAAGTGCATCAATAAATGTTCTGTTGGTTGACAAAAAATTATATCTTTTGAATACTATAAAAAGGGAAGCATATTTTTCAGGATTTGACTTGCTGATCACCAAAAGTGAAGGGAAATTTCTTTGACTGTTTTTATAATCTGAAAAAGAAACATGAAACTACAGCATTCTAAGCTGGAAAATAACAAAACATGATGTAGCTTTCAGCAACAATCTAACCACTAGATTTTCTTTTTTTTCTTTTTTGCTTCAATCATGTGCACAGTTTGATTAACAAGCTTATATTATTCCACTGCCCTAAGCTTATTCTTACTGTTTAGCAGATTCAAGAAGAACCAGTTTGCTTTTCACTGCAGACTCATGACTATGGAAATGAAGGGCGAACAGCAGGACGAAGATATTTCATTCAGCAACACTGACACTAATGGTGAGGTCTTGCATATCTTCTTTTTACACGTTATTATTGTGCATTAGAACTGCCCAAAATAACATCGTCATTGAGAAGTATCCAGACCCCACCTGGTCTTGAAGCCAGCATCGAATTTTTAGATTTCCGTTGGCCAGTTGATTTGCTGAAGACTAAAATTATAATCATGAGAAAAGAACATTTCTGGCCAGAATAACTTACCATGTGGTCATGTCAGATGGTTGAGAGATCCTCTTGTCCAGGAAACTGCTGTTCTGTGGGCCCAGAGCAGATCTGTCCATGTTTTAATTCAGAAAGGGTACATGTTGGTTCTGGATGTAGACCAAGTTGCATTTGGCTACTGAAGTGTACTTGGTGTTGTTGGAATATGTTGTAGACTTTGCTCATTCGAGGATTTTTTTTTTTGTTGCTAATATTAATTCGGTTTATTATAGCACTTCCACAGTGAATCAGGAGAACATTCTAACTTATGATTCTTCTAAAGGAAATATTAAAAAGTAAACTAAAAAAATGCCCATCTTTTATTTCTGTACGTTTGTAATTGAGGAGGTTGCTGCATGCTTTGGGTTTGACCTTGCCTTCTGTCTCAGGTAAACGTCCTGCTGAGGACATGGACGAGGAGCAGGCCTTCAAACGTTCACGCAACATTGATGAGATGGTGGAGCTGCGCGTTCTGCTTCAGAGCAAAGTAATCAGAAATCATATCATGAGCTCCTGCTATTTGCTGGGCCACATAGCGATAAAAAAAATAAATATTTATTTATTTATTTATTTCTCTCCCTCGGTGATCAAAGTGTTTTGCTTTGCTTCACAGAATGCGGGAGCCGTCATTGGAAAGGGTGGCAAGAACATAAAAGCTCTTCGCACAGACGTGAGTAAATAGATCAAAATGTCTTCATATATATTTGCACTCAGAAAACTTTAGCTTTCTTAATCTTCCTTTAGTGCTGATTTTGCACAAGTTTTCGTCAGCCCGTAGAAAGATATTTCACATTTAGTAGTATTTTTTTTTGTCCCAAAATTTGATGTATTTTACTTGGATTTTATGTGACTGACCTGAACAAATATGGAGTGGAAAGAAATCCTGAATAAAAAAGATAAAATCATAAGTGGAAGGATAAATATTAATCAGAAAAATCAGGAATGCATTTGTGTTTAGCCTCCTTCACTTTGTCATAAAGAAAATCCAGTTTAGTTGAAAAGAGAGAAATGCTCTGGTCAGATAGAACCACAAATTAAATTTTAACCTACATAGAAATTCTAGTTCCTGATAAAGGCATAAGAACTTGTGGATGGGGCAAAATATAAACAATTTCCAGGTGTGACTGTGGTATTTTATTTATTCTTGTGTTTTATATGTTGAAGAACGGTTGAAAGTTAGTAGTTAGCACATTCTAGCATCTGGGCTATTACAAAAGCAGCTAAAAATTATTTTGTTGCTTTTAATCATCTGTCTTCAAGAATCACTGCACAGTGCTACAAAAAAGCATTACTGAGACCAGAGGGTAGAGGTCGACCGATAAGGGATTTTCTATTACTGATACCAATTTTATAGTGTCGATTGCAGATTTTTTGAGACATTTTATTTTGTTTTGTGACGTTGATTATTTGTGATTCTTCCCCCTTTTTTTTTTTTTTTAAACATTTGATAAAAAATTTGCCATTTTCTTTCACATGTAATCGGTTTAGTAGTGGGATGATGTTAGCGCCTTAAGATGGTAGCTTCACTTTTACCAACTGTAATACAATTCATATAGGAAAGGAGATGTTTAAAGTTGCCCATTGATTACTGTTTTATTAATTTCCTTAAAACATAACTTGTATGAGTCAAGTTGAGGACCCAAACTAAATGTGCTGAATTTTTCAAGTTTAGTTAAAAAAAGGAAACGAAAACTATACATCTTCCTCTGTGTTACTTTTTTTCTCCTTTAAAACAACTCTTAAGGCATTTTTAGCTCAAATTTCCTCTACATAAACCGTAAGGAGAACATCAGAGGAAATAGCATTGTTTAGGACTTGCATAATGTGATTGAATGAAACTCAATGCGCAAAGCACAATTCCTGTATTTAGTCAAATTTGTTAGTAACTGAAATGTAGTCTCCACTACTCGCATCCAAACTACAATCTGCGTTTATGACATCTGTTGTCAGCAACATCTTCAGTCCATACTAATAAGCTTTTTAACAATAGATTTTCCACCTTCATAAATAACAGTGGTCCAGTGGGCAGAGCACAAGAGTTTGTACAAACAAATTATACATAACAGCAGCAGGTTTGGTACCAAGCTAACAGTGTTGCAACACAGGAAGACACGTTCTAGTTTGTTTAATTTTTCCATATCCAAAGCTGAGAACAAGTTCTGCTGTCATTCCACCAGTGATGCTCACATGCAGGTAATAATTACACATACAGAACAGACGCATCAGTTTACAGTTAAAAGAGGAAGTTTACATCCACCTAATAAAGACACTTTGTTTTTCCCTCACTGTCTGAAGTTAACTCAGTCAAAACTTCTGACACTTGTTTCTTTAGCTTAAAAAATAGTATGAAGGTTTATAGTGATTTAACTATGAGACCAAATGCTGGTGAGGAGCTACTGCTGGCTAAAACTACAATTTACAATCTGAATGCTTTGCCATGAATCCAAAGGTTATACATACAGTTTCCTTTAAAAACATAACTTATTTAACTAAATAAATATAGATATAAATATACTCAGCACACAGATTGATAATCATTGTCCTGTGTAACTGCAGCTCTTTGACTGATGGGTCCTTATCAACTCTGTGGCAACAAGGCACAGAGTTGTGCCTTTTTTGAAGAAATGCCTGTTTTTAAAAAAAACAAACAAAAACAAAACGACAAAGTCTGTGCCATCAAGGCTGACGAAGATACTTTTAAAAACTGGAAAGTTTCGGCCAATTGATCGGTAGGCCGATAATATCGGTCAACCTCTACCAGAGAGTCACTGTTAAACTGCTCTGCTTGAGTTTTTTTTCCCAAAATAATTAAAGCTAATTCTAGATATTGGTTACATTAATATGTTTTTGAAACTGGGAATTTCTAACATTGTTCTATTGGAACATCTTTTTTTTTTTTTTTCTCTCTCTCTCTCTCTCTCTCTCTCTGCGTTGTTAACTTGACCAATGTGCTCCTTCATACTGCCTGTTAAAACGTATCTCTGTCCTGGTCACACTTCCTGTTCTCCTTTACTCTCACAGTTTCTCTCATATCACGTTTTGGGACAAAGTGTGGCGTGTATTCAATTAAAACTGTATTCCTTCTCCCCCTCTTCCCTTCTCCTTTTACTTGTTTTTGTTCTTACTTTTGGCCACCTTCCTCCGTTGCCCATGTACCGGATCGACATGCCCCTCCTGCGTTGCCCACCTTGACGTTGGCCCAACCTCCGCCCGCCCCCGAACGAAACCCGACCGCTCGGCCATCTGACACTCCCGGTCGGCCCTGCCCATAAACTGTGCCCCTCCTTATTTGGGCACCTAACTTGACATGCTGTGATTGAATGCCCCCGCCCAATGCCAACCTCCTCCACCACAACCACCATCACCACCACCTCCTCCTCCTCGGTCCATGCAGTTCAATGCCAGTGTATCAGTCCCAGACAGCAGTGGCCCAGAGCGGTATGTCCCACCAGTTATTGCCTCACTGCCTGATTAGAACAGTGAAACACTTGTCTTTGATAGCCTGCCTTCTGTTTCCATTTGAACATTTTTATATACATGACACTTTACAACCCCCCCTTTCCCCTCCCCTTCACCAAGCACCCCCTCCTTTCTTTATGACATGTATTGTTCCTTGATATATTTTTTTTTGGTCCATTTTTAAGCGTTTCCTATTAAGTTGGACTCTCTGTCATTACAGTTAATCAATCATGCAGAAATTGTCTGACAGCTCACTACAAAGTAGTTGGTGTTTTATACTCGGCGACACTAAAGTTGGATGGTTTATTTGTTGCTCTGAGAAAATTTGTGAAAAGCAGGCATCTTTTTAATTTTTTTTTAACCCCCTCGCTCTGTCTTCTGTGACCCACCCCTGGTCCCTTCCCCTTGCCTCCAAACTCCCACTCTCCTCTGCCCTCACTCTCCCACACTGTTTCCACCATTACCGTCCCATGATCTCTGAGAGAGAGAAGAGAAAGAGAGCTTGCTTTCCTGTGGAGGCGCCGCCCTTTCACTTTGTCACTTCATTGATGTCTCTTGATTCCATTGTGCTGCATTCCCCCCCCCCCCCTGTTGAATTTCTTAGGTTACATCAGATCAGATCTGCCTATCAAACCTGTCACATCACCCTTCCCCTCTCCAACCTGCTCTTGCTCTGTGCCACAAAGCACTTGGTAACCCCTCCCCAACCCCTCTGCTGTTTTAATGTTTTCTACTGCCCACCTCGTCTGCTCTCACCTCGGCGCCTTAGCTCTCTTCCCCTCTCTTTTCCTCCCTCCCCCTTTCCCAACCTCGTGGTCACAATGAGACGGTGAGCTGGTGGTGCAGCTGTAATGGCAAGCTGTTTTCAAATGACTTTCTCTTTCCCCAACTTCCTGGTGGTGGGATGGTTATAGAAGAAGTTTCTTGCTCTTACACCACTTACCCAAAAATCTGTGTGGCCACTTTCACGTTTTTTTTTTTTTGTTTTTTTTTTTTGGAGACGCTCTGGAACCCCCTGTCCTCGTAAAGCTTCTCTTACTTTTGAAATTAGTAAGGGAGTCAGTGCATGTCTAGTGCTGTCAGTGTAGAGTTGGGGAAAATTAAGCACTCGTTTAAAGCGTCTTATTAGTTTATTCAGGACTGTCTGCTGGGCTGTATTTTATGTCAGGTTTATTCCTCCGTTTTTCGGTGTTTGTTCTTGTAATTCATTTATTCCTGTTTGCCGAATTGGTTTCTGACAGGATCCTGAGTGTAAGTGCCAGTATCGACACCATTGGAGAGATTCTCCTGAAAATCATACCAACACTAGAGGAGGTAAGATGTTATGTCAGTGTTGTGTGTACATAAACCGTGGTATCGTAATAGTCTGACATTAATGATTTTTATGCTAAATGTATATTCAAATAAATGAATATAAATTTTGAAAAATTGTAATGTAGTAAAGCAATAATTTCCATCAAATGTTAACTTTTCTATGTATTTCAAAAATATCTATTTTTCCACAACTGCCACACTAATATCTAAGCACCCAGAACTTTCTATTTGTTCTTATGTTTTTCTAGTACCAACATTACAGTGGGATTGATTTTGACTGTGAGCTTCGCCTGCTGATCCATCAGAGCTTGGCTGGTGGGATAATTGGAGTGAAAGGTGCCAAAATAAAGGAGCTGAGAGAGGTAGGACACAGCCCAGATTAACCATTTAATCCTCTGCACTAACAACTGAGCAGTAAAAACAAAAAAAAAGACAACTCTTTAACTTTGAAAATGTGTTTGCCCTTTGTTTCGCACATTGGTCCTCCTACAAACTCATCTTAAAAAATGTTTTGTTTGCTACTGCTCAGACAAGTTCTAGTGCATTTTTGCATTTCATTAGGAAAGTTTTTTTTTTAACTGTGTGGAGTCAGAATATGAATGTGAGAAACTAAGGAAAAAAAAAAAAAATCCTTTGTGTGTACTAGAACACCCAGACCACCATCAAGTTGTTCCAAGAGTGCTGTCCACACTCTACCGACAGGGTCGTCTTGGTGGGAGGAAAACCAGAACGTGTGGTTGAATGCATAAAAGTGATCCTGGAGCTAGTATCAGAGGTGAATCTACGCTCTTAATTGATATTAATACGCTAAAAATAATTAATACCGACACATCTTGACTTATAGAACATTGCATTTATTTTGAATGCGGTGTACTCCAACGTTGATTATTAATTTCCCCGTAACTTTTCTTCAATTTGCAGGCACCGATTAAAGGCCGTACTCAGCCTTATGACCCTAACTTCTACGATGAGACGTATGACTACGGTGGCTTCACCATGTTGTTTGAGGATAGGGGCCGACGACCCATGGGTGGATTTCCCATCCGCGTGCGCGGCGGTTTTGAGCGCTTGCCTCCTTTACGTGGCAGCAGACCTCTGCCTCCCTCCAGAAGGGACTATGACGACATGAGCCCTCGCCGGGGTCCTCCACCGCCGCTTACCAGGGGCATACGAGGGGGCAGCCGAGCGCGTAACCTGCCTCTCCCGCCACCCCCGCCGCCAAGAGGAGGGTGAGAATTGGGCAGATTTTATGCTTTCAATCCTAATTTGTTAGGTTTTAATTTTTTGGGGGTGAATTTGCTAACTTTACTTGACTGGTTTTGGCAGTTTTTACTGTAGATAATTAATTGGTACATCAATGGTTTGTTTTGAAAATTGAAAGACTAGTTTCTAGTATTTAGTAATCAGCAACATAAAATAACACTGAGGCTTTAAAAGCACATCCAACAGTTGAGTTGTTTAGTATTTATAAATTATTTTACATCTCTACCTCACATCCATCTGTTTTTTTTCTTAAATTGTTTGCAGAGGAGACAGGTTTTCACATGGCAGCTATCATGGCAGCATGGATGACAGATCAAGGTGAGAAAGACCAAGGTTAAGCTTCAAATTTCTTTTTAACTCTTAACAGAATTTAGAAAAGAGCACATCTGTGATTTAAAAATACCAGTTTTTTTCACCAATAAATCAACCAGTGTCACTGCTTGCATGGAACTAGATCTTTTTTATTTCCAGTGATTGTTTCAACATCTGCTGCTACTTACTGAAATTCAGTTCTAATTGCTGTTTTCGACTGAATTTATGAATGCCGTTTTGTGGCTTTATTGATGACGGTATCAGATGTGTGAGTATTCGCTGCTGGTATATGCAAATCATTCTTGAAACGTTGTGCATAATTAGAAATGTCAGTCGGAAATCGGATATTTTTGCTAAAATTTCAAATGTTTGGAAACGCTGACTCGGTTTAGCGAGCATTTTTGTTACACTTTTTATGGTATTTCAAATAAAAATCCCCTTAGAGGTTTGTGTTCATTCATTCATTGCGAGTTCATCCATCCACCCATGCACCATCAGTCCATACATCCATTCTGTAGAGAGGTCTGACTGCTGTGTAGATATCAAAAATTCAATGTGAACTTTGAGATTTAATAATTTCCCCCAAAATTGTAAACCTGGCCATTTGTAGTGCAATGTCCCTGTGCACTGCAATGCTCTACAGATATTCAGAATACAACAGAGCGAGGATCAGACATTTAATGTGCAAAAACCAACCAGTTAACAGTAAGTTATCTTTGTTATAGACCAGTTAGGAGGAGATAAAGCACACAGTCTTGGTCTGGCACTGGAGCACTTTGGTGGAAAACCCCTGTTGGGTCAAACTGTATTAACAACTTTTTTTTTTTTTTTTTCCTGTTTTGTAGTGAAAGAAGAGGCAGAGACCGCTATGACAGCATGGTGAGTGTAATCAGCTGCAGCTTCAGGGCTCACTTGCTTTTTTGTTTCCTCCAAAGACTTTGTGAGTTGTGCTTTCAGATGATGATTGCATTTCCTTTTCTGAGTGTAGTACAGCACACTGGCTCTGATATGGCTGCTTTTTTTCCCCCGCTCCACATTGGATGCACACTCATGTAGACCTGTTGTTGCCTGGCAACAGTTGTCTCCGTGGTTACCACTGAGTAACTGAGCACGCAGTCCAGAGATCCACCAGGATCTCTGGACTGGTTCAAACTGCTCAATTGAACCAGAGCAGTTCTTGAAGTGGTTCCCCGCAGGTTTTAGCTGCAAGCAAAAGAGGGCAGACGAATACTTTGACCATAAAAAGGGATAACTCTTGAGATTTAAATATTATTTAAAAATGGCAGACTTGGTTCTAGTTGTCTCAGCATTAATACAAATTGTAGGATTTGGACTACAATACAAGTTAGGTTAGTGCTGGCTGCTTGTTAATCTGTCGTTGTCTTTGAAACATAAATCAGTGTTAAATTTGTCAAGTTTATGTCCTAATGTGAGTAAACAAATTTGTGTATTACTGTCTATGCATTAATTAGCCTCCCAGACGCACACTGGTCGAATAAGCCAACTTTTAAAAGTTCTTTTTAAGTTCACTTATCTGTTATATCTATTTTATTTGTTTCTTGACTGTCTTGAACTCGGAGTAGCTTTTATTAAACATGCTTGATTCCAGCTCTGTGTTTGCAAAGTATTGTCTAGTGTCTTCAGATATGCAACATTGACTTTGTACAATAAAGAGAGGTAAAAAAAAAATGGCATAACCCTAGTGAGACATCAAAGAATTTGGCTGCAGCCATATTAATTGGTAATATAATGCATATGTGTATTTAGTTTATAATTTATGTTATTACTGAAAGCTTAAAATGTATTCTGATTCCTTATTAATGTTTGTAAATTTCATATCTTTCTCTCCTCATGTGATCCTGAAATGCAGAGTGGAGGTGGTTACGGTAAGTTTTGATATTCATAACTTACCGTACTTTGATATTCAAAACTTATCCTGCAGTTTTATTTATCTGAACAGTGGTAATTATTACCTTTTTACACACTTTGGCCTTGAAATGGCTACAGAGTGTTTTGCTCTGCAAGTTTACACACTTTGAAGTACTTAGATGTTTCTTGTTCAACAGAGCATGTTAACAACCTTAAGATTTTAATTTTAATTTTCAGTTTGACTCTTTTTTAAATTTTTATTTTATTTTATCACACATTTTAAGCTCAAACGTTCATACCCCTGGAAGATTTAAAATATTTGTCATTAAACAAAGAAGTTTGTTTCTAGCAGGAAATGAGACAGTGTTTGAAAAAGTTATAAATGTAAAAGCTAAATGGCTTTGGGTAGAAATTATAACCGCGTTTCATTCCAGTATAAATTTTTTACTTAAGTTTTCAAATATTTTCTAAAAATTACTTTAGAGTCAGTGGTTTAGTGTACTAAAAAAGTAAAATTAGTTTACTAAAGCTAAAATTACCACCGATGGCTAAATTATGGTTCATACGAAGCTCAATCTGACATAAGACTGGCTGATTGAAGATAATACATAAATAAAGATTAAATAAATAAAATGTTATTTCACTCTTCCACCTGAATTCAACATGTTCCTGTTGGGGAAACCAGTAGGATTTGTTTATCATTGTTTATTTACCCATCTCATGTTAATAAATAGAGGTTGTACATGACATAAGTTTTAAATGCCTGGCAGCCATCTTGGTAATTTAATTCTGAGTTGCTCAAAGGCCTTCCAACTTTCCAATTTGTAATTCTGATTTCTGGGGTCATTCTTGTGTTATTTCTGACTAAGAACTTGGGGGTGGGGAAAGCAACTTCCAAAGTCCTTCAACTTTATCAACTTGCAGATTATTACCATCTTCAAACATAATGCAAAGGCCCCAAAGTCAACCTAAAGAAGGGATAACAGAAGAAAGTGGGAGTTACTAGACTGAAGGGTCGAACATTTTTCCTCTTTTTTTTTTTCCTGATGCATGTTGTACATGTCCGTTTCAAATATTTTTGTTTAAATGCCATTTTGAAAAACTGAAATTTTTTCAAGGATTATGCAGCAGAGTGCGGGAATCCTCGTTTTTTTTTTTTCTTCCTCTATGTTACATTTTTTGGGTTTAAGTTCTGCTCCTGAAAAATCTCTACTTTAGAAACAGCGCCCAGTGCTTTGTGCTGATGACTGAAATTTGTTTCTGTTGCCCATATCTATTTTTTTTTTATAAATTAAGTTTCTGTGGAACGGAGTAAGAAACAAGTTTTACCTGTTGATGTTGTTTTTACATTTTCACTATTTCCTCTTGAGTGGCATTTAGATTTTTAAACATAGCACAGCTAATTAATTCCCAAGTACTGGTTTGGGAAGTAGTTTAAATGAAGAGGAAAAGAACAGCTGAATTAAAAAAACAGGTGTTAATTCTGTATTGCTGAAAATCCTTCTGGCTGCCTCATTAGTCACTTATTCTTGTAGTAGTAGAAATTTTAGTTGCACCAATTTATTTTTTTTTTTTTTCAGTTGAGCAATTTCTTTAAATGTTCATTTACCATTGATATAGTGAAAGTGTGAATTTGTTAAACCCAGTAGATTAAAAAAAATGGCAATTGGTATTAATGTACACAGCACAATTTCAACTGTTATTTTTCTATTTACTATGAGAGGACAAACTTGGACCAACAAAGCTTAGTATTTCTTTAGAGATACATCACCATCGCTGGCGTTTAGGCCATTCGGGCAGTACTGCTCAGTTGCTGTCGCATGATGCATTTTCTTTCCTCTTCCTGTGGTGTATTTTCATTTTCCACTTTCTGTTTTTCCTTTTTTTAATGTTCTTTTTCAAAGACAACAATTCTTCCTGGGAGCGCTTTCCATCTGGTGAGTTGGGATAGATCATTACTGTCCCAGAGTCTTGTTTCCTAACCTAAAGGGATTGCTTGTTCTGGATCGCAAGCCCCAGTTAAAGAAAGATTTCCTACAAAGGTCCTTTCCTCTCTCCGTAGGCGGCAGAGGATCGTACAGTGACATCGGAGGCCCGGTCATCACGACACAAGTCACCATCCCAAAAGATGTAAGTAGAACATGATTAGTGCAGTAACCTACGAGACAAATTAAATGCCTTTGGCGCTCCTAAATCTGTTTTCCTTTTTGCCGGCGTGCAGCTGGCGGGCTCCATCATCGGGAAGGGCGGCCAGAGAATCAAGCAGATCCGCCACGAGTCTGGGGCATCCATCAAGATTGATGAACCACTAGAGGGCTCTGAGGACCGCATCATCACCATCACAGGGACACAGGACCAGATCCAGAACGCCCAGTACTTACTGCAGAACAGGCAAGTGACTTCAAGCAAAGCAACATCCTCTCACTGCAGCTGAGACACTTCTTATGCTGTTCATGTAGAACCAGTACAATAAAAAGTTATTGGTTTAATGTAGTAGGTTGCGAGTTATAGTAAAATGAAGATTGCATTCTTTGTTTGGATAATTGGTATATTTTTTTAAATTCATAAAATTACTTATTGGTTCAAACTAGTTAACCTTAAGGAAGATATTTACTAAACATACAGTATTCTGGACTCTGGGCTAATTTGAGGCATGAAATATACTAAATCTATCATTTGAGTCAGTAATTAGATTACTTGGTAGTACGTGTGTGTGTGTGTGTGTGTGTGTTTACTTCCTTTCCTCCTCATCGCTCCATGATTGAGCAGGTCTGAGTTGGTGTGTCAGTTCCAGCAGACAGGATTTATTTCCAGCCTTGACCTTGGTATTCTTATTACAACTTGAGCTCCACGTGAAGGATGTCTTGCTGTTTTCACCATCCAGTATTTACAGCTGCCCAACCCGACTTGGGTCGTGCTGCTGCTCTTATAAATATATTCCCGTGTTTTTAATATATATATATATTTATTTTCTTCGTTTCAGTGTGAGGCAGTACTCTGGTCGGTTCTTCTAGAGGGAAGTGGAAGAGAGCGTGAAGCCATGCTGCCAATACTGTTTGCTCATTCTATTCAGAGCCAACATTCCTCTGCTTTGGGTAGATGTGTCCCTTCCCTTTAACTGTCTCCAACTACACCACCTTTGTGTACACCAGGTTTTATTTGGAGGCCTGAAAAATCCATAATTCAGTGCTGGTATCTTGTTTTGTTTTTTTCTTTTTATATACTGGTGTGTAACCCATCTGTGTGATTAGGTTTGGTGTTAGATCTTCTCTTCCGCATTTCAGTACAGCAAGCAGAATGTACTTTTTTTTTTTTCCTGTTCTTGTTTGAAAGATATTTTTATGATTTCCTTTGAATTTTAAGACCACTTTCCTAACAAAGATGACTAGTTTTTGAGTGGTTGAGAAACTATTGGAGTAAAGTTAAATAACTGTTTAACTTACATTTTCCATCATTTGTCTCCATATGTAAAAAGTGGTGTTTTTTTTTTTTTTTTAGATGGTGTTTGGGGAGAGTATTTATTTTGGAGCAGCGGAAATCAATGGTATCCTCAATTTCACAGAGAGCAAAACTTCGGTTTTACATTTTATGCTTTCAATGGGTACCGAGGAGAAACTGGTTAGGAGTGTGTGAGGCCTTTGTTCTGTATAAGCATGGATGTGTTGTTCAGAGTCAGTCTTTGGGTTGATGAGCAATGTGGGCTTAAAAATTTTAAACCCCAGACAGCTCACCCGTACACCCCACCACACACACTAGGCATGGGCCTGTAAGATGACCTGGTGTGAAAATGTCACAATAAATATATTTACACAAAAAAATTTAAAATAAACTATGTGATTTGATCTGCCTTTATTAAAACAAAAAAAAGCTTTTTTTCCCCTCAGCTTTTGCTAAAATAGTATGCAGGATATTATCACATTTTTATAAACATTGGCTAAATATTTTTTTAAAATTCTTCTATATTTTGTAAGGGCAACATGCCTTACAAAATGAGCCTTTTTTTCCGCCAGCTCACCGGCAGTGTGCAACAAGTAGTAGAGAAGAGGCAGGAAGAAATTCAGACATTCAACCAGAGGAACAGTGAAATTACCTATGTAGGTCTACCACAAAAACTGACCAAACAAATAAACAAATGTAAAGAAGACTATTTGATTGGTCTGTTGCTGGGAGAGTTTACACTGTTGATGCCTTAATTTTTTTTTTTATTTATTTATTTTTTTTTTTTTTTTTTTTAAGCAGAGCAGCCTGGTCTGATGCTTTTTGGTAATGACACCTTTTTCCAAACATGTCTTCTGTCTGAAGGTGTAATAAATGTGAAAGACTGTTAAGGCAAAAGCAAAATTGTAAGAAAATCTACTTTTATTTGAAAGATGATTGTACGGTTTGTATATATCTATATATATCTATATATATTTGCTTAAAACCTGTAATTTTTAAGGACTTTTGGTTCGGCCCAAACTGTGTGATGTTTTCTTGCAAGAAAAACGTGCCAAAAACAGACTTACAGATTTTCTTCTTTGTCACTTGGCCCTTTTGTGCCAAAAAATAAACATTCTCTAAAATCACATTAAAGCTATTGAAAACACAGCATTTTAAAAATATAAGATGATATAATAAAAATGTCAGAACAAAACTGCAGAAAAGAATTATAAATACAAAGTGTGCCTGTGTGGCCATTTTGTTCCTGCACTTTTGGTCGTATTGTTTCATGACTTTCTGCAATATACAAAAAGCTACAAACAAAACTAAATGTTGCTTATGTTCGTGTGTATGAAATAAGTTAAAAGGGTTGTGAAGGTGCACAATTGGTGAAGAGACAAGTAAATCTAGTTATTTGTAAATATATTTCTAACGAAATCTTTCCTACATGTTTTCTGATTACGGAATTATATTGTGAATCTTTTACTCTTAAAAACAACAACACACAATCAACTTTTTCATCAATATTGGGTTTTCTGTCACTAGAAAGGATGGATTTGCTGTTGTGTAGCCTCAGTCTCAGATTTGTTTTCTCGTGTACTTTTGATTTTCATTTTTGAGCTTTTTTTTCCTCTTTTCTTTTTGAAAGCATCCCCGAAGATGCAGTTCTGTGTGAGGCGGATGCAGTTTTGCAAGTCCACAAGTGATAAATTCTGTATTTGCTCTCAGATATTTGTAGTAACTCCAAGTGTTTAGTAAATAAAGTCTGTGTCACAGCTCTGAGTTCGTGTGTTTTTGTTTGTTTCTTTAGGGGACTACGGTATATGTAAGGAGATAAATTATGATAAAAGGTGAAGTGTCTGCCTGTTGCTCTGTTAAGTGCATCCGTTGCTATCTGGCTAGCACCGGAAATGTGTTCTCCTATAATGTAATATTGAAAGCCCACACGGTTTCCCATCACAGCACAGCCCTCTGTCACATGGTTTAGTTAGTTGGGTTTCATCCAAGATACCAGCAGGTCGGGAACTGAACGCACAGAATAACAGCAGCTACAGAAAATTGAGAAACCGAGACAGGCGGATATTATTACTATTTTCTAAATTCCACAATCTATTTTTCTTAATCTTTCAAAACGTTTTGAAGAGGAGAGGGAGAAACCAGCATAGTAAGCCCGCCACGCCCGGAGCTCTGCTATAGGGTTTGTAAAGACTCGCTACGCAAAAGTTGTTACACAAACTATGTTTCCTCTTCACTAGAGAGGAACTTAACAGTTGTACTCGCACTTCCTCAAATTGCCTTGCTCTTGCTTCCAGGTCAGAATAAGAATGTTTTGAAGTTGCTCAAATGAGACATTCGGCAGTCTAAAATAATGCAGATTTAAAGGTGCGCGGGGCTCTCCGTTCCTCACTTTTGCTGTGCATGTCTGCCATGTAAGGTGAAGCGTTGTCCTGGAGCAATGACGCTGAGCTCCATGGGGACCTGCTGCCTCAGTCCAGAGGCCAAAGAAGCTCGGAGGATCAACGCTGAGATTGAGAAGCAGCTCCGCAAGGACAAGAAGGATTCCCAACGCGAGTTTAAGCTCCTACTGCTGGGTGAGGGACGAAAACCGCGGTCTAATAACCTCTGGCTATTAACATATGATTAGGAGTTGGGAGAGATATTCGCCAGTTTTTTCCCCAGCTCAAAGCTTAACTAGGCTTACTGACTTATGGTAAAAACATACCTTTTTATTCAAAATTTATACGAGATAACTCAGGGTTTTGACATTTGTATTTCATAGGTAATCCTCATGCAACGACAACCGTGCGATTTGCACGCAGTGTTCATCTATCTCACGGTTGAATCATGTAAATTGCACCAAACCTCAAAGTGCTCATTCGCTATTAATTTGTATAAAAGGGAGTGCAGCAAAAGTACAGAAGCAAGAAATTATCACTTGATTCTTACATATTCACTTTAAAATGAGCAAATAAACTGTTCCATGTTTCACAATATTCAATCAAATACTGATGGTAAACATTGACTGCTGAAGGAAAACTGGTTTAAAATTTTACTGTGCAGTTTTTAGGTTCTGTTACATCAAACGCAATGTAAAGTCTGAGGCTGTTCCAAGGTGGAAAACAAAAAATACCCAATCATATACCAACCACTTTTATGATTGCTTGTTAATGGAAAATTAAGGAGTAAACAGCTCAGTGCTCTGATAAATCTAGATGAGGTGAAGAAGACTTGACAAAGTTCAAACTGCACTTAAGAGTCCTGAAGAAAAGGGATTTAGTTGACTTTGAACGTGTTTCAGAAACTGCTACTTTGCGGGCTTCACGTACAAAATATCTCTCGTGTTCTTATGATTCATAAAAGAGAAAATATCTATCAAACAACAGTTATGTGGACTAAGATATCTTGCTGATTTCACACGTCAGAGCAGTTCTATAGGCACAGAAGTGGTTCAAATAGCGACTCATTAGATCCAGGGAACACATACCATCTCTAAACCTTGTAACAGCTGGGCTGAGGAGGCTGTACCGGTACGCCATCATTGTCAGTTAAGAACAGGAAACTGAAGCAACAATTCACACAGGCTGACTAAAACTGGACAATATCAGACTGGTAGAGCGTTTGATTTCATCTCAATTTCGGGTTTAGTGTCAGAATATGGGGCAAGCATGAGAGCAGTGGATCCATCCGGCCTGTAACCAGGGTTTAGACTGGTGTAGTGGTGTGGGGGATGTTTTCTCTGAACATTTTAGGCACCTCTGTACCATCGGAGTATCGTTTAAACATCACAACAGTATTTATGCGCTCTTTGTGAAGCACTTAGTGGTTTTTATATTTAGAAACTGCCATATAAATAACATTTACTTGCTTACTTAGAGTTTACCTGTTTGTTGGGGGCTACTTGCAGCAGTATAACACACCGTGTTACAAAGCTCAGAGCATCTCATACTGTTACAAAAAGGCCATCGCAGTCACTAAATCTAAATCCAATAAAAACATCGCTGTGATAGTGTTGGAACAGGACATTCGCGTTATGGTTGTGCAGCTGACAAATCTGGACCAGCTGTGAGACGCTATCATGTCAACATAATACTCCCTGAGGAATGTTTCAGACATCTTATTCAGTCTTTGGCAGCTATAATCTTTCCAAGAAATGAAATCAGCAATGCTGGGAACATGCTGAAAGTCATTTTGCAAAGACTGACTCATGCAGGATCTGTTCCTGTTACTTCAAATTCAATTGCATGATTTTGAGGAAGTCTCGCCTTGATTAGATGTCATCTACATTACAGTTTGACTTTGACAATTTATGTGCTGGTCATAAGTGTGATCTGTAAATTTGGACTCGTCAGCTACAAATACAAAGTGCTGCTTCTTCAAGATTTCACAATGATGTCGGCAATACCCCCATAGTATTAACAAACAAAGGAAGTAATGCTGGAGAAACAAATACAACCAAAATGTATCTGTGTAGAGAAACAGTTTCATTGCTGTTTAGAGGCAAAACTTCTTGTTTTCGTAAAGTAAAGACCACAGGCGGCATTATGGTTTTAAGATGTCTTCTGCTTCCTTCTTACAAGTGTGCGAAAATCTCCCAAGTTTTAAAATGAGATGATCTCGTTTCCGTTGCTTCTGTTGGTGGCCAGGAACTGGTGAAAGTGGGAAGAGCACTTTCATCAAACAGATGAGGATCATCCACGGCCGTGGATACTCTGAGGAGGACAGGAGAGGCTTCACCGGACTGATTTATGAGAACATATTCACAGCAATGCAGACCATGATCCAAGCCATGAGCACATTACAGATCTCTTACAAGTATATGCACAACCAGGTAGGCCTGACAGCTTTTTCTTCCTTTCTTTTTTCCTTCTCCGTTTCATTGTCGCTTCAGTCAGACAAAGTGAGAAAAGAGGGTGTACTCCACACCGCTTCAGAGAGTTATTCGCAAGGTTTGCTTACAGAGCATGCAAAAGGCGTATTACAGTCTGCAGCACACCCCGGAAAAGCACTTCTGGTAATTTTCAACAATGTTTAGACTTGCAATGTTGCTGCCAGCGAATTTTGTCTGCTTGCAGAGCAGGCTGTCTCTCAGATGAACGCATGGTGGAACACGGCAGGCCTGCTAAGGGCAGACAGTTCCCTATTAATCCCACAGGCATTTGCACCTGTCACGCCGATGACAGGAGTACATTAGTCTCCTAAATTTGCTGGCTCACAGAAGTATACAACAGTTAAAAACAGCGCGAGTTTCAGGTCGGGACGAGAGGCAGACGCAAGGCGTTGAGTCTGAGTCAGCTTTTGACTTGTAAGGGGATGGAGATCTGTGTCAGCTCAGAGGACCGAGGATGAATTTGTAACCCAGGAATAACATATCAGTTTAAATGTGATGATGGTGGAAAATAAGTAAGCTTAATCGCAACCACAGTCAAATTGGAGTGAATTCAACTTAAAAACAGAATTGCTAGGAGAGACATTAATTGGGCATTCAAACTATTGCAGGAGGGACAACCTCCTGTACTGCTCTTTGTTTTTTGTGCTGTCGAACAAATGTCTGACTGAACGCATGCTGCTGTCCAACTTCTTTTTTATCTGTTTGGTGCAGAAGATGTGCAGCAGTTTCCACTCCACTTTAGCAGCCTGCTCAACATTTATTTTGCTTCTATTAGCTATAGAGACTCAAGCACTCTATCTAGTAGAGAAGGAGAGAGAGCGACATGTTTTATGATCTACGTTTGTTTATTTGAGTCTCTGGTTCTGATGTCGTTGCCTTAATTTATTCTTTTTTCCGATAAAGCTGAAGATTAGGTAAGGGGTTGAATGTTTAACTGTACTTTGCAATGGATACACTCTGCAACTGAGGAATCTTCATACAGGAAGCTGTCAAAGGGAGACTAGTAGGGCTGTAGTATTGATTACATGATCCATTTATCATCTGATGTACAGCGTCTTGCAGAGGTATCCACACACTGTGGTTTTGCATTTTGCTACAGCACAACCACAATCTTTTAGGTATTTGATTGTGATTCCATGTGATAGAGCAACACAAATTGTGAAGTAAATACATTTTCAAAAAAGAAATACTTAAAATGTGGCGTAGATTGCACTCACTTATGTTTACTTTTTGTTTATTTATGGCATGTTTATGTATTTTGGATATTTAAAATAGCAGTGATTTCTGGGACTATTAATGGAAGCATATTTGTGTCTTACAGTGGTGCAGTCAAAGTCCAGACGTAGCTCCAGTTGAAAATCTGTGGCAAAACTTAGTGTTCAGAGACACTTGTCTTTCAATCTGACAGAGCTTGAGGTCTTTTGCAAAGAAAACCCACACAAAATGTTTAGTTTCTGGATGTGCAATGTTGTTATAAACATACATCAAACATATTCACATCTGTAATTGTACCAGCAGGTGTTTTACAAGGCATTGGCTGAGATCTGGTTAAAGTTTTGTCAGATTTGTATTGCTTAAAAGGTTAAAGATAGATCTTTGTTTCCACTTCACACATATGCACTACTTTGTCTTTGTCTCTCTTAAAACCCATTTGAATAACACTGTGGTTGATGGTTGTAGCATGGAAAAATGCGCATTGCAAGGCACAAAAAAACGTGACTGGCTTTCAGAATTGTTTTGAATCTGTCAGCAGTAAAGGAAAAGTAGTTCTCCAGCGAGAAATGGCAGAAATATGACACACGGTAATTATAATATGTTGTAAAAGAGGTAGTTTGGACCAAAACTAAAAAAGTTTTCCAGTTGCACCGTTTTGGGAAATATGATACCAGCAGGAAAACGTTGCACAGCATCCGAATCATTATGGCGGGACTACCCGGCTCTCAGCTGGGAGCTTCCACCTTCAGCCTTTTTTAACTTGTTTTCTCATCAAGCTTGTAGTAGGAAGGAAGCCCTTCATTTAGGCTGGTTCATTACAAACCAGCAGGAAACATGATAAAAATCATTGAGACAATGTTTTTAAAACGGCTCCTGGAGCTACATTTAATGAGTGCTGATAAAATCTGCACGCAGCAGCTGTCACTTTGGCTGGAAATTCTTCATACTTGCCAGCTTGCTTTTGTTTAAATTTGAGGCTGAACGTTTTGGAGTATCGGAGGATGTAAAACACCAAATGCCAGTGTTAATAACGTAAACTGTGCACGATATATCAAGCATAACACATCAATATTTAAATAAACGGCAAAGCAGCGATATTCTCCCGCAAATTCTTACAAATAACTTAATTAACTGCAGTGTAGGCAGAGAAAGGACCCAATCAACAGCTCTGTAATGGTTTTTGTTTAATGAAAGTTAATGATGGTTTAATCAGCTTGTTCAGTTTATTTACAGTGGACTAAGATGCATTACCTAACAATGGCATTTTGCTCAGATTAGCGGCTTGTGGCAGGAACACTACTAGAAGGACCGGTTCAAATCCACCGCTCTATGAATCATGGATAAAATGTTTGTCATGACACATTACACGTCGAGGCAGCTGGAAATGTTTCCTGATGGAGATGTAGTCGTAAACAGGCATGCCTGAATGTAAACAGACTGTAATAGTTCGCCATAATAGATCACCGTGCCGCTCTAACCCTAAGTAGATTATTGGTGAAAGCTTACTCTGAAGGTCTGCAGCTGAAGAACTTCAAACAGGAAGTGGAAGAACCAACTTTCAGGCTTAATGTGAAAGCTAAAGGTGCTGCACTGACTTCACATTATTGTTAAATGTTCAGAAAGGTTCTGACAAGCTAAAAGTTGTTCCACTGTGTCGCTGCTTGTCTTCCATTTTAGACTCAAAAATCACATTGTTTAAAAATAACATTTCCTTTTTTATTGTTCTGGTTGTTATTTAGCACTCGGTCTTAAGTATATATAGGTGACAAATATTTATTTCTAAATAAGTATATTTCAATATGTTTCAATATGTTTCTGGCTTGTAAAGCAGCTTAGTAAATATTGTCATTTTGAAAGTACAAGTAAACAAAGTTATAGATTAAGCCACAAGCTGCAGTGTATTTTAATAAGATTTAATGTGGTAGGAGAGTATAGTGGTCTAGATCATTTTGAAGCAGAAGCAAAATTGATAAATTATTTTATTTACAGATGAAATCTGAGAAATGAGACTTTTTATTTTCATCCTGTTAACTCTGAGACATCCACAAATAAAATTTGGTCCAATCAATTCCCCTCAGAATTTACTGAGTCAGTAAATTAATATAATTAAGTAGAGTACGATTGTGTGAAATTTAATCTCATTATTAATCAAATTTTTTACAGAGGTCTCAGAGGTTTGTTGTAGAACATATCTGACCAAACAGCATTATGAGATCAAGGGACAGAGCAGACAAGTCAGGGATAAAGTTGTGGAGGAATCTAAAGCAGAGATCTGCAGCTCAGGAAGAAGAATTTGTGAAATGGAAAAAAAAATTATTTGTTCTCAGTCTGTAATGATGGCGTTCTTGTTGCAAAGTTGTATTTTACAATATGAGCTTTGTAAATCAAACTGATTTTACATTCTGTGGTTCAGGATAATGCCGACTTGGTCAATGGTGTTGATGTGGAAAGTGTGAAAACGTTAACAAACCCATACGTGGAGGCCTTGGAGAGCCTGTGGAATGATCCGGGAATTCAGGAATGCTACACTCGGCGGAGGGAATACCAGCTCTCAGACTCGGCTAAATAGTGAGTGTAAACAGACTAATAACTCCTTAAACGTTGTCAAATAGTTTACTGTGCTTAATTCTTCAGTGTTCTCAGAAAAAAAAAAAAACATAGTCTGATAATAATTCCTTTTTTAGTTTTTACCAAATATCTTAGAAGTAGATACTGAAAATTCAGTTTTCAATAAATAATTCAATTCAAATTTTTTTAAACTGCAATATCTCCCATTGCCTTCAGCTATCTCAGTGACTTGGCTCGAATTGCTGATTCTGCTTATCTGCCAACCCAGCAAGATATCCTAAGGGTCAGAGTGCCTACAACAGGAATAATAGAGTATCCCTTTGACCTGGAGAATGTGGTGTTCAGGTGAGTTTTATTATTTTTGTTCATGCTTCTCTGGTTCTCTTGCTGCTGCAATATCACAGATAGAACATCTGATTTGCTGAAGCAATTATTGATAAAAAAAAAAAAAAGTTTTATTGGAATATTTGTTGGGAATCCAAAAAAGTAAATAGTTCATTTATTTTTGTTATTTTTGTCACATATTTTAGGTGTCACTAGTTATATAATTTCAAATAAATATAAACAGTTGGTTCAAATGGTGGATGAAGTTTGTTGACGTAAAGAAGAAAAATCACATTTGGGGAACAGACCAACAGAGATCAACAATCGGGACTGATGAACAATGTTGTGTATTTTGTTTCTTTGTTGCTCGGCAACATGGCAACTAAACTTAACGTGCTAGAAATTCGGGGAAAGTTGTATGGGCAACAGCCATTTCACTCTTACTCAAAAATGCAGGTCTGTTGAATGAATTCATATTTTACACAGACCACACTGGAAGTGTCGTTCTACAGATCAGTGCTCCCTGACTCTTTGCTCAGTTATTTTATTTTTCTCTCTTTTTTCTTCATCCAAGCATTCCCACAAAAAAAACTCTACTCTAAAACAGTATTCTTGGCTGCAGATGATTGATCTGTTCTGTATTGGTGTACTGTGGTGTGGGTTAATAGGGGGATTTGACATCCAAACTTACACACAAAACAGCGAAGGACCACATCTTTTTACTCAGTGACACTTACCTGTCCAGAGTTGACACACGGCTCTGGTGCTTGAATTTTTTAAACTCATTCCCTGCAGCAGCTCTAATATTGAAAAGCAGCTCTGTTTGTGCAGCCTGCATTCACTTTGGCTTCACATAACAGCCAACTGGCAGACAAAGGAGACAGCACTGGCTCCACCATTCCCTGTAAACTAGCATTCTATATAATCCTCCTTCTACACAGCGGGTTGACAAATTTTTTTCATGGCTGTGATCCACTAATCATTGCAGCTCTGTCTTTGACTGGGTACATTTTCTCTGCATTGTTTCAGGCACGAGTTCATTATCCAGACTTTTCCGAAATTCTTTAGAGGCATTCTCATCTTTGTTTGGGAAAACGTCTACCTTTAAAGAAAGTAATACAATGTTCTATCTTTCATTATTCCAGCATTGAAACAATTTTGGTAGTCTTAACTGACGTAAAACAGGTAGCTTAGTCTTGTCTTATTATGCCAGGGAGGAATAGAGGTTGCTACCACACAGTGACAAAAGTTAATACAGTGGGTGCTTGGCGAAGTACTAGTCTTTGTCTGGGAATGCATTATATAAAAAAAAAAAACACTGAAAATGCGAGGCACATTGTTGATGCATTAGAAGTGATTGCTTACGCTTTTCCTGTTGTCATATTTGCATGATTTCCAATTAGTCAGACTGCAGGAAATACCTGATTACTGCTTTGAATACGACGACCAAACAGAACATGGGTCTCATTGCACAGTAGCAGTGAAGATGTTTTAAAGCCCTCATGTAATGGTTACATGATAAATGAAACTTTGACGTCTCTGTATTTGCATGGAAAATACTGCTGTTCACACGCACTCCATCAGTTAGTGGATGTGGATAGTTGTGGGTTATTACGAATAGTAGGAAATATTTTAGGAAACATAGAAGCTCAGTTTACATTTGATTTGTTATTCGTGTTCATGTTTGAAATCAGCAAACACGCTAAATGTGCAGATGCACTCCTGGTAACATTTGGATAAACGTCTTATAGCGAGCTGCAGAAAAACCATCCACTTTTTGTGCGGATATTTGTACCACTCATCAGAAATAGTAGAGCTTACATAAATTGGTTTCCTGGCATGCTCCTGGCTTTTCAGCATAGTCTAAACATTTTTAATAGAGTTGAAGTCTAAATGTGAAGTCGGGAAGAATTCATTAGATGAATAATGCTGGTGTGTTTTATTCATTCTGGGGCCAGTTTTAATGATTGCGCTTTACATGATAAAAACACAGCACAATAAAGAAACGAACAACATTATATTATGTTACATTATGGTGCCCAAATAAAGAGAATAAAGGAAAAGTCGCGTGTTCGGAAATCCCTGTTTTCCTATTTCACCAATCTTATTGCTGAGAATAGGCGAAGTTGAAGAATGTACATGTAGTTCGGCTAATTTGTGGTCATTACACACCTCATTTATTTTTGCGACACAACAACGCCACTAGCGGTGTGAGTGTCAAAACCTGACGCTGCTACCACCATGCTTGGCAGCTGGTTCATTGTTTTAAAACTTCACCTCGACTTCTTCATACGTAGTTTTTGCCAATGGGGCCAAATAGCTTCATTGTTCTTGTCCTTAAGCTCTGCTGCAGATCTAATTGGCACTCGAGGGAGTTGACTTTGCAGCAAGACGCTCATTCCTGCTCAGCGCTTTTTTGACCACACCCCTAGTTCTCCTCCCAAGCATTTATTTTATCATCTCCCTAACATGCAATCTGTGTGATAGCATCATGATGTCTTCTTTTGAACTGTTAATCTGTGTTTTTCTTTATGGATTTTAACCTTTCCCCTCAGGATGGTGGATGTGGGTGGCCAGCGTTCTGAAAGGAGAAAGTGGATCCACTGCTTTGAGAAAGTCACGTCCATCATGTTCCTGGTGGCGCTCAGTGAATACGATCAGGTCCTCGCCGAGTCCAGCCATGAGGTGAGAGGCAGGCTTCTGCTGCTGCTGCTGCCGCTGCCTACAAGATAAAACTTTTTTCTTTCACACAGTGTCTTATTATTTGTGTGCATGGGGGATGTGAAAGAGGCTCACTTTGGGATGATAAAAAAAAATCCTTTTAAGGGACACAAAGGGAGATTGTTCCCTTTGTTTAAAGCCAAACGTGTTAGGTGGAAATGATGACCCAGATTTCTCAAGTCCAACACCAGCTTGATGCCTCTCTCCCTTCTCCACCCTCTCTCTCTCTCTCTCTCTCTCTCTTTCTATTTCTCTTTGGTCACGCTCAAAAACCTCCTCTCAATGTTCCTCTGTGGCTGTGCATAAGGTTGACCTGCAGGGGGAGCCCTTTAGTCACTCTGCTCTGTGGAAAACTGTTTTCTGTGATGAATCTGGCAGCCAGCTGAATTTGCTCACACCTAATATTGTCACTCTTGCTCATGTGCTTCCCACAGAATCGGATGGAGGAGAGCATGGCTTTGTTCGAGACAATCATAAAATATGAATGGTTCAGCGACTCCTCGATCATTCTGTTTCTGAACAAGATGGATCTGTTGAAGGAAAAAATCATGTATTCACATTTGGTGGACTACTTCCCAGAGTTTAAGGGTAAGGGTAACACCTACTCGCCCCCTTCACATGTGTAAAAGGCCTCATAATACCACAATGTTTCACTTTATTGCTTTCATTTAAGTACATTTATGTGTGGGCGGGGGGATATTTCAAATGAAGGAAGATTATTTTTTTATTACAATCACTGGTGCTGGAAATAGCTATAAAATAAATCTAATTTTAAGGTGTATTCTGATCTGTTTTATACACATGTACTAAACAAAGTTGATATCATGCTTAATATGAGAAGATTGGTACAGTGCACACAAGAAGAAAGCCTAACACACATAGTTAGAAAACAGCCACCTTAGTGACACCAAAAAATAAATGATCATTTGGGAATATGTTGAAAGTCTATCCTACTGTAACAAACGTAAACTGTGGAGTTGGGAATCCGTGGGTTGGATTTTAACTTGGAACAATGAGGCTAATTTTGAGCTTTATATATTGAGCTAAAATCAAATATAATTGTAATATGTTATCCTAATTATATGATTATTTTAATCATAATTGCAATTCTAATGACTTTCTAACATAATTATAATTGGGTGTACTATAAGTAATAAAAATAGTCATATAACACTGGCAGCATCGCTCCAGGTGGGTGGCTTGAAAACATAAGATTCTGAAAAAAACCACCTCATGCCCATGTGGTGCATGTGGCATCATGAACTCTTTGAAATGGTGGGAGTTTTTATATAAAAAAAATATGTTGCCTTTTACCAATAAAAAAAAAACAACAAAAACAGAAAAAGAGTGCAGACAGACTTTTCAGTAAACACTCATCCCAGGTACGAGCAAGAGAGGCTGTGCAAGGAGGGATGGACAAAAATACAAATGATTTTTAAAAAAAGTTAAAGATTAGATTTCTCTACTATTCAGTAAGATTAGTTTAAGGCTTTTTAGACACATCTTTACCAGGGAGCACCCTGAAATTATTCTAATGCACCTGCAATTGTCGCCTTACATCTATTTCATAATAAGTTAACTCAAGTGAAATGAACAGTTTTGCTCTACAAATGTATACTAAACAAATGTCGTGCTGGACCCCTCTCTCAGGTCCCCAGCAGGATGCTGAGGCTGGACAAAAGTTCATCCTGGACATGTTCCTCAGTCTCAATGTGAATGATGAGAAAACGATCTACCCCCACTTCACGTGCGCCACGGACACAGAGAACATCCAAATTGTTTTCAGGGACGTGAAGCACTACATCATGCAATTAAACCTGAGAGAACACAACCTGATGTGAGCGCCTGGCGCTCCTGCTGTAATTTAATGGTCACAGCGCAGCCCCCCCGGACTGGGAGGGCTCTGCAGCATCTCCGTCCGCTGCTGCAGTTGCTGCCGCCGCTGCTGCTGTTCCACACTTTAATCCAAAACAGGAAATTGAAGCGCTTCAGAGCTTGTCACCGAATGACTGTACAGCCGATGCATTTCAAATTTTCTTGTTAGACTCTGTAAGTGGATGTCTTCGGCTATTACAAAGTGTGACCTGGCAATTAAAGTGCTGGCTTTCAGCGGAGTCTAATATAGCGTGCGCTCTGAAATTTATCGAGCGCTACGTGGACATTTTGGAGCGGTGGAAATGCACACTGGCAGATTAATAGGGGGAAACATATTTTACTGGCTTCGAATGCCTCGGAGGAATTGTGATGTAGTGGATCTTCCTTCTGGGAAGCTGCGGGACTGGATGCTCTGTAAAGACCAGCATCACTAAAGCGGTGTTTGTCTTTAGATTTGAGTTTGAAGCTTAGACTAGGGCTTGACTCATAGGGAACAGGTCAGGGAGAACACTAATAACACCATTCATGTAAAAGAGCACAGTGCATGTTGCTGCATTGCTGCATGAGCTTCAGTTAGTGAGGTCTTGATCAGCATTTTGGATCTGCCTGTGGTGACTTTTTTGGGGGGCATCTATGTTTTATGTTTGGTGGGGGGATTAAAAGGGACACCCAGCATTTTGGAGTCAATTTACTGGGTAGTAAAAATCACATTCCTTCAGGGACTGTTGTGTTTTTTTTTTAAAGAAGTTTTCTTAAAATTATTTACTCTGAAGTCTTTAAAGTTGTATCATTTCTTTAATTTGATTAGATTTTGCACATACTGTATGATATGGTGAGGCTTTGCTTTGACTTTGTTATATTTTGGTCAGTGTTAAAAGATGAAATCCTAAAGTGAAAATTATTTTGATCGAATATATCAAAGAGAAAGTACTGATGTTTACACAACCGTGTTCTTCTTAACAATAAAAGTGTGAGTTGGAATCAGATCTGCACTTTTCTTTTTGTCGTCTGATATTAAATAAGACCAAACTAGACCTGTTCAGATAAAAACTTTAAATATTGTACAGATAACCTAAATCAATATTCATGGTTGTGCTCCCTGTGTAAAATATTATACTTTTTTAGTATAGAAGGTGGTAAAGTAGTTTTAAAAAGTGTGACTACTGTTATAAAATGGAATCCTTTTGACAAAATCATGCATAAAAAGAAAACTCCAATCCATTTGAAAAATACAGTTCAATTACTTTTCTTTTTTTCTATAGAAGCTCAGAAGAGTTTGAAACATTAGCCATTTTATTGACTGTACAGACATTGAGTTTTAGAGCACCAGATGTGGCAGGTGTTTCCTCAGTGTGTCTGTCCAAGACAGATGTCAATTAGGTTTACCTGCTAAACAGAACATGCATTGGAGAGACAACTCGATGAGTTCAACACAACAAATAATTTGCGTGAGACTATGGATCTAAAAGAGGTTGCAATACACTGCACGACAGCTGCAGTAGAATTTATTTATATTGATTAAGCTAGCCGAACAACATCAGACACTCAGCATAAAGCATAAACAAGACGGCATCATGTACTTCATTCAGCAGACCTTCCTAACAAACCACAATACTGCTATAAAAACATCCTCCAGTACTTTAATCTGCAACTATTTTCTGAATTATATTTAAATGTGGGCCCAAATGAAGAAAATAACTGACAGAAACACAGATGTTCATACCTAAGAGAGATCCCTCTCCTGTTGAGGGCTGTAATTGCAGTTGGAATGAATGATTTTTTTTTTTTGTATACTTCTTTCCTGATTCCCTGACACACAAACCTCTCTATCTGATCAACCTGATTTCCCTTTAAAAGCTGAGATGTGGCTGCTGCTCTGTCTCTGCCCACATGACACAACTCCTCTGATTTCTCACCAATAGTTGTGATCGACAGCCAATTGATAAGTGTGAGAGACTCTGTACAGCTTGAATATAACTCAAAGAACAGTTTCAGCAATTATGATCAGGTTCTGCAAATTAATTTACAAAAATGTTTGTACAAATTGCCAGAACAGCTGGTTGTGGAGCATCAGTAGATAGATTCAGTTTTCCTTCTCAGCGGATTTGACTGACAGAGGATCTATCAAGTTGAGGAACGACCGATTGCTGTTTATATTTTCTGAATTTTTAATTTGAACAGCAAGAGAAAAAGGCACCTGACAGGCCTGCGCGTTGTTGTCGTTGTTGTTTATTTTATTCTAGGGCTTCCTTTGAGTTGTTGCAGCAACGGGATGCTCACTAGGCAACGGCACACGCTGCTAATGCCAAGAGTTGGTCCTGATTGGGGTTATTAACCATTTGAAAATATCTTCTGGGCTCAAGCTTTGACTTCCTGGCTGATGCCTGGAAATGTTGCTTCAGGATTTGCACATAATGTTCTTTCGTCCTGATGTCTTCTATTTTGTGCAGTGCAAAATGGCAGCCTGTGGCGAAACCCCTAAAACATGACGCTGCCACCCATGTCCTTAAAAGTTAAAATTGTGTTCTCAGGCATTTTTCAATTACTGTATGCTCTAATACAGGGGTGGGCACTCCTGGTCATCGAGGGCCAGTGTCATGCGACTCTTAGATGTCTCCCTGATCAAACACACTTAAATCCAACAGCTGAATCACCTCCTAACTGCAGTCAAGTTCACCAGGGTCCTGCTAATGGCCTCATTATTTGATTCAGGTGTGTTGAAGTAGATACACATCTAAATGTTGCAGGAGACTGGCCCTCGAGGCCTGGAGTTGCTCACTCCTGCTCTAATACTTCAATATTAATTTAATAAGGAGACAGAACACGTCTTCAAAAACATTGGTAACTTTTATTCAGGGCATTTACAAACTGATCTGGCTTTCCACGTGGCTAACTTCTTCCTGTCTAAGTGGCCTTTCAACCATGACTTGTTCTGTCAGGATTTTCACAAAGACTTTTGCTTTTGTTCTGTGGTTGATTTGCACGTTTTGGCCTAGACACATTTTTCTTACAAAACAAGTTCCTTCACCTCTTCAAACATTTTATTCACAAGTACAATTTTTTGAACATGTCTGGAAATTGTACCCGTGAATGCACCAATTCTTTTCCTTATATTTCGAAATATGTCCACAGATTTGGCTCTTGTTAACTCGGGGGTCGTGAATTTTTTTTAAAGTACAGCCTCTAACCACGGGGCTTTCCCGAGTTGCTTAAAAGGATAGCAAATAATTTCAGTAATTGTAACTGACCTAAAACAGAAAAAGTTACGTCGTCTTAATCTAAAAGAAGAAATTGTCTTTTGTCTTTATGCAGAATATACGTAAATGTCTGATTTCAAATGTATTTCTTTTTTCTTCATATTTTTATTTAAGTTTTTTTTAAATGTGACAAAAAAATTTAATAAAAGGTTTTGGGTCATTTTGTCAAGTACAAAATCTTTCTGTACTTAGCAGATAAAGATTATTTACTCGTGTACATTGCTGGTTTGTCTTCCTGGCTGCGTCCTCTGCTCATCTGGAGTCGTGCTCTTCCTGAAATCCTCCGCTGTGATGCATCCATCTGGCTGGAGCTCTCAGGAGGACGACTGTATTTTTAGGCCTGTAAACAGAGACCTATCCTGTGCCAAAGAACCATTATTTTCAGGGGACAAACACTTAAAGTTCTGTAGTAGTTATGCTCCTCTTGTGAGGACATTTGAAAGACTCCCCAAAGTGGGAGTCGTAAACCATGTAGAGAATTAGAGGATTTTTAAATAATAGAAATCAAATAGCTAGAAATATTTACTGTGACTATAATGATGAAGCTATTGTAAACATATTGTGAAAGCAGCTTTTATCTCCTTGGGTTTAAGCCAACAGCTTTCCTGTACTTGCTGAAGAAACGCAGCTTCACAGTAGGATGCTGGCGCTAAACTATCCCTGCAGGGATGGTGATTTCAGGGAGATGTGCAATGTTAGTTTTCCTCCACATAAAACATTTTCCATGTAGAATTTTTTTATTTGTATTTATTTAGTCTAATCAGAGCATCCTTTTCCAAATGTTTGTTGTGTTCATTGTAAGGTTTTTGTCAAACTGATAAGCTTGTCAAAAACCTTGACTGACAGCCACAGTACATCATTGTATATCTGTGTTGCCTTTCGTTTGCATATTAAAATGCTGCTTTAATTCAATAAAGCTCCAGCATATGCAAGTGAATCTGTAGCATGTCTAATTATTCTTCAGGGACGCAGGTCGTAACTGATGTTTATTATACATCAACACGTATTGTGGCATCTCGCTAAATAATCCCAATAAATAAAAATAATCATTTAAAAACTGTTACTAGTTTACTTACTAATGTTATTTTTGTCCAAACAAAATTAGTTTGATGCAAGTGTAGCCAAAACAAAGTACAAGTGTGAAAGCAATTTAATTCCTGTTAAAAAAGTAAAAGAAAAAAAAAAAAAAGTTTAAAAAGGCCTTCGGCTCAAATCCCGAACCAAAATTTAATAGGCTAGCAATTAAGTTTATTTATGTTTATTTTTATTTTTTTGCTGTTTCTACGACACTCTGTCAAAGTCAGCAGGGTTTGGAAAATGTTTGTTTATTAAATAAGTACAACCACTATCGTTGACAACCAATGCTTGGTGATAGATAAACTTGGGTTGCTACGGGCATCGTGTTCTTTGACTGACTAAATGAATCTTTTTGCAGACGGTAAGTCTGCTAATAATGCATGTAATGCATGTTTGAAATGTAAGAAATATTGCAACAACATAAAGCAATTAAAATGAATGTCAAAGACTCATCCATCCTTAATAGTAAGCCATTATGATGAAATGTGGCTGTTTTATTTGCTTATACGTTCTACAGAATGAATTACATCTGTTTTAATCAATATTATGTTGTACTAGAAATACTTGTGTCTGTTTAATGCTTATCAGCTCTTGTCCTTGTTCTCTCATTCTCATCAGCGGCACTCTTTCCTTTCTAGTACTGCTGCAAATTGTCATCAACACTTATTTATCTTCACTATGTTGAACTGTAAGTGTGAATTCTACCATTTTCCTTCATAATAAGTTATAGGATGAGGACGCATTTATTTATTTTGTTCATGAGGAAAAAATGGAATAAATAAAAATGACTATGTTTGCTGTCATAATTCATTAAATTGTACCAAGAAAAGAAAAAGATGAATGTTATACTTTTGAACATTATCCATACCTAAACAAACTCTACTAACATTTTAGTGACTCCATGGTGATAATATAATATCTGCTTTACATTATTTCATTTAAACAAGTTTCTATTATTTAATTTTGCAAATAAATAGTATTAAACAATCAAGAATTTAAGAGTTCACGTCTATTAGTGAATATCAGTGTATATTTTCTTGGGCCAGTGAGGTTTTCTGACTCTGATGTAAAACAGCAAAAAACTGTTCACTCAAAAAAACTTTTTTTTTTTGGAAAGTAGGAATTTGAAATTAGCTTCCTTGATGTCATGCTACAAATTAAATCACTCATCTTTCAGAAGAATGACATCTGGAGAATTCTGAAAACTGTACCAACTAAATTAGAGTTTAGTATTTGGTTCATTTTGACTATTTTTATTGGCAAAATGTCAATGTCATTATACTTCTTTGAACTCTGGACCATTTTTTACTTTTTTAAAAGTTATCAGGTTACATTTAACTAGGCTGAATATCAGAAATGACAAAGACCTACATTTACAGCAAATCTCATGACAATGGGTTGACAGCATACACAGAACAAGTCATTGTAGGTGTGCCTGTAATCTGATTGTCTTTCCTGTCATACTCCCTTCTGAGAGCTAATGAAAGTGAATAATTATTCATAATTACTATGCTTGGCTGTGTTTTCTCTATCTTCTTCAAAACCTCATAGTTGAAGAAGCATTCTCCATCCCAGTAATTCCGCTTGCCTACAGATTTTTCTAAACGCTGGTTGAAAAAAAAAAAAAAAAAAAAGACAGCCAGCAATCACAGCCTTTCCTTTCAGTCACAGTCCGCTTCCTGCATGGCAGGAATGCTAAATGTAGCAAAACTGGAAAGTGACTCGTGACAATCAGCCTGTTCTGAGATGTTCCTTGCTTGGAAAGTATGAAAAACATCAATATGCATTCAGTTCACTGATCACCTCCTTCACAGTTTTCAAACCGCAGTTGATTAACTTGGTCAACAATGTTGAAGTGCTGTAACTCTCCAGAGGAACGCAGGAGCAGAGAAATAGAAAAAGAGCTTCGAAGGGACAAAAAAGAACTGAAAAAGGAGGTGAAGCTGCTGCTTTTAGGTAAGATTTTAGAAATGATCTCTCAGTTTTCAGACATTTTGCCATAGCCTGGCTTTAAGCTCACATTAACGAATCAGACACTGTTTTTATTGTTAATCGGATACATTCTGTTAATGTTTATGCATTTTCTTTTACTTGATCATAACATAACTTGCCAACTTTTCAACTCTCAATTGCTATATCTACCTAGACTCTTGTTTATCTGTTAAAAACCTCTTCACCCCCCCCCCCCCCACACACACACACACACACACACGCACACACACATGCCTCCACACATTAACTAAAACACACACACATTTGTGTGTGTTTTAGTCAGCTGTCAGAGCATCAAGTTTAGACTCATCAATGGTTTCTGGTTTAGGACTTTCCTGTGGTGCATTTTGTCAAAAGTTTTTGTCTTTGAAAAATGACCCTGCCTCCTGATGCCTGAATCTGGACTCTTTTTTTTATTATTCTAGATTTATTGTCAACATCTGCTAATATTGATAATACTGAACAGATATTGTTTGCATATTTTCTAAAGATAAGGAAGTGGGTTGCCTCAAATTCATAGAAATTTGCTGTTTGCATTTGGATTGTGACATCAAATCATATACAGACTAGGCAAAACAATATGACCACCTGTCTGATAGTGACCTCCCTTCCCCTTCCAAAACAACTCTGCTCCACTTAGGCTGCAACTTCACTTCACTTCACTTCCTTTTTGATGGGAAGATGGATTTTGCCAAATAGAATCTGGGAAGAAAAAAATGTTAGAGACTGCAAAAGTCTCTGAGGTAACAACCTTTGACACACGTTAAAATGACTCAACAAAAACCAACTTCTAAATCAAATCGAGAATCTTTGGCGAGGGATGAAAATAGTTTCCATTTAATCTGACTGAGTTGAGCTATTTTGCAAAGACAAAAACAGGCAGGATTTCAGTTGTTTTGTACATTCTACACCTGCAGTTTTTGCTTGAGACAAAACCATCCATCTTCACTTTAGATAAATCAAAAATATAATAAAATATTGATTTTTTCCCTAAATTAAGTCCATTAATGTCATTTATTTAGTCATACATTTCAATCTTTGCTTTGCTTTTGATACTTTGGACATTTTCCTAGGCACTGGTGAAAGCGGGAAGAGCACCTTTGTCAAACAGATGAGGATCATCCATGGCAGAGGATACAGTGAATCTGAAAGGAAAGGTTTTACCAAGCTGGTGTGTCAGAATATCATCACAGCCATCCAGGCTCTAATTGAGGCCATGAGGACTCTGAAGATCGACTTTGTTGATGACGAAAATATCGTAAGAGACTTTTCATAATGTGCCTTCTGATGTTTTAAGATCAAAGAACAAGAGAAAATGACAGAAAAAGTGACTCAGAAAAAAATAAATTTAACAATTGGTTACAAATTGTCTGAGTATTTTCCATCACTGACAAGATGCCGTCTCCTTACAGAGATTACTTGCGAATGGCTGTGTTACTGTTCTTCAGTGATGATGCAGGCTATCATTACTTCCATATTTATCTTTCCTGAGAAAATCCTTTTCACATCTTCCTTTTATATTATTTCCAAATAATTGGCAGAAGTGAGACAATTTGACTGAAACAAAAATTACCTTTAATCTTATTTTTTTTTTCCATTTGTTCATCCCCATTCCAAACCTTGTAGAATCTTTATGAGAAAAATGTCATTACTTGTGATTGTAAAAGCTCTGTTAAGTAAATTACATTAATACAAACCATGCATTGCTGATACCTAGGTAAATTCAAAATTATTGTTAAATGTGCCCAGAGGGAAAAGTGAATTAGTTCAACATGTTGACAACATTTTTTTCAGTGGATTTTGAAGGTTTAATCTAAAAAAATTGGTTTCAATTGACTCCATTCTGGATGTCTTTTTGTTTGTTTGTTTGTTTGTTTGTTTCAGAGCTATGCAGACAAACTGAGACCAGTGGATTCAACCGAGGTGTACAGGTTAGATTTCTGGCAGGTGGATGCAATTAAGCGAGTATGGAGTGACCTCGGGGTGCAAAAGTGTTATGACCGGAGGAGGGAGTTCCAGCTGTCAGACTCTGCTAAATAGTGAGCTTTTTCATTTTTACAGTACTCTAGCATTTATGAGATAGGATAGATTCTGTGTAATTTTTGTTGTGTACATATATATTTAATTTTACAGTAGGGTTGTTTAAAATACACCTATAAGTGTATTTTAAAGTGACAGCTCAAATACCCTAATTCTTTTTATGACACAATAAATCTATGAAGATTGATTAGTTGATGACATGAATAGAAATAGAAAGTACGTGTGTAGGGGTGAGTCGGCGTGCGCGCTTCTGTGTGTGTTTTCTTTGCCTTCTCAAATCGCCATTGGCAGAAATGTCAGACGGCTGACCACACTGAGTCATGCTCCGCTGGAAATTTCTTCCTCTTTAAAGGGAGTTTTTCATTTCCACCATCGCCACATGCATTCTCAATATGAGTGACTCAGTTTAGGAAGCAGTTCCCTGTTGACATATGCTCCTCCCAGAGTGAATAAAACACTCATCTTGACTGTGTTGATTGACTATTATCACACTGAAATGGATGTAATTTTGTCAGACTTTGATTCTGCCTGTATGATTGACTTTTTTCTTTTTGTAAAGTGCCTTGAGATCATATTTGTTGTGAATTGGCACTGTGTGAATAAATGGATTTGAACTGAATTGATGCAACATCTGAAATGGTAGAAAGCTAATGATAACACATATTGAAGAAAGTTAGAATAAAGACTGTTTTATATCAAGTGTACATAAATTGTTTCATTAAGTGTCCTTTATAAATGAGCTTGTACAACATTCTGTTTTAGATTGTCATATCAGCTAATTTTACCAGATGTACTTTTTTTCTCTTACTTTTTAGTTATCTGAGTGATATGGACAGAATCACGGCCCTAGATTATGTTCCCACTCTGCAGGACATCTTGAGGGTCAAGGTTCACACCACGGGCATCATAGAATACCTGTTTCCCATGAAAACAGTATTCAGGTATGATCCACTCTTTAACTACCTGTAAAAGTTTATATACATGTACTGTATATATAAACTGAAAGAACCGTTTTATCTTCTGAAATAAAACTATGCAGGATATAAGGTGAATGTATTCAAAAGCAACATTTCTTTGTTGTCAGGATGGTGGATGTGGGTGGCCAGCGTTCACAAAGGAAGAAATGGATCCACTGCTTTGAAAATGTCACCTCCGTCATATTCCTGGCAGCCCTCAACGAATACGATCAAGTCCTGTACGAAAGTCAGACAGAAGTACGTTCTGATCCAATGTTGTCTCTGTCCTTTTTCCATGGTTTGCAGCTTAAAATGGGTTTGTTTTTAAATATAGTTGTAATTTTACCTGTCTGCCTTTTAGAACCGACTGAGAGAGAGCCTCGCCCTGTTCAAGACTCTCATTTCATCTGATTGGTTTAAAAAGTCCTCCACTATCCTCTTTTTGAACAAAACGGACCTGCTGCAGGAGAAAATCAAAACATCACATTTGGCAACTTACTTCCCAAAGTACAAAGGTAAATTATGGAATCGCTCTACATTTCTACAATGCAAATCCGTGTTTTTATCTGTTCCTTTGAATTTCAGGCAAATTTAAAACTACAAGTCCAAGAAATAATACAACACAAATAAATGTACAAGTAATATGTTATTATTTTTTACAAAAATATCAAGGGGTGAATCATAAATTAATAAGTCACTAATAACTGTTCTGGTTGATCTGGTTGCCAGTCAGATGTTGAATACATAGTATCATTTGGCATTCTGTGTTGGCTTCATGATTTGTAAGTGATATGTTATTCTCACCACTCTCATTCTCACAGGGCCTCAATATGATGCTGAATCGGCAAAACACTTCATCCTTCAGATGTACACCAGGCTTCACAAAGGGCAGGATAAACCCCTCTACACACACTTTACCTGTGCCACAGACACTGAGAACATCCAGTTTGTCTTCGAATCAGTGGAAGACGCAATATTAAAAGAACATTATAAACAGTGGGGAGTTTTATAAACCAGAACCAAGTTATAATGCTTCACAAAGAACATCCATGCTGTCTTCAAACCAATCAAAACCAATTTTCCTCGAACTGCTGCCGTTTTTAAGCCCCAGAATGAATGAGGTTGTTGGTTATTTGGATCATAACATCCTGGGGATGATTACATATTCCAGAAATTTCAATGAATATTTTATTGAGGAAGAATGCCACATGTCCTGCCTTACAGCTTTGAGAGGCGGAAATTAAAAATAGCTCTGCAATCCTTAGATTATACTAATGCTAATGTTAATGTGTTGAGTGAAATAAATAGTTTTGCTCCCATTATCTTTATTACATGTTTTAAATTGTGTTAAAGTGTATCTGTGTGTTGACACTTTAGATTGTACATTTCAAAAAATACTCTTTTTTTTTGTTTTTACATAATTATAGTAAAAGACTGTTTAGAAGCTGTTCTAGCTGCTACATTTGGAAGAAATATAGATTTTGTCTTTATTTGCCTGTGTTATTTTATTTCTGTACATTACAGTGTAAATATGAAAGCAGATACTCACAATGACAAGGCTGCATGCAGTTTATCATAGCTTTGTTTTTGTTTTTCTTTATATCTTTGCCAGATTTAGATTTAAATTATAAGTTTGTGTCTGATATGAAATGAGATTGTTCAATAAAACATATAAAATGTTTTTATGTACAATCTAATCAAAAAAGTTCATGTCTATTAGTACATTAAAAAGTATATTCCCTTCTCAGCCATCAACAGAAAAATCTTTACTGGCAATGCAGAAATCTAATTATTTAAATAATTTCTGACCAGCTTTTGAACATTCCCACTGGTGGCTAATGTATTTATTTGTTATGACAACCTCCAAGTCTTTGAAGATGGAAGGCCTCGATGCCATCACACTTATTAATGTTAACTCCCTTTACTGATTCAAATCAGGGCTTTTTCTTTTAGTCTAAAATGGATTTGATGTTGTTGTTTCAGAAGGAAGGAATTAACTTTTTTGTGGTAAAGGTTTTCATGATACCTCTCTTCTTTAATCTGGATAACTTGTGACTTTGCAGCTTCCCAGGAAAGTACAACAAAGCCACTTTGACAAAAGAAAAGAACTTGAACAGCATGTCTTCATTGGCCTTAAGCACAGTCTGAATCACTCCAGGGTGTGCCCAAATCTTTAAAAAAATATCTTTTCAGCCGTGTTCACTTTTGGCCAAAGGCAAGTTATAAAGCTGTCTCACGCAAAGAAGACCATCTGAAAACTACTGTTGATTTAAATAAATAAATAAACAAATACACATTTTATGTCAAGATATTGTTTAGAGAACAACTCCACCTAAGAGCACTTGGCGGTTTTATATGACGTCAAAGCTCCTCATTCATAGCCTGCCACCTGCACAGCAGGTATGTAAGGTTCACCGGCAGAGCAATAATGACTAACACGTCGACAATCCGCCTGTCCTGAGACATACAGGTTTACCTGGCAGACATGAAAAACATAGTAAACAGATTTCACCCATTGCAGTCAGCAGTGGCAGTGTCTCTGAAAAGCAGCCAGTGAATTTGGACAACAATGGACTGTTGCCATGTGTCTCCGGAGGAAAAGGAAAACCAGAGAATATCCAGAGAAATAGATAGACAACTAAGAAGAGAGAAAGAAAATAATAAGGAGTTGAAGCTGCTGCTTTTAGGTAAGATTTCTGAAATCCCTTTTGTGTGCTTCCTCTTTGGTAACGCCATGTGTTGAAGGTGAGTCTCTCGGTCTCTGGGTTTTTACTGGCAGAACTGATATTCAGCTGTTTTAGTTTCTTTTCCTCTTTCCTCAGGGTCCTTCCTTCCTAGTGTCTTCTGCATAATTGTAATCAGTTAAGTAGAGTTGTAGAAATTGACTCTTTTAAGCAAAGAGTAGCTGATGGACACCGCCTTAAAAAATTATTCAAAACCCTCACACTTTTCTACATTTTAGAAAAAATTAAGACAGGGTTAGCTTTTAAAACAATATCCCAATGTTTCTCAGATCACATTTAATTCCATCATTCACAAACAGAAAAGAGTAACATGAAGCTGTTGTGTAAACTTGACATTGCTGCTTGCCCAAACTGACAGGCCTGGAAAAGAGAGACAAAATGCCAAGAGATCAACGATAATTTTGGAGGAGATTTAGAGATCTGCAACGCAGATGGCAGGATCTGTTGGCATGGCAATTAATTTGCACTTTGTCAAAAGCCATGTAGGAGATCTGGGGTAGGAAAAACCAAAGCTTATCACTTGGACCTACATGCAGAGCCATAAATGTCGTGAGAAACTAACAGGACGCAGAACGCTTCCTCCCCCACCAAAACATGTCGGTGCCAGCATCTTGCTACCATGCTGTCTAAATGACGTGAGCAAAAGACTTAACTGTCTCATTCCTAGATCTGAAATGTAGACAATAGATAATAAAGTTGGCGACATATTAATGTACGGACAGGAAACAGAAAATTGTGTATAATTTACAAAACAGGTCAAACAGTTTTCCAAAACTTCTACTTGTATTTCAACACTTGCTGGATTTTGTAAATTTAAAATCAAAACCTCGGTGTTTGCAATATTATTTACATTTTTGAGTGGCCCAACCAGAATCCTGACCTAAATCTGAAAGGAAATGTGTGCAGGAAGTCAGAGATTAGTGTGATGGGAAGGAGGCCTTCCAACCTTAAACATTTGAAGCTCATCGCCAAGTATAAAAGCTCAAAATACCAAACATGCAGAAAACTGGTCAGCAACTTTGACAAGAGGCTGATTACTATAATAGTAGAAAAGATTTTTTCCATGTACTACTGCAAAAAGAAGTCAATCCCTTTTTATATTGTTGCATGTTTATATTTTTCAGTCCAATTTTTTATTGTCTTTACCCTGCTTTTCATGCTTTATCTCATTTATTCTAATTAATTAGGAACTGGTGAAAGTGGGAAGAGCACCTTCATCAAGCAGATGAGGATCATCCATGGCAGCGGATACAGTGAATCAGACAGAAAAGGTTTTACCAAGCTGGTGTGTCAGAATGTCATCACTGCCATCCAGGCACTGATTGAGGCCATGGGGACTCTGAAGATCGACTATCTTGATGAACAAAATGCCGTAAGAAAATGTGTAGTTTTTTGTGTGTCGTTAGTAAAACAAACAAGTACAACATCCTGAAATTCTTGTTGAAAAGTATATAATTGGATCAAAATATGTGCATTTTCATCACAGACATATAAGCTACCAAGAGCTGTGGTCTCTTGGTAGCATTTGCCTTCGTATGGCCAGGTCGTCCATAGTTTAGACTGTTCAAAAATGCATATATATATATATATATATATATATATATATATATATATATATATATATATATATATATATATATATATATATATATATATATATATATATATATATATATATATATATATATGAGAAAGAAAATAATATATACATTTATAAATAAACATGTCAATCAATGCTATCAGTGGGAACCGAAACTGAGGTCAATTTGTGGTCAGTTTTGATCCTCTTATTTCCATCCTGCCAGTGCATCTGGGAGGTCCCTTTTCTTTTTTTGTCTTCTTCTTAAAACTATTGTACAGTCAAAAACCGTCTGTAATACTAAGTTACTTTAGTCGAACAAATGTCTTTGAGATGCTAAAGGTACACAAACACTTTTGCCCAACTGACACACAATCCAAAAGTTTACTTTGTTCTTAGCATAGCTGGACAGGACTGATGGTTCGGCGTTGATCTGGTTGATTGATACAACAAACAGGTTCAAACATCATAATTCAAAATCATTGTGTGGCAGAACAAAATACCCCCATGCTCATCAATGTTACATGAAATGTAGACAGTTCATTCCCACTGTCAATGCATCCCACTAACATGATTATTTTTAGCTACCGTTCTTTTAAAGTCAGGTAAAGTATCTGATGAAAATCTGATTGGTTCATTCGCGTCCACCATTTCCTTTTATGACAAGCTTACGGTTGTATGAAATTTTTCTGTGGTCTGCATTGAATTTTTTTTACCAAGTATAACTTCACAGAATCTTACTTAGAGGATTCTGAACTAACCCTCTACGTAACCTGAGGAAATGGGTCTGCTTATTTCTAGAACTGACAGGATTCCTCTAATGATACACCATCCACCTACTAGCCACCATAAACTTTACATTTAACATTATTTAAGATTTCTTTTTTAGTTGACTCTCTTGTGGATGTTTTGTTTTTGTTGTCTTTTGCTTTTGTTGTCTTAGCGCTATGCTGAAAAACTGAAAGGGGTGGAGGAAATTCAGGTGAAAACACTGGAGCCCTGGCAGGTGGACGCCATTAAGCGAGTGTGGAGTGACCACGGAGTACAGCAGTGTTACGACAGGAGGCGAGAGTTCCAGCTGTCAGACTCTGCCAAATAGTAAACCTTTTTTTTTCTTCCACTTTTTATGTCAGATTTCAGTGTTACAAAGTTGCTATCCTGTTTTTCAATATCATAAAATAATCTGACCTTCTGTTTCCTATTGTTTGGTTGATTTGAGATTCAAGATAGCTTTTTTGTCATCTCTTGTGCACAACTGTACATCAAAAATGATATTTTTTCACCACAGGCTGGTACAAATAACCATACAGAAACACAAATAAAATATAATTACACAGATTGGGAAGAACTTCACAAGTGATGAAATTAAAAAAAAGCTAATGACAGGATGAATGGTTGGGTCTGTGGCTACTGTGAAATTAAAGGCTATATCAGTGTGAATTTTCTGGCTATGGTTTATCATAATTAAGATTGCATTATTTATTTTATTTATTTATGTCAAACAGGTTTTAAAAAACAAAAGAACAAGCAATCATTGGGACAGAGAAATGACATGAGCTTCCATAAACAAGAACACAATTATTTGCTTATCACTACTTTTCTGCATGACAACAATCATAGACATTCATAAAGACTCCTTCATGTTTATGACAGTGTTATGTCAGTCTTATGCACACCCCATCAAATAAAGTGTAACTGTGAACATTTATTCAATCAGATATTTCAATTTCATGAAATATATTACCTACAGACTCAATAATGATCAACATTTGTAAATAAAACTATGCCTGTCACAAACAATGATTTGGCTAGTATCAATAGAATGTGTATATATATTTTTCTTTTTAGTTATCTGAGTGATATGGACAGAATCACGGCCCCAGATTACGTTCCCACTCTACAGGACATCTTAAGGGTCAGGGTTCCCACCTCGGGGATCATAGAGTACCTATTTGACATGAAATATGCCATCTTCAGGTATGATTTTGCATTGTTTTGATTATCTGGAAGCCAAACGGTTAACAGAGAATTTATCTGTAAACACACTTTCTTTAATATGGGAACAAATGTCTTCTCTTGTGATTACAATCATTTACTTTTATTTAACTTTTGGAAGGAAATCAATAAAATGAGCGACTAAAAAAATTGTTGCTGTTCATATAGGATGGTGGATGTGGGTGGCCAGCGCTCCCAAAGGAAGAAATGGATCCACTGCTTTGAAAATGTCACCTCCGTCATATTCCTGGCAGCCCTCAACGAATACGACCAAGTCCTTTACGAGAGTCAGACAGATGTATGTTTTAATCCTGCAGAGACCTGAGAACAAATTATTTGTTCTGCAGCTTCAAAACAGTTAAATATTAAGATTTGGCGCGACTCTTCCTGTTTGCTCTCTAGAACCGGCTGAAGGAGAGCCTCGCCCTGTTCCAGACAATCGTCTCAGCCACGTGGTTTCAGGAGTCGTCCACCATCCTCTTTTTGAACAAAACAGACTTGCTGGAAGACAAAATCAGAACATCTGATTTGGCAACATACTTCCCAGAATACAAAGGTAAATTATACCTATTTCTATTCTGTCTGTAAAACATGACTCTTCAGTGTATTTTATACCAAAGGACAAACGTTCCCTCAATTCCACCCGCCCATCATGACTTGTTGACTTCGAGTTTGTGTCATTTTGAGCCTCATTTGTGGTACTGTATTTACATTTTTTGCATGCTGTGCATTTTTATTTAGTGACATTCAACAGAATTTCACTGGCAAATTTTGCTCTCTGTCTAAAAAATGTGTAATACACAGAGATAGGATTTATACCATCCCAGCAGTGAATGCGCCTGTGTTTACATTTTCAGAATTTTCTTCAGAACATTTAGTGTAGATTTGATGGAAATCGATTCAACAAACAGCGCTGTTTAAGTCATGCTCTTTCTCTGTCATAGGGCCTTCCCACGATGCGGAATCTGCCAAAACGTTTATTGAGAAGATGTACAAAAACCTCCACAAAGATCGTCATAAACCCCTCTACACACACTTCACCTGTGCCACAGACACAGAAAACATCAAGGTTGTCTTCAGATCAGTCAAAGACACAATCTTTATGGATAACATGGAATTTTTAAACCTTTAATAATGAAGCAGAGTTTGTTTGTTTTTTTTTATGTGGTGGTAACCACAGTTTTCAACAACAGTACTGAATATTTGGTTGGTTTAATGGTTTTCATTTTAGTTTGTGTAAAACATGAAAAATGACAGAAATTCAGAAACAGCTGAGCCAGTGAGGCAATCTACTCTGGCTTTAAATGATGTTTTATTGTAACAGTTGCATATTTAAGGTTGTCCAGTGTCAAATGTACTATGGCAAGAGGTAATATATGTACAACATTGCCATTTTTTTATTATGCCCACTTGGAAATTATGATCATTTTATAGTATGACACACTCTTTAGTTCACTTGAATCAGCTGATGTCTGTCTTGCAAACTTCTTGGAATGAAGAATGCCACAAATCCTGCCCTGCAGCTTTGTAAGACGAACCACAGATACCATAAAGCAAAAGACATGAATTTATTTTTGTTTTAATTTCACAATGATAATGACAAAATGCTTTACAGTAAAAAAATAAATAAATGTATTTTTGTTCCCACTGTCTCCAAATCGTGTTTGTGGTAAAAAGTAGCATGCCCTTCGTTGCACAATTTGAATTAAAATGTGTGTTATCACTTTAAATTGTACATAATTAAAAGCCTTGATTTTTATTTGACTTTAGTTTCATTTTCTTTGTTAAAGTGTAAACCTACTTCATTTAGAATAATCAACTGCACTTTACTCCTTTCTCCACCTTGTTCTTTTGTATTGAAAAAAACAAAACAAAAAACAAAGCTGTTGATTAAAGTATCAATGTGAAAGCAGATCCACATGACAAACCCTTTCAGCTGGAGCACGCCTCTCGCAAAGCAGGAATGTGAAATGTACCTGAACTGGATCCTGTATGAGGAAGAATGGCAGCAGAAACTCACCAACAATGTGCTGGTTTCAGGAAAAAGATTTCCCTGACACGTCTGACAACATCAGAACACATTTATCTCAAGTCAGCTGCGGCACACTCCGAACAAACTGAAGCTGCTAAGCTTGGAAAACAATGGACGAGTGCTGCTTGTCTCCTGAAGAAGAAGAGGGCCGGAGGATATCCAGAGAAATAGAGAAACAACTTAAACGGGATAAACTAAACCTTAAACGGGAACTGAAGTTGCTGCTTTTAGGTGAGAGCTGAGAAAATTATGGATTGTCCAACTGATTATGCTCAAGAAGTCTTTTGTCTTCTTGACTGCTAATCTCACATTATATATATATATATATATATATATATATATATATATATATCACATAGATTTTAAGCAGAGTTTAAACTTTAGTCTCAAACTAAAGAATGTGTTTTAATAAAGAAAATATTTTGAATGAGAAAAAAGATTCAGTTGTTTAAACCTTGAGGAAAGTAAGAATGCTTTTGTGTTCGGTTTGTGGTTTGTTTCACGATAAAAGTTTTATTACTGCACCACAAATAAGTTTTATGCTAGTTGTATATTTGTTCCCTGGTCTATAGTATCTCTGGTCAGTTGTTTTGTAGTAGGTGTACAAAAATCACCTGTGCTTACTTACTTGTGTAATTTATTGTATGCTTTCAGAATGCATATTAAATGCCTTGAATCATTTAATAAATGTTCAGGTTGTCAATAAATCGCAGTGTCTGATCATGAATTGGAAAATAATACATTAAACAACAATATTTAACAATGTTTTATACAACACATTTTACTTTTGCAACATAGGGCTTCCTTGCAATTTTGTTTGAGTCAGGTTTTTCTTTTTTTTACCAGGAAGTTTCACTGAAACCAAAAATCTCAAGACAAGCTACACAAATCAGAACAATATTACCCAACTAAATAATACACTATAAAGAAAACTAAAGGACATTTTTATATTAAAACACATTAAAAGCTTTTCTTTTTCCACATTCCTCCTTTTCTGCAAAAAAACCTGAGTCAAACACAAGACCACAAGGAAGCCTTGTTTTATATTTAAATAGTCAATGAATGCCTTGTAAGATCTGTCGACAAACCTTTCGAACATGTTCATGATTTAATTGTCTAATTTTTTTTGCAGGAACTGGTGAAAGTGGGAAGAGCACCTTTATCAAACAAATGAGGATCATTCATGGCAATGGGTACAGTGAAAATGACAGAAAACAATTCACTCGTCTTATCTTCCAGAATATCTTCATAGCCATCCAGGCGCTGATTGATGCCATGAAGACTCTAAAGATTGGCTATGCTGATGCCAAAAATGCTGTAAGAAGCTCAAACGCTAGTACTGTCTCTTTATTGATTCACCTCCAAATGTAACCCCTCTCAAACTTCTAGTCATAGCAAATCTGTATTTTGAATGAATGGGATATCTTGTGTGACTTTTGCTAAGTTTTCTGCCAGTCAAATGCTCTGGAAACTGACTGTTACAAGTTGATCCACTTGCAATCCCACCATTTAATCCGTCCGCCAACTCTCTACAAATGAAACCCAATACACATTGGTGATCGAAATGTGTTGCAAACGCTGTCCGAATGTTTTTCACGTCAGGGAGATGCGGAGAAACTGAGGCAAGTGGAGGATATGGATGTTTTCACGGGCTGGCAGGTGGATGCCATTAAGCGAGTGTGGAATGACCGTGGCATACAAGAGTGCTATGAGCGCAGGAGGGAGTACCAGCTATCAGACTCTGCCAAATAGTAAGATCTATTTTGAAAATTCTAACTTGGGTATAAATGGCAATAGTTTCTGTACACTACAGCTAAATGCATGTCACAGTTTTAAAACTCCATGTTTTATTGCTAATCTTGTAGCTATCTGAGTGACGTGGACAGAATTGCAGTCCCAGGATATGTCCCCACTGTTCAGGACATTTTGAGGGTCCGTGTAGCAACAACAGGCATCATAGAGTACATGTTTGATATGTCAAAGGTCATCTTCAGGTACGTGGCTGCTTTGTTACATATCTATCACAAATTAATTGAAAAAGGTTGATTTTATCACTTCAACCCTAACTTCAAGGACTTCATTTTTGCATGAATTTTCTTGGGGGGGTTAAAGAGAGAAGCAAAAGTCAGTTTTTTGGTCAGACCTATTGCAAGAAAAGGTTCAGATCAGCATGTCATCTGCCTCTAGGATGGTGGATGTAGGGGGCCAGCGTTCAGAGAGGAAGAAATGGATCCATAGTTTTGAAGACGTCACTTCTGTCATATTCCTGGCGGCTCTGAGTGAATACGATCAAGTCCTTTATGAAAGCCAGAGCGAGGTATGTTCTGATGGCACCACTGATACTCTGTTCTCCAGCTTCAGAAGGGTTCTCCAAGACAGGCTTGGTGTTTGTTAAGTTTATTTCAATTTGCTATTTTAGAATCGACTACGTGAGAGCATCGCCCTGTTTCAGACAATCTGCATGTCTGATTGGTTTCAAAACTCTTCCACCATCCTTTTCCTGAACAAAAAAGATCTTCTGGAAGAGAAAATCACCAAGTCAGATTTGGCGACCTACTTTCCAGAATATGCTGGTAAATTTTGTCGTGCTGCTACAACTGGTTATTTTAATGAGAAAATGTGTCCCAATTATTATTTACACTTCTACAATTGATCCCTTTTCACAATCACTCTTCAAACACCACAAAATAAATGAATAATTTCAGAGCCTAAAGAAAGCCTCAAAAGGCATGTTTTACATAGTGGTAGCAACAATTAGTGATACCTCTAATGAAGGTAAAATGTCCAACAGGAACTATATAACTTCTCTATAAAGAGAAACATGAACTAAATTGTAAAACTCAGCTTCCCTGAAAAATAAAACAAAACCACTGATTATCTATTTCTGGTGGTTTGGGTTTATCTGTTGGATCATTATCTTGCGTTGAGCCTCAAGGAGACTCCTTTCTGATGGCTTTTGATGAAGCACATCAAAAGGGTCATGAAAAAGCCTTCACCCAAAATTTTTAATATCAAATAGTTTATGGCACCATGCGCAAAAAAGTTTGATGCATAATAAACTATGTATTTATAGAAACAGGTAAATTATTAATGGAGCTCCTTGATTTACTCTAATCTTGTCCACTCTCCCTCCAACAGGACCGAAGGGCGATGCCAATTCAGCACAAAAGTTTATCGAGAAGTTGTACGTCCAATTACACAGCAAGGATTCCAAACCCCTCTATACACACTTTACCTGCGCCACAGACACGGAGAACATCCGGGTCGTCTTCAAAGCTGTCAAAGACACACTCTTTCAAGATAACCTTGAAAAATTTGGCATTGTATGAGAGAAAACCAAGCGATGACTTTTATTTTCTGAAGCCCAAAAGAACAATTACAAATACATGTTGCAATGTTTCGATATTGGAATACTGTCAGACTCAGGTTTTTTAACCATAAAGAAACGAGCATCAAAGGTGAAGGTTTTTATTTTCTAAATATTGAATAACATAATTTTATTAAAATACCAGTGTGTCAAAGTAGTAAAATATGAAACAAATTCCATTAAAATTATACAGTGAAAATTAGAAATATTTAACCTTGTCATCTCAATACATTATCCTGATGTGGTTAAAAGATTATTACCTTAAATAGCACCAAAAAAAATAAAATAAATAAATTACTGATAATACCTCAGAAGATGACTTAAGTTCAATTGAAAAGTTTAACATTCATGTTTCCTCCCACCTCCCATGCATATTTTGAACAAAACATCAACAACAACCCACCTCCATGCTTGACTGTGCGGTTATTATTCTTATAGTCTTGATCCTGGCCCTTCTCAAACCATGAATCCAAATGTCCAAATGTTTGCAGTGTGACAAATTCCAGTTTGGTTTTTATCCATTTACAAAACTTTTGTCTCATCCAAATTCATCTGACATGTTCTGGGTGACCTTTGATGAATGGAGTGTCTGTTGGAGTCGGGCCACGACATCCTCTTGTATTCTTGTTATGACTTGCAGTTGCCATGGAGCATTTATACCAAACCTTATCATAAGATTAGTATGCTTATTGAGGTCTCTTATTTTGGAAAGACCGAGTAAATTTATTCTAGTGTATTGGATAAGACATTACAGAAAATAATCCATGAAAAATACATTAAAATAGATTACTTTGGCAAAAGGGTACATTTGGTATAATGTTTTTCTTCCCAAGAGATTATAAAACTTATTTGTGCTGCAGAGCTGAACACAACACATTTAAGTCGCCTATGTTTACAAAATGCAAATCAATAAGAACTGATCATTCTTCTCAGAGTACGTTTTATACAACTTCTTCAACAACGATGTTATTAGACAAGTTTGACTAAGTTCAACTAAGTATGACAGCACTTCCTGCTTACCAGCTTTCAAAGGAGGACGTAAAAGTATCCCCAGCAGACAGCTAAAGCACCTTGTCTTTATTTTTTTTTTCCTTTAATCAACAGTGATGATGAGAGTTTTATTTTAAAAATCCTTTTATATGTGTTAGTCACCACTATATTTTTAAAATCCAAATAATAAAGCTTCATGTTGTGTATGCCCGTGTCGTAAGACCTGAATTAAAGTGCATCTGTGGCTGGGTTGTTTTCCATTGTGTGTACATAAAAATGCAATTTATTTTAATTTACATTTTTTAAAGGATTTGTGATGAAATACAGCATGTGTAAGACAGAATCAATTCTGGTCTGGTTTCAGTTATTTTTAAATCTAAGTTTTAGGTCTAAGCTTGTGCTGCTTTCCTTGCACACATGCTTTGAAACACATATTTTATTTTTCAGACTGTGATTTATTTTACTTTCACGGTCAATCAAAGGGGGAAATAAAGCTAAAAATTAGACTAAAATGAATATGAAAGCAGATTGTCACAACCAAGCATTTGAGTCGGAGCATGCTGCAACAGGAATGTAAAAATGTGCCTGAACCAGTCACCAGCTCACCGGTTAGCTACTTCTGGAATGAGGGTCTGACAAAAGAAAGAAAGAAAAAAAAAATCAATAGACAGCAATATTACAAATTCCTGACAGGTGCAAAAACTTCAACAACCATAAAGCATTTCTAATTTTCTCCTGAAGAAAAAGAACCTGTGAGGATTTCCAGAGAAGCAGAAAAAACAGTTGAAGAATCAAAAGAAAGAAAGTAAACAGGAGGTAAAGCTACTGCTTTTAGGTGCGCTATTTTACTGACAGCCCTGATATTTTTAGGACTTAATTAAAAGAAATGCTTCCAAATATCTATTTTAAGAAACTGTGATTTAAAACTAGAGCCCACATGAAGTTGGAGTTGGAGTTTGAGTAGATAAAGAGATCTTAAAAAAATGAAATGCTACTACAAATTTGATGATGATTTATTTACATTACAAAATGTGACCTCAAATCAGACACAACACTAATGTCCAGGCCAGTGGAAGTTATTTTGACTTTGTGGTTTCACAATTATTTCAAAATTTCCAATGAGTGAATGCTTTGCCTCCTTTTTCTGGGACAACGTAGCTCCAAGTATCCAGCAGATATTTGTCATTACTGTGTTTTTTGACTGTACAATAACAACAAACTTAAGCAGAATCTCCTCTGCCCTGGCTTGAAGGTAAAACAGTTAAAAGTGAGCAGAATTACAATTTAATGGCTTTATATACATATATGCAGTCATTGTTTCCCAGGGAACTTGTTTTCTTAACAGGTTCCCTGATCACAGCCACACACTTCCCTCTACACAGTAACCATTTTTTCCCATTTGTTAGGTTGCAGTAGGATTCACGGTTTTCTGTCAAATCCTCTCTCGACTGCTGAATCTTCCATCACATTCTGACCATGAAGCCAGGAATCACGCACTTTCTGCTGGATGAAGAAATTGTCGTATTTTTTACTTTAAATCAAGGGTGCCCAAAGTCGGTCCTCAAGGGCCGACATCCTGCATGTTTTAGTTCTCTCCCTGGTGGTAGTAACAACAACAACCTTTTCAGCATATCAATGTTCTTCTTAGGCCTTCTAACGAACCATCATTTGATCCAGGTGCGTTAAACCAGGGAGAGAACTAAAACATGCAGGATGAGATTTCCATAACTCCACTAAATTTAAAGCAGGGGGGGCTTTAAATGAAGTGGAGTCATGGAAATCTCCATAATCAGGCACCTAAAAATCTCTCAAATGCCATGCATGATTTTTGTACAGCGGCCATCAGTTTGAACCTTTTTAGGACTATAAGGCTAAAGCCAGGCTAGCTTTTACGCTGAATCTGCAAAAACGTTTATTAGGAAAAATGTCTTCTTAGCTCAACAAAGATTGTCACAATCCCCTCTACACACTCCTGCCATGCCACAGACTCAAGCAACTTCCAGTTGAAGGCATTTTTCCCACAAATCTTCTTAATGCCACAGGAATAACCACAAACACCAATGACTCTGAATCCTGTTTCTTTAATGTTCAGATTTTAGACGGTGTGAACTGTACGAAACTGCTTCCTTCGTTAATGCAACATCAGTCAATCTGCTGAACTTCAGCCACGCAACATGTGCAATTCATCCTGCCTCACTAGGAAGGAACAAGAATATCCTGCAGCTTACAACATTGCTTAAGTTTGTACTTTTTGATTATTTTTTCTCAAAGCGTTACTTTGCTTTTTGCCACTTTACAAAGAAATGTGCATGTGATATTTTTTAAGTAATCTGTGTGCACTTTTTTTTTAAAAGAAAAGTGTCTGTCTTAATGCCTGAATGTCCACCAGAGCTGTAAAGGTACTGATTAACAAAAGGATTCACACTTCCTGGCATGGTGTTCTCATGAACTTTGAACTAAACAAGTCAGCAGGCGAGCTGCCAGGCTTGCCTCCACATGTCTACTTGTTGCTGAGCAGTGTAAGTAACTAAAATATTTTCTGTTTGCTGAGCATTTATAAAAGCTGACAATCAAATTATATTTAATCTATCAGTTTTATGATTGTGCTTTGTTTTTTTTATGGCTGAATAGTTCTACTTGGTCAAGAGAGACCACATTAGAACAATCAGCATATGCAGAGGAGTGAAAGACTCCAGATGCTTTATAGTTATCATCTTTTTCTTGCAAATATATGTCTGCACAAGACATTGTGCCAGTATCTGTTTGTTGTCTACTTTCTCTCTTGCCGAGGGCTAATGCTGCTGCACATCTTAGCACAAAAAGTCCAGACTGGAGACTGTGTTACACACGGCAATAACGCCACCGAGCAAACAAACACAGAGATAATATTTAAAGATAATTACAAGCAGACGCACACGTCTTGATATACCCGTTCTGTAGCACCGCCCGAGGAAGCAGCTCTCCATAGCAGGTGATGCCCTTATTTGGAAGTGACCCAGATCACGTGATCACAAAATGGTGGAAGCTGTGAGCTGTTTATAAGCTGAGCATCTCCATCGAGAGGCTTGGAGCAGGAAAAAGGCAGTGCGTCCATCCTCTGAGAAACAGTGGGACAGAGATTCCCAAGCCCCAGCAGCGGTGAGTAGACATCTTTTATTCAGAGGAGATGAAAAGAGGTGTATGCTTTGTTTTTTTTTTTTTTTTTTTTCTTTTTCCTCCCCCTCTCCTCAGCCAGCAGAGACAGGAAGCAAGAGTGAGGGAGGGGCTGCTGTCATCAGCACCGTGATCCTATGCTGTGATGTGGAAGTAGATCTGAAGCAGCATCTTCCAAGGAGGATGTCATTTTGTATGATTCAGCAAAATAGACCTGGGTACCAATGTAGATCTGTGTTAAAGTGTGTATATTTATGTGTGTGTAGACATCCTGGGGAAGCAGACACACAAGCATTCTTCATTAAGGCAGTTATGTCGACAGTACAGCTTTCACAAGAGCGTTCAGCGTTTTTTTCCTGTTTCAGCTGCTGATGTAATCACATTTCCACCGTTGCCCTGAAAGCCTGTTGAAGAGGAACAAGGATGGCTCTTTTTTATGCGAATGAACATGCGTCACGTGACTCGCTGCGAATTTGCATCCCTGCCCAATCCGTACTCAGGCAAGCGTGTGGTCTTTCGATTTGAATCAGCACTATAGGCAACACAGAGGGCAGTGAACCTGTCCCCAACCCCCGACTCCCGCCCCTTACTCAAAGCACCATCCCCACCTCCTCCACTCTTAATACAAGGATTATTCATAGTTCAAAGATGACCTTTTCACCTCAGTTTCATGTGTTTCTGTCATGTTCGCCCGTTGCTACTTCTAAACTTGTTCCACCTATTTTCTGTTCAGTGTGGAAGAATATTTCTTTCGATCCCTTCAATGATGCTTGATCTCAGTGGGAAGCTGACTAAAATAAAGCAGCCAGCTGCTAATCTTGAACAGAAACATTCAGGAATCTTTAGTATTTCTGCACATATCTCCTAGCATTTTGACTGCTAGAACATTCATTATAGCAATTGTACTCGCACGCCACCAAACAAAGACTCAGTGTATCATGTTCAAATATCTGCAGCTATTATGACGGTTTTAATTTCACCTAAAAATGAGGTCAACAGTATTGGAAATCATGCTGAAACTTAATGTCTTTGACATTTCTGCAACGGCCAACACTCCTGTATTAGTTTAAATAAACAGGAGACGTCTTCAAATATGTTTTGCTCCCTAAGTGCACCTGCAAACTGTGACCTGGCTTTTTCTGTTGCTTTTCAGAATAATGCCTTCTTCATCTCTGAGTGACCTTTCAGTCCATGTCTGTACAGAACTGAGTTTAAGTCCTGTCTATTAAAACACATTTGTCTTTGGGAAACAGTATGATGGCTAGACATTCGGAGGTATAGGTAGACATGTGTTTATCTGCAGCTACATTGGGTACTGCAACAGTATCTTTACAGAAAATATCAGATAGCTGCAGCTGATCCAGAATGCTGCTGCACGCGTTCTCACTAAAACCAGGAAGATAGAGCACATCACACCAGTTCTAAAGTCCCTACACTGGCTCCCTGTAGCTCAGAGAATAGACTTTAAAATACTGTTGTTGATTTAAATCACTGAACAGCTCAGCACCACAACACATTAAAGACCTGCTGCTATTGTACCAACCTTTCAGACCTCTCAGGTCTTCTGGTTCTGGTCCTGCTTTGCATCCCCAGAATCAAAACCGAACAAGAAGAAGTGGAATTCAGCTTCTATGCACCACAAATCTGGAACAAACTTCTTGAAAACGGCAAAACAGCTGAAACACTGATTTCCTTGAAATCCAGACTTAAAACACACCTGTTTAGAGTTGCTTTTGAAACATTATAAATGAAGCATTGGTAAACATTCTGAGGTGTAATCATGCCACCAGAGAAAATATCATGTTTCACTTAATGACTGTGTTGCTATGACTTTGTATTTTTGTGTTTTTATGATGAAGAGCGCTTGTTGCTGAAAGGTGCTATACAAATAAAATCTGATTGAGTGATTGAAATGAAGGTGTTACATTTAAACATCTAGAAATTTGACCCAAGGATGAACCACACTTTTTTTTTCTGTTAGCTGTTTTTTTTTCCTGTAACATTTCACGAGGCAACAGCATGTTTGAGGTGTTTGACTAAAATACATTTATGTATCAGAAGCCTAAAAAGTCATAAAAAAAAGCTAGTGTCATCTGTAATTTCAACATTATAATATTATTAAGGCCCATGTATCTTGTTTGCATCCAAACAACAAAAAAATAAATTATTGCAGGCCTAAAATCTGATAAAGTTCCATAATAGATAATATGAAACTATCAAAAATGTCAAACTAATTTACAATACTTAGTCTTTGTTTAGGGACGATATAATGACTAATGTCACCTACGTTATGTAAAATTACACGATGCTACTTGTATCATGTTTTTGTTGGCGACTTGTTAAATGGTACAGATGTGAATCACTTTCCTTATCCTTTTAAAAGGTCTTGTCCTTTTACAAAGTGCTTTCTCTAAGCCAAATTGGTAATTACAGATGCATTTAAGCTGCTCCTAGAAACTAAAGTGAATCTCATTTGAGTATTTAAGTAGACTATAATAGTTAGTGGTACGGCAATCAATTTGCCAGTGATGAAATTAGGCAATTTACCCCTCGGGTTGCTCTAACTAGTGATCATCAGGTCCAGTATCTAAATAATTAGATTTTTTTATCCCGTTTGCTAAATGCATGAAAATTGAAAACTAATATTTCTTTTTTTCAGCAGATTAACACACTTTCTATTAGGTCTAACCTAATCAAGCCAGATAGAGACTGGCTTGATTCAAATTTTGGATTCAATGTTGTTACTACTGTCAAGAATCCTGCAGTATATTTATTTTTCCAGTTTGTTCTATTTAATTGGGGAATTGAAACCAAAATTGTATTACTTGGGTTTATATCTAATACAGTGCCAGGAAGACAACTGGTAGGTCAAACACAAACCAGTGTTGACCAAATCTCTGACAATAACTAACATGTTTAAGGTTAATTAATTCAAATAATTAGGTTACCAACTGTGAATGCAACTCCGCTGGTAATGCAGTGTCATACTTTGGATTTAAGGAATAGTTTTGAAGATGCACCGATCAAGTGTTTTAACAGATGATGCCAAATTCTGGGTTTTTTGAGGCCTTACCTGACAATGCTTCTTTTCTAGCTCTTGTCATAATTTTCTGAAAAATATGAGTCAGTGGGTTTGATGACTGTATGTTGTTGCATCCTGTTTGGCTCTGGTTGAAGAGACTGGAGCCAAAGCTTTAAAACATAGTAACTATTAGTAAAATCAGTTACAATGAGCTTGGTCTAAAAAAAAATAAAAAAAAATTGAAAGAAGTCAAAGGGTTAGGGTTAGGGTTAGGCAAAGCATGCTTTGCTTATTTGCAAAGCATGCAAATAAGTTTATGGATGCAATTATCAGTAAACAAAAACAAAACAAAACAAAAACTCTGGACACTTTAGAGGACTGAACTGATCCAGATCAAATCTACATCCATTACATAAATTACAAACTGTTATAATTCAAGTACATATAATGTCACTCACCCCTTGGCAAGTCTTTGCAGGTAGAGGAATTGTGGTCAGCAGATTACACAGTTTGATTTTTTTCCGTCACAAATTTCTGTTTACAGTGTAACTTTTTTTTCTTTCAGGTCCCTCTGGGGATGGACCTGACCTCAGACAGTAAAATGACTTCAGAGGGTGATGACGGCAGACCAGGTGAGAGTGAACCAAACATTTCACACATAAAAAAAAAAAGGACTTGGTTGTTCAAAAATAAATAACACTCTGCTTTTTTCATCCTAGTCCCCCCTACATCTCTACCCCTTCAAGGAGGTCCCAGCCAGAGGAAAAAACTTTCTGCCCCTCAGATCAGCTTTTCTCTGGACCACAGCGAAGATGACTTGGGGGAGACTCCAGATGACCTGGACATTGACGTGGATGAACTCGACACTCCAGATGAGGGAGATTACTTCGACTACACGGACCATGAAATGGACTGGGAAGGTGGGTTAGAAAAAAAACCCCAAAACAGTTGATTCATTTCATTACCTAAAAACGACATGCTGAACTATTGCTACAATATAAGGCAATATCAAACTTCTCTATGTTTTAGCCACGCAGTTTATTTTGTACTTTATCTGCATTTCTTTCACTTGAAATGTTCTTTTGAAGTTGATTTATTACTATGGAAAACAAATTATGATTCCCACGTGTTTTTTGTGTTGTGTTCTAATTGCCTGCTTTATTTCTCAGGGTGCTGCTGATCGATCTGCTATTGTTACAAACTTGATTCAGTGACCAATCGTACTATTTGCTCTTTTCTCAAACCAGATCCCGGTGCAGCCACTAAAAGTGGGACAGGTGATTCCTACAACACCATCCCAACGTACAGTGCTGAGGAAGAGCGACGTGACGTCAAGCTGTGGAGGACCGTCGTCATCGGGGAGCAGGAGCAACGCATCAACATGAAGGTTATTGAGCCTTACATGAAAGTCATCTCTCATGGAGGTGAGAAGAATTTACTGAATAAATTTCTAGCATCACCAAACTATCAAGAATGGAGAAAAAAAAAAAGTCTTGTATTACACAAAGTGCACCCTCTGGTAGTTCGGGGGTTGTATTTTATAAATGACCCAGTCTTTACTGGTTGGTAAAATTATTTTTAACGTTGCCTTGGGTGTAGAGATTCACACATCGGTGATTCTGCCATTTCATTGAGTCAATAAACAAAGATGAATCCAAATGGAAGAAGTGTTGAAAAAATTAAGGACCCTCCAAAAAAAAACCTAGAAGTGTTCTAAATATGCAAAATTATCCCATGTCAATTTGATCCACTTTCTTTTTACTATGACTTTAGGGTACACATATTAAAAGAATCAGCCTGGACTGATTAGTAAAACAGAATAAAAGCAAGTTCATTTTCTATATGATTTGCACTTGTATCTATTACGTACATTTGCAGCTAATTGCAGACATTTTCCAGATGGCCGGTATTTTGGATTACAAAATCTAAAGTTTCCTAAAGGTATTATCTTTGGTCATGTTGTTTTGTGGAAACGTTGCTAGGAAACACGCTTTGCTTATTGTTTTATGCAGCATTTGGAAATTCTCCTAAATGTGATCCGACAATCGCACTATGACCAAATTGAGCTGAAATAATCTTTTGTCCTGCAGATGGTGATCCTGCATTTAAACCATGAAAAGGAAAAAAAAAGCAATATCTACATCCATAAAGCTGTTATGATGATCTGTTTATTGAGGCAGATATGAATACATTCAAAGGCATGCTGCTAGTGAATAATCTGTTTGTCTCTTGGTGTATGTTAGCGACCTTGTGTTGAACTTCTGCCTCCAGCCTGTGCCTCTGCCTTAAACCACAGTGGTCTAAAAAAGCAAGTAATGCCTTTTAATGATGACGCGTCACAAATGAAAGTACTCCTCTCTGTACTGAATAGTGCTGAGACACCCATCCAGCAGCAACTGAGAGCTTTGTTGAATTCATCAAACCTGGAGTAACTTGGTTAAATTTTGATTGTTTTGTTAATTCACTGAAAGTTTATTGTAGTTGTTTGTCGTCTTATGGCTAAGGTCCTGTCAGTTTAATTCGTTTTGCCTTCAAGGACCTGTAGTACAGGCAAGTAAGAGCTCTTCTTTTTAATGATCTTGAATTCCAGTTACTTTCATAATTAATTATGAAATACATTAAAGAGATTATTAAAGAATTATAATTGATCATCTTGGTGACCAGAGCCAATATTATCTTTTAATTATCACCTGTGGTATAAATGTTGTCTTTTCTAAGCATATTCCACATAACATTTAATTCAAAGGAGCCAGACTTTCTTATCTTTTTAAGATACGTCATTTAATCATGAAAGCTGCTTTTCAAATGGATGAACCAATGTAGCATAGACATATAAGAAACATCTAGAAAAAGATTAAATATTTGATTTATGAGATTCAAGGTGATTCAGAAGTTAAAGAGACAAACATAACAGACCTTGGTCTGGTGTGAAATGTAACTTTGAAAGTTTTGAAAAATCTTGATACCTGCAGAGAAAAACTGAATATTAGGCGCAAGAAATGATTTGCAGCAGATATAGTGCATCTGAGAGTCACGTCCTGAAGAGATCGGAGAAAAAATACATCAAAAACATCAAACAGGATCTGAGAGAGGCATTATCCGTTGGCTTATCCATCTATGAGAACTTGTTTTGTTGGCAACAAAGTGAATTATAGATAATTTTTAAGTGGCTGCACAAACAAAATCCCTATTCCTTTAAAAAGCGTCAGATACAAGAATGGATTGAAGGTTTTAAAAGAGCAAAGAAAAGAAAGTACCACATTCAAAGGCCCTTCCAAAGGTGACAAAATAGAAACTACAGGGCTGATCAAGATTTTTGCAAAGTACTCAACCTCTTTGCAGAACTACTCACACCAAAACAAAAAAGTGAAGTAGAAGGAAAACAATACAATATATATACCATATATTTATATATATATTATTTTTTCAGAATTTTTTAAATTTTTAATTCAATTCTCTCCTGGGTCAATTCTTTGTGGAACAATGTTTCTCTCCATTTTACTCTGTAGGTGACTAATTAGATTAATTATGAAGTCGTTTCCTTCTAGTTGATTTTATTTCGGTTTGTTAGACTGATAATAGCCAGAATGCACATGAACACAAAGTTTTTTCAGATTTTCATCCGTAAATTTTTCGAAACGACTCATTTTCCACTTTGGTTATCTTTCGACAAGTAGACATAGATCAACCTACTTTATACGTCTGCATATGTTTATGCAGCATAATCCATTGATAAGACTTAAGCTTGAGAGCTATATAAAGAAAACTTGTCTTGTGACTCATGAGTTTTTGAGAGCGGCCCACCATTATAAATGCAAATGTGACCTTTACCCAAAGCAAATCGAGCTTTCTCCCGCTCCGCTCGTTGCTGGAAGCTTAAGTGAAACCCAGCTGTTCCATGTAAACAGAGATGTCTGTCACTGGAATGTCAATATCAGAAGCTCTGTCATCTGAAGAAAAGCCCTTCTGTCTGCGTGTCACCAAATCTGCTGATAAATGGGCTGGTGATGAAAAAAGGAAATTACAATAATTGGGGAAGCATAGTGAGAGGAAATGGGACAAAGAGCCAGACAAAGGAATCAAAGACTGGCAGATAAATAGAACAGAAAAGCGGAAAATAAGAGAGCAATCAAGTTTTCACCAACAAAAGCGAACTCTCAAGTTGACTCTTATTGCTTTCCTTTTTTGTGTTTTTGCAATTGTTTTTTTTTTTTTATCAGGTTACTATGGCAGCGGGGTGAATGCCATCATAGTCTTTGCTGCGTGCTTTCTGCCAGACAGTGTCCGAGAAGACTACCATGACATAATGGAGAACCTCTTCCTGTAAGTATGCAGTGATGACTAACAGACATGTCTCTCATTTCACACTGACCTCCTACAATAATTATTGTTTTCTGTACTATTAACAAAACACTGACTCATCCCTTAAAAGTGCAAACAGTTTACAGATGATAGAGAAATGATCTCAGCGACACAGTAACTTTCTAAGCTTGCTTTGTTCTCAGATTAAGATTGATTCACCATTGCTAAAATGCCAGATCAAATTTCATTTTTACTCCCAATTGGTAACACTTTATTTGACTGGGTGTGCATAAGAGGGACATGACACCTGTCAGGAGCATGAAGGAGTCTTTCTGAATGTTTATGACGGTTGCCATACAGTGTCATTTGGTAAACAATGACACTTTTAATGCAAAGTTGACTCTTTTTAATGGGCTTGTAATGCAACTTTTAATGGAATTTTGTTTTAACAAGTTCTAAAATTATGGCATTGTGCACAATTGACACTTTTAAGTGACTTTTAATGCAACTTTTAGTTCAATATTTCATTGAAAGAGTCATTTACTGAATGACACTTCATGACAACAGTCATAACCATTCATGCAGACTCCTTTATGACAGGTGTTATGTCATGTTTATGACGGTGTCATGTCAGTCTTATGCACAGCCCTTCGAATAAAGTGTTACCCCAAAATCTAATTTTGTGATCTAGTATAATTTAGATCTTTAAAAGTAGATCAAATTTCATTGTTCACAAAAAATTAAATTTGTGATCCTCAGGTAAGTGAATGGAAACGCATAAGCCCACAAGATAAAACAAAGATGCAGACTCTACTACAACATCAGGAGCTGTTTTCCATCCAAGCAGACTGGAAAACTGGCTGTTGGCTCTGGTTCAGCTTGTTCAATATCTCTGTGGTTTCTCACTTTCGACCGCAAAAACCGAAGACACGTCTGAGCTGGAGGGAAACTTGAGTTTTTGCAGAAACGTCACTCTAAAATCAAATAAACACAGCAAATCGTGTTAATGCTAATAAAAAACATTCATCACAACTGAATCTTACAGGGTTATCTGGTTTTGTCTCAGCCGGATGAGCCTCCTTGCTGTGTAAGTCCTCAAACTGCAGCTTCCATCTTCCAGTGTGACCAGAGTTACTAGAAGGGATTTTAAGTCACGGTGGGACATTTTCAAATCCCCTATTATCATAACTGTGCGGCGTATCCCAAGCTAATCCTGGCAAAATTGCAGCGTAGGTGAGAAGAAAAAAAAACAACAAAAAAACTGTTGGATCATGAATTAAAACATTCTTTATTTCTATGAATTTTTTATTTCCAACCAAGATTAAACGTACAATCATGCACACATAAATGAGAATATGGAGAGTTGACTGTCTTGGATGATGAACAGTGCAAAGCAAACGCTAAACGCTGTTGTTTCCACACCACACAAGGCTGTGTCAACAGCTTTATTGTTTGCAAAGTAACAGAGAGCAGAAAAAAATCGCTCTGACTGAAGTGACAGGAATAAAGTTTGCTTGCTGAGACTTGCTGGGCTTGTGGCTCCGCTGTTGTTCTGGCTGAATTGCGTTTCATGCTTCCACAGTGAAGTTTAGATCCCACAGGCTGTTCTGTGACAGATATTCAGAGAGCTGGCATGTTTCAAGCGTTTTGGACAGAAATGAGAGAAGGTAAAAAGTGGTGTCTGCAGTTTTCCACGCCAGATGGCGTAAAGTCTGATTCCTTGCGAGGAGGAGTTGCGGTGGAGAACTGTGTGTCGGTGGGAGATGATCTCAGTAGAGTCGCACAACCAAGTCGATCGGCAGGGTTGGAGCGTGAGGGTGTCGAGCACGACTGAGACCAAAGTCCGAGAAGTTTGAGGAGTTACAGAGAAAACTCGCTGACGACATTTTCAACTTTATTTTCAAAGGGAGCCGTAAAATTCCCTCCTGACTGAGAGAACAGAGGAGGTGGACGCAGAAACGAGGACAGAACGTGATAGCGCTTCATTATAATTTGAGTGTGGGATTTGATTTCAGAGAAGGAACTTTTACGATTGAGCTTCTGAGATTGATGTTGAAAAGGAAAGATGAAGAAATGGGAAACAGCTCATGAAGCAACACTTGTACCAATTTTTCGTCTCTTCTCACATCAGAGGAGAGAGATTTCAGCATCCTGCTGGTTGGGGTTTTCAGATTTACTGTAACACTTGTCTACTATTTCCTCATATATCTCTATTCAGGTTCAAGACAACAGTGTTTTTCTGGCTTTAAAATCTGCCCAAACGTAATAATGCACATAAATGACAACACGTCTTCAACACGTAGTCTTCTGTTTCTCTATGAAGCCACTGGGTATTTAGCATTTCTAATTTAGTGCTACAGTCCTTGAGTTTGATGTCGAGTTATGATCGCACGCCTCACTTTCCGTCCTCAAATTTGTTGTGGCCCAAAAATAAGTAAATGAATGTTACGAGAACTTGTCTCACGATCACCATGTAATTGTTTGAATTTACAGCAACAAAATATGTGTGTTTCAGCTATGTGATCAGCACACTGGAGCTGATGGTGGCAGAGGACTATATGATTGTTTATCTGAACGGAGCCACGCCCCACAGAAGAATGCCTGGTCTGGGTTGGCTGAAAAAGTGTTATCAGATGATTGACAGGAGGTGCGTCAGTATTAGCATTGCTTCACTGTTTAAACTGTAATGTTTGTTCTACATATTTTGAAGAAATTGAGGCGGTTATGTGCTCGGTTGGACGGGCATGCCTAACATCGGACATACTGATTTGTGCTTCAGGCTCAGGAAGAATTTGAAATCCTTCATTATCGTTCATCCGTCATGGTTCATCAGGACTGTTCTGGCCATCACCAAACCCTTCATCAGGTAAATGTTCATTGTGTGTTTTATCTCAGCGTAAAACATTTTAGCAACTATTTTTGGAGGACAACTTTTTGTCTGTAGAATTATTTGCTAAAATAAACGTCGGCTTTTTTTGATATTATTTGAATGTGCTCATAAAAGTCAGAAGATTTATATCTTTGAAGAGTTGCATGTTTTTATTTTTATTTTAAATAAACAAAATACTCCAGTGCTACGTCACAGCTCATATATGATAGTGCTCTCTTGTTTAAAAAGGTATTTTATTTCTGAAATGTTTGTTTACTTCTCACTCTGAAAAACAATGGAAAGGGTAGATGTGGTTTATTTATATTTTATACTTTTCATGATTTTGTTTTCCTCAGAGTGGAAAACAAAATCAAAAATACTTTATGTGATTTTTTTTTTATCCTTTAACACTGATATTAATATTAAAGGTTTTATGAAATACCAGTTGCATGAGCTGTTACAACTTTAGTTTGCTCTAAAACAAATTCTGATTCATCAAACCGAAAGCAGTGATGAACGTCTTTACTTCAAGCCAGTCGATATCTGGTCAGAACAGCGCGGCAGATCCTCGCCTCGAAAATCTTAATTGTGCCTTAAGGCGAGATCGAAATAATGTCCAAATTCGTTGGCATTATGAGATTATGGCAAAAGAAGTGTTCTCACTTCGAACAATAAACAATCAGATGTTATTATGACAACAACGCAAAAGATAGTTTAAACAGGTTAATGTTTAATATAGACATTACTTTTTAATTATATTGTTGGTGTGAATTATGTAACTTTTAATGGCATCACGGGTCTAATGATGTAAAGGCCCTGTGCTGTGTACGGCACATACTGCATGAAATTATTCATAATCTGAAACATACATTTTTAATGCGTCATTCCTTATGCACTTCAGTAAATGTGCACATAATTTCTCCTGCTTCAGCACCAAGTTCAGCAGCAAGATCAAGTATGTGAGCAGTTTGGATGAACTGCGGGAACTAATCCCAATGGACAGCATCCAGATCCCAGAGTGCATCATTAAGTGAGTCCCTCTTAGCCCCTGAGTGTAACACCAGTCTTATCCACTGCAAACCTGATTTGTGCTAATGGCTTCGTATTCATCTTGTTATTTGAACTTCCACCTCTAGACTCGACAAGGACCTGAAGGAAGCGGCGGAAAACTCCAAGTAAGTAAGCGTTTTGCATCTCATAACCATCCTTTGTGGAGCCGGTGGCCCCCAGTCTCGGTTTTCACCCTTGGCTGGAGTGTTCATTTATCAGATTGGAGGCTTCTCCTGGACGAGGACCAGTTTTTATTTGGCTGCGTTTCCAATTACACCGGAAAGACAGAAAAAAAAGATGGTTGCTAAAGACGCCAAACGCTTTGCTTTTATCTAATTTATCACTACAGTAAAATAAACGAGCCAGTCCTTATTGCGCGTAGATCTATAACTCTGATAATAACTGTATAACCAAAAGATGCAGACATCGCACACTAATCACTTGCTGCCTAATTGTGTAACGAATCATAAATTGCACAGGCCTTCAAATTCCCTGCATGGTAGCATATTACAACAGTAAATCGTCCTCTAACGACGTCTCCATTTGTTTCTTCTGTCAAGAATAAACAGTTTTCTGCAGGGAACTGAGCTGACAGCAGCCAGCAGACCAGAGTAAGTCCTCAAAGATGTTCACATATAGAAGACAAATGGCCACACGTCTGCTGTCTGTCACAAACACACACACACATAAACACACCCGTCCTAAGTGGTCTACTTTGTTTGTTGTTGTTTTTTTTTCTCCCCATCTTCACAGCAGACAAGACCAGGCCGGTGCCAGCAGCTCGTAAACCAGAGCATCCTGAATTGATGGGATGCCTCAAAAGTAACTGCAATGAACGGGTCAAGCTTGAAAAGTGCTGCTTGCGTGCGTGTGTGTGTGGGCGTGTGTGCGTGTGTGTCTGTGTTTTTCTTTCAGACACTGGAGTTCAACTTAAACACAACCTGCTGTAGTTCCTGGTAAAACTCTGATCAATTTTAACTGTAGCATCCGCTGCACTGCACACCTTGCAGGTTAGATAAACCCGTAGTCAAGTGTGCGATGCTTGCAAGCGTCAGCAGAGTAGCATCGATGTTAACTTTGTGGTCAAAATGGAAATGCGATCTGACACAACAGACGGCACGCCTCAAGAATTCAATTTCAGAGACTCCGTTTTATTTATGTGCATGAAAAGCAGCAAAGCAATAATACCACGCCTTTTGTGGTTACCCTGTACTTTGGAAATGGAAATTTTGTGTCAGCTGTTTTACACGAAAAGGGGGCCAGAAGATGCCAGAAAAAAGAAAAACCTTGTGCCATAGTTTATGACCGACTTGCAGTTGAGTCACTTAATCTTGTATCTTGTCCTGAAAGTGCGGAATAAACATATATATATATAAACTTTATAGTGTCAATCTAAGAGCCAAGCAGGGGTAAGTTCAATATAAAATCAATCAATCATATTGTACTGTGGACACAAATGTGTGTGTGCGTGTAAATGTGTGTGTTTTGGGTGAAACAAATTCTCCATTCAGCACTTGCTGGATCCTCAGACAAAACCTCAAACGACCTTAACAATGGGATGTCAGTGAAGCACAGCGTCTCATCAGAGTGTGTCCATATATGCATGTGTGTATTTGTACATCAGTGCATGGTCCCCACATCACAAAGCTGATGATCTGAACTCATGTGTCTTAATGATTGTGCAAAAAATGAAGAAATGCTGTCTATTGATTCAATAAAAGTGATTTATAGCCTGCAGGCCGTTTTGAGCCTGGTCTCGTTTGTGAGTTAACTCTTAAGGGCTACATTACCGCCTCGTTAGATCATTTCAAAAACCCTTTTTTTATTTAATGGAGGGATGTATTTCCAAATTCAAATTTTAATGGTAAACAAATTACAGTACAAGAAAGAAAACAAGCAAACACCACAAACGAATGACAGGTAGAGATGACAGAAAAAAATCTGGCAAGCATCCGTGATTTATGAAAGGTCTTACTCTTTCAGAAAATTATTTCCATACTGACTGGATATAAGACATGAAATTAAACACTCTTTAATTTCATGAGTGTTATTGTTTTAATGTATAAAGGATATGCTTATAGATAGTTTCTAAACTCATGTAGATCTCAAACATCCAACACCAGACACACTACAGATTTTATGAAGCCACCATTTTCAAAACAAAAAGGAAAAACATTTGTACAAAATAAAGTGTGTGCTTTGTTTTTACGTTGATTCTAAATCCCTACACAGAACATGATGCTTATTTTCCTATTTTCCTATTATTTTCCGATTTCCTATTTGGTTACTGCAACTAAAGGCCACTAGTGCCACAAAAATCAGAACAATAAATAAAAACTAGATTCGTTAAAATAAGAATCGGGAGGTCAAGACACAAAGAAAAGTGGAAAAGTTATTTGCAGCAGAATCGGCACATTTGATAACAGCCTTTATTATCTCAAAAGATGCTCAATCCTAAAAGAAAGCTAAAAGCTGTCACCAAATGACTGCTTTGTGCACTGTAGGACATAAATGTAGACTGATGACAGCCACATGCGGCATCACAGAAAAGAGGAAACCAGCATAACATGTCCGCTTTAAGCATGGTAAATATGGATTTATTTCTCAAGCACATTTCATTGTGTGAATGGATAGCAGTCATAAAATGCTACTCATTATAAATAGCATCTCACGTCTCATTTGTCTGAGCTCATTGAGTGAAGGATAAATAGATCTGTCCCTCAGGGCAGAGCGAGATTAACAGTACAGAGGAGGAAAAATAGGAGAGGCAGAAACATCTAGAAGAAAACAACAGAAGAGTGTTCTCTTATCGCTTCCCGTGCCTTATCTGAACGTGTAGCTCTCGTCATCGTACTCTAGGTCGTCCTCGTTGTCATCCCCCAGCTGTCCGTACCGAAACTTTCTGTACACCGTGCCATCCTGGCCCATGTAAACAATGTCCTCGTCGTCGTCCTCGTCGTCGTCATCATCCCTTTTCCCAGAGCGACGCTTACCGATGTCGACGAGCTCAGCCTCCTGGAAGCGGCCTCCGGACGTGGAAGAGGCGGAGGAGTAGCCGCCGGTGTATATGTTGCCGCCTCCGAACCCTCCGCCGGAACCGAGCTTTTGGTACCCGCGGGGCGGGAGGTCAGGGGGGCCGCTTTTGGAACGGGAGTGCCTGACGAGGAAAACGACACCGATGAGTCCCAGGACCAGCAGGATGGAGGCGATGATGAAGATAGTCATGTTCCCTCTAGACTCCTCTTCCTCTTCATTCCTGAATGCCAAGTTTGTGCTGAGGATGCACTCGCCTGGAAAAAAAGAGCAACAAATCATCTATAGATGTACTCCTGTCTGGTAAATAGAGCTATGACGATGTGTTTACTGTGGTGTGAAAAAGTGTTCGCCACCTTCCTGATTTCCAATGTTTTTTGAATGTGTGTCGCCTTTAAGCGTCTTAGAACATCAAACCAATTGTGCAATTAGTCAAGAAATAATACAAGTCAACACAAAATGCAGTGTTGCAATTGTAATACCCATTCTGAATAGTACAATGCATACAGAAAAAATCACATAATACCCCTCATCCCCAACCACACACAACCCACACAATAGAGAAGGTTTGTCATTGCAATGTGACAAAAAGGGTTAAGGACTATAATTAATTTTCCTACTGATTGAAGCAAAGTGCTCTGCATGTAAATTAAAGCTGCATTCTCTAAATTAAGCAAAAGAATAATTAGTCACAGATACATAGATAGGTGAGACCTACAGCTAAGCTTCATGTGTCAATCATTCACATCTGGTATGTAGTCACGACTCCCTATTTTGCACTTTTTCGACAAGCATAGGTTTCCTGTAGCTAACCTCGAGTCTCGGTGCAGTTACAACAGTCCTGCTTTGGCGTTTCCGTGTCCTTCCATTCCTCATCATGGGGGCAACACGGCAGACAACGCCCGCCTGCTTCCAAGATCGCCTGAGCAGAACAGGAAGTGCAGTTGAACGGACCTGGCCCCCGACACTCCTGGCAGGAGTCGTCGCAGTCTTCACACGAGGCGTCCGATTCCTGCTGAGAGACAGAGGCGGCTGAGGCAAGGCATAGCTGTTTCTTTTCCTTCATTTAAAAAAAAAAATATTTTATTTTATTTTACTTTTAGCTCGTATTGTCAAGCTTCCAAAACGTTCTTTAAAGATCTGAGTAACAGCTTCTCTCCATGAGTCAATTAACATGCACCGGTACCTATCAAACAGTCTCAATCAGCAACCTCACAGCAGGAACAGGGTGATTTATTTAGAAAATGAGTCACCGCAATAAATTTCACTCTGCTGTTTGAGTCTGCTTCGGGTAGAGCGAGAAGTCTGTTTGAATCACATTATATGGTACCTGAGGCCCAAACATTAGTGATTATTTTGGTCAAGTACGAGGGGAATCTATTTTTAATTTTAAAAAGTTAATTTTAGTGAAATTAAAACTTGGAAAAGTGAGGTTACCTTCACAACAGGGTACTGGCCATTATCGCACATGGACTCACACCTTCCGTCTGACAGCAGGTATCCAGGGTAGCATGAGTCACAGGACTGGGAAGCTTTTCCTGCACATACACATTCATTTAAAGTGTAAATAAGGTGATCCTCTATATTCTAGATCTTAAGCAAAATCGCAGAATTCCAGCCTTTCATTGAGTGATTTTGTTGATAGCCTTTTTAGTTCAGTAATAACAATTTTATATCAGAATGGTCAAATACAAGTTAAAACGAGTGCAATGCACTGCAAAAATATTTACAGACCCTGAATGTTTTCCACATCGTGGTACACTGCAAACACAAACTTCTAGCAGAAAATTATTGCCTTGTTTCCAGCATTTTTTTTAGAAGCTCATATCTGAAAAGTGTGGAATGTATATATACATTTTCAGCATGTAGGGAGACCAAACTTCCTAGAAATACTTTTTGCTACTATAGCGACAAGTCTTTCTGGTTAATTCCCAATCAGCTTCGTACATCTGTTTACTTAACGTTTTGTTCAGTGCAAAGTATTTGAGTATGGAAGTGAAAATATCACACTAACTAAATGTTTTTTTATTATAGGGAAAGTAAAAACACATGGGAAGTTGGCTGGAGCTACACACAGGGGAACCACAGAGGTCACGTTACATTGGAAATAAGAATGGCTGGAAATTCGGTCTCTACAAAGACTTTTAAAAGTAGTAGAAGCTAAATTTATTTGGGAAAAGAATAAATGTAATTTCTCATGTTTCACAAATGTGCTACCTTAAGATGGTTTCATGAAATCCCAGCACTCTTCAGTTTGTGTTTGAGCACTTTTCAAAGGGTGAGATCATTAGTCAAACAGTAAATATTTACTGCACAGTATCCTTTAGGCCAGGCGGATAGTCAGTCCTGTCTTTCTCATAGAGCAAATTAATTTGTGATTATCTGAAAATGAACCCCTTGTTCATTTCTTTATGGTGCAGCTTAGATGCACAGTTTGCATAAGAGCAAATCTGATCAGACTAGAAAAGCCAGGAAGAAATTTACTATTGTACACTGAGTTTGTTTCTCCTTGAATCCCTTTTAGTCTGTGCTAAGCAATGAATGTTTAGGTCACACCACAAGCCTTAGCGCTCCGAGGATTCGCTGACAGTTAGCAATTTGCATGCCAGTTATGCAGACTATTTTGCTGATGTTATCGCATTATGATTAGGAACTGAACTGCTCCTAATGTTGCTCACTTTTTGACAGATGCCTTTGTGCAATCACTATGATTCACTTCAACTGTCAGTGGTATAATTGTTTAAGTAATTCGCTGCCTATTTTCTGGATCATTTGTAATTTTCCAAAGTGGTGCAAGCTCAGTTTCACAGGAAAATATGCAAAAACCGAGTTCTTTCATTTAAGTAAATCGTTGATTTTTCTGTGTGCGTGTGCAATCTATGACCCATTTATAGTAAAAGGTTTTTCAGTTTATCTTATACATTTTCTTGCTGTAAGCTCACATTATCTCAAATGTAGTTTTCTTTAAGCTCTGGAGTAGTTTGATGTGCATCTCTTCTCAGTACACCCAGACCAATGTTGAAGTAGATGTCATCCTCCTGGAAAATTTGGTGAGGGAAGAGCTACACATTTTTTTATGGGGATTTTCCAGCCATCTCTCTATCACTGTTAACCTGCGCCTTAGAAGGCTTTCAAGGGATTTATGGAAATATGCGTATGCAATTTTTAACAAGAAGGAAAGATTTAAAAAAATTTGGTACAAGATATAATAAATCTTGTGCGTTCCATTTTAAATCAGGAACGGACAGAAACAGGAGGCCTAAATGCCAGTGGGAGTAATTAGTGGAACTAAGTAATTAAATGTGAACTGTGACTGGAGGAGGAGCTGAGGGAAAAAGTAAGCAAAGAGTAAGTAAAACTTTATTTTTATTGGGTCTTTGAAGATGTAGATCACAAAGAACTAAACACTAAAAACCCTCTAAAAAAACCCAAACTAAGTACACAGAATATTTAATGTAAAGCAATTGTAAAAAGATCAGTTTTAGTAGCTTTTTAAATGCTCGACAGAATCCAGTTGCCTCAAGCTAAAGGGGGAGAAATTTCCAGAGTCCTGGGGCGACTGCTGAGAAGGTTGTGTCGCCTTTAATTTTCAGTCTCGGCACAACCAGCAGGCCTTGGTCACATTGCCTAGGGACATGAGCAACTGGAAGCCCTTTTAAATGACAACTACGATCTTAAATTGTACTCAGGAGTTGATGGGGAACCAGTGCAGCTGGACAAGTGGCAGTGTGATATGACAGATAGGGGCTGAAAACGGGGAAACGCTGTAAATGTGACCACACATAAGATAGAGAAAGAATGAAATATATGTTTTTACAGCAGGCTTTTAGGGCTGGTATTTTTCTCAGATAGATACAATGATATTAAAAGTCAGAAAACCTAAATACAAGTTAAAAGGTACAACTGCTCAGATTGTAACAAAGGATCTTAGATCTTGTTGTAGATTTAGGGTTTTTTGTGCTTCTACTAGCAGATTACCTTTGAGGTAACCACAAAAGGAAGAATTTGGTCAAGTGTAGATCCTTACTTAGAAACTTTTGCAGAAATACTTTTTCCAGCTTATCTTTCAGGACTTAAGTAAATGTCTTTAGAAGACTGGCGAGTCTATCAATATGTGAATGTAAAAACCAATCTGCACACAATTTACAGTGACTCTAAGTTAAATTAAAACCTGCTCTTTTTTGCTTCCTCCTGACTTGGCAAAGCTAGATCATCAGATGATAATAAAAGAATTGTATGGCCAATTCTTTTAGTTGTTTTTTTTTTTACATATGGAGTTGAAAGAATATTTCCACAGCAAGTCTTTCTTTTTGTTGCATCCTTCCTGCTTCCTGCTGTGGAGCATCTTCAGCTCAAAACCTCCAGCTGTGAAGCACATGTGCATCTCTGAAAGTCGGTAGAGATGAACTGTCCACAAATTGTCAAAGAATAGACTGAGTATGATTCCGTCTCCTTTTTGATCACCAGGAGGGACGGCCATTTACAACAGAGGAAGTCAGATGAAGTGTGAGTGCAGACAGAACAACCATCCAAACGCAAAGCAGAGGAGCTAGAGTGAGAAACACAAGTGGAGAGACTTTGACCTAATTTTTTTCACCATATCTTTATGCTCTAATTCCAATTTTCGTTCTTTTGTGCTTTCAGTTGCTCTTTTTGCTTAATCTGGAAACTTTTAAGAGCCATTTTGCCCATGGTTGAATTATATTAGCTCTATGGATAAAACGAGGTGCAGACCAGTCTGTTTTATAAAAACTGAATAGTTTTGAGGTTCGAAGAAGTTAAAATTGGCCTGGTCTCCTTAAAAAAGAGGGTGAGGTTAATTTATGCTACTAGTGGTTATAATTGGCTTTAGTCTGACATCAATTCGTCTGTCAGCTTATGTACAAAGTTCAGTTTTAATGGTTAGGAAAAAAACATGTTCTGTTTTCTCTTTTTTGCTCAGTTTTTTATCCGTTTGATTCTGTAGGGACTTCTGAATACCAATCTCCATTAACACCTGGGCCCAAAACAGGTATTTTAATTATTACAGAAAAGCCTCTCCTCAAAATTGGTCACAGAAATGTTTAGATGGTGTTTTTCAGGAGAGCTTTTTTTTTTCTTTTCAACTTTCGCCTAAGGATAACACACTTTTCCCAAATTCAAATTATAGGTGGGTGGGTGGATGGAGGAATGAATGGATGGATTGTTTAGACATGACCTATTTATGTACATGAATTCTTGACAATGGGAGCCCTGTGAAAATGAAAATATTCACAGCAGTACTTCAACAAATTAGCATGCACAACTCGGAACATTTGAGGTTCATCTGTATATGACATATTTATATCCATCCTTTACTATAAAAGTAATGAAATGGTTGTTCTAATTAACAAGAGCTTCCTGAGTTCAGATGTTATCTAAATTAAATTAGATAACTTCTGATCTAATTCATTTACACTTCTGTTAAGTCGGTAGCATAAGTGGAAAAGATAATAGAAATGGCCAGATGTGTTGTCATTAATGAACGCATAGTTCCAATATATCTATTATTTACTATAACACACTGTAGGGAAATTAAAAAAGAGCTGCATACCAATCAAACAGTTGGATTAGGTTTTGGTTTACATCAGTGTGTCCTAATAAGACGCCCTTAACATGTGGGACTTCACTAAATTACCAATTTCCCATTTGGAGGCCACTGAGAATGATATTATATAACATAAAGTATTAGAAATGTGCTTGTATTATTACTTAACAAATAGACTTTAAAATAGATGCATGTACCTGAGCATGTTCTGCAGCCAGTGTGGCAGGGTTCACAGGTCTTGTGTGCAGGGTCGTGATGGTAACCCAGAGGACACGACGGCAGGCAGCGGCCTTCTTTTCGCAGGTAGACGAGGCCCGGAGCACAGCTCTGGCAGCCGTCCTCTCCGCCCTCAATGCACTCGCTGCAACTCGGGTCGCACTTCTCACAAATCCTTGAGACAGGGTTTCCATAGTGACTGGAGGACAGATGGCGAAAGTTATGATAGATTAGATTCAATTAAATGAGATGAGGTTAGAGCTTCCCCACGGGAAATTCCCTTTCACAGCCTCACATATAGTTAGACTCATCCAGCACAACCAAGATATGACAAGAAAAACAAATAACAGAGGGAATGCAGTCATAATGAAAATCCTCAAGTCATTGATGAGGGGTGTAGCGTCGTCCACGAGCATCTCTGATGGTATGTAGCCTCTGTATCCTGTTTGCTTTCACTTGGGTATTTAACTGCACATCAATTTTCCGCCACATTAATTTGTCCCTCTCAGTTACTGCACTGAGCCTCATAAAGGAGCATTTAAATCCCAAACTAAATTAGAATGCATTTTAGAAACCTGTCTGGTGATCTTTCAGAGTCCACAATGACATTTTGCGTCCGGGCCGATCATTTATTAAGAACGACGCTAATGAATGAGGGGTGCAGCATGATAGTGAGCAGGTTCACCTACCCGTGCTGGCACGTCTCCACACACTCTTTGGCCTCTCGGAACAGGTGGGCTTTGCAGGTGAGGCACTGGTGGCTCTGCTTTCCGACACAGGACTGACAGGAAGCATGGCACGGATCGCATTTCGACTCCTCCTCATAGTAGCCCGTTGGGCATTCGTCCACACAGGCGCCATCTGCACCGACACACATACACAGATTGCAGAAGCACTAGGCCAGTGTTTCCCAACCTTGGTCAAGGCCCACTGTCCTACATGTTTTAGAGGTTTCCCTGCTTTAATGTGCTTGATTCAACGGATTGCAGTTCAACAAACACCTGTTAATCAGTCATCAATTGAAATCAGCTGGACTGAAGCAAGGAAATACCTAAAACATGCAGGGCAGTGTGCCTTGAGGACCAGGGTTGGGAAACACTGCACTAGACCTCTGAGAATGAACTCAAACCAAACTGGACTCACCGAGCAGGAGGTGTCCCTGATTACAGCTCAAGCAGTGGGTTTTGCCTGGACCCGAACACCTGTAGCAGTATTTGTGGCAGAGATGGCATTCCCCGTCCTCGTCTGCGTACTGGTGAGGCGAACACTTGTTGGCCAATGGGAGACAGCGGTTGTGGCTGTCCAGCCTTTGACCCATCCTGCAGCTGGCGCAGGAACCCATGTGGGGCCCAAAACATGTGAGGCATGATGCGTCACAGTCTGGGAACGTCAAAATAATAATAATTACTCAATCAAAGGATGTTATTGCTCCATATGGTGACTACGACAGGGTATATAAAGCTTTCCATATAAAAGGAATTTACAGTCAGAATTAAATATTCAAAAGTTTTCAGCATTCTGTCATCTTACAAATACAAACTTCAATATTCTTCACTGGGATTTTGTGAAACTATCTTTTCTTTAAAAAACAGGTGTGGAATCAAAACCCAGATGGATTGCGTTGAGCACCAATAACATTTGGGCCGACCTCCACCTCTGCTGCACACGCAAACCACAACAAAGCAGTGCAGACATCACATGCTGTTCCGAAATATACTATATAAAAAATATAATCTGAACACTTCTATTCACACCTGCTTTACTATGATATGTCTAAGTAAAATCCTGTGAAACAAATAGTCTTCTGATGTCAATGAGTGATTTAATCTTAATATAAATGCAACAGCGTTAAGTCCTCAATGGTGTGTTGATGAATATTAATGAACAAACAGTATTATGAAGACTAAGTAGTTAAGGGATAAAGTTGTGGAGACATTTTAAACAGGTGCAGGTTTTAAAACAATATCTCCAATCCTTTGTTCAAAATTAGAAAGAGCATGGCACCTTTCCAATACACTAGCTGACAACCTAAAGATAGTAGGGGCAAGAAAAAACTAGCAACAAACTGTCACCCTAAGCACAACATCCCACAGTAAACCATGGTGATTACAGCATCATGTAGGTAGTTTTTTTGTTTTTTGTTTTTACCAGTGACAAGGAAAGTAAAGGACAGATGGCTAGGGGTAAACACAGATCAATCCTGAAAGAAAACAAGTTCATTCACATAAAATATCTGTAAATTAAAATGGAGTTGGTGATTTCGAAAGAGACAGAATTCAAAAAGGTTTAAAGAATACTTTTTCAAGGCACTGCATACTTATTTACTACACAATTCACCTGACAATTTTTACTGGCCATGGTTTAAAAATACCCTTTGTGTGCAATATATTCAGTATCATAACAGTTTCACAGCACAGCAGTGCTTTTCCCTTTAAATATCTTCCTACTGGCAGCTCCTTTCAGTAGCAACTAAGGTAGGCATTGCCGGCATTTTTTCCCTTTCAGGTATACACCATCCTCTGTGTTTTCTGAAAAAAAAAAACAAAAAAAAAACAACCAAAAACAAAGCTAGAGTGGTGTGTCTTCCTCCAGGGAACTGTCAGTGGTATCACTATGCAGTTCCAACGTTTGACAGCTGCCTGTTAACCGTCGGAAAAGGGTTGCTATTTTAGTCTGAGCCATCGTCGAGAAACACACTCGGGCAAAGTAGAGAATATAATTGAGGAAGTGCATGAAGGGTGCTCTTCGGGACAGAAAACTCAGTTTCAGAGGTGACAAATGACTTTGGCATACTTTGAGTTGCAGCAAACTGTTAATTAGACGAGGAGATTTTCCCCTTTGAAGTCCTCTCTCCTAAAAAGCCTTTTGCACAAATGCATGTCACAATGTTTTGCACTGACTTACCTATGCACTCTCCTGTAACTGCATTCCTGTACGTGTCTGAGGGGCAAGGTGCAAGACAGCCCCCGTTGTGCAGGACGGCCTCCGGGTCGACGCAGGCATCGCAGTCGTTGCTGTCAGGGCCGTCACAGAGAGCACAGTTGTCGTGACAACGCAGACACTCCCCTGTTTCGTCGTCGTCAAAGAACCTCTCTGGGCACTCCGGCACACATTGGCCTTCGTGGAGAAAGTGGAACTCCTCGCAGCCTGCAAAAAGAGAACGCCTTTTCAAATAAATCTGGGAGCAAAAATTACATTGTCTGTGAAATGAGGAACAGTGTCTTAGTTTAGTAGCAGAAACATCATCATCTGTCACATTTCTCATATTTGGGCATTAAGATGAAAAAAGGACATGTGTGTATTTTGATTTTATGAGATATAAAATGGTCCAAAAAAAAAAAAAAAAAAAAAGAAACTTATGATGAACAAAATCTGAAACTTTACTTTCTAGCCCCACAAAAAGCTAACGTTAAAAATTAGTTCCTACAAAGTAATGTCATGTTTCCATACCTGTGCATAGTCCAAGAGAATCACAGTCCTGACAGGCGGGTGGGCAGCGATGGCACTCCTTGGCCTGGACAATGTGTGATGGAGGACACTCCTCCACACACTGGTGATCATGCAGGAGGAGAGGCTCGTCGCAGGTCAGGCAGTGAGTGGCATTTTTCTCACAGGACGCACAACCAGCCGCACAGCTGAGACACAGCTGGCCTGTAGAATAACCCCTGCAGAGATTTAGATATCAGTGGGCTGATGGTGTAATAAAAAATAAATAAAATAAAATAAAAAATAAAAAAAATCACACTGATTTTTATTATGTACTTTAGAGAAGTACACTCAGCATATTGAAATTTTTTGCAACATTCACAAAAGAGTGCATCTCTGTGAAATAAAAAGGATGTTACATTGTTTTTCAAAATGTTCTAAAAATGCAGCCTCCCAGAGTCAGTACTTTGTAGAACCACCTTTTTCTGCAGGCACAGTTGCAGCCTATTGCTTTTTGTCTACCAGTTTTGCAGATCTGGAAATGTACATTTTGGCTCATGTTTTTTTATTTATTTATTTTTGTAAAATACTTAAAGCTTAGTCAGATCAAATTGAGAGAGTGTCTGTGAACAGTAATATTTAAGCTGCCACAGATTCTCAACTATATATATATATATATATATATATATATATACATATATATATATATATATATATATATATATATATATATATATATATATATATATATATATATATATGTATATATATATTTCTGTTAGAATAGTCCAGACCTGACTGGACTATTCCAGTCAGGTCTATATATATATATATATATATATATATATATATATATATATATATATATATATATATATATATATATATATATATATATATATATATGTGCAAGGAGGCCCCTGAGACAGTCCAACACATAACAGCAGGGTGCAAGATACTGGCAGGGAAAGAATACATGGAACGACACAACCAAGTGGCAGGCATAGTGTACAGAAACATCTGTGCAGAATATGGACTGGAACCCCCAAGATCAAAGTGGGAAACACCCCCGAAGGTAGTGGAGAATGACCGAGCTAAGATCCTGTGGGACTTCCAGATCCAGACAGACAAAATGGTGAGGGCGAACCAACCAGACATAGTCGTGGTGGATAAACAACAGAGGAAAGCCGTTGTGGTGGATGTGGCAATACCAAGTGACTGCAACATCAGGAAAAAGGAGCATGAGAAACTAGAGAAATACCAGGGCCTAAGGGAGGAACTGGAGAGGGCCTGGAAGGTGAAGACCACAGTGGTGCCTGTGGTCATCGGGACCCTCGGGGCAGTCACCCCCAAACTGGAACAGTGGCTACAACAGATCCCAGGAACAACATCAGACATCTCAGTCCAGAAATGTGCAGTCCTAGGCACAGCCAAGATACTGCGCAGAACCCTCAAGCTCCCAGGCCTCTGGTAGAGGACCCGAGCTAAAGAGGAAGAAGAATCACCACCCACGGTGGGTGAGAAGGGAAAATTATATATATATATATGTTGATTCAAAACATTCTGCTGTGGTCTTTGCTGTACATTTAGGGTTTCTGTCTTGATGAACATGGTCAACCACAACCACAACTTTCTTCTGGGCACCACACCTAAAGATTTGGTATGTCAGAAACAAATCTGACCAAACAAACCTGCAGTCTGGATCTTTACATGTTTTCCAGAGTAATCTTGAAACTCTTGGCTATTTCTAGATCTGATCTCCCGTTTTGTGTCTTGATTGGCTTGAAATTCTACCACATGATATCTTGAGATGTTTAAAGAATTGGATGTTACTTTATGACACAATTCTGCTTTTAACATCTCTGCAAATTTGCTTCTGAGTTCTTTTGTCTTCATAATGCTATTTGCTTACTAATGCTCTCTAAAAAAAAAAATCCTCTGTTTACTTCACAGAACAGCTGGATCTATAGGTAAATTCGGTGACTGCTGAAAGTAATTTAATGTGCTGGATTTTTTTTTTAGCTGTATGGGAATAAAGGGGATTGAAAACAAATGTGTTCAAATATGTTGGATTATTTTCTCTGTGTGTATTATTTTATGTATGTGTTAGATACACTTTAACTAGATACACTTCTTTGTATTCACAAACTGTATGTATTAAATGCAAAAAAACTCAATATAAAGACAGTGATTAAAAATATGTTGCAAACTGTTTATCATTCTGCTTCCACTTCACAGTTTTCCTCGTTTATGCATTGGTGCGAAATCTTGATGAAAGTCAATGAAGTCTGTAATTATAACGAGTCAAAAATGCGTTTGAGTACTTCTACAAGACAATTTATATTCTGTCTGTGTTTATTCTCCTGCATCAGCAAAATTATATCTTTTCAGCATCATCCTTAACTCAATGAAAACGTCTGGAAAATAACATGAGTTGAGGAGAATGAAGCTACACCCATAAATTGTTATGTTTTGGTTTCATTTATTATACAATTTGACTTCTATTGCATATGAAAAGATCAAAGAATGTGTCTTAAGTGCTCCTGGGCTACACAAGCAAATGGACGTGCACCATTTACTCCCACAGCTCTTCAATAAAGAAGACAACTAATAATTTGTCCAGACAAATGCGGGGCCTGACTGTGTGTGGAAATTTGGAAGAATTTGAATATGATAAGAGCTACATGTCTAAACAAGACCTGTCAGTGCTAATGGAGCGCTGGGAACTATGTCTATGTCTGAGAACATCACAGTTTAATGACCAATGGAGATAACATAGGAAAAAAAATGACATCAAATATGTCTTCACATACCTGAATTAAATATTGATCCTATTGTAAATACACCATACTATTTCCTGCAAACTTACATTTTTACAAACTGATACACACCAGCTGTCAAGCAGAGCTAAAGCCATAATTGTGAGCACAGTTAAATGAGTCAGAAATTAAACAGCAAGAGGCCATATTCCTGACCTGACACACTCTGTAACACACTGTCCGTTCTGCAGGAACAACGGAGCCCTGCGCGAGCTCTGACATCGGCTGCAGCGCCGAGCATCGACGCACAGCGAGCAGCCCTGAGGGCAAGCCTCACACACGCCGCTTAGTTGGCTGGCGAAGAAACCCGCAGAACACTTCGACACACATGTCTGCTGCATGGTCAGAAATTTCCCTGCAGCAAAAAGAGCTGGATGTAACCTGTTGCAACAGGTAAAAATATAAACCTGCAGACGTGGCTCTGAGAGGTGATTGACAGACCTTTCCCACATTTCGTGCACTGGTTTTTCTCCGGTCCGGAACAGAATTCACAGGATGGGTGACAGTCTTCACATACCCCATAATCTGAAGGGAAAACAAAGCAGGGATTATGACGGTACACTCGTGATAACTTTTGTTGGAAAAGAAGAGGAAGCCGAGTCCTGATCCAGGACCGGCGTAGTAACTTAATATGGCTTTAGCAAAATGATAATCAACAGAAAGGAAACTCTAAAGAAAAGACACAATTTAGGCATGAAACAGCAGATTATCATTTTTATATTATAACATCTTAGATTAACTTTAAACAAGGACAAACTCAACTACTATGTGTTAAGGCAAGACCTTCTTTAGCTTTATGTTTAAGATACAGTTTTTAATAGGTAAAAGGTCTATTACTCTGTTGAAAATCATTTTTTCCAAGCCAACTTTCCAACCTTACTTTCAGTAACATGTTGAAAGTACCTCACTTAAGCACTGAGTTCATATCAGGCACAAGATGACGCCTTCCACATTGGTAAAGTACATAAATGCAAAGCATCAGAGAAACTTCATTTTTTGAGCTTACTATGGTAGTGAAAAGTTCATTATTCACAGAAAACCTTGGGCTATGAAATGCATTCATTTTTATGGAGTAGAATCCAACACAATGCACTTTCATCAATTTCAAAAGGAAGTCTTAGATGCAGACGTTTGAATTTATCGCAGATTTTTGGAAATCCAAGCATGGTCACACAAAACATGTCTTGTGTGAATGAGGTTAAATTTCCCTCACTAGTTTCAGCTTGACCACACTCTTTGAAGTCTCTTGGCATAAATATGATTGGACCTGACCGCTATTCTTGGCATATTTGGTGGAGTTCAGTAAAATTATGTGCGTTCCTGGTTCCTAACTTGCACTTAAAGATAATCCCTAAATGTTGGGGTTGAGAATAGGCCCATTCTAGTGTATTTTATCCATTCAGGAACACTCAACTCTCATGCTTTGGACTCTATTGTGATTTAGGAGATAAATATGTTGCATTTAGAGTTGTCGTTAGTTTCCTATCCATAGCTTCCTGTTTTGTGTTGGATAGGCTGACCTTTTCTTTTCTGTGTTTTCTTTACTTCCTGTTTTCTTCTCCAATTTGTGTTATTTTATTTTCTCTGTCTTTGTTCTCTGTTTGCACTCTCAGCTGCTTCCACAGCTCATTTATCCCATCTGTTTCTTGTTCCACTCATCGTATCTCTTTGGCGATGAATCAGAATTGTATTTTTAACCTTTAAGTTATCTGTTCAGTTTTGTCAGAGTTATCAAAGCTCTTATAATTAAGAGTACCCGCCTCACACTAATTTTCTTGTTGTTTCCAATTTCTCCATGGAGGGAACGAAATGTGCAGCATATACAGTCAATTTTTATAAAGTCTCTCTGTTCGACATTTGTTCTGTTCCGAGTCCGTATGGTGGTACAGGGTTCAGGGACGGTGGCACACAGACCAATTACCCTCCACTATTTCATTGCTGCCCCTCTGAAAGTGGCCAAATCCCTGCTTCATTAAGAGCAGACAGTCGGATTAGCGGAATATAAGTTATTAGTCTCACCGTTCAGAAAGGTCTTAATGGGACAGACCTCGCGTTTCGGCACGCACTCCCCATTTGCAAGCGTCCTCCCCTCTTCACACGAGAGGCAGTCTTCGTTCTCCGGGCCGCTACACGTGGCGCAGTCTGGGTGACACTCTTCACACTCATTAAGGTCTTCATTGCCGTAGAAACCATCGGGACACACCGAGACACACCTCCCCTCTGGCAAGAGAGGGTGAGAAGATTGTACTTTGTGAGACAAGAGCTGGATGTAACCCAATCCAAAAAAAATAAATAAATAAAAATGATGGATTTTTTTGGATGCTCCCAGTCAAAAAACAGAACAAAACAAAATAAAACAAAAAAACTGAATTTAGAATTTTTCAGAATTGAGAGTGCCCTGCCAAAGTACTAAATTTTTACATAATCGCCATTTTGTAATCATAAATTTTAATGTGTTTTGTAGGGATTTGGCAATGCAAAATAGAAAGTAATTGTGGACTGGAAGAAAAAAAAAACACTACAAAATTTAAAAAAGAAAAACAAATCAGAAAAATTTGGGGATTTGTATTCAATGAAATGCAAAAAAATATTGCAAAGATGGAACATTCTTAAAAAAAACAAACAAAACAGCAACAACCCGGAAACTAAACACAATGATTGGTAGACTTGAACAGCTATGATGTTAATATCCAATTTAAAGGACACTGAAATTACATTTAACAGTCTAATTAAATTTTCAACACTGCAGTGCAGAGCTGTATTTGTTTGAATAAGAGTATTATTTTTTCTTGTTTAGTTAATTATTGTCAAATAGATTTATATGTGTGTTATGTGTAATGAAAGTGTCTGCTAATCTCCCAAAGCACAACATCAAGTTTACATAAGAAAATATATACGTGAGGAAAGACTTGTATATCAATAAATAAATAAAACCAAGGATCTTTTCTCTGCAATGGAATTCAAGCATCTCATTTAGAAGGGTGATGACCTTCTGTGCTTAAAAATGTATCATATTCTGTCTAGGACCTAAGGTTCAACAGCATGATTTATTTTTTCTTTTATAAACTGGAAATTGTAAGCCACCCAGTAGTTAAAATATATATATATATTAATTCTATTTTCACTCTGCAGTCCTTGTGAAAGTCTTCCAGCAGCTCCGAGGGCATTTGAAATGTTAATTACGTCTCCAAACTTTTTTTTAATCCGCGTTCCAGAAATGTCCCACTCCGTCCTCATCACATAACAAAGATACCACAGAGGACGAAGCGCTCTTCCTCAATGTAAAATGCTACTTAAGAAACATCTCATTTAGTTGCCTTCCCCAGGAAAGCACAAAGCTTCCAGGCAAAATGAAAAATTGCCTGGAAGAATCCTTATTGCTGATTACTGCTGTTATTTGTGACATGACACGTCAACAAATTTGTATTAATAATATATTAAGTACAAACAATAAAGAGTTCCGAGTCAGTGAAATAAATGTGAGCCATGAGAACCTCAGTTTAAGGTCATGAAAAAATTGCAACAATGAACCAATTTTGGAATCACACAGTCAGAAAGACACAGAAACAACACTGGAATGATGGCAGCGTGTGGTATTAGCAATCAAAATGTTTTGGGATGTGTATCACAATTATAGAAATGAATTAAAACAGAAAACATAAGGAGAAAGTTCAAATAGATAGGAAACAGGATTGACCCAATTTGAAAATGATAAGGAAATGATCAGAGACACATCTTCATGAAAGGCAACTTTATTTATGTAGCACTTTTCAGCCATAGACAACCCAGAGTGGTTGCTAAATAGTATCTGGGAAAACTGTAGCCAAAAATGTATAGATGCTCAACATAGTAATTTATTACAGAATTTATTTTGTTCAGAGTTAAAATATGCGTAATAGTATTAGCCTATAGTCCAGTGTGATTTAATGAAATGGATGATTTATCATTGGTAGGGAACCAGCAAAGTAAAATTAGTAAAATTCAAGATGCCACTTTGAAAAGGAACTCTTTATTTGACATAAATATAGGGTCATACTGTGGGCATAACTATGTATTTGTAGAAGGAGTATATATTATATTATATGTCTTTCTTTGACATTCATTTTGCCACCATGATAGTAACTATAACACTGTGTGCGTCTCCACCAAGATGAAAATCTAGGTAGGGAAAGAGTGTATCTATTTTAGTTAACATTGTTACTCCCTTCCTTATAGTCTGCTGTGCTTTATCTAAATGTTTGTAACTACACATACATCCTCTGTGCACCTTTGCATATGGTGTAAACAATCATGCTGGGGCGCCATGACCAAATATTGGATGTTTGTTTGGTGCACCTGTTTTTTGTTGATTTGGGTGAAAGTCGCAAGTCAATATTTGATGAAAAAACCCAATGATGGCCACTGGTTTCAGTCTTCTTGTTGAAGCCACCAGATTTTTTTTTAATTTGTTTTTTAAATCTCATACTTCACAAAGATTACAATCCTATGCTCACAACTAAGAGGTGACGCAAGAGAAACAAGCCTATAGCCGCAAAGATTCATTCTCACACTTAGGAGTGGGGATGAAATGTTTTCTTCCATATACTTTTTCTCATGGCAAGGCCTAGATTTTCTACACCTATTTTTATGACTTTCTATTAGAAGCCTTACCTGATAAAAAAAGGTCAGTCTCACACCAGTAGCACTCATGTTCATCGCAGCTCATGCAGTTGTCTTCACATGGAGCGCAGGTCATCTCCTCCTCCACGCTGTATGTCTTTGCCGGGCAGTTTTTATAGCAGCCATCCTGAAAGCTGATATTAAAAGCAACAGTCAATACATGCAGTCATGAGAACATAGAAACCCACTCAGCTCTCACAGCCGAAAATAAGCCTTTTTCAGTCAGGTAAGGAGGCGAAATGAAAGGTAGACTAAAGAAGAGAGGTGAGATCACACGCGGCAACAGCGAGGCACACTGCCTTACTTGTAAAAGCCCTCAACGCAGGACAGACAGTGTCTGGGGTTATCTGTTGAAAGCACAGAAAAAAACTCAGCTCTCTTTATTATATAGGAATCGTATGAAATGACACCCTGTGCACTTGGGTCTGCGTATATTGACATGGCAACTTCATCTTCTGAACGTTTTCATTTCTAGAAAAAAAAAAAAACAGAAAAATACATGACCACTGCTACTGAACTGTGACTTACACAGGACACACTTCCTGCAGCCTTCCTCGCAGGGCATGCATTCTTCGTAATCTGGATCCTCCACCTCCCCTGAGAGTACAGGCAGCAGACAAAGTGACAGGAAGGGGAAAAAAACAATCAGAGCAGAAGGCTTAGAAAGAACTGAGGGGAGGACACTACGTGATCCAAGGTCACAAATTAGACGTCTAGAGATCTGCCTCATAAATAATGAAGTGACCTTCTCTACCTTCTCCACACTCCAGCTTCACACACCGCCCATCAGACACGTAGAACGAGGAGTTGCACTGCAAGCAGTGGTTTGGGCCGGAGCAGAGCTGACAGTTTTCCAAACAGGGCTGGCAGGTTCTCTTACTTGTGTGGTAAAAGGTCTCAGGACAGGCGTCCAGACACTGACCTTGATGCAGATAACGTTCCACTCCAAATTTATCTAAAAAAAATTAAAAATAAACATTAAAAATACACTGGTGAATGAAATGTTGATTTAATTAAATGCCCCCTCAGTCATATTTTGGTGTCTTATGTGTTTGATCAATCAGAACAGCTGCATATGAATTTGGAGTGAACCTTTCCTCTAATGCACACGTGTCAAACTCAAGGCCTGCTGGCCAAATATGGCCCCTCCGTAGCTTTTTATGTGGCTCTCTAGACTCCAGATTACATCAATAAGTCCTTCCAGTTTTCCACAATTCTGCAAAATTCAGACACAATCAACAAATTTCCAGTTTTTTTCAGATTTTACTTGCAAGTTTTCTCAAAATTGGTAAAAAATGTTGAATCCCTAACTGATACGGCGAGTGATAAAGAGTCACATTTATCATCATACATTACTGCAAATATTGTCAAAATTCCTAACAAACATTTCTAAAAATTCACCACATAATCTGCAGTTTTGATTGCAAAAAGGAAAACAAAAACAATCATAAAATTCCAGAGGAACAGCTATCTATTAATATTTTCAGTTTAATTGGTTTTATCAATATATTCTGGCACAACCGGCCCTTTAAGAACATTCCGATTTTTGATATGGACCAAAATGAAAATGAGTTTGAGACCCCTGCTCTAAGGAGACAACTGGATCGAACTGTGCCAGCAAAGGCTAAAACAAATGCTACACAGAGGGCAGAGATTCTTATTTTTATTTTCAATTTGTCAGCCATCTGTTCAGCACACATGCTGACACAGAATGGTTTTCTTGCATTGTCTCCTACCTGTGTCACAGCTGGTACAGTTGGCAGGCCCTGCATCCATACATGTGGCACACGTGTGGTCACACAGGTGACACTGTCCACCTGAGCGGTACTTGCCCTTTGCACATTCCACCACGCAGAGCCCCTCTTCCAAAGCTCTGTAGCCAGCGAAGGGCAAAAAAACAAAAAACAAAGACAAATCAACACATATAAATTATGCCTTTGTTAATGAGCTGAGCTCATTTACATCCCAGCATGCACCATATGGAACATTTACACAGATGTAACTGAGTCCGTTAAGAAAGATGAGGAAGAAAAAGACATTAACATAGTAGCTCAAATGAAAGGTAACATGAGGTAATTATTTGATGTTTAAGTAACCTGTTGATATCCAATAATGTTCACTGATTCTGATTATATGAATAATATGATGACCACTAATACATGGTTTCATAATAATCTGCTGTAATTTCAGATTACAGTGTTTAAAGCTGATGTAGTTTTAAGTACTTGGCAGTATACTTGTGGTTTATTTGAGATTTGTATCTACTTCTAAGATAAAGTAGGTGGAGGGATTCACTTCCCCTTTTACCCTGAATCTAAAACAGCCAAGTGTAACTCACCGTGAAGAGCCACAGCTGATGCAGTCCTCTCTTCGCGGCCCTGTGCACCTCAGACACGTTGCATCACATGCGCGACATGCCCCATCACTGCCCTGATACTCTCCTGACAGACAGCAACAGAAGCATGCTGACTCAGAAATGAATAGACGTCTGAGGCATAGAGGAAGGCTTAATGTCAGATGCAGAACAGAGAGGGAGGCATGTAGGACCAAATGGTTCCACATTTAAACAAATATTTAAAAGGCGCCACACTTTGCATAATCTCAGTGGTGTTTGCAAATGTGTTAAATTAACTGGACTTTATTATTATTATTTTTGCCTTAAAAACATCAGAAAAGCGAGGGGGGGGGAATACAACAAGCTTTATTTTCCAGGAGCTCTGAGGCCAACATGTAATAGAGGAGGGAGATGGTTGACTGACCATCTGTGCACTCAGTGTTGACAACACACACTCCCTCCTGGAGGCGGTGACCGCTGGAACAGCTGCTGCAGTTCTGCCAACTCGGCCCGGCACAGGTGAGGCAGCTGGAGTCGCACCTGAGGAGAACAGCACAGAAATTCAACACAAAATGCAGGGAAATAAGCTTCCCACTCTCCATACAGGCGCGCAACAACAACACACTCGGAGCACCAAAGCAGGCGAGCCAACCACCAGATTAAGGCCTGCCGTCAGCCAATAAACAAACCACCCACACCTGAACACACACCAGTAAGCTCACCTCCTACATATCCCGTGGCCATCCGCTATCTCTGGGCTTGGCTCTGTGGCGTAGAAGCCAGCGCTGCAGGAGGACACACACCTCCACTCCTCCATCAAGAAACCTTTTGCACAACGGTTGCACGCCTCAACACCTGCCGCTGATGCCGCAAGAGGGGAAAAAATGCTCTTAAATTGACTAATATGTCAAATGTTTTTTAAAATGCTGTTATATTTGACTCAGATTGCGTCTGTAAGCCTTGACCCCGTTCTCACCTGCGCAGGTAGCGCAGGCCTTGTGACAGGGCTTGCATTCGTCTTCCTGCGCGTCGTGGTAGAAGCCGTCATCGCAGCTCCGTTGGCACCGGTTCCCCTGCAGACTGGAGAGGGTGTAGAGAGCATGTGGCACCGTGACACACTCAGCCAGTCATGTGACACCACAAAACGTGATTCATCGCCTTCATATTCGCAGGTTCGCTCCTCCAACCCACAGCACGCCACCACAAGTCCTCACCAAACTGAGTCAGTGAACGCCGCATTCCGGAAACTTCTAACTACGCGATATGTTGTTTTTTGTTTTTCAGACAGCTTTATGCTTTCCAGTATTGATTATGCAAAATCCAAAAATTATTTTCTCTCATTTGGGTAACAGGCGAGCGACAGAGTTATAAAGTACTGTAGCCTGGAGCATTTACACAGGGAGCATCAGTTTTCTCATCGGAGGGAGCCGTGTTTACCGAGGAGTTAATTCAAGCATCATCAGAGAATTTGTTTCACCTTGTGCCTGGTTTGCATTCTGTGCAGATGCTGTATGAGGTGCACTTCAAGCACTTTTCACTGCATTTCTTGCACAGATCTGTGTCTGTGGGGGGACAAAAAAAAGACAACAAACAAAAAAAACAATGGCTATTAGAACCAGAAATCAACCCATACTCACACACACACCTCTCAACCACAGTTACAGCAGCTGACTGTTTATTAGTATGTTTCATTTCTGCTGAATGAACAACGAAGTCTGAAAAGTTCTGCCAATGGCGTCCTTTGTAAATATTCCGAAAGGCAAGGAAAACAAAAATAAACTTTTGAAAGACAAGTCAAAAGTCCAACCGTGGTCCAGGTAATAGTTATCTCCACAGGAGGCTGTGCAGGTATCGGTTCCCTCTGTCAGGTGATGACCAGGAACACAAGAGGTGCACTGGTTGCTGCGACTCCCGCTGCAGCTCGTGCATGAGGAGTAGCACCTCTTGCATCGCCTACGGTCACCCCAGAACCCTTGGGGACACTCTGAGACACACAACCTGATGGACAATCATGAAGATGAGAAGAAATACACCTGAGTCTATTGGCTCTGTGGCGAGTACTTTCAAAAAAGCAACACTCGACGGCATTCAATATCAGCCAAGTTGGTTTGTTGACAATCAGTAATGTCTTAACTATAACACTAGCACATTTTTATTTCTTTTTGTAATACATCAGAGCTAAAAAGTTTAATTTACATAGAATTGAAGATTGTTTTTGATAGACATTATTCTTGTTTGTTACGTGCAGTCAGAGATGTTAAGACTCTGGGTTTTGGTTGGTTTTTCTTTTCATTTTATTTAGCTTTATGTTTTAGTTCACATTAGTTTAGCCCTTCATGGTCCTTTTGATATCGTTATTTGAGGTATTTGGTGTAATTAAAATGGTCTTATTACTTTCCTTATTTTCAGTCATTTATATTGTTTCTGGTTAGGTTTATCCTTTAGTTACCTTAGATTCTGTCCTTGTTTGCCTGAGTCCATGTCAAGCCTTCTTTAATGACTAAAGTTTAAATCTATTTTATCCGTCTAGTTATTTCTTATTTTAGCCTCCCTGCAGTGTTTCTAGTAATGTTTATTTCTTAATTTCATCACCTTAGGTTCAGTTATTCTTCCATGTCCGAGTCTATGTATATCTTCCTTTAGTAATTCTAGTTAGGTTATTTCTTAAGTCCTTCTAGCTCTCCCCGTAGCGTTACTAGTTCTTATTTTGTCACTTTAGGTTCAGTTAGTCTTTCTTTAGTAATTCTAGTTAAGTTATTTCTTTGTTTATATCTTCTAGTTTCTCTAGCTCTATGTTCCTGAGTTCTTATTGTTGTTAGATCAGCCTTGTTTCTATTTAGGTCCGATTATGGTTTCCCTCATATCTTTCTCTCCTAGTTCATCAGGTTTTCTTTACTCTTAGTGTCTTTTGTGTTAGTAGTAGTTTTCAGCTGCCCGTTTCCTCCCTTTTGTGTTCCCAGCCGATCTCCTTAGTTTCCCTGTGCCACCTTCTCCCCGCCCCTCAGCCAGCTCCTGTGCCAACTACTGCAATCGCTCTTCTCATCTAGCCACTGTTCCAATTACTACCTCCCAGTACTTAAGCTCCTCATTTTCAGTCACAACTCGCCAGTCCGTCTTGTTACCCTGTTCCCCACGTTGCCAGTCATTGCCTATGTTATCCCTCGTGTCTCCTGTTTCATTGTGATTTGGATTTCCTTCTTTTCCCTGTATTTTTGGTAGTTTATTTTCTTCATTAAAATAACATCCACATAAACTACGTCTACTGCCTGCTGCGATTGGGTCCACTCCTACACACATCATGACAGACGTCCTCTAATCAGCCTGCTCAAGTCAAACGCTTTGACGATGAAGCACAAGTTAGGTATCAAGTCTTTTGCAAAAAAAAAGATCTTCAAATAGGTTAAAAGTCAAATTCAAGACCGAAGTCTTAGTACAAATCCTGTCTCAAGTCATTAACCACAAGTTCAAGTCAAATTTCAAATGTTTTCAGTGCTGAGACCAAGCTAAGTCTTAAAAACTTTTGCCTCAAGCGCATGTGACTGAAACTTGCTTTTCAAACAAATCTTCTGCCTAAAACAATTTTGTTTTAAATGTTGTTTATTTACATCAATGTCCTTAAGCATAATTTAACACTTTGCCATTGGTGGATCTCCAGCCATGAAGGACTGAAACGGCAGGAAGCTGATATGTCATTATGCCCTGGATGCACACATGAGCTTGTGTGTGTTTTTGTGTGTGAACGATTCACAGGTCAAAGCTAAGTGGTTTTAAAATTAATAAAAAAATTATAATGTTTAGATACTTACCATCTGCATCCACTCACTGTACCAGCATTATGCAATCATGCTAACCTTGAGTTGTTCTTGAACTTGAGAAAAAAGTGCAGACATGTGACACACTGCTGTGGGCCAGGCCCGTCACAGCCGTCGTCACTGCATTCTGGGTCACAGGGTCCTAAAGTAGTAAATACTCTCAAAATGCAAGCACAAAACCCCTTTTGCATTGTTTTATTATGTGTTCTGGTAAAAAATGGAAAAAACAAAACCTGATAACCTGTAATCACATTCTGACATGACAAAGCTCATAACGTTGCCGTCTGAAAACCCTGAGTTAGGACGTGACTCACCGTCGTATCCTTCTGTGAGCTCACTATCCATGGAGGGCTCTGCTGATCGGACTCGCCGATGGCGCATGTGATACGGCTGCTCTGCAGTGCCATAAATCACCAGAGACCACTTCTTCAGTATCCCTGTGAAACAGCAGAGAGAAAGAAAAACAAGTTTGTCCCCCGAGGCGGGCGCCGTGTTTCAGCTGCCTCCCCTTGATGTTCTGTGTAAATAGGTCTCGCAATGAAGAGATGCTACAAAGAGAAAGAACAAACCTAATTCAGCGCTGTCTCGCTTCCGAGAGCGAGTATCGTTGATTTTCAAAGTCCATTCCCCCGCCGCCTGCTCCCCCCAGGAATGAGCTGTCATGAATTCCCAGTTCTGAAATCCCTCAGTGGAGTTGTCGAGAGGCCTGGAGCAAAACATTGCACAATCATGAGCATACAACTACTACCATCACTAATTAAGACATGTCTTTAAAGCAACATTGTTTAATTAATAGGGTATTTAATGTGTAATTTGTTCCCCTGGTTGGATTATTGCAAAAAAATATATATATATTCTGCAATAATCCAATATATATATATATATATATATATATATATATATATATATATATATATATATATATATATATATATATATATATATATATATATATATATATATATATATATATATATATATATAAATGCTTTTCTTATGATCTGAAAAGTTTTGCTTCTTTATTTTTGACAAATACCATACCATACCAGCTTTATTTATAAAGCACTTTAAAACAACCACAGTTGATACAAAGTGCTGTACAATCCAAAAACAAAAACACAACAAAATAAGAATAATTATAATTAAAAGTAGTTTAAAAACAAAGACATACACTTTAAACTAGATCTCACTGGTGTTGAAAGCCAAGTTAAATAGATGGGTTTTAAGACGAGCTTTAAAAGCTTTAAAATGTCAAACAAATGTGAAGGCTTCAGGACATTTGAGAGCCTGTGTTGACTGGACACTTTTTACAGGTCAATTGAAAAGCAGTTTTATATTTGTGGAGTAAGCATAGGTTGTTTTTTTTTTCTCTCTCAAAATCAACAAAATCAAGAGTTTCAGGCTATTTTCACAGTCACACCTCCCAACTATTTCAACATTTACTTTGAGTTCTAGGTTCTGGTTGAGTTACTCTTGTGATTTGCTATTTAGCTTTCTGTGTGTCTTTCGCGATTTGATATGTGATATGATCTTTTTTCTTAGTTTTTAAGTCTTAACAACAACTTGAAAAGATTCATGTTGCTGTTTTAAAATGACTGCTGGTATTGTGGCACTTGCAAATCAAAGTTTTTACTCAGGTGATGCATGTTATGAAACGTTTGGAGAGAGTCTGGACGAATCTATTCGAGTGTAAATCCAACAATTTCATCCTGAAATCGTACTGTTCATTAATAATCTGAGGCAGTATGAGATTGCTCATTTCTGACTACATGCACGAGGATAAAGAATAATTTAGAAGATAAATATAAAGTTTTAGATGAAAAAGAAATAAAATCTATAAGCAGTAGCTTGTATTATGAGCTCAGCAGGCGCACAGTCCCACCAGGTGTTTGCTAATTTCTGCTGGCTAGTCTGGAGGAGCTGGGAGAGGACTGCTCTGTGTGGTGGAAAAAGGTGAAGCTCGGTCTGCCTAGGTGTTTTATACAGCTCAATGGTTGCCAGGGGTCATTAAAGGATTTCTCAATCACTCATGAAAGAATCAGCGCAACGCTCCAGGTATTTTAGTGACGAAGGAATAATATTAAAATATGATGCAAAGCGCAGAAAAGTCTTTTTTTTTTTTTTTTTTTTTTTTGGGGCCTGCCCATAGCAATGCATAAGGAGAGCAGTGACTGACTTGCGAAGCAAGTCAGTCACTGCCTCCATGCATTGCATGGCAGGCACCTATTGTTCTACACCCAATAGAACGTCTCTTTAAGTATTATAATTATTTATTTTTCTTCCGTGACCGTTAATGCGGCTCGTACCGCTGCGAGCCCATCCACAAAAGTGGTATCAAAACGTGCGGCTCGAACCCGGCATTGGAGCTATTACTTTTGGTGGGATTTGGAGTTACCATGGCGACGTAAAAAGCAAAAAACGACCCCAAAATCACTAACGAGCTCACCAGGTGCATCTCTAAATGCGTCAAGGGGACGAGGCAACCAGTAAATCCTGAAAATACCCTATTTTTGAGGATTTTCTGTGTCGTCATAACTTCATGTAGAAACGCCATTCAAACTTCATTTTGTAGATACGTCCGTGATCTCTTTTAAAGTGAAGACAGCACGTCAATATGTATTATGGTTTGTCCACAACTTCTTTCTAAGCGACCCAAAGTTTTTGATTTTTGGAAAAATCAGAGTGTGAAGGCCACTCCGCTAGAGTGAGAGTCAGAGCGACATTTTGACCCCAAATCATTTTTTAACTCGCCCTCACGCTCACAAATATTGCATGATTGGTATCAAACTTGGTCATGACATTGATACGCGTGCCTGCTCCGGTCAAATGTTTTAAAAAATTATCTAGCGCTTACAGTTTTCTCTCCAGGTGCTTCAGAGCAAAGTCATGCGCCAGGGTAGCAGACAGATCTCACTGATTCACTTCCATGTATTTCTGAAAAATTACAGACCTTGGCACACACTTTTTTTATCTCATCGCTGTTAATACTGTGAGTGAGGTAGAGATATGAATGGGGACTATGGCGAACAAATAGCCCTCTCATATGCTTCAAACGGTTTTCGAATATGTATTACGGTTCCCGAACGGGAAACTGTTCTTTGCAATGCTTTTTTTAGTCAAACTGGCTGGCTCAAACAGAGAATTGTCTCCCCCTGGATGTCTCACTCACAGCTGGCAGAGAGGATTATTTACCATGGCAACGGAACCCAGAGCAGGGAGAGCTGCTGAGGACTACAACACGCATCACTGTAGTTCGAACTACTAGTTCAGTTAAAACAGAGGAGGACTGAGCTGGCCTTTAGAAAAACTTGCTGCTATGGGCTGTATATAACTCATTTAACCCTGTCACTGTTACACATGGGATGAGTTTGGCCCTTTGAAATGAAGCTTACTGAAAATTTCAAAATAAAAGCCCTTGAAAATTTTTTACATCAGGTCATTGCTTTTTAGAGCTTTATATGACTGATTTAATCCAATGACTGTAACACATGGGATGACTTTGACCCTTTCAAATGAAGCTTAACAAAATTTCAAAATAAAAGCCTTGGGAATTTTTACATCATGTAATTTTTTTGGCTTTATGTGACTGGTTTATCCAAAGCACTCTTACACATTGGATTAGTGTGGGCATTTAATATGAAGCTTACTGCAAATTTCAAAATAAAAGCCTCAAAATGCCCCTCTGGACAGTGCACGCGAGGCGGTGCAGTGATATCATTCTGCATTATCTGTTTATCCGAGGTTAGGGAACTGCCTTGCGCAGCAAGGCAGTTTATTAGCATTAGCCTTTTAGCTTAAATAAGCTATTTTCTATTTTTCAGACTTATTAGCCATGTTTAGTATACTTAATGGAGTAAGTAAATGACAGTAAACATTCTAATGATACCCCACATGCTACTGAAAGTATTTATGCTTACATTAGCATATTTGCTAATTTTAGCTAATACACTTACTTTATCATACTGAATGTTGCATGTCCAGCTTACTTAACATTCTTGTGATTCTCCACATGCTATTGATTACATTGCAGCTTTCTTTAGCATTGATGCTAATTCTTAGCATCACAACGCTGGGTCCAAACCGACGGGCACACTTTGGCAGGCCCCAGTTAAATTTCTTCAGGAATTTTCTAGTTTACATAATACTGCCCTTTTAAGTGTTCATGTTTCTTATTCATGATGCATTCAGTTCAGTTTAGAAAAGGACAAGCTGAAAATAGGAAGCTTGCCAGGAATTAATTTTTCGCGGAACCTTCCCAAAAACCGGCTCCTCTGGAATAACATTTGAGCCTCCCTACTTTGCTTTTCCAGGGGTGTTTGCCAAAATTGACTTCTCCCATGGCTGCCATCTGAAGACTAATGGTATATAAGCAGTGAATGCTGAGCTGCAAACAAATACGTTTCCACCCTCAGAAATTCCCTCCCTACTCTTACCCCATCCAAAGTGGATAAGGTTGTGGTGGTAGCACAGTAGTTTGGATGGAGCAGCCCCCTTGTTACCTGTGAGCCAGCAGCTGTGACACAGTGCCTGCAGGTGACGTGAGCGTGATGGAAAGGTCGCCACGACGGCTGTGAGTGATGGTTACGCGGATGACGACGTGCTCTACATAAACAACTTGCCGCGAGGCCGCGCTGGAGCAGCCGGTGGTCTCATACGCAGACGTCAACACTGAGCCAGGATGAATAATTCTGTACGAGACAGACAGGAGGGAAAGAAAGAAAAAAAAAAGCAAACAAGAAAAAAACAAAACATAAAGCAACACAGTAAGCACCAGAGATGAGAAAGGAGGCGGAAAACAAGAAGCGAGTTGAAAATGAAACAGCACAAGAGAAAATGAAGCTTATAAAAGTGCGTGAGAATCAGCATGTGAACTGAGACAGAAATAGATGAAGTGTGATGGATGAGAAGAAATCAGGGGAAGCCCTGACTCAGAACAAAGAGCTCTCGCAGAGTTGTTGGTGCGTTACCTGCTCAGCTGGATGGCCTCCTCCTCCACACACTCATGCTGTGCTGGGACTTGTTTCCAGCGCTCAGCCTCCTTCACCATGCTCTCAGCATCCAGCAGGCCAAAGCCGTACAGGTGGCTCACTAACAGACAGACATGCACACACAAATACACAACACATTAGCGATGGGTAGGGAGGGCACAGAGGCTTCTAAAAGATTTCCCGTCCCCCCGAGACTCTGTGGGCGTTTATCGCTGTTCTGCTCTCTGTACCTCGTTAGTTTTCAAAACGCTTGCTGCTTTATGGCTCTCCTAAAAAAAGCTAAAAGAACATTCACTGAAACATCAGTCTCGGCTAATCTTTTCTCTGAGCGTTGTAAGGATTTCATGCGGAAGACATCATGTGTTTTTATACCAATATCGGCAAAAACTCTGGGAAAAAAAAATATAACAGAGATGTGATGTTACCTTTGTACCCAGCTCCATTATAGTGCCAGTCAGGAGCAACAAGATGATGAGCTTTTGATGTACGGACGATAATGTGCTGCACATCCCTCCAGGTCAGGAGAGGGCTATGAAAGGTCAGATAGATGAAAACAGAATTGTCTCAGTAGCTATTATAGCTACTGATTTAGACCCTTTGGTCCTGGATATGTGGATGTGTTGTGTGGCATGGAGCTGCTCACTTGGCCTCCAATGTAAGAGCAATCACCCCAGCAGCCAATGAGGAGGAGAGGGACGTTCCAGACAGAGTCCTGCTGCATCCCTGCTGTGGTCCGAGGGTTATCTGTCAACAACAAAAGCACTAAGTGAAATGATAATAAACTGAAAAGATTGTTTCTTTTGTACCATCATCATTCTGGATAATGAACCTTAAGTGCCGCAAATGAAACCACATGAGATTGTACGGCTGCTTTTGTTGTCCACTTTTTGGTTATGACACAATTTAGTGTTTCTGTTTGAAAATACTCACAATTCTGTGTAGTTGTTCTCGGTCCGTCAGCTTCTCTAATACCTAAATTCACATGATCATTTTCTCAAGATCATGGTTTAAAATGTGTTAATTTGGCTACACCATCAAATAGCATTAGCTCTTGTGGTCAAAATTTGTGACTTTCATTTGCTGACATTTAGGGTTTCTGTTGTCAAGGGAACATGTGTTAACAATCTTACTGAGGCTGTATGCATGTGAAAGTCTTTAAATGAGAACTGCTAATTCTGATGACGTTAAACAGCACTGTGAATTCACAGTGAGTAAACGGCTGCTGCAAAGTGGGAGTCTTCCAGAATAAACTTTAGATACATCATTCAAATCTATTTCCACCAAGGATATAGATTTGGAGGATATGGATTTCCACCTCTGTCTGCTGTGAGTTTGCTTTAAGCATAACTTAAAGATTATGCAGAATGGTGTCTGCACACTTGGCTTTTTTGGCACCCCATAGGATCGCGCTCCAGGCAGGACGTGAGTCCAGGTGTTTTGCTTACAGGGACAGCAAAGCTGAGCTCAAACTTTTGAAAAGAAAAAAGAATAAAAAACTTTCTCTCACTTTTGATGTTTCTCATTGTAGATGTAGCAGTTATTTATTTAAATGGAGACTTCGAAAGCTGGTGTTATTGGATAGATTTGCGATTGTAGCATACAGAAAGGCTGACTTTGAAGTTCTTTAAAACTATCACAATGAAAGGTAATGGACTCCTTTCCAGTCACAGATACTGTCAGAAATTTTGATAACAAAAGATCTAAATGAAGAATAAAATACATTTTATGTATGACTGAAGAAAACAGGGGATTTTTAAATAAGCAGACAAATTTTAAATTATGAATAACATTCATGTGCGTTGCTAATTGACATATTTTTTTGTTTAGTTAAACAATAATCAATGTGGCTCCAGTGGAATGTGATTGATCTCAGTAAGTTTGAGTGTTGTACTACCTCTTAGTGAATTTTCAGGCTATGCAATACTTTTAATCCTTTTAAGATTCTTCACTTGGTTTCCTTGTTGTTGATGGAGCAGTTGTTAGTCCTATTACCTCTCATCCATAACCTCAGGTTCCTTTATTTTTTCCCCTCATATAACAGTCAGTATACAGCGAATCAAATTCAGTGACTATCTAAAGGCTGGTCCCTGAGATTTCATTCCTGATGATTTCTGAGCTCACCATCCTCTTTGTCTCTCCACCACTATACGCCGCTGCCAGTGTGGAGGAGCATTGTTCCAGGTGTTCTGGCCGGACTCCACGGCGACTGACGCTGCTCACAGAAATGGTGTGTATGCTGTTGCTGTAGCCATCACAGGAGCAGTGATCGCCTGCTTTCCCTCCATTTCCTGAGGCCCAAACGAAGATTGAGCCCCTTCCATGCCGGCCCTGTGGCGAATTCAAGAAAGAAGCCAACGCTTGTAAACTATCTATAGTAGAATAAAATGATTTAAAGAGGAATAAACGCTCACGCTCTTTCTCTTACAGTTTCAACAGCAGTCTGTAAAGCGAGACGAGCAAGGGGTCCAGGTCCCTCTAAAGTGGCTCCGTCATCATCTGGCCCCCAGCTGGCTAAGTATATGTCAATGTACTGTGGCCTGAAATTCAGTGATACAGCTTCCACAATATCTGTCACGTCGCCTCCCAGCATACGAATGCCTACAGGTAATTTTGAGGCAAAGAAAAAAGAAAATGCTTGAATCTACTGCAATTCCTCAAGAAGACCTTCGAAATGCTTCTTTGAAGCCTTGTCCTGGACTTACCTCCTATGCGTGCGCGGAATGAGACTCCGACTGTGCACAGAGAGTCATTTGCGGATGCGGCCACCGTCCCTGCACACTGAGTCCCATGGCTTCAGAGAAAGGAGGAGCACATCAGAACATGAGGTTGGATGCATATGCATGAAAAGAAGACAGAGTATTTCTGTCACATCAGTGCCGGGACAAAGCTAAATTTTCAATTTCCATATCTATACATGCATGTAATTACAGAGAGAGAAAAAACCCAAAAAAACTTGCTTTAATTAGAGCTGGTGTTATGATGGGCACGCTGCAAAGCACAAGGAAACGTCAAAGTTAGAGGTAAGGTGTACTCACAAGTCGGCTGAATTCTTGGAATATTTTGGAGTCGGGTCTTGATCTTGTTCGTTTACATCACAGCTGGCAAGTGGGTCCTAAATCAAGTGAATAGTAAAAAGCAGCACATAGCAGCTGCCAGCAGCTATCTGTCTCTGTTTCATCAGACAAATCACAAAGAGCATTATTCACCAGCCCACCACACAGCTAAGTGGATCAGACATTTAATGTCAATTCCAATACTCTTAACCGGCCTTTCTAAACCTTTGGCCCGCGAGCTCCTGACTGCAATATCTGTCTCGGCTCCTTGCTCTTTCACTTAAAGCTCTGTCAAATTGCTTATGATTAATGTCCCCATCCTGAGAAGAGCCTCCCATCCCAGGGCACTTACATAATTTGGCTTCAGATCTGGATGCTCTTTCTCAATGCCATCATCTAGGACAGACACCACCACGCCCTTCCCGGTGTAGCCTCTCCTCCAGGCCGCTGCAATGTTCATACCAGTCTGGCAGCCACTGGCCTCACTACAGCTCTGTCAGGCACACATTAGCATATTCGACTTGGATTATTTTTCTGGCTTTAGTTGGTTTTGTTTCAGAAACAAACAAAGAGGGGAAAAAAAGTGACATACGGTGTACCACAGGTCGTTCCCCGAAGGCCAACTAAAATGCATGTTGTGTTTGAAGGCAGACTGATGAATTGGTGGTTGAAGATTCCTTCTCACCAGGTCATGACCACAGAGGCGACTTCTTCTGGAGGTCCTCTTTACTCTCTTTAAGACCGCCTGCTGCTGGAGCCATTCCACCTGAAAAGCAACACGGGTAATTAGGACAGATGCAGACAATTGTTCTATCTATTTTACAGAGAATATCTCTCCTTTCTGTGTGTCTTCCCTCTGTCCTCCCTCATTAAGTCACGGGGTAAAAAAAAAAAAAAAGGACCAGTGCAGACGTGTGAACGTTTCTCTCAAAAAAATATTAAATGACATCATCTCTTGCCTTGTCTACTTGCCTTGTTTTCATAATTTTAAACTTGCAAACAAGGCAGACAGAAATAAATGATGTAAACAACAAGGGGCTCAGCCAGCAAAATGTTGGGTGGGAGAGTTGAGTCAGCATGACTATAATAATTTTTTGTGACATCATGACCACGCTGTACCTTTTCAACACATTTCTCAGCAGCTACAGAAAAAGAAAAAAAAATGTTTTTGAGGAGGAACACACACTGCTCCAGACAGACAACAACCTCAATAGATGCTTTTCAAGGGATTAAGGCCGAAGCTGAAGGCTTGAGGCAAGAGAGCTTTCATTCTGTTCCACTTTTTGTGCAAAAAAATAAAAATATTTGTTAGGGTGACTCCTGTTTTCCTTTTTTGGCATTATTCCAGTCCAGTCCAATTTTAATGTTTTTTTTTTTTTTGTACTGAAAGTGTTGCACAGCTTAATGCAGCACTAAAGGTCAACAACATTACAAAGGCTTACAATGAAGATGAATATGCTTAAGCCCCATAATCAGGTGAACTTATTCTGGTACACCTTAGTACACCCCCGCCCCCCAAAATAAATTAAATAAAATGCTGACATTAATATTTCAAAAGAGTCTTCCATCTGCATTGTATCACGTTACTTTACATTTGGCTCCTTTGCAAGGTGATTTGTCACTTCTTTGTTGAATTCAGCCGAACGATTTGCTGTCTGCTGGTGACGGACGCTGTAGTAACCCTTCAAGTCTCCAATCTGGTGAAACAAATAAAATCCGCTTAATAAAACCTCTCTTTTTCCAGATAAATGTCCTGCTCTTCTCCAGGCTGTGTTCTAAACAGGCGCTGAATAATTAAAGCAGTTGTTGGTGTCTTTCATTCGGTGGCTACCTGACACCTGTGATAGTTTTTCAGGTAACTGCAACATGAGCCATGGGACTCGAGCCGCACTGCTGTCTGAGTTTACCTGAAACGTGCACACTCGGACAAGATGATGTCAGCAGATTTTTTTTTTTCAAACTCTTTTATGCTTTATTAAAAATAAATAAATAAATAATCATTGGCTTGCCATTTTTCACAAGAGAGACGACATAATTGCCTTAATTTATTCCCTTGTGGCTCTGTTGGTAAATTTACTGAAATTTCTTCTCCTCTGCCTAGCTGTATTTAGCTTTAATTGAGTGTTAAGGTGCATTTTACCTTCAGCAGATCCAAAACCTGAAACTTTCATTACAGAAGCCAACTCGAGGGAGTAGTTGGCTTCTGTAATAGACATAGACATAGTTTATTTATTTGCTTTAATACATTATTTACATAGTCTTGCTGTGGGTCTCAGAACCTTACATAAAACAGTGATAAAGTTCAGGATTTTATTCCCATGAGGATTTTATGCTAAGCAACAATTAATCTTTGATGGTGTGAACACGAGGTGGGGAACAAATTTTGATTATTAATAGTGGCGCTACTTTTTCCCTCAGCTCCACAAACGTCTGTATTGTTTGAACAAAGATATTATTATTATTGAAAATCTTCATTATTTCAGTTCTTCATAGATCTAAAATAACGCATTCAGTTCCTATCCAGACATTCACAAAAAGAGAAATGTTTTGCCTCTTTAGAAAAATGTGATAAAACATTTGGATTTTATGCTATTCTTTTACATAATACTGGAGAGTTATTGGAAGGTTTTGTCTTAATAAAAATGTGTCAGTGATGTAACAGCTGCTTCTTTCATGGTAACTGAGTTAAGCAAGAAAATATGCTTTGCATTTCAGCACACTCACCTGACCCATGTTTGTGAAGCCATATTTCTCTGCTATCCTCTTCACAGACTCAGGGTCCCCTCTAACTTTTATCGCCCAGTCATTGGTATAAATAGTAGCGTGACAAAGCTGGAGGAGAGTTCCCATCCACAGGGTGAACAAATGTCCCATTACTGCTCTGATCAATTGCAGCCTCCTTCCTGTCGAAGATTCATGCGTTGTTCCTGCAACCGGTTTGGCTAAATCTGCTTCTCATTGCTGAGAAAAAAGAACAAAACACAAATAGAAGCCTCCTCTCAAAGCCCTGAAGGAATAAAGGGATAGTGGCCGACTGAAGCTGTCAAGTCTCGACTCTGGTTCACTGGCAGAGATCACCTATCAGATTACTTGAACATGGGACCTACGGATTACCTAATCATGTCAGCTCCATTGAATGACCCTTCCTGTATGTTGCTCTACACAGTGTGCAATTTCGCTGCCCTGTTCTGGTTCAGTTTTATCAGACTTTCTGCATTTTCAACCTACTTTCTGATGAACCACAGAGGCTTAAAGGTCTGTTGTAATGACAGCTAATTTAAAAATAAAACCTTCACATAATCTGTTTCATCTCTTTATTTCACTTGCTCTACTGTTAAAATTATTCCAACACTAGTTGATACATTTTTAAATTGGACTGATTCTGGTTCATATAGTTAAAGAAACAAATTCATAATCTGCAATATTCACTGTAGAAAGACTGAACCCTGTGCATAGGGTTTTCAAACTTCCTTTTATTTTCATCACATTTCTATGTTTATTATCATTATTGTTTTCTTTTTTTTTTGGCTCAACACATTTAGTCTTGGCAGCATGGTAGGCTGTGAATTTATATCCCTGCTTTTGGAAATTTGTCATTTAAACTAGGTCAGTCTGAAGCAATCACAGGAAAGCCCTCCGTGCTACAAAAGAAGAAGCTGTAGAGTTAATACATTGTTTAAAGATATGTATATTTTTAAAGAGGGGGAAAAAAGTATTGTTACAATCAGACACGGCACCCAGATAACTTGAAACGTTTAGACAGACATCTGTGAAACTACACTGAAGATAGGAATTTATTTTAGATATAGACTTTAGTGAGCCTCATTAATAAAAGGTTTCTGTGCTACCAGAGCTAAGTTTATGATTATTTTTTGTTTATGTTTCCCTCCTTCAAATCCAGTGTGCAACAACTTATATGTACCACTTTTGTTCACAGAAAAGTGTTTTATTTATTTATTTATTTATTTATTTATTTATTTATTTATTTATTTATTTATTTATTTATTTATTTTTTAAATAATGTAATCAAGTGCATTTTTGCACTTACAAGCAGCTTGGTGACATTGCAAAACATTTCATTGTTTATCCACAAGTTCACATATGAAGCCTCATTGGTTCAAGGTTCCAGAAACCATTCCTGAATGTAGCATATGGGAATGAACAACACATTTGGGAAACAAGGCTTCTGCACTTTAAGAAGCAGCATGGAGGTTCAAATTTATTTGCACCTAAAGGCAGATAACATCTATTTAATTTGAAAGCTGTATTTTACTATACTTAAAGCTGTCTGTTTGTATCTGAATGATGCCCGATAAGCCACGTCATGATTATCTTTACTTTTAGACATGGTAAATGCTAAGCAGCTAACTTTCTGTCCCGTGACCGAGAGTCGAAGTGTTGAGAAAGTCTTTACCTTAAGCCAGTGTTTCCCAACCCTGGTCCTCAAGGCAAACTGCCCTGCATGTTTTAGGTATTTCCTTGCTTCAGTGCAGCTGATTTCAATTGATGACTGATTAACAGGTGTTTGTTGAACTGCAATCAGTTGAATCAGGCACATTAAAGCAGGGAAACCTCTAAAACATGTAGGACAGTGTGCCTTGAGGACCAGGGTTGGGAAACACTGCCTTAAGCCACCTGACAGAGCACAGCAACAAGTAGAGTTGAACATGTTTTCTGCCTCAAAACAGTTAGTTCTTTATAACGGGGTACATGTTATTACCAGAAACTAGACAGTGTTCGGCGTCTAGTTAGCTTTAGACTGAAATAGCCCAAACTGGAAGATGTATGTGTAGAGTTTGTGTAATGAATCTGCAGATGCACTTCGACTTGTCTAGGTTGCATTTGCCTCTTATTTTCTAACTTTTGAAACAGAATATTTAACAGCTAACAGGATAAAGATTATAAAGAACATATATTAAGTGGATGAAAAGTTATTGTTTGCATATTAACCCATAAACTTATGCAAGATTCATTCTTTAATTAAACCAAAAATGTGTGTTTTTTTTTTTAAATAAATCTTTTATGTATTCAAGAAATGTGATTTAAAGCATTCATTTTAAAGTTGTTTGATTTTATTTATGTGCACTTTGCACTCTATTAACTGGCTGCTCACCGTAACTTTTACCATTTACACTTTTCTGCTTGCAACCTAAAACAAATGTTTATTGTTTTTGGTCGAGATAAAAGCTTTTTTTTTTTTTTTTAAATCTTCTGTTATAAATATTACTCCTCAGCCATTAGATGAGTTTAAAGTGGGAATTAATTTTCCCCATCACTGACAACAAGCTGTCCTGGCCTACAGCCTCAAAGCAGCAAACATGAGGTTACTTTCCCTGCTGGGATGATATTTTCATCATGGCATATATTGTCCCTGTTATGTTGTTTTTATTTGTCAGTAGAAGGGGATAAATATGGCTAATATTCAAGACCTTTCCTCTATATGATGTGCTGATAAAATGCCATACTCCATGAAACCATGGATCATTGTTTAAATTTGTGAGCTTATATAAAGAAAGCTTTGAGTGTTTAGCTCTTGGTGGTCATGGCGAGTGATTGATTTCCTTGGCCTGGGCAACGCCATCAGCTGGCCTGCAAGTAGAGGAACTAATCAACTAAAATTTACAAATTCCCATATTCACCATTAGAACATTATTCAGGTGTAGAAAGCCAGTCATGTTTTATGTTTTGTTAGTATTTTCTTATAACATTATTTAAACTTCTCCTTATAACAGTATTTAGGCTTTCTGTGTTTCTAAATGTCTAAAAATATTTGTGTAAAAATATGCACAGATGAAGAAAACACCTCATTAAATAAAGATCTTACATTGGAATATTGGTTATTTTAAATGAGATTAAAAGATTATCCCACACCTGTTCAACACAATGTCTTATGCAGCCCTTAATTATTTTTGTAACTATTAGTTATATAAAACAATTAGGTCTTGGACTAATTAATAGTATCAAGGTTTATCAAGGCTTTAATTTCTAACACACACACCATGGTTTAAAGTGTTTTTAATGAGATATATGAAAAAGTGCCAAAGTAAATTCCCTTTTCTCTGGCTGTATATAGCATCAAATAATGTAATGTAACCCAGAAAGTTTTTTTTCTTCTTCTTTTTCGCTGAGTTGTGTTTATTTTTTTGCTGGGTTGTTTACATTATAATTAAATGCAACTATCATCAGACTCTGGTGTTAATAGTATTTAGCCCTAAAGTAACCAGCCTACATTGAAGAAGGAGAGATGTCACACAAAGTGTTTACAGAAGTAATCGTGGATCCAAAATCAGATGAAATACTCTTCAGATGGATGTTATGTTACTTTAAAAAGTGGCAAATACATTTCCAATTTAGCACCAGCTATGAAAGTGGCTGGTGCCACTAACTATATGGAGTTGTTGTGTTCATTATGACTATTTATAGTTTTTCTAAAAGTGGTACACTTTTGGTAAAACCAAATGATAATTACAAAAGCAAAAAAAACAAAAAAACAACCTGCCACTATGTTTAAGCAGTTTTATATTAGTTTCTCATTAACAAGATCCAGTTCATTTATCATAATCGGTCTGAAAAGTAGTTTAACAATGTACATTATTTGCTGTTGAGCATAATTTGCATTGTCCCATTGTCTGGCATCTTTTTTATTCCTTCCTGGTGTCTTGTTTTCCATAATGGTTGAATTCACACAACAACTCCTCTCATTTACAAAATTGATTGCTTTTATATGAAAATACTGAAACTTTGCTCAGTGGTCCATGTAGACTCGTTTGTAATTGCAGTGCATTTCAACTCTCTCTGGCGACTTCAATCCACAAATGAAGCAGCTGCCAGCTGAGTCGGTGTTGTTCTGCGACACATCTCCAATGAACCATTCTGACTCCAACTTTCTCTTCGTCTATGTATCTTGAAACAAAAAAAATGAACTTTTTTTGCCATCCATCAAAACCAGTAGAGCGTATATTGACTTGTCGCTTTTAATCAGGACTTCAGGAGTAGAATGTAATGTGGAATCAAAGCATAGAAGAAAAAGATAAAGAGGAAGTGGAGGAGGAGGAAGATTACCAGAATAAGACTGTAAGGAAAAGGAACGTTTGTTGATATTTTTGTTCTGCCTTGTTATCCTTCATTGTTCTTCTTCTGCTTTGGTGCCAAGTCTCGTGGTGGCTGTTACCTGATTATCTGGCCAATCAAACTAATGAGAAGAGTCACTGTCCCCAACTAACCAATACGCCCTCTAAATCCAGAGAACAAGCACAATTTTCTGGTGAGAGCGTACAAATGTGTTTACTTCTCAACATGCTGCATTCAAGAGCCTGCAAATAAATGGAAATGCGGCCGCATTTCGAGGTGATGTCAGTTTTTATGCATTGTTGTGATGTGTTACTATGCTCCTGGAATTTTTGGCAGGAATGTGTCACCATAGAATATCTTCCTTTTGTCTTGTTATATTGCAGCTAATAGAATGCAGAAAACAAATCTTCTCATCCCAAGCCAAGGAGCATGTGATCGCTCGTTTTATTTTACTCCACAGTAACATGTGAAAAACTGCAAATGGTGACTGTTGATAGGAATTGGAGGAGGGATACCAAAATCTGTGATGCAACAGACCCCAACATCCCAGATAAATTTGGCTTCATCTGCTAGCATGAAATATTATTCTTAGAAGATGGTAGATTGCTGGGCTTGTTTTTCCTCTGTTTTGTCTTAACAAAAAGTAGGTTTTCCCAACATATTCTTATATTTTTATTACATCTTATATTATTATTTTTGATACCACAGCTGCTGGAAAAATTATTATCCAAGTTCATTTAAATTATTAGTTAATATGTTTTCATATTATTATTCTTTTGTGTTTTTCTCTTTGGCCCCTTTTCTTTTATGGTACATTATTAACTGTTCTTTGGATGTTTGCTTGAAGATTAGAAATGCTTACTCACTCTTCTGGTTTTATCAAACTGCCTGTCATAGAGGAGTCAGCTCTGTGCCTCGTAAGAGCGTCCTAGAACATCCTGTGGCAGAGTTCTCCGACGAAACTATCTGTGCGACTATGTGAACAAACCCAACCCTCTTTTCCTTGACGTGACAATAAAAGCAGCTGAGAGGTGAGAGCCAGTGGAGTTGATCCCAGACAGTTGTTTGACTGCGGTTCTCCATGTCTGGCTTTTCTCCCCTTTTCTGCAGAAGAGTAACTTGTGTCTCTGGTTGATTCCTTGCAGGTAGGGAACCAAAATAGACCCAACAACAACAATGCTAAATTATTAAAATGTAAAAAAAAAAAAAAAAAAAAAAACTGGAAAGAATCTGTTGAAAGGCAACATTTGATTATTGCAAATGATGGTCTTCCTCTTTGCTGTGACTCTTGTCTGAACTGACTTGGAAGTTGGTGTCACAGAGTGCTCTCTGCACAAACGCTGATCCTCAGTAAAAGAAAATCCAACTAATGCTGCAGCATCTCAAAAATAATTGTCACCAGAGAACCCGTGAGAATACAACAGCTGTACAAAATTGTGTATGAAAGCAAGACTGCAGCTTCCTTTACCAATACAGAAGCATTTAATTTTCCAGCTTGCTTTGCTAAATGAAGGCAGCACTATGGCTAATTATTTTTGGAAAAGTTGCAGATGATCTTTTCTGTCAAACTTTATTTTCCTCCCAGATATCCAGATTGGTATTAATATTAAATATTCAAATATACCAGCAGTCAGTGAGCATTAGCTGATGACTGGATACACAGAGTTTCTTATTCTTCATGTGTTGTCACATTACCAGCATAAACTTCAATATATTTCACTGGCATTTTATGTGACAGACCAGCTAAAGGTTCTGCAAAGTTGAAATCTTTGGGGCAGGGGGGTTCTAACTAAACATCAGAACAGTGTGACATCTATTCTGACCCCAACTTAAGCAAATTCAAGATCAAATTTGAATATTTATCAGATAATTCCAGAATAAGGCAAAAATACGGATTAGAGATGGGTCCAGGATGAAATAGAATATATGCACATTATTTTTAAGAGTTTTCTCAAAGTTTTTAAAGTACACATACACTCTGAGAAATTCTATTTTTTGTTCTTTTTTTTTTTTTTTTACATAAAATGACTTTAAAGAAAATGAGTTGGAAGTAATGTAGCTTTTCATCAGCAGACAATCGGAAGACATACAAATGAAAATTCTACGATTATATACCTTCATCACCAGCGCATTTCAATGACTGATTAGAAAGAAAAGAAAGCAATAATCCTGCCTCTGGGTGCACGGGGCAACCTGTCACAATATCTGCTGTTAAAAGATGTGCCAAACATCCATTGTGTCCTTGAATAGGAAATTACGTTGGAGTGTTTCATGATGCAACATGCAGTCGCAGTCACTGTCATTTTCTCCACAGTGGAGAGCAAAACAAGCCAGCAGAACAAAACAAAGGCAAAGCACCTCTTGGCGAAGCAGTCACAAGACTTTGAAGTTATCTAACATTTCTTCAGAGAGACCGACTTTGATGTTCAGAAAACTCCTCTTGAACAGTGACATATTCCCCTGGAAATAATTGTCAAAAATGTTCGCGAGCACCCTGACTGCCCTGAAGGCAGTATAGATTTGAACTGTTGTTATTCTTTGTTCAAAATGTTCTGCCCCCCTTTAAGCTCTTGTTTGGAATTATAAGGGGGTTTTTTTTAGGCTTGTTGAGATGAGAAATTCATATCTGTGATAGGAAACAAACATCTTTGTAGTTTTATTTTGCTCAAGTGAATAAATCAGGAACGATCTTTTGGTGGACCAAAATGATGTGGATCACGCATGTTGACAGAAACGTGCACGAGAATTATAAAACACTTGGTCAAGTATATATATATATATATATATATATATATATATATATATATATATATATATATATATATATATATATATATATATATATATATATATATGACAAACATGTTTTGGTATGCCATTTTATTGCCGTGCACTGACACCTCATGCTGTGATAATAGCATCATAATTGATGTATTTGGTATTTTGTATTTTTTGCTTGTTTTTTGTGGCACTAGAAGCCTTTATTCATTAGTCTCTGGACAGGAGGCAATAAAAGACACAGGGATGGGAAAACTGCAGACTCTACATATGGTGTGCCTGTTCTAGCACTGAGCAATGTGGCGCCCCCTATGAAATAATTTCAAACTATCCCAAGTGTGATCAATACTTCAAAAGTACCAAAGGCTACAATACTACTCAATGGTAAGATTTTTCTTTGTTTCATTTTACTGAAACAAATTTAGTTCCTATGTTGTTATGGGAGTGTAACCCCCATATATGTTTGTAATATTATTGTGGGTAGTATTTTTTATTTTGTTCTTATTGGATTTTGTCTTGTAATTTAATGCACCAGCAAATCGGTTTCTATTTTAATTTTGGGTTTTCTTTTTTCTACCAGAAACCGCCTGTAGGTGGCTTGTGAGTTTACACTCTGGTTAAGACAGCAGAGAAAAAAATTGGAGCAGAAAAAGGAACCGTAGCTGGCTGTAGCACGTTGTGCTGAGCTATTGCACGCTAAAAGAAAAGAAAGCGAGATATATAATCAATTCTGATTAATTCTAGTAATGATTGACAGAAGAGAAGATAAGTGACCCGATCCTTGCAGTTAAATTTCTTTTTGCTGTGATTTTCTCCGGTGAGTGTTGTATTTTTGCAACTTGAAATGAAGCTAATGCTAAATGGCGCCACAGGCATTACTGCTCGTTATGTTCCGACAAGAAAATAAAAGAAACATAAAACCAATCGGGGAAACATGTAACATTAGAATGATTTTCACTGTATTATATTTTTGTTATGTATAAACTTAAAAAAAAGGGGTTTGCATACAATGATATATTTTTTTTGTATACTTGCTATTAGTTAAATGTTATTTTTGTTATAAATGGGATCTATTACTCCTGTATACTTTTGAGACTTTAATAGTAAATTAAGTTCTATATATATGCAGGTTGGTTTTTTTTCCCCCTCCGAACCACATTCAACTTGGAATACTCCAGCTGCATACCACCACAGGCCTGGATTGGGATGTGCTGAGCTCCAGGTTTCAACCAAAGACCTGGAACTGCTGGAGTCGCTGCCTGCTTTCACACTGGATTAAGATAAGATTTTGGATCCAAAGAAATACATGGCCATTGAATTGACAAAGACTTGACTGACTGACTTAAATTTCAAATACTGAACTAAAGAAAGGAACTGAACAATAAGGAATCTGGACTAAAAGAAAACACACTACCTGATAAGGGTGGACACTTTATGTTTAAAGACAAATGTTACAACAATGTACTGTTTAATTTTGTATTAAATAGTCTGTTAAATTTCTTTGACATTAAGGTTGTTTGTGCTTATTATCCTCTTTTTTTGAACTTAGCAAGAAGACTAATTGTGAAATCTAAATTTCTCAACTTACCCGTTAGTAAGTTACACAAATTGGTTACATAAGTGGCGAGCCAGCCAGGAGGATTTTATGCTATAAACAACCATTATAAAGAGTTGCTAAGTAAACATTGTGATTTTGATGATAACCAGGAAAAATATGGCTTCTGTTGTTGACGTTGGGAGAGAGTTTGGTGTAAATGCCAGAAAATCCATTCTTCTGAAGGGCATACTTGATAATGACACAGATGAAGATATTTCAGAGGTTGTATCATTATATGGCAGCGTCAGTAAAATAGTGAGACTTGAAGACTTTCAAGTGATTGTTGAGTTTGACTCAGAAGAGTCGCTAAAGCTTATCAACTTTCCTTCTGTAATACAGTGTCCTAAGAACCCGGTCTCAAAATGGTGTTTGGATAGAGTTGAGGTTTTAACGACCCGCACGCTGTCCCCAGCCATTGAGAAAACCCGAAGCCACATGTTCCTTTAAAACTGTGCAGAATGAACAGGGTAGCTCAGATAGTACTGGTAGTGAATCAGACAGCAGTGGATCATCTATTATATTCAGTCCTCAAAATCACAACCTCCACCCAGTAAGCCATTAAAATCTGTCCCCAAACCGCAAGGTGAAACAGAAAAGCTTAAGAGGACAAGTAAGGGAAAGGCAGTACGACCAAAAGAACAAGCCAAGGGCACCACCACAAGCCTAGACTCTGACATTTTGAACCCACCAGATGTCCAACGAATAATAGTGGAGCATGTTATTAAGAGTGAAGCCTCGACAGGTCTAGGCTCCAAGAGACTACGTTCCTTCTCAGGGAGAGTGCCTAAACCTCCTGGTGAAGTGGATTTTGAAACATGGTGTTTACATGTTGAACTTATGTTTCAGGATGGCTATACAATGGACATGCAGCGACTGATACTGGAGAGTTTACTGTCACCCGCAGCAGACATTGTAAAACAACTGGGCTCTCATTCACCTCCTCAAGACTATGTAAAACTTCTCCAGTCAGCCTATGGTCTTGTTGAGGATGGGGAGGAGATCTTTGCCAAGTTTCTCAGTACTCATCAGGACGCAGGTGAGAAAGCATCTGAATACATCCAGAGACTGCAAACCCTCCTTAGCACTGCGGTCAGACGGGGTGGTGTAAGTGGGGCCAATGCTAATAGACAACTTTACAAACAGTTTCTGCGGGGTTGCTGGGACCAGACTTTATTGTTGACCCTGCAACAGAAACTGAGAGGTGATCTTGCTCCAGATTTTTCAGAGCTTCTTCTTGAATTAAGGACGGAAGAAGAAAGAAGATCCCTTAAAGTAGACAGAATGCAACGTCACCTTGGAGGATTTAAAACAAAACCCCTTGCTCAGTTTCATGGCATTCTAGATCCCACCCCCACAACTAATCAGGACATAGATCTAATGCAGAAATATATAACAGAGACCGAGGACTTAAGGAAACAAGTGGCTGAACTTAAACTACAGTTAACTGAAAAAAGAGCCCAAAGACGAAAGAAACATGAACAGAAACGTGCCACTGCTCCAGAACCCCAACCAGCACATTTTGCAGAACTGCAAGTACATCAACCTGTACCCAGGTCAGCTCCAAAAGCGTGGTTTTGTTTTAAATGTGGTGAAAATAACCACATCGCCCGAGAGTGCATCAATGCTCCAAACAAAGACCTTGTTGACAAAAAGTACAAAGAATTAAAGGCAAAACAGCAAGAATGGCAAGCCAAATATGCACAGGCTTTAAACTGGACAGGGTTTCAGTAGGGGGGCGCACTGAGACCTTACCAGGGTTTAGTCCCAATTCAAAGCAAAGTCCAAAGCCAGCACAAGATAACCAAAAAAACAAAAGACCTAAACAAATAAGTGACAGTACCCATTTCTGTTCAGCATTATCAGAGGAGGCTCTTTTGAATGCTCTGGTTGGATCAAAACGTACTGTCAACTTGACTATTGATGGAGTTCACAGTGTGTGCCTTTTAGATTCTGGCTCCCAGGTAACCACAGTATCAGAGACATTTCACAAATTACACCTACCTGCACGCCCGATTCAGTCTGTGGCCAATTTGCTTGACATAGAGGGTGCAGGGGTCAGCAAGTACCCTACTTGGGTTATATAGAACTCAGCTTGTGCTTTTCAAAAGAAGTTACTGGGAGACCTGAGGAAGTGAACACCCTAGCACTCATTGTACCAGACTGTAGATCAAACCAAGAAGTTCCAGTTCTCATTGGGACAAATGTTTTGGATGTACTTTATGAAACATTCACATCCTACAGAGATTCAGACACAAGTGTCAGACAGATGGGCCATGACAGCATTCCATTGATCCAAACCATGTACAATAGAGTCAAAGTGGATAAGGGAGTGGCAAAACAGGAAAAGTTAAGCTGTTGAGCAAAAAGTGTGTCCCAGTACCAGCTGGCGAGAAAGCTGTCTTGACAGGCTATGCCAGACGTGTTGACATAACCCCAGGTAGCCCTCTGTTAGTAGAATCCATAGCATCAAGCTTACCTGGGGGTTTCCTATTTTGTAACTATATTATGACAGCTCCCTCAAAGGGTTCTTTTAAGCTTCCTATTTTGATCAAGAATGAAAGTGCTCATACAATCAGGATCCCTGCTGGTAAAACATTGGCTGAACTGTATGCCCCCCTGACAGTGTGCTCTTTAGCTTCGGGCTTGAGTACTAACACAAAGACTACCTCTCAGACTCCAAAGTCTGCTGCTGAGTTTGATAACATCAAAACCACTGCAGCTAGCCCACTTAAGTTTGACTTAACTGACACTCCTCTCTCTGAAGAATGGAGGCAGAGGATTATAGATAAACTAAACTCAATGTCAGATGTTTTTGCCATGCATGATTTAGATTATGGACACACAACTGCTGTGAAGCATCGCATACGACTTTCGGATGAAACTCCATTCAAGCAACGACCCAGACCTATACACCCCTCGGACTATGAAGCTGTCAGACAGCATTTGAAAGAACTTTGTGAGGCCAACGTAATTCGTGAATCTGAGAGTCCATTCGCATCCCGATTGTGGTGGTTAAAAAAAAAAATGGGGCTATTAGGTTATGCATCGATTACAGAAAACTAAACAACCAAACCATCAAAGATGCATACGCCCTACCAAACATTGAAGAAGCTTTTTCAGCCTTAACAGGCTCAAAATGGTTCTCTGTTATGGACTTAAAGTCTGGATATTATCAAGTGGAAGTTGAGGAAAGTGACAAACATAAGACAGCATTTGTTACTCCCATGGGATTTTGGGAGTTTAATAGAATGCCCCAGGGAGTCACTAATGCGCCTAGCACATTTCAACGTGTTATGGAAAGGTGCATGGGTCTTAACCTCAAAGAGGTCCTAGTCTTTCTAGATGACCTCATTGTGTTCTCAAGTACATTGGAGGAGCATGAGGAGCGTCTCATGCGTGTCCTGTCAAAACTCAGAGAATTTGGACTCAAACTTTCCCCTGATAAGTGCCATTTCTTCAGGAAGTCTGTTAAATATCTTGGTCACATTGTCTCAGAGAAAGGCGTGGAGACTGACCCTGAAAAAATAGCTGCCCTCACCACCTGGCCAAAACCCAGAAACATAAAAGAGCTCAAGTCATTTTTAGGGTTCGAGGCTATTACAGGAGGTTCATCAAGGACTACTCTAAAATCGCAAGGCCCTTAAATGATCTCACTGCAGGCTGCTACCCCCCCAGAAAGACTAACAGAGCAGGAGCAAAGCACAACTCCACCATAGACCCAAAGAGACCCTTTGCTGATAAGTGGACTGCAAACTGTGATGAATCCTTCAACACTCTTATACACAAACTGACGACAGCTCCAGTCTTAGGCTTCGCAGATGCTAAACAGCCCTACATCCTTCATACGGATGCAAGCATTCATGGACTTGGTGCAGCTCTTTACCAAGAGCAAGATGGACATCTAAGAGTAATAGCTTTTGCAAGCCGGGGTCTGTCAAACTGTGAAAAAAGATATCCAACACACAAACTTGAGTTCCTTGCCCTAAAGTGGGCAGTAACGGACAAGTTTTTCGACTATCTCTACGGTGCCAAGTTTACTGTTGTGACGGACAATAACCCTTTAACATATGTCCTGACATCCGCCAAATTAGATGCAGCTGGTCACAGATGGTTGGCTGCACTTGCCACCTTTGATTTTCGTATTCAATACAGGGCTGGAAAGACAAACCAAGATGCGGACGGTCTCCCGCAGGCCTCATGTACAAGATGAAATGGACAACTCTGCTAAAGATGAGGATGACCGTATTGATCGGTTCATGTCTGACATTACTAAGGACATAGCTGTCCCTCCAGAAGTGGTACGTGCAATATGCCAACGACACATTGTCCACTCAGATTCTCAACCACAGTCTGAGTCACCCTTCCTTGGCTTTATTGAGTGTGTTGCTATGGATGCCAATGCTATTCCACCAGAGTACAGCCACACAGACATTTTACCTGGCTCATGCACTTTACCGCAAATGTCTCAACACGACTGGGCTTTAGAGCAGAGGAAAGACCCATCCATAAACAGAGTCATCTCCTTGTTAATGGGAGGAAGGAGACCACCTCACAGGGCACAGCAACATGAAGACAGGGAGGTCCAGCTCATGTTACGGCTATGGGACCGATTAGTTATGAGAGATGAGGTGCTTTACCGGAAAAAACTTCTGAATGGTGTACCATCCTTTCAACTAGTTCTGCCGAGCACTTTTCGAAATAAAGCTTTAGAGGCTCTACATGACTGTATTGGGCACATGGGTGTAGATCGCACCACAGATCTAGTTCGTGCACGCTTTTATTGGCCACGCATGCTCACTGACATAAATCACAGAATACACACGTGAGAGGTGCGTCAGACAAAAAGCCAGAGCTGAACGTAGTGCCCCTTTGGTGAACATTTGTACCAGCAGACCACTGGAGCTGGTCTGCATGGACTATCTGTCCTTGGAATCTGATGACAAAGGGTCAAAAAATATACTTGTAATCACTGACCACTTCACCAAGTACGCAGTGGCAGTGCCCACAGTTGACCAAAAAGCAAAAACCGTGGCCAAAGCTTTGTGGAATAATTTTTTTGTTCACTATGGCCTGCCAGAGCGATTGCATAGTGATCAGGGCCGAGATTTTGAGTCCACCCTGATCAGAGAGCTATGCAATCTTCTTGGAATAAAAAAAACAAGAACGACGCCTTACCATCCACGTGGCAACCCTGTGGAAAGGTTTAACAGGACACTCCTTGCCATGTTGGGCACCTTGCAAGAGGAGGAGAAGTTAAGGTGGAAAGATTTTGTGCAGCCATTGGTGCATGCCTATAATTGCACGAAAAATGACACTACAGGATACTCACCTTATCAGCTCATGTTTGGGAGACAACCAAACTTACCCATTGACATTGCATTCGGACTCAACAAGCAAAGTGGGAGGGGCGACACACATTGTCAGTATGTGAAAGGCCTCAGAGCAAGTTTGACAGAGAGCTACAAAATTGCTATTGAACATAGCGAAAAGACTGCCTCTTACAACAAACAGAGGTTTGACACTACGGTCAGGAGTCTAAGCTTGAAGTGGGAGATCGTGTGTTAGTGAAAAATGTTGGTCTCCGTGGTAAACACAAAATCTCCAACAAGTGGACTAACACTGTTTACAAAGTGATCAAACAGATAGAAAACCTCCCTGTTTATGTAGTAACTCCATTTGATGCCGAGGGTCCAGAAAGAGTCTTGCATAGAGACTTGTTACTGCCCTGTGGTTTTCTGTCAGTTACAAAAGACCAACCTGAGCCCAGAATCCAAAACCAACTGAGGAAATCAAAAAGACTACGGTCAAGTGCAACAAACAGAGGCGCTGGAAATGAAATTTCAGAGGATTTGCTGTCGGACAGCAAGGATGAAGACGCCGAATATTACTACTATCCTCCCATAAAAATGGTGACTGATGTTGGAACCAGAACAAATGAAGAACCGGACGAGGACATGCAAACTGAACCTGAACACCATATGTTGGACACAAATGAACTTGCCGGTGAGAGAACAGAACCTGGCAACGCAGGATTGGATGTGACAAACGAACATGTTTCATTGCCACCACTTAATCCTGAAGCTTCACCATTTGAGCCACAAGAGCCAAAAGAGACCATCTCAGAAGAGAAGCAGCTCAGGAGTGAGTTGACGCAGTCGCCCATACCTCAGATGTCCAAACAATCGCCAGACCATGTAGTAATAAATATTGACAGTCCTGAAACATCCACTATTATCCCTGTTGGAACAGACCACCATGAAGAGAATGTTGAAGTGAGGAGATCTACAAGAGAAAGAACCCATCCCAAGAGACTGACCTATCCATCCTTAGGGAACCCCCTTGTGGTAGTTATGCAGTCTTTACTGGGTGGCTTAGACAAAGCACTACAAGTAGCCCTTGAAAGTGACTTGTATGCCCCTGTGTTTGACGTTTAGTAGATGTTGACATGCAGGGACGCATGCAATTAATGGGGGGGAGGATGTAACCCCCATATATGTTTGTAATATTATTGTGGGTAGTATTTTTTATTTTGTTCTTATTGGATTTTGTCTTGTAATTTAATGCACCAGCAAATCGGTTTCTATTTTAATTTTGGGTTTTCTTTTTTCTACCAGAAACCGCCTGTAGGTGGCTTGTGAGTTTACACTCTAGTTAAGACAGCAGAGAAAAATTGGAGCAGAAAAAGGAACCGTAGCTGGCTGTAGCACGTTGTGCTGAGCTATTGCACGCTAAAAGAAAAGAAAGCGAGATATATAATCAATTCTGATTAATTCTAGTAATGATTGACAGAAGAGAAGATAAGTGACCCGATCCTTGCAGTTAAATTTCTTTTTGCTGTGATTTTCTCCGGTGAGTGTTGTATTTTTGCAACTTGAAATGAAGCTAATGCTAAATGGCGCCACAGGCATTACTGCTCGTTATGTTCCGACAAGAAAATAAAAGAAACATAAAACCAATCGGGGAAACATGTAACATTAGAATGATTTTCACTGTATTATATTTTTGTTATGTATAAACTTAAAAAAAAGGGGTTTGCATACAATGATATATTTTTTTTGTATACTTGCTATTAGTTAAATGTTATTTTTGTTATAAATGGGATCTATTACTCCTGTATACTTTTGAGACTTTAATAGTAAATTAAGTTCTATATATATGCAGGTTGGTTTTTTTTCCCCCTCCGAACCACATTCAACTTGGAATACTCCAGCTGCATACCACCACAGGCCTGGATTGGGATGTGCTGAGCTCCAGGTTTCAACCAAAGACCTGGAACTGCTGGAGTCGCTGCCTGCTTTCACACTGGATTAAGATAAGATTTTGGATCCAAAGAAATACATGGCCATTGAATTGACAAAGACTTGACTGACTGACTTAAATTTCAAATACTGAACTAAAGAAAGGAACTGAACAATAAGGAATCTGGACTAAAAGAAAACACACTACCTGATAAGGGTGGACACTTTATGTTTAAAGACAAATGTTACAACAATGTACTGTTTAATTTTGTATTAAATAGTCTGTTAAATTTCTTTGACATTAAGGTTGTTTGTGCTTATTATCCTCTTTTTTTGAACTTAGCAAGAAGACTAATTGTGAAATCTAAATTTCTCAACTTACCCGTTAGTAAGTTACACAAATTGGTTACAGGAGTAACGTGTTTCAGAACCATAGCAGGTTGACTTTTGCTTCTACATTGCTCTTAACTAAAGCTAACTGTTGAATGGAGGTCCTTCTGAAATTTTCTTAACAATTAGAGCAATGTTTTGGTGAGTAAAATCTTTGAGGAGTTGATTAGCAAGTTGTTTATTGAATTATTACTCAGTTTGCCATGTGGACTAAGCCTGTTATCCAAATCAATACAGAGAAAACACACATGCTTGTTTTTTTGCACAAAGGGAACTGATCACTTAACATCCATCCATCCCCTATACCTGAGTGTTCATGGTTACATTTTATCTCTTCATATCTCATATGTCTTTGCACTGTTTGTGCTGAAACACTGTGTGAGTGGTACATAGGGTATTGACAGTTGATTGCTCTTTCCTGCATCAGTGACAAAGGAAAACACAGGGACGATCTAGTTAAGTGTTTATTAAAGTGGCACTTGCAGTTGGCTCAAAAGAAATTGGCAGGTCATTTTGAAATTGCTATGTTTTAAGTAAGGGGCAAATCTAGGATTTGTTTAAGTATACTTTGTATTCTTGATCAAAATTAAACAAACCAATGACAGTGACATTCAATAAAAAGCACTGTGTGGGTGTCACACTGGAAAAGTTCCAGCCCAGTAAATATTAACGTGACAGAGTTTGACCATACTATATGGCACTTTGGGTTCGAAGTTTTTCTTATTTTCCTTTTTAATTTCTAAGTAAATAAGAAGAAACTAGCTCTTGTTTGTAGTACAAAGAATTCACTTTTAGGGGTTTCTGTTTGAAACAAAGAATAACTTCACCTAATCGTTTTGGCTATTATATTACTTTATAAAAGTTTTGAGAGTGTTTATCAACAAAATCTGTTTGAATCTGTTTGAAATCCCACTAAATGAAACCCAAGTGTCAACATTGGTACCTTTAGCACAGCTTAGGAACCACTGCTCCTTTGCAGTTATTGTTATGTTATTGTGTGTACAACAGCAACATTATTAAGTCACTCAGAAAAGGGTTTATGTTTCATCAGTTTTTGAATTAGCATTCAAATAACACTGTTTTGTCACCTGGCTGAGGAGCCTCTGCCTTTTCCTTCTGATTGACTGTGTAACAACCTATTTGGCCGTAATGTGGTAAAGTGAAACATAATACCTTTGTAGCAGCCTAAGATCAATGACTCACGCAGTATTTGCTGCGCAGCGTCTTCTCAGCATGCATGGCCAGCTGTAGCTGTTTTTACACTTCCATTATGCATGCTTGTTGATGCTGCGGGACATATTTTTTTGGCCGCTCTTTGACTCATCATGTTGCACGGAATTGCGTGAGCCAACTTTGACCCTTGATATTTTTTTTTAAAAAAGAGCCCACAAAAAGAAAAAAAAAAAGAATAAAAGGCTTTTTCCTCCAGTCTTCTGTACTTTATTTCTGTGTGCGTATTTTTTTCCAGGTACGTTGTAATGACCAGTCTGGACCAGATCGGCTTGATCTGATCCACCAGAGTCGTGCCCCGGCAGTCAAACTTCCTTTCTGCGTAAAGCTTTTCTGTACCTTTTGTGTGTGTGCAAGCATTCTGGAGCAGCATTGCAGCATTGCTGACAAAATAGTTACCTGTCTCACCCCAGAACACCTCGACACACACACACACACACACACACACGCACACGCCTGCACGCACACCTACACACACACACACACACACGTTTCCTTTCTTTTTGTGGATTCCAAGCCAGTCTTCTCTGGCTCCTTTGTTCCCTACTCTAGGCTGGGCTCACATCCTCTCTGCTCTCTGTAAGCCTGCTCCGCTCTGTCATCAGGATTACAGGCTGTGCTGTAGCAGATTAATGACTGACATCTCTACACTCCTCTCAGCATTGCAAGGCACACACGGAGTTACCAGGACGGCAGCCTGTGCCTGGTTGCGATGGAGAAAGGAACAACTGCGGGGGAGATAATGCATTGTGTTGGTCTGGGAACAATATGTTAGCAGTGAAATTCTACGCAATTTTGTGTGGGCGTGCGCGGGTTTGTGCACGTGTGCCTTATTGTGTTTATTTTGAACGGTACGTGCAGCTAGAGCTTTCCAACCTTCACACCTTGGTGCAGCACAGCAGGTTAGAGTAAAGTCGGTGAACCAGGACTCTATTGAGACAAGCTTAGCTTGATGCATGTGTGTGCGCGTGCGTGTGTGTGACTACACATGTGCGTTCACACGTGTAGTCAAACAGGGATGTGTACTCCAACCTTGTGAGCCCTGAAAAATGACAAACAAGAAACTTATAAGTCCCGGGATCACAAACCAATGCCTTAAATGCATGCCTGAAACCTCTTTTCTGTCCAATAACCTTTATTTTATTTTATTTTTTATTTTTTGCCAAGACAGAACAGTATGCTTTTCATCTGTTTGTTTAAGTCAGGGAGAAAAAGTGACAGCAGTGCAAGCAGGCAAACAAACCAAAAGCGAGCGCTTCACAAAGTTTTGAATTAAATTAGGATTTCATACCACCTCAGAGCCTTTGAGAAGCAGCTTATGTGTGTCATGAATTACTAAGTAGCAATATTTGGGGCTTCTCACTGCCATCAAACAGCTGAGGCTTAATTTCCTGAGATTTGCCCTGGAGTGTCCATGAAAGTGGGTTGTCTGAGCTGCTATCTGAGGAATGAAAAGCCTCTTTTACTTAAATTATGTCAAGAAATCTTCCTGGAAATCATAATTAGGCTTAAAATTATGAATTATGATCAAACATACATTTATATTTCAATGGAGGGATGATGGATGTCTAATGTCTCCCAAACCATTCTAGTGTTTTAGGAAACAGTAATCTGAGCCTTTGCTAGTGTAAGCAGATAAATACAATGGAACAAGAGGTCACATTTGGATTTAAATAACACGTCACTTGTTCTCATGTTCTTATAAAACACTTGGTGTTGTTATCAGAATCTTTCATTAAATGACTTTGCTACCAACTAAAGATGAAGGTGCAAGAAAGTGAACAGGTGAAACCATGGGAACCCCTCAAGACTCTTTTCATCGGTTCATTCAATGCTTTCCGAGTCTGATCTGATATTTACAATCAATGTCTGGTGTAGAATTTGTCATAGACATAACTGTCTGTTTTTCTTCCCTAAATTTAAGAATCGACAGACCATATGGGGACAGAAAAGTATTGCTCCATCAGTGCCTCCAAGTGGAGCAAAATTAATCAAAAAGTAGGTCAGGCTGCCATTAATTGAAATATTCAAAATTTGAGTATGGGGGAATCTTTGTCAGTGCATTTCCATGCCTTACTATAAGGTGTGCTGTTATTGGGTAATTGTCGTTTGAGGAAAACGTGAATCAGTTCTGTAGCTCTGGTGCACATCTGTGATTTATATGACATCTTATGACATAAAGCTGTTGACATGTTTAAAAAACATGCAGCTGATAATGACAGTGTCAAATGTGTAATAGACCATTGCAATAACTTGATTTACCAAAAGTGCAAGGGAGATAAAAGTTGAAGATAGCAAAGTCAGCTCTACCTCATTTCTAATCTGATAGATGATTTTATTAAAGTAGTTTTTATTTATGACAAGAAAACTTTATGTTCCATGTTGTAAAACATGTGCACTGTTCAGGATAAAAGAAAAAATGAATAAAAAAAAAAAACAAGACTTGATGTCCTCAAAAACGTCTCCTGCATTGCTTTAAACAAAAACAAATGTTTGTGTAAAGCACCGGCATATATGGCAGCTTAAAAGTTAACACACATGACAGCATGTAATCAAGTTCACATTGCAATTATTTGAATCAGCTTAGATGAGCTTATGACAAGATGATGTGCTGTATCTTTTCAGAGTTCATCCAGTTTTTCAGCTATTGATTATTAGAAAGTGATGTGTGTGTTAATTTGAAACGTGCTGCTGTTCCTTTCATGATATTTGGGACTTTGGTTTTGTATTTTGCTGCATTTTAGTATCTTAAATGTACTTGTATTCTGCTCTTTGTTCCCTTTTGTCTTCTGTTAGACATTTCTTCTTTCTCCTCAGTTCAAATTCACTTACTTGTGTTCGCTCATAGCCGCACTCATTTTCCAATCAGCGACCTGCTCCTTGTTTAATCAACTCTTCAACCTAAATACCTTTTTAGTCAGCTCTTGGTAAGATCTTCCTGTTATTCCAAGATTCCTCCTTGTATCTTTAATTTTCAAACATCTTTTGAACATCTGTTTTTAGTGAAGTTTCTTAGTTTCACTTGAACTCCTCTGCATTTTTAAACAGTTCTGTTTAAACCTTGATTTTGGATTAAAATTAAGTATATTCATATTCATTCTGTTCATCTGCAATATTTATGAGTGGAGGCTGCTGATCTTTGTGGCCTTCCAATTCTAAGAACCCTCTATACATATTTGCTTAAATGAGTTAATAGTATTTAACTTAGGTCGGAAGCCGTTACACAAATTGCTAAAAAAATTTTTTTATTAAAGTAGCAGTTTTTCAATGGTTAAAATAAAAAACATAATTTGTTTTAAAGCAGTAAACATTTTGGTTATTTCCACTTTTGTCATTAACTTTCATGTTTTTCTTGTTTTTTTGTTTGTTTTTTTTCTGAATGAATGACCACAGGGCTGCACAGTGGCGCAGTTGGTAGAGCTGTTGCCTTGCAGCAAGAAGGTCCTGGGTTCGATTCCCGGCCAGGGGTCTTTCTGCATGGAGTTTGCATGTTCTCCCTGTGCATGCGTGGGTTCTCTCCGGGTTCTCCGGCTTCTTCCCACAGTCCAAAAACATGACTGTCAGGTTAATTGGTCTCTCTAAATTATCCCTAGGTGTGAGTGTGTGTGTGAATGGTTGTTTGTCTTGTATGTCTCTGTGTTGCCTTGCGACAGACTGGCGACCTGTCCAGGGTGAACCCCGCCTCTCGCCCGGAACGTTAGCTGGAGATAGGCACCAGCAACCCTCCCGACCCCATTAGGGATTAAGGGTGTATAGACAATGGATGGATGGATGAATGACCACACATCCACCAAGCAGCTGTGGTAAAATACTTTTATAGAGCATTAATCCATATCTGAAATAAAGCATCCAAGCAGCTCTGATACATACAGAACTCAATTCACCATTTTTATCAATTCACATATACTTTCTATGCAAGTATGTGGGACTTTTTTTTGTGTGTGTGTGAGCACTGTATGTACATGTAGACACATGTAATATTTCATCAGTTACAGTATAATGAAAGTTTTAAATCGGGTCATAATAATTTTTTCTTTTAAATGTCACCTGATATAAAAGCTGGTGTGCTGACCCTCATTAGTCCATAAAAGAAAAAATTCAGTCTCTTTCTCCCCTTCCCCATAAATTCTACTAATTTAACCTTTAATAAATATGCTCTCTTATCTGCTGTATTGCCCCTTTCTCCCCATACCTGGATAGTATATATTCTCTTTATGTCTCCTAATAGCTTCCTGACAATGAGTTATATGGCAGACTAAACTTTTGCATTTCCTTGAGTTCAGCATTTTTTTTCCATCCTGCACCTGGATCAAATTTGTAAGTGCTGAAGATGCATTTTAAATAAAAAGACAACAGAAACAACATGTGCAGTCTAGTGAAATCATTTCCATCATGTCTAACAGAAGCAGATTAAAAACTGTTTCTCCCTCATAGTGATTTGTTTGCATCTTAATCATCCTGGTAATTTCACAGTTTTTTTTTTCTACTCCCCCACAGAGCAAAAATTTTTTATTTATTTTTTTGTAAAGAAGCATGTGCGGTGCATTACAGTAACAAAATGTCTCCCCCCCCTACCCCTGACGCTCAGAGGAACCAAAAGCACTTCTTCCGGTTCTTCTTGGTGGAGGCAGGGGGCCGCATTAGTTGTGGAGAGTCCTGTTGTTGAGGTGTTGTGGCCTGGGAGGTGGGAGTCTGTGGTGAGCCCTCTGGAGGGTCACCCACCTTCCAAGTTCGTACCACCTGCCCTTCTTGCAGACGGAAATCGTGCTCCACACTGAAAAGAGGATTTACAAAAAAAGCGATAAATATCAGAATTTCTTTCTATTGGTCACATGAAGCCGACAGAAAAAAAAAATAATTAAAAACCACTGCTGTAAACTTCCCCAGGATCAATTATACCTTAGAATTACAATTTTATATGGAAATGTGTTTCAAATAATGGATACAGACAATGAAAGAAATTACATTGTTACTCAACATCACATATTTAGAAAACACTTATCCAAGAAAATTAAAATCCCTTTGAGTTTCTCTCTTTGGCGTTGATGCACCTTTCTATGCTTCCAATTTGTGTGAAAATATCTCTCTTCAGAAACAACTTACAGTACTGTAGAAGCATGTGTTTACAGCAATACTTTATTATACACTATATTTCTCATGGGTTTTTGTGTTCAATCTCTCCAAAGGATTCATAGCTCGGTGCAGATTTTTTAATATATCCCTTTTTTGTCCTTGTGAACATTTCTTCAAGTCTTGTTTCTGTTTTGTGTAGCTCTTTGAATGAACCTCTGCTTGAAAAACAACACATAAGTAATTCTGAGTGGTGCTGAGTCATGATGCAAAATGGAAAGTTTTTTTATTAGTGAGGTTCACCTTGATCAGGAAACTATTTCTGAAGAAGAGTTGGGAAGAGCAAAATCTTTCAGGTTGCCTTTCGGTGTACATACAATACACACCCATTGGCACCAGTGGTAAAGATGTGTACAAATTTAAAAAAAAAAATCCTTTTGTTGACATAACAATCTGTCATTGGAAAAAAAAGTGAAAATATAACCTTGACTTTAAGTACATTTATTGAGTGCGTAAAACGAAATTAGGTTTATATATATATATATATATATATATATATATATATATATATATATATATATATATATATATATATATATATATATATATATATATATATATATATATATATTTGTAAAAACCCACCATTGCCACAATTAGTGGGACCCCTGCTGTCACCAACCCCCTTTTTGGATAGTTCTTAGTCATCTCATGCAACATTTCACAAGGCTGTAGAGAACAGAAGGATCTTTGACCATTTCTCCTTGTTGAACCTCTCTTGATCCTTACCACCTCTTTTAAATTAGTGGTTGAGACTCACATGGCCATGACAGGTTTCATGTTTAAGCCATTTCTGTGTAGATTTGGCCGCATATTTCAGATTCAAATTCTAACAATGTAATAACTCCTCATTTCCATTTCTTTTAAACTTTTAAAATGAAAACATTCTTGGTTTCTCTGGATTGATATTTAAAATCTCATGTAGTTACAAACATGTTATGCCATGATCTAACAAGTTTCTAAAGATCTGTGGAAGAGAAATAGTCAAACAGCATCCCTCCTAGCAATATAAACCTTTTTATATTGAAAACAAGAATTTAGTGATCTTTTGGAATAATGAATGAAGTTGGTGACACATCTCGATGGGGGACAACGAGCTAATGTAGCGCCCTATGAATAACTTACTGATATTTAAACAAATATTATTGGTATGTTGACTTGCTGTTGACGATGAAGCAACAGCGATAAACATCAATCTCAAACTCCAGGGGGTCTTTGTCCGTCTGTCCAGGTGAGGTGGTTTTAGATACTGAAAAGTTAAAACGTTTCAGTCTCATTTTACTAAGTTAGAATATCCGTACCTACCATCATAACTTTAGATTTGTAATGGTAAAGCAGAAATAACTTTCCACCTGCATGCCTTCCAGACTTTGTGGGCCCAAAGTACCAATCTTTTGGAATAGCTCACCAACACTAATCTTTGTTTTATTTTTCTGTAATTATTTTAACCAGAAAAATATTTTTTTATGGACACTGTGATGTCAAGATGCCACACGTATGCATTTCTCTCAACATTTTAATACTTTTTCAAATTTTAAATATGAACAGGTTTTAGAAGGTGGCCTCATCCACGTAGGTATTTTCTGATTTATCAAAATCAACAAAATCTACCGTGCTGCTCATGCCTGGCATGTTAAATCATCTTGTAACTCAGAAACAAGCTTTTCTCCATGTGTGATTTTACAATGTTAAAAATGAAATGAGAGTCTTTTCATATATCTAGTCAAAACAAACAAAATATCATGAAATAATAATAAAATCTATAAAATGTATTAATGACAATGCATGCAAATTTCCCTTTTTCTTGACAGGCACAAAAAAAAAAAAAAAAAAACAGCACATAAAGAGAGACCGCTGCGACATTCAGAAGTGTCTGGCACAACTTCACCTACTTTCAAGGTGTAAGGAGTGGGACACCTTGGATGTCTACTTGAAACAAAAGCCTTTTTTGAAAATCTAACTTAATTTGGATTCACCCCACCTCTAACCCTGCTTGCAAAATTCAGAAGTCATGCTGGGTATCCTGAGGAAACCTGTTCGCTCTTTAAAATTGGGTGATGCGTCTCGCCCGTAGCTATGGTTAGAACACAACTCCAAATTGCTTTGATGTAAAGAGCAGATACTCGTTTAGAGAAAGGGAGCAGAAATTGGGTTATCTTAATGTTTTCCAAGTCATGCTGGGCTGAAAACAAAAGTAAAAAGAACATAGCCCATAACCAAACATCTTCTCAAAGAGGAGTAACAAAAGCTTATAAAAAAAACAAAACCCTGAAGTGCTTAGAAAAACCTTTGGGGTCAACCAATAACCATTGGGTAAACGTCTTACATTTAATGCACTCTGCCCCATCCTATTTTGTTAAAGTGCATCTCATATTTTCCTTATATTTCCTCAGTTCAGTGAGTTGTTTTTTTTTTTTTTAGAAATAAAGCACAAAAATGTGTCCACACGAATCAGTTCCTAACTGATGTGAAGCTGACTGTTCAGCCGTATATCTTAATTGTAAGATAAACTGATATGTTTTAAAACCACATTGGTTCAAAAAGGAACCAAAACGATTTCCACTGTTGGGTCAAAAGAAGATTGGACTCAGTTTATTCCAGAATCACATTTGTTTATTCTAAGAATCTGGAATTGCAAATAGATGAGTGAGGTTACTGCTTTAAAGTCTTTTTCGACATCAAGTTTTCAGAAGGGTTGAAATCTGGACTCTGGTTTTCGATACATGAATGAAAATGAAGTGTATTACACTCCCGGCAGTCTTCATTTACAGTTTAGGGCTGGTCATTTTGGCGTAAAACACGTTTATATTGGTCAAATCTTTGGAGAAAAAAAAAGAAAAAAGGAAGACATTGATTTCTGAATAATTTAGAGAGTTTTAAAACTTTGCTTAGGTTTTTTTTTTTCCCCAACTGCATTCCCATTTTGTAACACTTTTTGAAACTTATGCCTGCTTTAAAAACAACACAAATAATTGTGAGTGGAGATGAGTCATGCTGGACAATGGATAGTTCTCATATTGGAAAAGTTCACCTTAATCAGGAAGCCGATTCTGAAGAAGATGTTAGAAAGAGCATGGAGTCATGTCATAGCTTAGATGCATGTGTTGCTTTTTCCATATGTTCCTTATAACATGTGTGCGTGTGTGTGTGTGTGTGTGTTGGAATATAATTCAGAGTTTTTCTCATTTTTACCGATGAAGGAAATATATGAGTTTGTATTGAAGTGCACCAAATGTTGTTTGTTAGAAAGTTTGCATCTTTTCAATAGCTACAGTGGCATTTGGCATTATCCCAGTTTATTTGCTTAATTTACTATTTGGTCTTTGAAACAAAAACACACTTTCTTTACTTCTCTTTTTTAAATTAAATAATTGAGGTCACAGAAGCAGTCAACTTTATTTTATTTTTGTAGGAAATTGATTTTTGCCGAACCTAAAGGGAAACAATCATTCTTTGTCTAGTCTGATAATTTTGAGATCTACTGTTTTAGGAAAACAAGCTTTTTTCAGTCTTGATCTGAGGCTAAATATTGATCTTTTGATTGGATTGTTTTAGGATTTTAAAGTTGTCTAATCTTGTTTTGTTGTCCTTTTGGCTAATGATTACTACACTACGTCACCTCTTTATTTTTTTTGTACTACATCAGGCAATTAGTGAGTAGTTAACTCATTATTGATAATTACATGTTTGCTTGACAAAGACAAATTTTGTAAGCCATTCAATACTGAGTTACATCACTTTTCATAGGGTAAGATGGATCCTCAAGTGGGGAAAAACAGTGAAAGACAATGATGAATCCACATCTGGTACCTTCTACAGTCCATAATGAAGACTTTGAAAAAGTAAATCAAGTGCAGAAAGGCTGAATGTCGTCAATTAGTTCCAACAGCAGAGATTCTGGGGTTGCAGTCGACGCAGACACCAAAAGAACAAGTCAGCAAGGTGCACCGATAGTCACGTGGCACCTTAGCTTTGGGGCTTCACTGACAAAATGAGATGTGAGCTCTGCTGCGCTGCCTTGGAAGCCATCAGTAAAAGGTAAGCAATAATAAAGAAATGCATCTGCAATACAGGAAGAGGAAAAGATCAGCTTGCTGACTTAGTTTTGCCAGCACTTACATGTTTAGTAAGCATTCCCCCTATTAACGGATTCTTCTTTCCTTTTTCCCTTTTTTATTCACTTTCCTTCCTTGCTATTTTTGCTTATTATGCAGTGGCCTAGTTAGCCGGTGTTTCTCATCACAGCGCAGATGCTGGAAATAAAGAGGACTCCCTCGGCAACGATACAAGGAAAGAAATGTTGCAGAGGAAGCAACGAGGACGGCGCTCAGCAGTAGGAACTGAAGTTTTTAAAGCAAGAACAATGAGGACTCTCACATTCGCATCCATCTCGCTCCACAACTCCCACACCCGCAGTCACTCAACCACTTTACTACGGATGCCCACTGCTATTCTAATGCGCAGCAAACCTAATGAAACCTCGAACTTCAGAGAGGAGCACGATACGAGCAGAGTGGATGTGGACAAAGTAAACAGTGGAAGAGTGTGTGGGTTCAAAGAGCAGTGGAGAGGATTTCTTCCCTTTGCAATATTTACAGCAGGTGAGGGGAGAGGGGGCGGGGAGGGGAAACGTTCAGCTAAACTCCAGTCTGGCAGTCAGGACTCCGTCACAGTGGAAAAAAATATAAAATAAAAAATCCTCCAAAGCTGTGTCAAATGAGGGAACAATGTGTGGAAAAACAAGTCATGGAAGTTATCCGTGGGGTTGTGCTGCAATGAAATAACCCAAATAAATAAAATATACCATTCTCTCATCTTCACTGCCACTCTATTTGTGCCACTACACACCCCGGCTCCCTGAAGATCTCCTCTGTGACTCGTCCCCTGCCTCTACTGTGTTCTCTCTTTGTGAAAATGAATAGCCTCGGACCATGGTAATGTGTGATCAAGGCACAGTGGCTCCGCGGGGGGCCGGAGGGAGAGGGGGCTTCCTACCCTCAGCCAGAACTATCTACTCACTGAGTTCACAAGCTGTGGCAGGCAGGAAGCTGTGAACCTTACATAGGTCTCCCCACTGCTCCTCTTTAGAGCGCTGCTCACATCTCTGTGATTTTTTTGCTCCCGGCTTTCCACAAACTCAAGTCCTGCCTGCGGGCAAGTTAGATGTGCAAATCATGCAACCTGGTATTTTAGATGCAGACGTACCATGATCCAAAACATGAACAACAGGCATCCAAAGGGCATATAACAGGAATGTTTAACATTAATGAACAAAACAAAGGAATTTTTGATTTTAGAAATTTCTTTTCCAGAGGTGAAAAATTATTATTTTTCTTTTTTCTTTTTTAAGAATTAAACATATAATGGGACGTCCTAATACTTTCACATGACTAGAAATTGCTCAGCCAAAATGTAAATAATTTATATTTGAGATTAACTTCGATAGATCATGAGAATGAATGGTTTATGAGTCTTAATCTCTCTCTTTAACAGCTTAGTGTTGCTGCACATTCAAGATCTTTGGCAAACAGAATATGTCACCAGCTTTTAGCTCCCGATTGCTTAGACCGACCTTTCATCAGTGTTTGGTAATACTCAACACTGTTATGTAAACTAGCCTCTTATTTTTTGTTTGTAAAGCCAGCTCAAATGGGAGGATTACGCAAGGTTCAAGGTAAAGAACAAAGAAAAAAAAAGTGAAACATTACCTGTGAATCTCAGAATCCATCTTTTTTTTAGTTGGAAGAAACTTCCTTTTAAATGCTCTAGAGGTTGCATAACCCTGAATAAATTAAAAAATAAATCATTTTATGGATATGTTATCAGGAGTTAAATGTTTTTAACTTTTCAAACCTTATATTTGGATTTTGGCATTTAAACGCAACAGCTGGAACAGATGAAGATAAGTATTTGGAGTAAATCTGATCAAACATAATCAATACCAAACTTTATACTTTAATGTGCTTCATTGGACTTGAGCATAAATATGCCACTTGAGTTATAATATTATCTCATTATTCTGGCTGTTTTTCAGTCCTTAAAAGAACTGTGTGGGAGATTTAGCCATAAAACTAAGTTTCAGAGTTAGTTTTTATTTTTCCTCCTTTTTCACTTCTCTGGTCATTATATCTTTACTCAATGATTAACATGGAAGCATATTCACCCACATCCTGGATCATTTGTGACTTCCTGTGTGCTGGTATATTTCTCTTCACAAACCTAATAGTAATCTCATTTATTCTCATGCCCTTGCTCCTTCGTCTACCAACTCCTCTGCTATTCTGCAATTCCTGGGGATGTGCACACCTCCAACCAAGCTGTCAATTTGGCAAACTATTTTTCAATATTTTTTGTTTTCTACAGGCCTCAATGAATTAAAACCAGCTCTTAGAGAAGTTGTGCACAGAGACTGTCTCAGCTAAATACATGAAATGTGATGGTAATGATCGTGGTTACAACAACAGTTTTGTCAATACATTGTTTTTTATGGTTCATAAAATGATAAGTTGTAATTAGAAATTGAACTAAATGGTTTGGGATAGAAAAAGTTCAATCTTTGCATTATCCCTAAGTCACTTTCCTAAACTCAAGCAAATGCTGCCAGTTCATCAAATGAATTAAGAGGTTGTTTGGCTGAAAGCATGTAAGCATCCATACATGAATATTGGTCAGGTACCACGATGTGGCAAGGACTTGCTCTATACTTTCTGTCCTCTCACACAAATCTGCAATTTGAGTATAAAAATTAAAGTGAGTCCAAAGTCAACCCTCATTAGCTGAAGTTTGTTGCTATTCAAGTCAATGGCATGCTACCTTTTTCCTACCGAATGTCCTTACCTTGTTCATTTTATTCCATCCTTGGAGATTTAAAACACAAGCCTCCCTCTGGCTGCAGTCGTTCAGTTTGGGAGACAGAGACCTTGCCCAGGAGCTTTACAGCGGCACATCTCAACAAGGGGTTTTGAATCAGCAGATTTGTGGCCATGCCACACTATGAAATTCAAGGTTGTTTGTTTATTGTCATTCAGTTAATTAAAGGTAAACAAACAAGCGACAGAATTAGCTTCACCGTTTGAGATGAACAACTTTACGTTAGCGGTTGAATTTGTAGCGGCGAAGCTACTGCTTGTGTTGTGTTGTCGCTGTGCAGCCGGCAGAAAATATACGATACCTGCACCACACTGCACTTTGTGTAAATTAGGATGTTAAATAAAGTCAGAATGGATTTGGGCTACTATTTGACTAGATGAAAATGATATTTTAAAACTGTATTTCAGACACAGTAACCGGGCAGAGCCTCATCTCTTTTTTATACTTCCATCCATAAAACATTCATTCAGCCACACCAGCAGGAGATCATCATTTCTCCTCCGTCTCTCATTCTATGAAGAGAGAGTTTCAGCTGAAACATAGTAGGGCAGAGGCAATCAACATGAAATATCTTTCCAATTTTCTCTCCCACCATATAGGCTGAACATCCTTGGGGGAAAAAAAAAGATCTTTGCATTTTGTCAGAAGAGCTTTCAGTCTCTGTTAGGATCCATGACTGTAGATCACAACATGTTTTTACTCTGAAATTCCAGATCCCACTTACACCCTAACACTCAAACTATTTGTTCCCTCCTCATACTTTTGCATTAGAAAACTAACTACAGAAAACAAAGTTGGAGCTTTAGGGTTTAATAATGAGTTATTTGCCAATGATGGAGTCTCCTTGAGCAAGATGCAAGAATTAGCCTGCTTCTAATTCGCTTATCAGATTGTACTGACTTAAAGAATGAATTGGATAAAATGAGGAAATGTATTCTACTGGAGCAAATCGTCACCTAAAAGGTTGAGATTCTTCTCTAACTGATGTCCTTTCCCTGCCGTTATTTTTCACATTTAATCTCTTTGCTGATCTTCTGCAGTTTTAAAATGCAGCACAAAGTATCAAGGTGGAATTGTCTTTGGTGTTGCATGTCCACTTTTATATATATATATATATATATATATATAGTTTTTCTTCTGGTAAATCTTGTAGAAAGATTCCCACATAATCCTAACATATTCCAAAATCATCTCTCTAAAACTTTGGAAGGCATCCTTACCACATCCCCAATCCACAACAACTTGCTTCTTTCAATCCAAAGCAACTCTGAATCTACCAGGTTTTTTTTTGTTGTTGTTTTTTTGTTTTGTTTGAGGCACTCGGTTTCTCGCAGAATACCTTATTTTTTTCTAAAAGGTCATGTGTGTTTCTGCTTTGCTCTATTAAAGGCTAACACAGATAAACACAAAAAAGAATTTCAGAAATGCTAATTGAGAGAAAATAATTAACCTGACATGCATGTTTCTGACTGATAGAGAAAGTTGGGAGTGTGAATGGTGAGGCCGTGGTGCAATACTTATTTTCTTCATACTCTCCCAACTCTCTTTCTTGTTTCTGTGGATGAGCTGCTTCCTGACAGGCAGCGAGTAAGACTGATAAAAATCATTTCTGACACGAGGTCAGTAATCCCCAGTTCTCCAAACGGAGGCAACTTCTGTTTACCTCTATATCAGCCACCATATGTCTACTGACCCAGCTGTCGCGCTTCTGAAATTTACTGGCATTTATCCAAGTGACAACAAGTCTACATGGGGCTCCAAGCTCAACCTGAAGGTAAATTTACTGCAGGTATATTTGCTGGAGACTTTTGGGACAGTAGTAAATCTCTATAGGAATGCATTTACTACGAACTCCCTCATGTCCAGCAGTAGCCAAGCCACCAAACTTTAGGGTCCAGGGTAAAGTCTTTAAATGTGAAGTGAGAGTCTAACATCAACTCTAAACTCAAACAAAGGATTTGCTACTGATTGCAACAGAGAAAGTGTGGCCCACCACAAGTGATTTTAATTTAGACATTGTAAAATGCAGTGATTAAATCATTCGCACATCCATTACCGTCTCGTTTGGAACAGCAACGCAGCAAGACTGAAAGACGCTGCTGCGTATTTAAAGGAGAGCTTTATCTATGTAGAAAAAAAAGCATAGAAGGCAGGAAAAATCATCGATGACCTTCAACATGCAGAATTCAAATGTTCATGGCAACTTCCAATATGACAAGAATATAAAGTTTTTAACATGTTAAAAAATGTCAATAGCCTACAAAAGCAACTGGAATGACATTTTCACCAGGTGTCTGTAACTAACCCAGGCTTCTGCATGTGCAAAGATAACAGAACTAATAGATAAATCTGGACATGCTTAATACAGTGGAACAATAAAGAGAAGAGGGAAATAATCGTAAGGGATACTCTAAAATTCATGCACTACTCACAGGAAGAGAAAGAGGTGGGATTAGCAAGTGCTATTGTTTCAAAGTAAATAAATGTGTTCAGACATGGTCACCACAAAGGACTCTAATGCAGAAGAAGAAGCAGCCAGGTGAAACATGTTTAAAGTTTCCTCTGAAACATTTGGGCCAACCAATGAATTGGTAGTTATTGAATAAAACAATTTCAGGCAGGCTTTAGCATTTTAACACTGAATTTAAATCACAGGAATAGCCTGCTGAGGAATGACTTCATCCGATTATCCACTGGATTCTGACTGAAGATGGACGGACGGATGGACGGACGGACGGATGTAATGAAATCGGCATCTCGTGATGACAGCCTCACAAAGCTAATATCAACTTTCGTTAATTAAGTTGTTATCCTGAAGAATTACATCACATCTAAAGATCATGAGATAATTAAAGCAGCATCTCAAACATGACACCCAGTCAGCATAACAAAGTTTTGCTGAAACACCATCTATCCCTGTGTACCCACTGAGTTATCAGATGAGTTTTCATCAAGCTCAAAGAGCCGTAATTTATCAAGCTCAAAGGGCCCAGAAAGAAATCTAATTAAACATCTGAAGATAGAGGACTTCACAAACATGATAGTGGACTCCGGCAAGTAGCACCAGAGATAGATTTCCATGATAGACTGAGAACAGCTTGGCTGGAAGACACAGTGGAGCTGAGGTTAATTTTATTACACTTCTCATCCGTACGAGTAAATGACGCAAACCGATGTTTGCTTAAAAAGATGAGACGAAGGACCTGGAAGGTTTGAGATCAAAGAAAATCCCCCGCCTTGTAAATAAACAGGCCAAGAAAGGAATGCTAAAGAAGCCGAGCATAAGGACTGAGGAAGAAGAAGCAGATGTAGGCCAGCAGCCTACAGCCCATTCAGAGCACCTGCACTGGCTGGAGGTCCGACCTGCTCCTGCATTTCAGCGCTCAATGTCTTGTGTCATCTGGAGAGCTCACACGACGAAAAAAGGAAACGGGTGGAGGAGGGGTGTACAAAGTGCATAAATGAGACAAGATTGCATACTCTGAACAAGAAGCCAGGGGGGAGCCTTGCAGTCATGAGCATCCAGGGTCTGTTGAAAGGGATAAAAAAAAAAAGCCTGTTTGCTATGAATTCCCTTCCATGACTTGTTTACTTTAGGAGGTGGCTGAGCACACATGCTGCTATTGTCTAAATGCCTTTGTTGGGGGCTGCTGTGTGTATCTGATTATCTAATGTGGCGTTTTAGTAGAAACAGTAGCTGAGACAGATATGCAAGGACAATGTCATGCTCTTGTAAGAGTTACCATGAACTTGTTCAAATATTTTTCTCATTTTCTTTGGCTGTGCCTGTCAGAGTCATGGTCTGCTCACATTCTGGCTTACTTTCGATCCCGATTGGCTCAGATAAAGGCAGCCAGTGACACTTGAGATTTAGAGAACAAATCCAAGTTCAACCTAAAGTCTTGTTTGCCATAAATGTGCAACAAACAAACAAAAGAAAACTGAATATGGAAGACTGAAAACTATTCTAGTGAAAAACGCACTGAATGGTCGGTGTGACTTGACAAAAATTTTTTTTTACCACTTCAGTCTTTAATTAGTAATGATGAGGGGGAAAAAAATAAGTTATTTAAATAGAAAGTGACTTTTTAATATAACATAAAATATTGATTTATTGGTTTTTAAATGCCACTTGAAACATAAAGTGCTGACTTCCATCTGTGATTTATTAGCGAATACTTTGAGAAGGGGCGCTTTAACAGTAAATCTTTTCCATGTCCGCAGTTTGCAGACACAGCACCGTTTCTGGACTGCTGAGCAGGATACTTTGAACCAGGATGGTTAATCAACCCTTCTTTTGTGTGAGAAGAACCCCAGCACAAGTAATTTCGTTACAGTTGTGTTCAGTGTAAATCTCAAAACTACCACACGGTACTTTTTTTGTGCAGGAGAAAAACAAAAAAGAAAAAAACGTGTGGATTTTTGTTGACTTTTAATGAGAAAAACATTTACTTTTGAGCTCCCCTGGGGCTGCTGCAGCCCAAATTTAGCGCAGCATATGTGTCGAGGTGTGCTTCCCCAGTCTGTCCCAACATTCTAGCCAGGATTTTCCCTCGGCAACCGCCCACGATCGATATTCACCCAGAGCTCGGCAAGCGAGCAAAACAAAAGAACTGCACACCTTTGGTGTTTATTGCAAAAGTTGATCCACCGTTTTTTTTTTTGTTGTTTTGTTTTATTTTGGTTTTTTTGTTTGCTTGTTTTTTTCAGAATATTGCAATGTTGAAGCAAAGGAGCAGCAAGTCAGCTGAAGTGAATTAGAAAAAAGAAAAAAAAGAAAAAGGTGCTGGCTGGCTGCACACAGCGAGGTATTGAGTGACGGCTGCTGGAGCGGAAGCCTCTGATGGATGAGTGGCTGTTGAGGAGATGTGACAGAAAGAGGTGTGACGGCATGATGGCAGTTTGCCACCTGAAAAAAAAAAAAAAACAACAACTACAAGATAGCATCAATCAATCCCATTTCCTTCTAGGACCACTGATGAGCACAGACTAACACACTGGGGCTTTCCTCACTGTTTTCTGTGAATGAGTATGTGTGGTTTTGTTTCACCTCTTCCAGCTTTTTCAGATGCCACAAAGGTAAAGGGCTACTGTGAGTTAGGTTTCCAAGGAGCCACTGCGTAGGTATGGGAGAAATGAGGGTTTTAGGAACCTGATTGTAAGTCTGTTACATCCAATATTTATGTCTAGATATTATGATGCATCTTATAAAAATCCCGCAAAACTATAAGCGAGCTGCAACAACAAAGCTGACCTTTATAAACCCACAAGAGAGGGAATTTTCAGACGCGCTGATAATATATGAGAGTCAAGAGTGAATATATATTATGGAGAAAAATGAGAGATCCGTGTGATGATGCTTTATATAAGCAACTAGCAAAGCTCTGAAGATGGTAAAGATTTCATAATACCATGAAATAATTTCTTTAAACAACCAGCACCTGCCTTTCTTAAGGCTTGGGAACTCAGTAATGTCCAGCTGCTGAACTGGACAATTTGCAGTGATAGTCCACAACAATTCAAATTTCTGCTTTGAGTTCTAGCTTATATATTCACCACATCACCATACAGGCTTAGTGGCATAATAAACTTACTGTAGACTAAACTAAAAGCAATACCAAAATATCTATTCTACTCCAAGATATTTACAATTAATGAAATAAAAAACTGTATTTTGACTTTGTACTGATTAATGATTCCAAAGTCACAGAAAAAACAAGCTGGTTTCAGATTTGGATAAAAATACTAAACAAAATCCCAACTCAAATATGGCGTTGCAACTCTCAACACCCAAACTTTGATGATGTTTACCCAGACCAATGAAAGGGCTATTATAGTTTAAGTAACATTCACCCTTTCTCCAGGACAGGCAATCTGTAAGAAATGTAGAGTTCAGTGTTTTACCCAAAGACACTTCAACACGAAGCAAGAAATAAATTTGCCAAACAACAACTGCAGCTGCATTCATGAAATGCTGGTGCACTCTTTTAAAAACAATTTCATTTCACTTAATAAAATGGGACAAAGAAGTATGCACTTTTACTGCTACTTAATCGACATAAGCACTATTCAAATGTTTCATCAATAACATTACTTAATTTTATTCCAGGCTATGCAGAAAATCAATCTCTAATGAAGAATTATTTAATACTGATACACTTATTGATGAGGATTCTTCAGGTTGGTTGCAAACGATGTACTATGAGCTACTTTCTGATCAATTTGGCTCAAGCTTATTCAGCCACTCCTGGAGTGTGCATATCAAATTGAACATTTATCTCCCCATAATTAAGTACATCAAAATCAATATGGCATATTCTGCCCTGATGCAGAACAGTCCAGAATTTTACACCCCTTTATTCTATTGCACACACACTATTAAAGAGTGGTACGTCAAAGCACCACAATATGTGCTCCAATACAGGACAAAATAAGAAACAATGCAACACAAGCTATGTTGGGTTATACTAGAAGAGTGGTTCCCAAAGATTTCCCCCCTATGGATTACAATAAAATCCCCCCTCCCCAAAAAAATCAAAAAAAAAAAATCAACTGGGCACACACATCATTCCACCAGACATAAACCTATACATATATTTTGTTTTCAAACTCCACTGAAGTTTATTTCACACTTCAGGTTGCAACAAAACACACTACAAACCATTTTTACAGTGAAACACTTTTCCGTAACTGAAGATATGCAAGGCCATAAAAAAGATTTCAAAAGCAGATTCTTTCTAGAAACCTCCTCTGTATTGATTTTGTTTTACTTCCCAGAAATTCAAAAGTGTTAATAAATGGCCTGGGACATATTACTTACTGATGCATTATCCCTTAATAAATTCAGGAGCCCTCAGTTTTTGGGCCTCTATTGCAGAGTAAGGCAGCGGACGCTATTAGTAAGTTGAAAAGAAATCTCAGGTTTGGATTCAGCATTTAATATCTCATTTATTGATCGCCTCTGATAATGACAGAGGCTCAGCGCCAAGCAGGAGGAGATTGAGAGTGGCTGCATGGTGAATGAGCTTCAGGGATCTAATTTAGCCGTGAATGTGATTCGAGTGTGATTAGTATTTATATGACACATCATCCACATTAGGCACTGCTTTCCTGTTCCACATGCCACTCTTGATCTTCCTCTCCCCTCCCTGTTCAGAAGACAAGGCACAACGGTGATAGGAACCATCTGGCTCTCCGCTGCTGGCACGAGTTCGGCTCAGTGATTATTGCCAAACAGCATGAACAAGGGTTTTCACTCTCCCCCGCTCCTTGGTGTGTCTCCCTCTTCTTCTGTTTCACACCCAGCACTATATCTCTCGTCACCTAAGCAAAAACAAACTCACGTGTCGATGAACACAAATTTGTGGGGACGTACGGTAATTTTGTGGTTACCCATCTCCGCTAAAGCATCTTGTTTTTAATGTATGAACAGCCTAGGCTGTTTTCTTCCTTGCTGTTACTGAGTCAGGAAAAGTACGACCCGAATAATCCTCTTCAGTTCTTCTTTCTTATTTTCTTGCCATGGAAATCTATTGCTCCTGCGGGCTGATCCTTTCCTCTCTGTAGTTTCGTATGAATAGGAGTGATGCCTACAATGTACTTTCTCCTCTCCCCCTGTGAGATGCCTGTTGCTCCACAGCTCAGCCCTGTAGTAAAGATGGATTACTCCACAAGAATTGTGTGCCCTGCCCTTTACGTATTTTCTCACACACCAGTTCTCCATTATCAGCTTCATCCGCAGGGGAGGGGGAAAACGTGCGTGCACAGACACATGGGTATACACATGGGAGCTGCAACACTCGAATCCACACAGGTCTGAAAGCTTTGACAGGGTTGTTAACAGAGGGTCGGAGTCACGAATCTGACAAATCTTTTTTTTTTTCCTTTTTTCGGGGAGGCAAAGACCTCTTGAATCCAGCTAAAGTGAAAACACAATGGCAATTATTTTTCTTTGTCTGTCTTGTCTTTAGTCTGTATTTAACTCCATCCTTCTCTGTTAATATGTGGATAAAATTATTTTTAAAAACTGCATATCGATTTGTCAGCTAAGGACAACCTTGGTTAGAAAGCATTTATGAAAAACATTTTGAAATCTAGGCAGTAAAGAAAGAAAATATGTCTGACAGAAAAAACTCAAGGGGCTTGACCTCAGATTTCAGTAGATTTATTAAATCGTAACCGAGTTGTTTTTCGCTGCTGCCAGCATCAGAGATGCACACCGGAATACATTAAACATTTAGCACAATTTGGTAGCAATTTAAAACTTAGTTGTGAGCAGAAAGCAGTGGGATAGCTGTTTCTGGACAGCTATTTAACAATTAAATAATACAATGTAATTAATTTAGAAATCTAGGTGTGGTGGACATATTGAAATGCCTGCCAAAAGATAATTAAAGAGGAAAACTCAAAGACAAAATAAGAAAAATGAAAGGAGGAAGAAAATCTGTTCTCTTGTACTATTGCAATGGTTGCGTAACATTTTGGAACAAGTAACCTGCCTGGCAATTATAAAATGACCTATTTAGTGCAGCATTTTTGGAATCCAGTAATCCAGTTGGGAAAAAATATACATATTATTTTTTGCAAATGGGTCTCTCGTGGGGTTTTCCACATGAATTTCACACCAAATATTGGAACCAAGCAAAGTATTCCACATAAACAAGCAACTAAATGTATATGGGTAATGAATAAGCTGACAGAGAAATAGGACTGGTCAAGCCTGGTAAAATCTATATTCTTAAGAAAAGCCTTTGTTGCTAATGCTGGCTTCAAGACATTTCTTGTGTGAAGAAATTTGCCTCATATAATGCTCAGGTCCACTGGGCCATTTTTCAAGGTGCTGAGAGTCACTTCATTGCACTGTAATATCCAGCTAATTCCATAAATTTTCAATTGCATTTAAGTTGGGTGATTGACTGGGTCGTGGTAGCAATTTGATTTTCTGAGACATTTTCTGGGACTCTGTGCTTGCTATCATTTAAGTTATGAAAAGTCCTGCCTTGTTTCCTCTGCATTAGATGAGGACAAGGCTTTTTGAGATTTCTCCATTCATGTTTCCTTCAGCCATGAGGCCTGTCAGTACTGTGTCTTGAAAGACAGTACTTGACCAGTGCCGGTCCTCTTTGAAATTTGGTATGTGCAATAACACACACTGAAGAGATTACTTCTGGTCCCAACTCAGATATATGCTAGGTTGTATCTTCCTAGCATTTCGTTGGTTTGTCCAAGAATTCTGAAGCAAACTTTAAGCATCGTTTAACATGCCTTTTTTTCTGCAGTGGAGTGTTGTGTAGTGAAAAGCTATAGATGCTATAGTAGGTGATGCTAGTAGTTTTTTGCAGATCGCTGTGAGCGCTCTTTGGCTGTTGGACAACACTTCTGAATATTCCTCTGTGACAAATATTGTGATGAGCTCCCGGATGTCACCACTTCACAATAACCGGATTTTCTTTTCACTTTTGAATTTCATGAGCCTATCTTGCTTTGAATGAAAGGACTGACTCATATTGTCATTCTGCCGATTCTTGTGCAATCAGAAATTGTAATATAAAAGAGGAGCAACAATTTTGTCTCCAATTGACTCCAATTAATAGTTGTTCCATATTGTTGTCTAAAAGTAGCATACTGCCAAAACCTTGAAACACTAATACCTCCACCATATACTAATTTCCCTTTTTCATAATATCAGAATGGTTTTATTGCATTAAAGTATTTTGTTTCACAGGTAGCAAAAAAACCTGCACAAAAAAATTTGAACATGGCTATAGACTCAACTATATTATCAACACAATTGATAATCATAAACTGATTCAGCATGCTTGCAATTTGTATGCAACAGAGTCAAGGCAAAATGAGGTGGAAGTGAATAAAACATTAAGACAGACATTAAAAATATCTAATAGTTACGTTGTTCTGGTGGTTTCCATTGCTAAAAGCAGAGAGGAGCTGCACAGCTGATGTCACTTCACCATATCTCAATTTTTTTTTTTCTGCAAAACTGCCACTGCCGCACACAAAACTAAGTTTTCTAAATGTCCACTTTACAGCTTTTTACAACAGTTTTATGTGAACTCATAAAAACTTGAAGTGTACAATTGTTTCAGTCCAGATGGACACAATGTGCATAACCCAGCATGGCCTTTACATTACTGCTCAGTTGAAGCAATGACTTGCCAACATGAAAACAAAAGAGACACACACACTTCCTACATTTGTCAGACATTGTGTGTATATTAAGGTCTTTTTTAAACCCTTAGATACAAGGTTTTATCATTCTGCCAATATATCATCAGGTTACTAAGCAGCAATGGCTGAAATCCTGAGATTAACGGAGAAGAGAAACATGTACATTTGACAGTTTTTAACTAAGCTTCATGATACTTAGAATCACGTTCAGAGTTTTGTGGTTTTGTCCAATTAAAACTACAACATCAAATACAACAGATTAACCCAACTCAAAACTAACCACAAATCAACACATCCATAATCAGATGTTAGAACAATTGCTTAAAATCTTGTCTAACTTAATCACTGCTTATATCATTGCAAATCATGCATATTAAATTCATGAAATGTTAAAACCATAACACTATTTCAGAAATTATGAAAGGATGGTTTTGAAAGGTGCACAAAGTCACGGCTGGTTTTTGGTCTTGGATTGTAAATGTTCATGAACTTGAGAGGATGCAGGCGAGAGGATTTTTTTCAATGCATAGCTGAGCATGCAATGTTGCACAATGGTTTTAACATGGCTCAGCCATCTGTGAGGAGCGCAGTCAGAGGGAATCATAAACACAAAATCGAAAATCTGTGAGGGTTTGTGTTTCCTCCTCAGTCCTTCTTCATATAAAAGTACTAAGCTTGGACTTCGCCTTGACAACGGATCCAGTGCATTTTGCATTTAAATTGGACTAGAGCTTGGTGAGCACACACTTCTTAATCTCCCAGCACCCAGTGTATGCACAATTTGGGGGTGTGTCTTTGTGTTAAAGCTAGGTATTTAACAGAGTAGTCATGTCTGTTGGCAATAAGCATAATAATAATGTGTTTCTTTATTTTATGTTCTTTCTTTTTTATGTATGGAGAACATCAATCTCCAAATAAGTGAGAAAGAATGGATTTCCTTGTTAGATGAAACTTACAAATACTTTTTACACTTTCTTGCCCACTATAAAAGTGGGCAAAGAAAGGAAAACTTTCTGTTTTTTTAAGGAACAAATAGAAAGCACTGTACTTGTGATTTCAGACACTGAATGAAGAAATAGAGCTGCCATATTCTAAGAGGTCTTTTTGTAAATCACTTCCGCTCTTTTACACAAACACATAAGCGCTGTCACTGTAAAAATACTACATTATTTTCACAATGACATGCCCATTTTACGCCTTTGCTTCTCACATACTGATGCACTCTTTCCCTTTCATTTTTAAGAACTGTGCATAAGAGTTCATTTGATATTCTCTTCAGCTGGGTTCTCTTTCTTCTGTTATGATAATGCATGAGAATTGTCAATGTTTAATGAAAGACTGGAGGCTAGATACCGGCTGAAGAAATATCCTCACTGTGGAACACGAGAGGTTCAATCTATAATTTTCTTACAAATTATAGATGAAAAATTTCAGAGAGCTCAGATAAATGTGCTCACACTGAGGCCTAATAATTTTTTTTTTTTTTGAGCGATTTCTGCTCATTTGAATGCTAGTTGTCAAGAGTAAACAGCAGAGAAAATACTGGTTGAAGAAAAGCAACCAGAACCGTGTGCGAGTGCCAAAGCAAACTTTTCCCTCTCACCTCCACATTCACCCCTCTTTTCCTGCTGCTTCCACACGCAGCCTAAAGCTGCTAGTTTGCACCATTTCTCCTCATCCCCATTTAGGCGTGAAATGTATTTCTATTCACAGCAGTAAAAAAGGGAGAAGAGGAGGGAGAGCAAAGGAAGTGACACAAGCAATCTAATGGAAAAACCGCCTCTGTCTGATGTCTGTAAAATTGCATATTCCTCTGGATAAAAACCAGGACAACAAGAAGCTGTCTGTGGCTACGGGACAGACTTAGAACCATGTGGAGAATACTTGAATTAGACTTCTGTGCACTTATGGGCCATGTGAGAAAAGAGAAATCAGAGCCGGTGAAAGCAAACTTAAACCCAAGCTGATAAGTGGTACTCTTTGGGTGGAGACAGAGGCGTACTATAGCAGGGCAGCAGTAGATCTTTGGTTTCAGTGGCAGTAAAAACTTTATGCATTATTTCCCCAAGAGTCTCCACGATAGAAAATTATGCTCTTCTGCTACATATGCATTCGTTCAACTCCACAACGGATTGCATGCTGTTTCGAAAATGACTGCTTTGCTGAAACCATATTGATGTGTTGACTGATCTATTGACAGATTTAATATATTTGATGAACCCTAAGTTGAAGGCTGTGTCATTACTTGCCTTAAATAACAACCATAAATAACAAAATCTTATTTAATGGAGGTGATAAATGCATGGTTGTGTTTAAATGAAACCAGAATAAGCTGATGTTATTGGTCAAACTAAATAATCTGAAAATTTAGAGAATATTTAAGGCATGCTTTGGGCAAAAAGTTAAATTATACTAAAATAATATCCAATAAAGAGCACTGTGTAATAATGCTTATGTCAATCAGCTGTCAACATCAATACCTGTTATAGAATATATCCAAATAGAAATGTTAAAATTTTTACATAAAGTCACATTTTACACCTATATCATCCTCCAAAGTCACACCAGTTTTTCTAAAAAAATAATAAAAAAAACAGAACATGTTTGTGCTGCAACAACATCAGAGTGAGAAAAAAATCCCCCAAATCCACACTGAGAAAATTTCGTACTTAACCAACTTTTGTGTTGACTCAATTGATCAACTGTAAAAAAAAAAAAAAAAAAAGGAAAAGATTTTGCCTTCACTAATTTCTTTTGTTTTGGATGCTTTTTGTTACAAACTAATTAAGACAAGAATAAAAGTAATTACAAACAAGATTACAAATGAATTATTAAGGGAAGTAGCACTACAAACAAACCTGGTTGTTTGGTGACAACAAAAGCCATCTAGCTTTCAATGGTTGGTGTTTTATATCGATTTGGGGGTACTTAATTCTCTTCTTTGCTGAATTGTTTTAATTCATCCTCAAAGGATTTTTTGAGTATGAATATCCTGATTAAGATCATAGCTTCTTAATTGGATTCTTGGACAAGGCAACAAAACCTTATTTTTTGAGACGTTCAGAGGTGGATTTGCTGGGAAGTTTTGGATTGTTGTCCTGGTCCACAGCACACATATCCCTAACTTTACGATTACAGACTAACAGTCTGTAAGGTCGTCTTCTTAAGGATTTTTTGCTGGAGAGCATAATTCAAAGTTTCATTAATTAGGGCAGGGGTGGGCACTCCTGGTCCTCGAGGGCCGGTGTCCTACAACTCTTAGATGTCTCTCTGGTCCAACACACCTGAATCCAACAGCTGAATCACCTCCTAAGTGCAGTCAGGTTCTCCAGAGTCCTGCTAATGACCTCATTATTTGACTCAGGTGTGTTGAAGTAGAGATACATCTAAAAGTTGCAGGACACCGGCCCTGGAGGCCTGGAGTTGGCCACCCCGGAATTAGGGGAAGTTGTTAAAGTCCTGCAGCAGCAAAACAGCCCCAGATCATGACACTTTCACCACCATATATTACACTGTGGGTGTGATGTTCTTTATATAAAATATTAGTTTTACAACTGATGGTGTAACTTTCCTAAAATGTCTACTTTTGTCTTGTGATTCAAGAGGATAGTTTTCAAAATATCAATGGAATCAGCAAGATCTTTTTTTGTTTGTGTTTGATGACCTAAAATATTGAAGTGTGAAGAAAAAAGTAAAATCAAAAATTGTCTGTCGTACAGCATATAACAATGATGCTTCCGATTATAAGGTAAGTCTTTTTAATCGCAAAGATAAATTAAAAACTACTTAAGAGAAAAAGAAAGACATTTTAGCACTTCTACCTTAATTTATTCTGCGGCACGTCCGCACATTTCGTCAGAGCAGAATCATTCATCACTCAGAATAAAAAGCAAACATTTTCTAACGGCTAAACGAAGACACCAGAGACTGAGGTGCAGAACACGGAAGGTCTACTTGGAGAGGATTCAAAAAAGTTTGAATCAGACAAAAACTGGCATCCCACTGGCAAAAGGAATATACTTCATTAATTAAAAAAATAATAAAATAAAATAATCTATATATATATATATATATATATATATATATATATATATATATATATATACTATAATTGTTCAGTAATTTCATCTCAGTAACATTAAGACAGCTTCTCATTTGGAGCAGCACAAATCTAATTCCTCTTCTTTCTCAGAACCTTGTAGAACATGTCCTTCCACCTCTATGAATACATTTTGTAGCTCAATCCCCATCAGACTTCTAAGAGCAGTTGAGGAATACATGCTGATTTTTCACTAAAAACTACACTGCAGCTCCCCTCTGTGTCACAAAGGAAGACATCACGGTCTCGGTACCCTACAGTGCAGAAACATGTCTTCTAAATTTTGCAGAGAAAGTTGTCTGACAATATCTCTAAGCATAAACTTTGGTCTTCTTTGTATTTTTTTATAGTGTCAAGAAATTGAGGATGTTCTAATGAAAACTTTGCAACACTCTGAACGGCACACAGTCAAAGTAAACACACAAAGGTTGAGTGTTCAATTCCAGTGTCCTACAACACATTTCATATGTCCTTGGAAAATGCATTCATCCTCTCTGTACTGTTGTGCAAACACATAAAACATGAAAAATGCTTTTCAGAGGCTCCTCAGAGCCTGAGAAAGCAATATCAGACAGATTTTCGAAGCTGGCAGAGACACACTTTAAAATATTTGCAGCTTTAATTGCAGCAAAAGGTTTCTCTATTCAGTTCTATTTGTTGACATAGTTCAATTTACAACAAATGTCATCTCAAGACACTTTACCAGTAGAAGTAAATTCAATCCAATTATACTGATAGAAATCAAATCAGTTACACATATTACAAATTATCAAACAATGCAGGCATCGTGAGTGTGGGATTTAAGCTGGTTAAAAGTTTTCCAACAGCATTCATTCGCCCTGGATGACCTTGTTGTGACAGTGGACTTTGGCGTACATCACATCTTTGACTTTGAAGCCATCTCCCCATACTGAGAACGCATGTAGCGATGTGTGGGAAAAAAGAAGTTCAAAAAAGTCGACTGAGTGGGGCTGAATGCAAAATAACACAAAGACATATTTGCACTTTGAAGGTTTTGCAAATATGAATTATTTCCCTTCCGTTTTGCTGTTATTCCACTATGTCTTGCTCTATTACATAAAGTCTCAATAAAACGGATTGAGGTTATAGCTGAGAAAACGTGGAAAAATTCAAGGAGTATGAATATAGTTGCAAGGCATTGTTTTACAACAGAATGAGGCTGATAGAGAGGAGCTCATGTTTAATATAATGAAGGTGACTTTGATTTCCATTCCAATTTAAGGAGGTAGATGTCAAAACACAAATTTTATGAACGGATGGATGATAACTGTGCAGCATATTTTGTGCTGAAGAGTGTGATAGTGTGAAAGTTTGAACACAATATGTGGACCAGTCTACTTTTCTCCTGCACATGATGCTTTGTGATAGCGCTTGACAATGTACCATCTGAAAGACGTTTTTACAGTGTCTGTGTAATTATCCAAAGATTCCTGCTTACTGGTTGTAATCTATCAAGAAATGTCAAAGAGTGAACCTTCATCCACACAGAGCCTAGAAAGACGTGTCTCTAGTTCATCTTCAACACCATTATTACTTTTTAAAATCTTTTAAAGCCACAGCAATTCATTTTTAATGTGAATGAATATTTCACAGAGCTCTAGAGTTACAAAAGGACAGAGTGGGAGACTCCAGATGATATAAGAGATGTGTGGAACAGACACACAAAGCTATAGCACTGAGTCCAATGTCTGTTCTTACATCCAGTTTGCAGCGTTACCACCTTACACCATGGTCTGAAATGCGGTGCTGTGTCAGAAAGGATAAGAGCTAGGAAGCACTCATAATTAGTTTGTGAAGAACTGTAAGTACTGCCCCAAAGTGTTATCTTAAATCTCTCCAACTGGATTTATCTAAAGCTTTCATTCTAAAGATGTTAGAGACTCCAGCTGCAATCACCCACCTGCACTGCATCAATGCACCTGACATGCTGTGCATACATTCATAGGAATCACCGATGCAACGAGGAATAAAAATGAAAAGAATAAAGAGAAAACAGTATTAGCGGGAAATGAGGCCACAGATAACAGTCAGTAAGCAGGAATGAGGGAAGAATGCTTCCTCAGCAGCCTTTCTTTTTTCTTTTCCTCAATTATCTGCTGCTCACTGAAGACGATGATGGATCGCATTTGAAGGGGGTGTGCGGAGGGGAACTCTTAGTGGACTTGAAGCTTAGCTGAAACCGTATGGTCAAGAGAGCCATTAATCCATCTCAGAGTGGCGACCCATCGAACTCCACCGGCAAAATGCGTGATCGAGCTATAGACAGAGCAGTTGCACAGATAAAGCGGCGGAGTACAGATCTGATTAGGCTCCTGTCTCTGCACACTCCACGGGGATTAAACACAACAGCTCCTTGTTAGACCTCCCCACTTTGTTCCGTATGCTACGTTTGCTGTAAGTGAAAAAATATACCAGGGAGTACAAATCATCATTCCCCTCACTACTTCACACCCCTGCATAGACTCAAAATGTGATTCACATATTAATATGCAGCTAATTTGCTACTGGTGCTGGTTAAATAACACTGGATACATTATGTATTATTCCTCCTTTAACATCAGAACTTGATACCAATAAAACACTTATTTATAAGTCCTGGTTAGGCACAAACTGTTTCACTCTCGCTGGTATCTGCATTTGCATGCCTAAAGTGTCATTTGCATTTTTACATAAGCTTTGCCCAGAACAATGTCCTGAGTAATAGAGAACAAAGCTCTGTGTGCAAACCCACAGTGGCACAGGATCAGTTCATATTTAATATTCAACGAAGGGATTTTATATTTAAAAGGAAAAAAAGGTGCATTCTTCACTAAATGAAGCAGACATTTGATGTTTGAATTTATCAATGTCTCACAGTGATGTGAGGGAGATTTGGGCCACTCTTCTAAACAGACTTTTGTTTCAGCACTACTCTCTTAAGATTGCTGTGCAGCATCTCAGCCTTCTGCAGCTATTCTGCCTTAGAACTGCTGCCATATTTGGGATTGTTGTTATGTTCATAACCTGGTTTGGGATGCGGTAAAGCTGTTATACTGTTGGCCTTGTATGTGACTCTGCACTGCTTAACAGCAAAGTAAGTTTTGTCAAACATGTCGCTGTGTATGACTAGTGCTGTCAGTCAATGAAAAAGCATTTCCATATTCAGAAAGTCTTAAAAGAAGTAATTTTGTTTCAAACAATTTAGAAATGCCAACTATCAATTGGTTGTGCTTTGTTGGAAAGATAACTCACCGTTGCAATAAGTGGGCCACATACTAACTCGGTTTTATTTAAAAGTCCATTGCTGTGTTTTTTTAAACAGAAAGGCTTTTAAGTTATAATAGGACTGTGATTAATCTTCATTGTGCAATATTACCTTGTTAAACTTTTCAGATTTATCACATGCATTAACACATTAACATTGACAGTCCTAATAATGACTATCCACGGTTCCATACATTTTGGAGTTCATTTTGGGGTTTCAGCTTTAGTCTTTTTCCATTTTCATAAACGTTAAAAGTTGGATTCTAAACTCGCCCCATAGGTTCTGAGCGTGAATTATTGGGTTTATTTGCAGTTCTTCTGATCAGTGCACAGTCAAACTTTGGGTTTCTTTTGTTAAAGCTTATTGTGACTCTAGTGGCCTTTACTTTTGCAGTAATCAGACAGGAAATGGGGAAAAGAGAGAAGGAGGGAAGACATGCAGCAAAGGTCTCAAGGTCAGGAATCGAACCGCAGAGGGCTGCGTCGAGGACTAATAGGCTCTATGTACGGGGCGCCCGCTCTACCGCTAATGGACCTGTTTTGAACGGTTTCCAATTGTGAATAATCTTATGTACTATTGATCTTTTAACCCTCCTTAACGTAATGGGCAGCAATAATTGCTTCTTTAAGGTGATTCCGGATATCATCTACTTCAGCACTGAGTTAGTACGCACCTTTCTCTTGGCCTCTTCAAATCCTTTAGAATATGTAAGGACATAATTTGTTTTTTTCTACAGTTGCCTTATGTAATTGTTGGAAACATTGTCCTTCTCACAAAGTAATAAATAAAACCTAGAGGCTTGCACTCAATGTCATTACCTCCTATGCACTCATGCTTAGCATGAATACATTTTAATGTAAATAAAATTAATTTGAGTGGCTTGCTGAAATTATTATGCATGCCATCAATTCTAGTAACGCCTGTTCTGGTAAAGTCAGTACTGTGATTTGTAAAAAAAAACAACAAAAAAAAAAAAAACAGCTCCCTACTGGATATAACAAATATGAAAGTGGAAGAAAATTTAATAATATGAAGACGACTCCTTCAGTTTATGTGTTTATTACCTTCTGTACAAGAAAGTCTAATCTATAGGGAGGAGGCTTTAGAGGGCAAGTTAAAGAACAGCTGCTAAAGCAGCAGGAAGGATTTGCAGGATGCATTCGTATAAACTTTTAAAGTCTCTTTTTGCCCAAGGCTGATAAGTTCACAATAGAAGTAAAACAATTTTTTTATGCTAGTGTATTAACAATGTGAATGCTACTAAAGATGATACAACAGCCTCAGCACAAGAAAGATGCAGGATTTTAAATTGTTTAAAAGATTTTATTATTTTATTAAAGATTTTAAGGAATTGGAAATTTGAATGTGTAAAAGTCAAAACAATTTGTTGTTTCATTGTTGAGTTTATATAAGCACAATTTGATTTCACAATAAATCAGATTGTACTCGTGTTAACATTGCTTTTAAGCAATCCAGTTAAAATTGGACACCAAAAATGCATTTAAACGCTGTTAGTGGTTCTTCACAGGAAGAGGGGCCCCAAATCAAATTTGACTTCATACAAACATGGGCCAGCGCTGTATGATATATGACCACAAAACACCCATTACTTATATCATATATTCTATGTTGAAAAGTTGATATTCAAGATTTTTCTTAAATTGTATGCCTGCTGAAGCTATGTGTGTAGAGAGCCTGAACCAACATGTATGCATATGCATAATTCAGAGGCTTCTCAAAAGAGAGCTGCAAATTAAAATCAAATGAGTTGTTCTGGCTTCACTGATTTTATAAAGCAATGAAAATGAGAAAAAAGCAACAAAGGAGCTGTATATAATTTCAGAAAACATCCAAACTCAAGAACCACTCATAACCCTTTGCTACTTATCGTTTGAAAACTAAAATGTTCAAACTGAAGCAGTTTTCTGATCAGCTGCTATGCAACCCATCAGTAAGTAACTTTTATTCTAGGATATTTTAAGAGGAGAAAAAAAAAAAACACTTCAAAAATGCAAAGGAACACAGGACCTCTTAAACAAGGAAAAGGAAAACAATGGATAATATTAAGCATTCTGTGATGATGTTCGGGGTGATATTTGCAGTAGTGCAGCCAATTCAACTCCCAACCCCATTGGAAAATTAAACCAATGCACTGAAAAAACCCCCTGAAATGTTCAATATATTTTTTCTTAAGTCTGTGTGTTAGTTATTAAGACTGTCAAGAGGCCCAATTAGTAAAATTTTATGACTATTTTCACTTTATGTTAACTGTCATAAATATTGTATATTTACTCAAAAACTAAAAACCATTTTTATAGTACCTACAAAATACAAATTAATCAATGAACAGTGTTTTGCAAAAATATTCACATGCTTTTAATTTTAATTCCATAGACATAGTTATCCACCTAACCTGACCAGTGGGAATAGGAGAGTCTTATTCAGATAAGAAGCCAAGAAGCTCATGACAACTCTGGAGGAGCTGTCATGATCCACAGCTCGCAAATCTGTCCCAAGGACAGATATATCTAATTATGTTCAATTAAATAGCACCAACTTCAAGGGTCATCCCAATGCACTTTAAAACCCAAACTGATCAAATTTATATACAAAAAAGTTGAATCAAATCAATAAAATAAAATCCAATAAAATCAAATTCAGTGCAAAATATTAACTTGCAAAACAATCTTTTAAGAAACCCAACCAATTGCACTAGATCATTAATGTTGCAGCAATCTCTTAGCGTGCATGACTGTATGGAGGGACAACTTCCCTGTCACAGGGAAGTTGTCCCTCCAGAAGAACTTAGCTCAATGTGAGCACCAATCTTCAATTCAAATGGGAATTTCAGAAGACAGAGTAGACACACAGACTCACTGGTCCACAAGTACTTTCTATGTTAGAGAATATTTACAGTAAATGGAGTTAATGGCATTTTAGTTACTTCATTTGGAAGACAAAACACAACATACCACATCATCTATGAGCCAGTAGTATAATCTGTAGGAGGAAACACTGAGGACGTTTAATAGTGTTATAATCTGCAAACCTGGTATTCATGAAGAGTGACAGAAAGCATGAGATTGTTGAATAAAATCCATAAGAAGTCCTGTTTTCAATTTGCCACAAGCCATACAGGATAAAAACACGGGAAAGGTTTTTTTTTTTCCTAAGAGAGACAGGTAACTGAACTTAAAATTAACAGGGCACCTTCCTCACAATAAAGCATGGTGTTGGGAGTAGCATGGTATGGAGATGGTGTTCTTCAATAGGAAAAAAAATGGACAAGGCCCTGAAAGAAATAATGGACTTTCGAGTTGAGACAGAAGAATTAAGACAACCATTTTAAACTCACAGCCAGCGCTAGAACGGAGTGGTTTAGATCTGTGCATATTCATGTGTCACAGTCCTCTTAAGACCAGACCTAAATTCAATCCAGAATCTTTGGCAAGAGTTCACAAACTCTCTCCATCCAATCTTATGGAATTGCAACATGCATAGTTTTGTAATTATTCATCACTATGTGTTGATCTATGAAATAAAATCACCTTGCAGTTTAAAGTTGTAAAATAACAAAGCATGAAAGAGTTCAAGCAGTATCAGTACTTCAACAGGCACTGATTTGTGGCAAATAGTGTCTAAAGCTTTGCTATTTCTCATAGAAGTTAGATTTCAAAGAGCCTTTTAATTGATAGAATCTGCCTTGTCAGATTCTCAGGCTTTACCATCAGTCATTCTTACCAGGCTACACCTTATCTCCAGATATTTCTCTCCAGCTGTCTGATTCTTTTTTTCTTAACTAAACTGAACTCCAATCTGTCGAGGGTGTGGAGGAAGAGTATTTTGTTTTTCTCTCTCAAAACAGGAAAACCCTTCACTCAAACACAAGTGAAATGTGTTGACACATGATTGAGAGATAATACTGCTTTTGACCACAAAAGAATCTGACTTAAAAAGTTGAGAGTGCAATTTTAGAATGAGTACCAAAAAAGCCTCTTGTGGAAGAAAAGCAATGTGGGTAAAGTAAGCGCACTTGCTTACCTTTCAAAAACGTAATATTCAGACATATTAACATGAATTTGTATTTAGATTCTCAATAAATCGCTCCCTTATGAGCCTCCCTTCCCTCGGCTTTCTTTCGGTCTCATTCCTTTTCAAAACTTCTGATCTTTTTCCCAAGATCCTTTGAGCTATTTATATATTTTCCCACTTTTTCACTCCTATTCTCAGTCACCTTCTTTCTTGTCTTCTGCCACTCTTCCTTTCGTCATGTCTTATTTGAGGAGATTTTCAAACAGTGAAAATAAATTATGGAGCATAAAAAGAAGAATATAGTACTTTGAATCATTTATGTGGTGTATTATAACCAAACTTCAGCTACAATTGTGATTTTTTTTAGGTTGAAGATATTTTTTAGCTATGGGGAAAGCCTTCTTAGCTGTGCATAATAATGAATAATAAATTTGTGATTATCTGAGCACATAGTCTAAAGTGTGTACTTGCCATTTTTCTCAACAGCAGTGCACCGTTACAAAGACTGATGATGAGTGCTGGCTTGATAATTGAGTTATGCTTTTCAGATTTATGAGATAACCAACACCTCAAAGCTGTTTACATCCTAGTTTTAATAATCAGAGAAGGGCTTTGTTGTTGCATCTCAATAAGTTAAAAATATTTAAGAAGGAATATAATTACATCTATAAAAACTGAAACAATTTGACCATGCAGAGTTACAACATGCATTACACATTATGTCTCAGAATAAAACTGTATCGCAATAACAGCAAAATAGATAAAAAGTATTTTTATTACAGACAATAGATCTTTAAAGGGGTGTTTGGTATTTTTGGCAATGTGTGCAGGTGCCGAGAGTCCTGTTCACAAAGGAAGTCTCTCTTTGTATAGCGTGTGCATGAAAAAGGTTTCAATCTTTGAACTGAGTTACTGAAATGAATTAGCTTTGCTGTGATGTTCTATTTATTAGGAGATATCTGTACCAATAAGTTTAGCCACTCTCCTGTTGAAATATCTACTTATTCTGTCAGATTATTATTTTTTTCCTTTCAACTACTCACATCTAAAAGTTTTCAGTTTCAAAGCTTTTCAGTTTCCATTTGCCCTTTTTACAGCCTTGTGCAAAGTGCTGTTTAAATCTTGGGAACAGAATGATTTATACAACTGTGTCAGAATGTGTATGTGCGTATATTTGATATGTTGTAAGGCCCATTTTTACAACAAACACTAGGACCCATTGTTTATGGGATCCAAAGCCTGGGCCCCATAAGAAGAAGTGATGTTTTGGGGTTAGGGCTTAGGTTTATGACTAAGGTGTGAAATGATTTTAGGTAGAAATGGTTAGGTAACATAACCATTACACTATAGAAATAAATGAAAAATGAATGGAAGTCAAAGGAAGGAACAGTTCAATGGAACTTCAATGGAAGTCATCTGTGAAGATAGAAAATGTGTGCGCATGCATGGGTGTGTGTGTGTGTGTGTGTAACCAAGACAAGAAATGAAACGGGAGGGGGAAAAATATGTATTTGCTGTTGTTCAGCTAATTAAATTTAAGCCATCAGAATGTTAGTTATATGTTATAATCTGTAGATGCAGTAATGTTCTGGTGTCGAGTGGCCATTCTTTTGAGAGCTGCACCCAGCTGTGCTGTCACACGGTGCAGAACAACAATCCTACCAAGCCATAAAACAACCTCTAGATCTGATGTGATTCAAAATGACAGCATGATGCACACATAAATGTGCACTGAGAGAAACTCTGTGCTCTCAGCATTTAGAGGAAGAAGGAAAGGCAATGATAAAGCTGAGGAAATTCACACATGCTTAGGTCAAACATACCTGTAGATGATGCAGGCGCAGTCTCTGCAGGTCCCACAGTTCTCAATGTCCTGCCCCGTCCTGTAGGAATGTCTTCTGTTGAAAAGCACACAGATGACATATCAGGGGTACCAGGGGCATGTGTTGCTGCATGTTTATTTGTGTAACCCTTCTGATACATCAAGATACCTCACTGAGCAGCATTTCTGGCACAAGGATCTCTGAGAGTATGCCAGTCTTCTTCCTGAAATCATCCCTGATTGTTTTTTAATGAACTACACCCCCTCCAACAAGCTCCCTCAGTTATGTAAACCATGAATCGCAGTGTCACTCAGGGCATAAAATAATGCTTAGAAGGTGAAAGTCAAGTTTGCATGCATACAGACTACAGTGGAGTTGTAATACTAGAATGGGTAAAATGAGACAAAGGACCTGTCATTGACATGCCTGGGAAGTACAGTCTCTACACTAAAGTTGACATAATATTGTGGAATATTCTGTCTGGATACAGTTTTAGCCAGATATTTACATACAGTGTTTGAAAAACCCTTTTTATTTCTCATAGCTTGACATTACGCTGACAACCCTGTTTTGAGTCAGTTGGGATTGCTGATACTATTTATATTTACTCAATCCTAGAAGAATAATAAATAATTTTTATATTATTTATTGACTTAGTCAAAATTCTGAAATCGACATAACACTTTCTACACTGTGATCTGTCACTTTTGTTGATTTTTGGGGTAATGGCTTCTTTTTAATCTCTGTGAACAAAATCTCATTCCTGAGCAGTATGATGAACAGTTTAATCAAGTCTTCAGGAAAAGAGACACATCTAAACATTGCAGGATTCTGGCCCTCGAGGACTGGAGTTTGAGATGACTAAATTAACCAATTAGAAGTCTACAAAGCCTTTGCATCATCATCTGGGCTTTCCAAAACCGTTAGAGGTCAAATAGTCTTGGAATATGTAAATTCTTGATTTTAATGGAAGTTACGAACAATTCTCTAAAATCTATGGCATCTAGCAAATAGAGATAATTTAGGAAGTCCAAACTGACTTAAGAAATTTAAGATTTACAATGATTTAATGTTAGATTGTAAGACATAAAATGTGTCGTTTATATTTATCCATATAAATATAGATATATAAATAGGGCATGTAAACATCTGATTTCAGCTGTACCACTAAAAACTTTCTATGGATTCATAGTCCAAGAATGTTCCTACATCATATATGTACTATTTTGGTGCGATAAAGCGAGAGAAATTACTAAGCCGCTTACAACGCAGGAAGCAGATTAATTAAGTCTTGATGGGAACAGTAAAGGGTTTACACTAAGAGGCTTGGAACATCTGAAACCACCAACATGACGGCAGCTAAATGTTGATTTCTATCAAACCTTGTATGCTGCACACATGCATGAAGCTGCTTCAAATAGATGCAACTGAGCCCCCTAGAGATTTACTGTAGTCTGACGTGGCATAAATTCTTTGACATGCAGATAATTTAAGCTTGAATGGCTAATATGAGACATCATAAAATAGCTACACATTAGTATTCAATGTGGTATTTCTTCATCACTTTTCTTCACAAACCTAGATGTTTTACCTTGTATTTCTCTTTCTAAACAAATTTACATTGTGTTCCATCCACTTATTCTTGTATTGGCAATGAATACAGCATGGAAATGAAATATAAATAGGGGGTATGTATCCCAGAAAACCATCAATCTGCAAGAGTTACCTCACATGATGCAGGGAGGTTATTACTGCCGACTTGTGTATGTACTTTTTGGTGAAGTATACAGAAAAGTGGTTCTTTCTCCTCAAAGAACCACTTTTCTGTACCAGTAGATAATACATGAGATAACAAGCCAATGCCTTAGAGTAAAGCTAAGCATACGTTACTTTCCTTCGTGGAGTCTGAACTTTGAAAAGAGATAATTTTTTAAAATGAAACTATGAACTCCTAGAATCTGACATCTACCTTTAAAGTCATACTTTCTACTGTCATACCACTTCTATTTTAGGACAATATCCTCCATCTTTTCTTTGGGTCAAAGGGAATTCTGGATGGTATAGAGTAGCAGATGGCCTTTTTACACCACTCTTGGCCCTGAGCTAAGATGTCCAGCAAGGGCAACATTTACAGCTCTGTTGGCCTGAGGGTTTTAGTCATTATGTATTTACGGCTTCAAATTCTGGATCACTCTCTTTCTGGCCCAGGGCTTTTATGTTGCTTTAAAAGTCAAACGAGTTCCTTTCTCATGCCTTAATTTAACCCTGGTTGAGAGGGTTGAACTATCACTAACACCTGTGGATTATTCAGCACCTGAAGCATGCTGTTATAACCACTCCTATTTCTGAAAACTCAAGAAAATGTGGGCCTCGGAAGTAAAGTTTCAACCTCCCAGACTTAGAATTGTTTAATCCAAATCATGAACATTGATATCACAAACATTAGAATTTTTGGGTGTAAAAATCGGTCAAAGGGGAACACATATCGGGAGTGCCACAGTGCAGCTCTTTAAATGAGAGGTGTCAGCTGTTTTTTTTTATAAAATGTAGAAGCCCCAATCTGCCATGTAGAAGCATCCAATGTGGGTAGCTTAATAGAAAAATAATACACATAATGTTTTTGTGGGTTTTCTTATGCCACCGATGTGAGTTGCCCCTTATAGTAACTTCACAGTATTGCTTTGTCCTACTCACCCATCTCTCTCTGCTTCCTTTTTCTCAAGGTCTTGAATGACATCCAGCAGGACCTTAATCGTATTCTGGCTTGTCTCCAGGACGCCTTCCAGACTGTGAAGCTGGTTCTGCAAGCTACGAATATCATGCAGGGGTCCATTGGGACTCAGGAGCTTTTCGGTCACCCGTGATGGGTCCAGTTTACACCTGGCCCCAGACATCAACCCTCCAAGAATTTCCTGAACCTGTCTTAAAGTGTCAGCTTTTGTGGGAGTCAGCGGCCCAGTTGCAGGCTGACCTCCAGAGGCAGAGCAGCCCCTGGCACCAGAGCAACCCTGCTGGTTAGGAGGCAGAGAGTGTTGGCTGTTTGGTGTGTTGGGCCTGACGCTGGCTCCTGAGCAGAGCATTTTGTGTAGCACCCCAAGCTGAGCCTGGGCTGAGCTAAGACAGCTGGGCTTAAAACAGGCCTTGGCAGGGGAGGAGGTAGAGGAGCGCCTCTCTCCCTTCATCACAGCAACTGGTGGAGTTTGAGCTCTGTGCTTCAGAGAACTGGCTCTCCCACAGAACTTGGGTGAGTTTGTACACTTCATATCCATTGTGTCCTCCTTTTTCTCTTCCTTCTCCATACCTTTTTCATTGGCCTTGCTCTCTGTGCTGAACATGGGTGTTCGGGCTGTGGCAACTGCAGGCTCACTTCCTTTTTTCCGTGGTGTGTATGGAGGAGGTGGTGGAGGAGGAGGTGGAAGTCGAATGCCCCTCTTATCCTGAGCATTATAGGGGGCTTGAGAAGGGGGAGTATATGGTGGTGCAGCACGAAATGTTGAAGAGTACAAAGGAACAGCTTTAGTTGGAGTCCCACAAGCTTGAGCATTCTGAAGAGTGGACACAAATGCTTTCACAATTGGAGGTGGAGAAGTGCAAGATTCAAGTCTAGGGACAGGGGAAGGATAAAGGGTTATTCCTGTGCTGGCAGGGGGGGTGTTTTGCACTGTTTGATACGGAATGTTACAATGAGATACTGTTTGTATAACAGTGGTGTAAGAAGGTGATGTTTGATTAATCTGGGGTGTGTGTGGGCCACCTGTATGAGTACTGGTGTAATATGATATGGATGTGCAAGACAGGGCAGTCTGAGTCACAATTGTACAGGGTGTGAGGTTTGTGAGGGGTACATTATTTGTTGGACCTGGTGGTGGCTGTTGATGTCTTACATTTGGAACAGCATTGGGCTGTTTGTTAGGTTCACAAGATGTTAAAATGGTGCTTACATTTGGAGTAGGAGTGGAACAAGTTAAGGAAGAGTATGATATTGATACTGGGGATGTGCAGTTATATGATGAGGACTGAGGGGCAGTGAAGGAAGGACTTGAGCAAACAGCCGGTTTGCTGGGTGGTGTTGGTGGAGACAAAACAGTATAATAAGGAATAGGGCTTTGGGCAGCAGAAGGTGCAGGAGTGGAGGAAAGAATAGGTAGGATGTTTGGTGGAGGATTAGTGACACTTGCTGGCTTAGTAGGAGATGTAGAAGCTGCCTTATAGCCTTTTTCAGTAATTTGTAGTGGTGCATTTGCCAGTGTTGGAGGAGAAGTACAGTAAGGCACAGTAGAAATTTTGGTGGTGGGAGGGTTTTCAGCTGCAGAAGCAGACACTTGGATGTCAGAATCTAAGCTGGGTGATGCAATTAAAGGTGGAGAGGCAACAGAGCTACAAGTTGGCAATTGTGTAGTGCAAGGTTTATGATTTGGGGAAGATGGACATGGAGAGTTTGCTTGTTTTTGAGGGGTACACTGCTCAACATTTTGAGGTAGGGTTGGACAAGAATTAGTGGTTTGAATTTGTGTTGAGCAGTGTTCGTCACTCAAATTTAGAGACTGATGTTTACGTTCAGTTTGACTTTGGGTGGTGCAATGCTTTGAAGCCGGAGGTGAGGATGGACCCTCAGTTTGAACTTCAGTCGTACACAGTTTGGTATTTGTAGGAGGAGGTGATCGAGGGGGGCTTTCAGTTTGTGTGGGAGTGGTGCAGAAGTGCACTTCTTTTCCAGGATCACTTGTTGTCCGGCTTAGGCGCTTTCTCCTCCTTACTACTGAAGGAGTGCTACTTCCTTGGCGCTTGGGACCATCTCGGCAAGATATTGAAGAACTGTGACACAGATCACTATTGTGAAGAACTGAAGGTGGACAGCTGTGTCTGGATGGTTTTACCATAACACCTGACTTAAGTTCTGTCTTTGATACTTTAGATCTTCGTTCTACCACAGTTTTATCCCCACAGTTCGGAGGTCTACTCTGATCTTTGGACCCAAGCAGCACATGGTTGTGGCTAAGGTACTCATCTTGAGAGTCATGCTCATCATCTCCATCCACACCAACTGAGTCCCCAATGCTGTGGCTACGTGCATGGGTGGATGAGAGTGACTGAGGTTTTTTGAGGCATGGTGAAGTCTGAATGGCTGTGCTGGTGCTTGTACTGGGTCTTCGTGTCATTGGTAAAGTTAGAGAGTTAGACTGTGGTGGCACCCAACATCTGCGTGTAGGACCAGGTGTTAGTGGATGAGGTGGGGCCCGTGCTAAAAAAGCAGCCACCTTTTCTATTGTACTTGCCATATCCCCACGCACAGCCCCCACCACAGAGGTTTGACCAAGTAGGCCCTCAGTGTGTGTTCTATCTGTCCATGGCTGAGGGGACATGGAGTTGTGTTTCCGGAGAGGATGTGGGCTGTCACGGTCCTTGGCAGGCCGTTGACGGGTGTTATTTTCCCCTGTTGCACTGTTGCCACTACTGCTACTGCCATCCTCAAGGTCTTTGAAGCGAACCTGATGGGTGCGGTTGCGACGGCGCTTGAGGCGACTTTCAATATCTGGTGAGTCTCGATTAAGCAGCACAGAGCGTACAGTCATTGTTCCGGGCAGTTTGTCCGCCAAGGTGCTCTTGCCGTTGCTTTGGCCTGTGAGCAAGTGATTAGGCTCCTTGCTCACCATTTCTCCGGCCTCTCTGTTTCTTCCCCAACATTCACAGGCAGTTTGCCGTTTTAAAGGCCTTTTTGTTCATGTGTCAACAAGGAAAGTACGTTTTTCATCACTGTTTTGCTATAGTATTAAATGCATGTAAGAGCTATGTACTTTATTGACGAGTCCCATTTTCCTCAGAAAACCGAACAAAGTTCGGTCAACTCCTGCAAAGCTTAGTCCATTTGTAGAATAATTGTCCTTAAGAAGAATTACTGCAATGTCCACAGGAAAAGGTAAACCAACATCATAGACAGTAAAACGAGTGTGTCAGATCACTGTGACCAATGCTAAGTTCTACAGAAACTGTGATATTGTACCTTCAGTTCTACAAAAATATGACATATTAAGATAAATTAGAGAAAAGCAGCATCAAATTTTGTTAAAATGAACATGTCCATGCTTTTATATGTCCTTTAAATTTGTGCACATTTTCCTTTACTCCCATTTCTCCTAATTTCCCCTTGCAAATATCATGATGAGGCCAAAAAGGCTTGCAATGCCAATGGGCAGAGAGTCAGGGAATACAGCCTGTTCATCCTTAGGTTTGCAAACTTGGCAGTCCCTTCTTGTACTCATGTCTTGTCCCCTGATCCCTCAGGAGATCCAGTAGCCCATGTATGGGATGGTCTTCGGAGGGTTTTCCCATAATGAGCTGCCTTCTGAAACTTATGTCGTCAGACTGCTTTGTCTGTTTTGTTGATTTCACTTTCTGTATTTCAGTTCTGGAGTCAAAGGGTCATTCTCCCATGGCTGTAGATGGTGTTAGCTCCTACAGAAAAGTACACAAAAAGGAGGAAAAAAGAAGAGACTGTAGTTGTTTACAAATGCATATCTGTTTAAGCAGTTCTTTGAGATAAATACAATGAAATAAGGTAAGCAGCTATTTTGAAATGAATAAGGGTACAGTCCACACAGTAGGAGGAAGAAGAATACATTAGTTAGGAGAAACGACTGAAGAGTTGGAGGTGGAAGACTACAAGCAGTGGAGAAATAAACACCCCAAACAAGTGAAAAGGGATTGTAATTAAGGCCTATTCATATTGGCTGAAGGGGATACTTATGTTTTATGTCTATTTGATTTTCTCTGTATCATTAGCAATTGTTAAACGTAGCGTTGCTGTAGAAGCAACAAAAAGTGTTTTTTCCAGCTCTTGGGAACACAGAATGACTGTTATCATATTTTCCATGTGCATGTGTCTTACAGATTTTTCTTTTCCTCTATGTTTTAACAGTCTGCGGCTCTGTTATCAGTTCTTGATGATCTGCCACGATGACATCCTCTCTGATTCATCTGGTCACTCTGTGGCAGTCTGTCTACCATGCTGTGGTTAGTAGTATGTTCTTGTCCCTCTGATGCTGTGGCATGTTTGTGACACACATACTATATATATATATATATATATATATATATATATATATATATATATAGTATATCACTTCCACTGCTTGTCCGTGTTGCTAGCAGTCAGGCGTGATGCTGTTGTCTGCCTTACAGGATCTATGGATTTGTTCCTTGTTATCTCCTCATGATAGCCCCTGACACTGACAGGCCCACGTGCTAATTTTGGGTGCGAGTCTGACTGTCCGTACTCTTATCTTCTGTGGGAGGGGTAATTAGTGACTCCTTCACAGCTCCCAGGTTATTTAGGGAGTGTGATACCCGAGGCCCTGCCACATTTATTTATGTCCACCATTTTTTTTCTTGCTTTCTCTCTCTCTCTTTGTTGCTCTGATGAGAGGGATCATTGTCACAGCCGCACCCTTCCGTCAACCTCTTTAAAAACATTACTTATTAGGATTAATTATGATTACACTCACACAGACAGAGCCTTAAGGAAAATAGCAACCATAGTGAATTATTAAACATACCACAAAGTTTTGATTCTTTTTACTTTCTTATCACTTCTATGTGTAAAGATGAGCTAAATCACCAAGACCAAATCTCTCTTTGAAACGCTAAATATTCTTAAGCGTGGATAATCTATTTTTCTGCTACAGAGTCTGAAAATACAAAAACAAGGATTTATCTTTAGCTCAATAAGGTGCCTTGCAAAACTATTCATACCTCTTAAAGGGGGCGTTATGCAAAATCAACCTTTGGGCTTTGTGTCACAATGTTATGCCCTCATCAAAAACATACCCAGAGTGATGTTTTGATTCATTCATTCATGTTTTGAGGTATCACTGAATCTCCTGTGGCAGCCAATTGAGGTGCCCTAACACTTCCTTCTGCAATGCACCGCCTAATTCCCCAAAGTTTTGCCTGAGAGCTGCAGTATCCAGCCAAGCACCCTCTCCCTGCACTTCCCCAGCACATCTCCACTAGACCAGCAGCAGCCATAGATAGCAAACATCTGGTGGAACTGAGAATCTGCTGAGCTTATCATACAAACTACAATACTTCTAATAACGGTTGTACAATGGACAGCATGAGAAGGACAGCATTGTTGTGTTGACATCCCTGAAGGGTGTGTGTAGGAAAGGGTAGGAGGTCCTTCATGAAATAGAGACCAATTTTTCTGTCTGATGCAGTCACAATGTTTTTGACATAATACAGCATTTTCATAAGAAATGGAGGCAACATGCTTGATTGGGTTATAAAATGGCACTCTGTGCCTGGCAAGCACATAATATCCAGTCTTAAAACATCTTCAGCTTTTATTACTTTATAACCACAAATATCAGTTTGCTTTAAAAGAATTTTATGTGCGGTAAAACAATCTGAATTTCATGTATCATTTTCCACTTTACAATTATTCATTAATGTCTTTTTTGACCCCAAAATGACCTGAGGTTTGTGGTTGTAATTAGACTTGTGTAAACGTTTGAGTAGTATATACAAATTTTGTTCTTTCTATTTGATATTTATATTATTTCACAACTCTACCAGGATAAAATTCTTCAGACTTTCCAGTTTCATCCATGCACCGCCAGAGGAGCTTTACCCTCTCTTATTCTACGGGCTGTCATCCTGAGTGTGCTCTCATTCTATCTTACTTGAAACCAGGCCTATTTTTCTCATTTTCACCCCTCACTTGTATCTTCCCCTCCACCTTTACGACACTGCTGAAAATCTCCCATCCAAATTCTTCGCTCTCAGCCTGCAAACTAGCCTTGGGTCAAAATTTATGCCGACAGTTTAATGAATCCATACCCTCTTAATGCTGCATGAGCTTACTCCAGGGGCTGAGGCCAGCCATTTACCCACATGTGACATTTCCATGTTAAGCAGACAAGAAATAAATCACCAGGCAAGAGGATGAACGTGTGCAACGGCATAATGTCAACAGGGGTCATAACTCTCTATCGTTATTATTTAAGATTTACTCTAGCCCTCTTGCTCCCTTCTAGCTTCTGCAAGAAGGCTTTACTCCAAGTACAGGAATCTATCCCCTCATGTGGGGTAACAATTACGCCTGCATCGCATCCAACTCTTCTTTTCTAAACCACGGTTACTCAGAGGAGCACAGATCTCATGGACTCAAGAATCAAGAACATCCTGGATGTGCAAATGTGACTGTAATTTTCTGAGTCGGGAGTCCTACAGGAGTGGTGAGAATTACATCCATGACAATAACACACCTTTGGCTCTCCCTGTGCCAGGGAGGTAGGGGGGTTCTGTGCTTTGAATTGTTATGTAAAGTCATGTCAGATCAGATTGTCTAAGCATGCCTAAATTTGTTAGACAGGACTAAGAGGAGGAGGAGGCAGGAAGAGGAAGGAGAAGAGATAGACATGCTTAGTTATATTTAGAGATGCTATGAGACACAGTGAACTGCGAGGAGTAGGATTCTGAATAAGTAAGAGGGAGATGGGGCAGAGGGAAAAAGCAGGGGTGGTGGAAGGAGGGGTGTTGGGGGCGTGGGGAGAGTTGGGTTGGCAGGCCGCAAAGCAGGAGGGAACAACCCCTGGCAGCAGAGGAAATGTCATGGTTAGGGTTCAGTGAAGTGGTAAATCGGGAGCATCAGCGCGTCAGGGCATTTAAGGGTTTACTGAAGAGGAACTAAGAAAAGCTATATGATCAGTCATTGGTCCTGTGAACACAAAGAGGCTCCTGGTTTATACCTGTGCTCTGTCACAGGAATTAACAATGCTCTCATGGCTCTCACAGTAGATGCAACCCGCACCAGCCGTTGCAGTTCTCCTGCGGTCTTGTCAAAAGGGTTCACCAATTCAAGAACAGCTCCCTGGGAGTTGCTATTAGATGCCTATTTTGTCAGGTAAGCACCGTGTTCAGCAAAGCGCAGCAAAGTCTCACGCAAGCGGGTGTTTCATTTTATTTGATACAATACACGCAGCGAGTGAATTAAAAATTGCAAATGTACAACTTTGTGGTGACAAAGATTTCTCTGTAAACAAGAGCACATGCATATGTAAGCAATCTCAAACCACACACTCCCGGAAATTATACGAATGCCTTTTCGAAATAAGGGAGTAAACAACTTTGACCAAAAGCATCTATAATAGGCTTTTTTTTTTTTTTTTTTTTTTTTTGCTATTTAGGAAAATAACACATTCTCAGTAAGATGAGCATCCTTGGATTGTCCTGTGAAGGAGACAGAAGAGCTTTAAACCAGTTCATTTGCATTTAACATCCTTCACTTGACTTCCCCTAAATAAAATCCACTGCTGCATAAATGGCAGATTGAAATTGGCAAGGCTATTGTTGGACATGAGGAGTCATATTTTATGTTAAAAATGTTTGAGTGTCCTGATAAAGTGCTACATAAGTCTAATGCCATTTCATTTGTGGTTTGTCACAAGCCAAAAAGTAGAACATGTGGATGGCAGCATCTCGATTTTAGGATGGCTTTTTTTCAGTAGGGTCAGGGCTGGTCAGAGTTGATTACAAAATGTATAGATGTAAATACAGTGCAATATGTATTTTGCATATTAAAAATACATTGGAAAGTCAACAATTCCAAGGGAATATTGACTTTCCGATGTCAACATTGGAAAGTGTCTGTTAAAAAACAAAGATTTTAAACCATCTTTCCACCTTGTGGACCCAAAATGGGTTCCAGAGCAAAAGTTTTGTCTATGTGTTTTTGTGTGGACAATGAAAATGCATCTTTTGTGAAAAGGGTGACATATTAGCACAAACATTAACCTGACCTATAATCTGAAATGTGTCATACATAACAACAACAACGCTGGATTAAAATGTTTATAATGGTCCTGCAGCTGCTGCAGCACCTCATTAAAGGTAAAAAAAAGTTCCACAAAAGTCTGATGAATGTTGTTCAAAATTTTTGCTTTCTTGTTGTGTTTACCTCTAATCTCATGTGGCGGTGTTATGCACAGGTCCAATACTTGATATTTAACGCCACTCACAGGTCTGGAGGAGTTAAAACAACATCTTGTTTTTGTGTAGATGAAAACATTTCTGAAAACAGTCCCATGTGGACACGTGTATTTTTGAAACTGGGGCCAGAAGAGACTAGAGGCTCTCGAAGACCTGAGACTAGAGTAGACATTCAACCCACAGCAGGACAATGACAGTAAACATACAGCTGGAATCCAATTGAGAATCTGTGGCAAAAGATTTGAGATGCACTTTATACAAATACAAGTTTCTGAGTATTATTTGACATGAATATTCAAACTGTTCAGATTTTTTTCTTCTACTTCACCGTTATGCACTACTTGTTGAGGGTCTATCACAAAAAAAATCAAAATAATCTACACTGATATTTGTGGTTATAACAATGACAAAAAGTGAAAAAACATGCAGCATGAGTACTTTTGCAAACACTAGCTGGAAACACTGTATGGTGTCGATGCATTCGACTGATCTCATCAATCCAATCATTCCAAGCAGCAAATCAAATCATGCAAAGAAAATTTTTGTGTTAAATGCACTGCATGGGAACTCAGTGAGTACAACCATTATGATTCTGTTCAGACGCTGTAGTAATAGCCTGTTTGTCTAAAACGATCTCGGTGTGGCCTTTTAAAAACCAATGAGGGACACAATTCATGAGCCGAAGTGAAAGCATTGTACAAAACATGCCCACAAAATTATTTTTGTAAATAAATATACACTTGTGACTCAAATCACTTAAGATAACAACGGAGCGTTAAACCATCTGGTTCATTGTTGTCTGAATGTGTTCTAGATACAAACCTAAGCTGTTAGTGTGTCAGTGCAGCCTGAAGTGGCTTTTCTTGTGTCACCCTGACCTATTTGTTTTTTCTTGCAGATTTTTACTGAAAGAAAGTAGGTATTGGAGGATTGCTCCTTAAAGCTGTACATTTTTGTGTGACACTAAAATGCAATCCAGATACACTAGTTGCAAATAATGTGCCCCAATCATTAACATTTGAAAAGCTTATATGATTCTGTGAGCTCTACTTGCCATCTAGCAAATCAAATAATATTTACAAATCAAATCAATTTAATATTTACAACTTGTCCTAGCTACCATGTAATGGTTTACTAAAGCACATGCTGCTTGTTTTGAGATGAAACATTTTGTTATGTAGCTTTTTCTTTGTATTTGCTAAAGAAACATCAAGCTGTCAAATAAGTCTCCTGGTTGTTGCTTAATATCTAGACATAGCTCTGATGATAAATTGAAAATGTTTTACGCAAATTAACTTCTGCTGCCATTAATTATAATTTACATTAGCATAAATGTTTGCAGAGTCATTGGTTCAGCTCTTCATACGGAAGACGGATCACAACTGTTTGAGTTTTCCTTCCAGAATGTGTTTGCCAATAATGATTTGTTCCATCTGTCCTCCTCTGACCAAAATCCTTTGCCTAATTTGAAATTCCTATTTGTAGGCCAGTGGACTGGAGAAAGCATACTCAAGCAACTGTGTGCAAATTTGAGAATGCTCGCCCATCACAAAAAGATGGAGCAAACATTGCTTGCTCATTAGGTAATTTATGATTTGGGTTCTGCAGCCATCATTGCAAAAAAGTTTTACTGAAGTTTAAAGTTAATATCTTTGTAATTTTGTCAGGAACAAAGCAAAACGGACTAGCACGCTCATAGATTCTCTGCCTAGCTGCAGAGAAGCAGCGTCACTTCTTTACAAATCAATGAGTGCATAATAGTGCATCGCCTCTACAGCCAAGTCAATGTCAGCTTTATAAAAACAGCTGGCCAGCAGACAGAAAAAATCTCTCCAAGTATGGAGAAACCGAATGACAGAAAAACGGAGATTGGTAAATACTTAGCCGATGGGAAAAGAAAGACAATTGAAATTGATTCTATGTACATGTATGTAACTTATGTTTGTTATGTTGACCTGCTGACAGATAATATGTTAAATAAGAAAGAAAAAAAAGTATTTCTACTCATTATCTACTTCAAAATTTCACACTCCATTTTCCAGATGCTAATTTTTAAACAGATTTTGAACTAAATCAAAAGTTAGTAATGGCAGATGTCCACTAAGATTAAGCCTGGTTTTACTGCTGGACTCATCCTGTTAAAAACAAAAAAATAAACATCTTGAGGTTCAGAATCTTCCCCAAGAATGTGGCCAAAAGAAGACAAAATCTAACTCATGATCTTTCAATTGCAGGACGACACTTCTTCTTACTGAGACCTCTAAAAACCAAAAAAAAAAAAAAAAAAAAAAAAAAAAATCAAGGCTAAGTGAGAAGCAGACTATTCTCTGGAAGCTCCTGGTCCATCACAGGGTAACATAGACACACACCACAATGTAAACCGAGGTCATTTAAAATTTCTTTCACATTAGTTCACAATGTTTTACCCATTCATACATGGTTATGACAGGATCCAAATCTCTGTTTCCTCCCCTAGTCTCAAAATAACCAAATTAAGTTAATTGGGAACCCAAAATAACCTACAAAGGTATGACTGTGTGCAAGAGAAGATGTCTGTCCTGTGCATCTCTGTGTAGGCCCTGTGATGGACTGGAAACCTGGGCATGATCCCTTCCACTTGCCCAGTGACACCACCAGCAAACACACTCAAACTAGGATAAGAAGCAGGATACTACCATTAGGAGTAGCTTTAGATTTTCTTGTCGAATCATTGGAGGTCTGGTTCTGTATCAAAGGTGGTCGTCACTAACCCTGATCTTCAGGGGCCCCTGTCCCACATGGCTTAGATGTATTATTTTTGCCACACATCGAATTTAAATCAATCTGTCAGGTTTCTGTACATCCAGAAGGCAGTATAGATATTGAAATAGAAGAAAACATTGCCTTTCACCTGAACAATGTGAAAATATGGTTGAAAGGCTATTGAGGTCGATCAAAACGGTAAAATATGCCTGAGTTTCTTCAGGTTCAATTTGGATAAAACAGCTTGGCTTCAATTTTAAACATATTTCTCTGGGCTTCTATGGAGGTTCATGGTTTGGAGATCCAGAAGTGATGGACCAATTACACATCTAACACATGCAGATGTGTAATCAGTTCCCAGCCCCTGAGGACCGGGGTTGAAGACAGAGCAACCCCCGTAAACGAATTAGCCGTGGGGAATTATGCTATTAAATATTGTAATCAGGAGGGGGAAATATCTGAAAGAAGAACTGTAATTAACTATGAAAACAGAAACTCTAATGGCATTTCCGAACCCTGAAAACTGACAGTATGCTTAGATGACTTACTTTTGCGTGCTGTTTAGTGGTATAACTGCACTAATTAATGTAACTAGGGAAGTGAAGCAGCTCATTTGATAAAAAGTTTTATTTTTAGAATAGGCTTTGTGTTTGTGAAGAATTGACTGTATGCAGTGGAAGATTTAAAGCCAAAGAGACTTTTTTTAAAGCCCTTCCATTGTTATTGCAATAAATATTCTGACATAGTGTGGTAAAATTTTAGTCTACTTCCCATCCCTAATGAGCAAAACATGTGTGGGGGTTTTCAAGTAACTGTTAAATTATACTGATGGCTGAAACTTTAATCATCAAGCAAAATGTTGCAACTATGCATATTATTAATAGACAATATATTCAATCTGAAATGTTCTTTTATTACATGTGCATTTATTTTAACAATTATTCCAGTAAATGGATTATAAAAACAATGCTTGGAAATCAATAAATCAGCTTTCTTTTTTCCACGCTCTTCTGGAATGTCAAAATCCTTGAGTTTCCATCGGAATCCTGCAGGAATGTGAGGGAGAAACCTGTGCGACTTCCCTTACAAAGGTGAGTGTAAGGGAATTTGCGTGTACATGAAAATGTAGAAATTGCTGTGACTAGGTGACTAATGCTACACCAACATGCACTAGACTTTTCTTAGAAACACACACAGGTCTGTACAAAAGGAATTCCCTCTGTCAATACCGCCTCCTCTGGAAACTTACACCAAACACCGCGCACACACACTCACACACGCACACACACACACGGCCTGAGTCATGACAAATGTGCAGAGAAGGAACACAGCTAGATTCCGCAAAGCTACATCAAGTGCTTTAACAATCTGAGCTCCTGGCTGTTTAAATCTTCTCACGGAGCAGTGCAAACTCGGAAAATAACTCCCACACCTGCAGTAAAGCAAATCCCTGTATCCAAATAAGCAAAATCCATTTCCCCCAAGAATTTGTTCTCTCTCTCACACACACGCACAAAAGCTAAGGTGCACAGCAGGTCCAGGAACACTCCTCCATTGTCAGTAGAAATAAGTGCACACAGACTCAGCTGCCTAAAACACATAAACAAAATTCGAGCATGCACGTGTACTCACGCATGCGAGGATGCGCTGCACTCTGCTTCTCTCCTCTGTAGAATTCAACAGAATGCAAAGAGAAACAAACAAGAAGTACGACGTTACTAAATAAGAGGCGCTCGAGTTGTTTCTGAAATCTGCCCTCATCTTTGCTTCTTCTCACTTTGCCATCGCTATGGTGATGCTGAGAGGAGGCTGCTGGGTAGATTGCTGTACTATCTGCCATCAGGACACAAAACTGAGTCACACATACCACATCTACAACATCCCTCTTCCTGTTGCCCTCTGCGCTGACTCTTCCCCACATACACACACACACGCGCGCTTGCTCCTCTTCTGTTATTCCTTCACGTTGCTTCCTCCCCATTCTTCCATCCCTCGTGTTTGCTTTTTATTCTCACCTCTCTGTCACCGCTGCATGGTGAGCTTCAAGTTGCATCCTTTTCTTGGGTCCACCTGCTCCTCAACTCTCCTCTTCACCCCCTTTATCCGGTTGTCTTTTATCGCACCCTCCTCTTCTCCCGTGGATTCAAGCCTGTCTTTCACGTGGGAACCCTGCTCTCCATCCCTCACAGCTCTGCGCTGCGCTGTGCCTACCTAGTTGTCTGAGTGTTTGTGCTGTGAGTGGAAGTGAAAGGACAGGAGGGGGAGCAAGAAGACAAGAGTGAGCAAACAGGCAGTTACACTCTCAGATGCTCCTCTCCGTTCTCCCTTCCTCCTCTCCACCGCTTCTTTCTCTCCGCATCTCTCCATCATGACCTCCTCTCCCCAACGCCATGCGAGCCCCCCGCGTATCCTTGTAAGCAAAAAAAAAAAAAAGGGGGTGGGGGGAGTGAGAGGGAAAGCAAGGGGCTGGATGGAGCGTAGAGGAGGCAGAGGGAGGTGGAGCTATGCCGAGTCGGTCTAATTAAAAAGCAGAGTATGTACAGCTGCAGAGAGCAAAAAAGGAGACAGGAGGAGGAGGAGAGAGGAGAGGCGAGTGATCCAGGGGGCGTAACTGAGGGGACACACAGAGAGAGTGGAGGCAATCAGCGGGGACGGGGAACGAAGGGGGCACGGGGTAGTTGGAGGAGAATGTGATGGAGAGCAGAGAGTGGTGTGAGAAAGGGAAAAGGGAAGAACTAAAAGGACACCAAGGTCAGCTGGTGGGGGATGCAGAAAGGTCAGGCTTGGAGGGGGAGGAAGGTGGAAAAGGAAGGAGAAGGCGATAGAAACAGACAGGTAGAATTATTCTACAGATATCTCCCATATGAGTGGAGGGCATAGCTGGAGAACCGTGACCAGCAGGATAATAGAGACACATGGACAATGGCTCTCTAAAGAAGAGCCACAGCCGTACAGTCACCGAAGGTTAAGCCGCTCTACTGTTTTCAGGCCGCTCTTGATTAACATGCATGAGTGTTGTGCATGCAAATTAAAGGGCAAATCACCAGTATGTATTAAATTAATCACAGGTCTTTGCTTGGTTGGGCTCCCGTTCAAGGCTCCGAACACGAGGGAAAACTGATTTCCTCCATTGTTCTGGCTCTTGTGCATTGACCCCGTCGTCACTGTAATGACTGTTGTCACCCCCGGCTGTACAGTAAGTAGCAGAAACCACTCTGAGATTGAGGAATAAAATAGTCTACACCTACATGCCTGGAGGGCTGAGACATCTCATCCCATTCTTATCAGCCATGATCACTCATTTCCCAGTATCACCTTGCTCTCCATCAGATTTGCATTAAAGTGTTTCGTGTAGTTATAGCTTTCTACACTTTCAGAGCCAAATAATAGGAAATGAAAGGATTTCAAATATAATTTCATTGAAGGAGCACACCTCCCCCCTAACTGAATTTAGATTAAGAGCTCAATGGACAGGCTATCCAGTGCACCACTGATTCATAATAGGTTATGCAGTAATGTTCTGTAATACAAGATGACAGATTTGAATATATTTATCAGCACAACCTAGCACAATGTGCACAGGCATTTCATGAGGGTTGTGTAGTGCAACTCCGCAATTCAAAACTGTGAATATGTGCACATCTAACAAGAACATGTTCAAACTTGGACATCGTCATTATAATTTTTAATGATCTGCAATATTAACATAATAATTAAATTATTAAGTATTTATACCTTGTAAAAGTCTTTTTATTTCCAGATGCCAAAAGTATTTATACCTTGTAAAGTCTTTTTATTTTCAGATATTTCCACTTTACATAGCAAACTTCAATGTAGTGGTCAGAACTAATGAGGGGATGGGTGAAGAGATTCTCACAGAAAAAAAACTTAATAGAGGTTGCAAAACACGTAGGCAATAGATCACCTGACAGCCGGGATAATAAAATTATTTAGATCAAAGCAACTTCATTTTAGCCCAGTTAAAGTCCAGACCTAAATCTAGTCGAGATTACGTGGCAAGACTCGGAGATTGAGGTCCGCAGATGCTCTCCCGCTAATCTGATTAGACTATTTAGCAAAGAAACTTGCTATCACAGTGTATTTTGAATAAAACAAAAAGTTCAAATAAAGAGCTATACGCTTACATCCTGCATTCTAAAAGTATTAGTGGGTCATTTGCATAAACTAATGAGATGGTAAAATTAACAGAGAGAAAACAGCAACTTACAAAAAAAAAAAGATGCAAAAGTAACAAAAATGGGGGTTGTTGCTGTTTGATTATTTACCAATTACAATTTAAGCTCCTCAGTAAAATAAGCATTGACTATTATTACTTCCACCTTGGCCCTTTTGTACACATAGAATAATATGCCAAACATGTCGTGAGGGTTGAGTTCCACGTGTAAAATTAACAAGCCAATTTGTATATATGAGGGTTTCACTTGAAGATTAAGAGGAGCCCATGATTTGTACCTTCAACTCGACTGACGCATAGTGACACATGGTCCACATGAGGGTGTTCAGGGTCATTAGCTGAATAGGGAGTTTCACTTTGCGCGACTGCAGCAACTTTGATGTCTGCGAGAGCTCTGAACGACCACTGATGTAAGGAAGTAACTGTGGCTGCTGGAGACTGTCGGCACGGCGAAGCGGCAGATGGAACAGCGGAGGATAATTAGAGGAGGACAGACTCCATGAGCCGTCTAAACAGGCAGAGAAGCCTGCTGGCTACAGAGAGGACCTTGAGTTTACAGACAACAAAGCGTGTCTGCTGGCGCTGTTCTGGGCGGGTTTCTCAGTAGATTGTCCATTATGTTTGGACGTTTGAAGCTCTCTGCCGTCTCAGCTGCTCCACTGGGGCTCCTAGTGAAGTTGTGTGAGGGTCAGGCCATTTTTAGTGACCTAAAAACTGTTTTCTGCTACAGACACAGCAGTTATCTGTGAAAGGGATCGGAAATTGTCATGTCGTATTGATATTGTTTAAAGCTGTTCCATCTCTGTATTGTTAAACGGCGCAACATGGTACACTGGAATTAGAAAGACACTGACGTTAAAAAAGGAAAACATAAAATTAAAGTTCTACATTTTAAAATTAGCCAATTGAAAGCCAGCTAAGATTTTCAGTGAAAAGGAGAATGGTTACAAAAACGTTAAAAACTTGTACTTGTATTTTGTGTACATTTACTGGCTTTAGATTTTGAGTTAATCTTTTGGAATCCTTTTAAATATAAACTCATCTAATCCAAAGCCTCGTTACATGCAATAACAAGAACACTCAGGATTTTGTAAGCAGGACTTTGTTAGAAGCTTATAAGCAATTGATATCTTATCTGCAGCAGCTAGTCCTCCTGGCTCCTTCAAACAGTATAAATCCATTAGCTGGTCCCAGAGGCTTAAGCCAAAGACTGGTCTAAAAGGGGCCAAGACCAAAGCAAACTTCTTAAAACAACTCCAATCTCCAACACATCAATGTTTTTCAGGCAAATACTATTCCATGAACCTTTAGTCTGTCATCACATTAGCATTGGAAATTATATACATAAGGACTTACAATTATTCATGCAGGAATTAGAGGTAGGAGACAGCGCACCATCAATGATACTTCCATATGGGCTGAGAATGGAACATGAAAAGTGTTTCCAGTCATCGTTACCATATGGTATAAAATTAAAGAAGAGTAAATATCCTAAATTTAAGTTAAGTGAAGGTATAATTTGACACCATCTTGTTACTTTGACCAGAAATACTTCGTGTACAACCAATCCAAACATGGCCACTGTTTAAAGGGTTGGGGATTTCAGGGGCTTTAAATAGCATTTACTATAATCCAGAGCAGTCCTAGTAACAGAGTTACTTTATTTGCTAGTTCCGCCTTTATAAGTCTGTAGTTTGTACGCTGCTACCCCAACACATGACTCCCTACAGCTGAATTATGAAAGATCTGAAAAATCTTACTGCAAACAGTGAAGAACCCGAAACAGGATTTAAAGCCTGTCCTGTCCTTTGTTGTAAACATACCCATGTTGCGACCCTGACTCATTGAAAGTCTGAGGTGTATCGAGTGAAGAGGAATGATGAGAGTCCTCTGCGGTGCTCCAGTGCTGCGCCACAAAACCTGCAACACATTTCCAGTAGTTATGAAAAACTCTTAAACATCCCTTCTAAATAAACCTTTTTTTTTTTTTTTCAGATACTGTCATAAAGGGAACACTGAACCTTCCCCTGACTCTCATTATCTAGCCTCTGCATCTTCCTTGCAGCAAACAAAAAGCTTATATTAAAACAGACCCTGAAAACTACCTTCAGATCAGGTCATCAATCATCACCTAATACAATGTTCCACGGGGAGGAGGACACGTCTCAACGGAGATCACTCTGTAGCCATTACCTAAAAAGGGCTTTATTGTTTTGATGTCTTAGTTTCAAGCATGATGGATGAACGAGGCCAGTCAGTCATTTGCAGGACCTGAGTAAAGGTGGCATCTCCCTCTTTGATCCGAGTCATGCCCTGGACATTGTCATAGATCTTGGGCTCCTTTTGATAGATGAGGGAACTTTTTCCTGCTTTGTTTCCAAGCTGAATAATGACTTTCTGTGTCTGTCCTCTTTTCTTGCAAAAAAAAAAAAAAATGAGGCTGAAGGTCAGAAAAGCTGCTTGGCAACATAATAAATGGGAGACAGGATTTACTGTGAAAATAGAAAGATATCTGGCTGCCGCTATCTGCAGCGAAGGGCAATAATACATCGGACAAATCTTAATGCTTCCTTGTCTTGTCTGCCCCTACAATAAGTCTTTTTTAAAGTTTAGATGGTTTAAATCGGCTGCACTTGAATTAAATTAGATATGTGCAGCATGTGGCAGATCTGGTCGTAGAGCTCGTGGATAAAATTGCCTCGAAGCGTGATGCTTTGTAATGGCCGTTTCCACCAGGTGGTGATGTTGTTCATAAAGTGATGGGTAGTGTTGCATTACAAAACACTTCATAAATGATTCAGTAGAAGAACAGACCATATTTTTATTTTTTTTTCTAACTTGGATGCAGGCAACTTGTCAAAATCTAAGAGGATGTTTGTTTATTGAACTGTTAATTATTACAGAGTCAAGAATAAAGGGGCAAACAGGCGGATGATAATGAGCCGTGCTTCTGCAGAGAGTGGTGCGTGTGTGTGCCTCTGTTTTATGTCTCTTTTTGCTCCGGGCTGCATGAGTGAAATCCAGCACTGTATCCTGCTGATGTCATGGATAGTGGACTTCTTAAAGAAATGCCACAAAAAGAGATTAATCACTGGCCAGGGGCGTCATGGTAGGGGGACAAAAACATAAAACATCCGAAAGATGCTGTTTATCTAATGCATGAAAGAAAACAGGTCTTACGAGTTTCAGGTACATGACACTGATAAAGTATCGATGCAGCAACCATAGATTTACCAATTTGTTTTAGTCCGTTTCATTTGATGTCTTTAAGGAAAACATCTAAGAGTTTCCTCAGCTGCATGCCTGGGATTTTTTTTTTTTTCATAAAGTTTTGCTGTAACCTTGTTCAGAAAATACAGTGTCATAAAAAAATGTTTGCCTTCTTAGTCATGTTTCAGTTCATAAAACAATTCTGGCATCAAACACATATAACCTGAGAAAACAAAATGAGTTTTCAAAATAAATAAAAATTGGAAACATATTCTTCAGAAATAGAATTTAATTGCAATAAAAACATGTTTATTTGACTCAATTCATCAAGTCACACCCAGGCTTTATCACAGCTTTGTTAAATTAAGGAATCCCTTAAACAGAACTTCTCTGTCAACACGATGTCAGCATCATGCCCCAAATCTAGGACATTCAAGAAAAGACTAAAAAAGTCATTACAGCTTTGGGATCTCAGTGAGATGTTACAAAATAACTAAGAAAACCAAAGTAATCCATGTCTCCCCAGTTAGTGTCAGTGTTGATAATTCAACAGCAAGAAAAAATGGGCAAGAAATAATCATGTCACACTGCTATTTATATTCAATCTGGATATCTTTGTTTGACACTAAACAAAATCTGATGACCAGAAACGTTTAAGTGGGAAACTATGTCTGTCTCATTGCAAGAAATGGTGTGGCTGGATTTTTAAATTCATCAGACTACATTCAGAAATTCCTACAGAATGTATGAAAAAATATAAGCATATAGAAGGAAATGAATTATCAGCCATGGATACCTCTACGGCAGGGGTGTCAAACTCTTTTTTGTTTTGGGCCAAATCAAGATCCCCAACGCTCTTAAAGGGCCGGTTGTGCCAGAATGTATCGATGAAACCCGTTCACCAACATTTACAATATCAATGAATCCTTAAAATTAAATATTATTGAACATCTCTTTAGTCCCTCCAGAATTTTGTGATTCTATTTGCAATAAAAATCAGTGCTTGTGGTGCTAACTTGGAAATATTTGCGATATCTGCGCTTGTTTATTACGGTAAAAGCAACTGTTTATTACTCGCTGTGTAGATCATGGACTATAATCTGACATCAATTAAGGCTGAGGCAGCTGTTTAATTCAACAGTTTTTGACAATTTTTGAGAAATATCTGCACTAAACTCCCAATTATGTATTAGCGTTAAAAAGTGCAGGGGATTTGTTGATTTTGTGTGAATTTCGACAATATTTCTCAAGAAACTGAAGGGACTAATTGATATAATTTGGCAGGCCACAGATAAAAACTACATTGATTTGATTTCTAACATCATATTTAAGACTAAGTTAATGTTTAGTCAAGAATGCAGAGGGCCACATAAAAAGTTATGGCGGGCCACATGTGGCCCACGGGCCTTGAGTTTGACACATGTGCTCTACGGGGTTGATGAATTAAAATGGAAAAAAGAAAACATTTATATAGTGCTTTCTCAGTCATACTGATCATTCAAAGTGCTTTAAACTGAATCGGTATTCAATTTGGGGTCAAGTGCCCAAGGGTACATTGACATGGAGGATGCTGGATTCAAGACAATTACTCTTCTCATTGAGCCACAGTCACCCTGACAATGCCCCACTGACCCCTCGCTTAAAATGTTTCCCTATGTGTTGTCAATCAATTGTAGTCATTAAAACAAACATTTTTTCTCATGAGGACAATCGCATCATTCTTTCCTCTGATTTGTGTCATTCATCCCTTATGGTCAAAACTCTCCCTGGCAAACTTTTCACCCACTCTGCTCTCATTACAATGAGAGCAATTATAACTTATCTGTTTCATTTGTATTTTTCATTTTCTCTCCTCTAACTCCTTAAAATTGAGCTAAAGATTAGAAGAAAAACTAACTAACTAAATACTGAAATGACGCTGAACCACTCCAGTTTTTCCTGTTCTTGTCACAGTCAGCTGTAACAAATTGTAGGCACTCATAAGCGGTTATTATTATTGTTATTCATGGTGCATAATGTACATGTAGGGCTTACAGAGAGTCCTAAAAAGCTGAACTCTTGTTTCTGATAGATTTGTTTTAAATCACCATCTTGTCAGTGTAACATGTTTGAAGATGTAATCTTAGAAAACCCAAAGAATGTCAAACTTACCAGACTTGGTCATTTTGATCTAAATTACTAGTTTTGTTAATAATTCCCCTCAACAATTATTTGGTTATTTATAGCCAAACAGCACTTATTCTTGCACAACAGATGGGACAGCCAACTGGTTACGCAATCTAATAGGTTGTAATACTGTGATGTACAGTGGATTAAGACACATTTCATAATAAACTAGTCTTTTTTTTTCTTTTACTGGATTTGAAAAGGTCTGATTAAGACGGTACATCAGCCAATGAAATGTCGCACTGCGTTTCCTTTCCGGATGCTGTTGTGGTTCTTACCTTTTGTCATCCTTTGTACTGCCCTCCATCTCACCAAGTGTTACCTGCTGGCATCCTGTTCTCCGCAATTGTGCCAGTCAAAGCAGCTGCTGCTCTAAAAAGCCTCCTGCACTTTTATATTTTCCTTCTATAAGTTACTTCACTTCATTGCATCCTGTTCTGGTGTGTGACAATATCTTATAACCCCAGCCTGATGGCTCCAACTCACTTACATCTGGCCCTGAAATGATATCATTGACCAGTTTCTAAATACACATCAGTTTCAAATTGCTGCAGCACACATGAAGCTGTTGACATGCTGTTAAGATAATCCAATCATTTCAAATGTCTAATGTAGAAATTTGACACTACTACATTTGGGAGTATTTTACATTGATATTTATGTAATTTATCTCAAAGACTGTTGGTCTGTAAGTCGTTACATTTAAGTAATGTACACATGGTATGTGGATCTGCAGTCAAACAAGTTTAAACTGGCATATTTTTCAATCTTTCCCTAAAAATATTTTTATTATTTTGCTTTAAAAAAAATTTAAAAATTTAAAAAAAACAATGAAGAGGCATCTAAGCTGTTAAGCAGAGCTACAGGTCCCCTTTGAAGGAGCTGCAGAACCACAACTCAGCTGGGAAAGCCTCTGGACAAAACAACTATTAGCTATAAACTAAAATTGGTCACAACCGATGTAGGAGAAACATCTTATTAGAAAGTTATCTTGTCAGATTAGACCAAATTTTCAAAGAGGAAACCGACACTGCATTTAATCCCAAACACTTTCTTTCCACAAAATATTGAGGGCAACATTAAGCACTTTTCTTCAGTAGGTAAAGTTAGATGCTCAGAGTTGTTTGTGTTGAGCTATAACAAAATCCCACCCAACTTCAAGAGTAAATACGTTTGAGTAAGTGTCAATATCTGAAGCCTTCAATGGACAAAAATATTTTAATGATAATTTATATTATAGCATTGCTTTTATTCTTATACCTATTTAAAATCATTCCTCCTCCCATTAGCGCTCTTGCATTGCAATGACTATTTAGATTTGGTGCATTATGAAATTAGATTTTTAAAGGTTTGCGCAGCTTTATAGCTACAAAATTAAAACTACTACTTTCCGTACTGAATATGACCACATTGTCTCCAATGATGAGGGCAGAACGATGAATGACAAGACAGGATAATGTCGGTGAGTTGTTTTTTTTTGTTTTTTGTTTTTTTTTAACCTGCTGAGATTACGGGTTGTTTTGTTTACCTCTGTCTTTGTGACACGTGGAAGAAACGGGTGGAGGCGGGGGAAGCCGAGGAGAGAGTCCGGGCAGGGAGGGGAGGGAAGCGGATTAGAGCGGTGATAGTCCCCGGTGTCCACAGCGTTGGTCCAAACACAGGGGTGACCGAAGGAGACTGGTACAGGACAGGCTCTCTTTTTCATCTGTTTGTCCTCTCCGGTCTGCCAGCATCCCTCCGAGCTCTTTTCCCAACCTCTACCCGGCAAGAATGTCTCAGTCCGACACAGAGACACCGGAGGACGGACTTTACGGTAAGTGATGCTGTGGCGTGAACCAGGCCGTGCTCGTCCTGCTGTATCATAACAGATACACGTTTGTCTTTCACAGCGGTAAGGCTGTTAGCTGTCCTGAAAAGAAACTACTTACTCTGTGGACGCAGGGCTTTGTGTCATTGTTGTTATAGAGCATATCCGTTTAAATTGAATAAATGCATTTAGTAATTCAGTTAGAATACGTGTAGTTTTGATCAAAACAAATGTGTCGTGTCAGAATATAGGACTGCCACCTTTTTAGTTGTTATTGTTGTTGCCACTGCCTCGGTCATTGTGTAAACGGATTCCCTGACTCATCTTTTTGCATCTCTGTAAGCCAATTAAACTGTGGAGATTTTCTGACACTTGTTGCTCCTCTGTGCAGGTAGCACATTGCTTGTCACAAAGGATGCTGGGTAAAACATGTCGATCAGCGGAAGGAGGTGCCAAACAAGCATTGTGGACATGTTTTGGAAAATAAACTTGAGTGTTTGTTATAAATGCAAGACCGGAGCTGATTATTTCAGCACTATATACTAAAAGCATTTTTTTCTTTTTTGATAAAGGTAGTAGTTTGGAAGCAGAAAATTGAGACATTTGCAAACGTATCCCCAAATATATTACATGCAAAATCTTACATGCAAAATATTCACATTTAATGTTGCGGGTAAAGATATTTACAGACTGAAAATAGTGTGAGTTCTCTGTTTGATACAATTGTATATGCATCAAACATGACTGTGTTTTGTGTGTGAAGGTGTTAAGGGGTCTAATCTTGAATTTTAGCCAGTAGCAAATTTCTCACAAAAATATAACGGACTAAAACCATGCCATGCATCAAATAAACATAAAAATTAATTCAAATTTGAAGTCTGAAAAGTTATTCCATTTTTCTTGCTCTACTTTCATCACTGATAAAGTGATGTTGCTTATGCTACGTTGCCTTTTCAAAATTCTATGTTCTTGTTTAATCAGTCAAAAAAAACTATATGGTTTTGATAATAACGCTCTTTCCTGTGGACGCTACAACTGAATGAAGAAAACTCAAATGTAAATATTTTCAATTTCAGTAAAATGTTTCATTTATGTGAGAAAAACACAAAATCTTTATTTCTAATGACCGGTGCAGACATGTTTGTGGTTTACTATGTAAGAAGAGAATGATTTAAGCAGAAAACAACAAGGCGGATTGTGTACAATTCAAGTTCAACCAAAGTTCAAAGGTTTTGACCTTTTGAGCTTTTAATTCCCATCTGTTATAGAATATCCAGGATTTGAAAATGCTGGTAAAACTTTGGAGATCTCTGAGTTTTGGTAAGCACCTCTATTCTGTAAAGAGATACAAGGATTCCTGTTTTGGTCCTCCTGATTATGCTAATAGCTAATCTAAGAGGCTAAAGCCAATTTGAAAAGTTATTACTGTAAATATTTTTGTATTTGGAATGGTAAGGACCTGTTTTGCAATGACTTATCTGTCATACATAACTTCTGGTCTTAATATTAAAAAGTTAAACTGAATTTTTTTTTTATTTGATAGTTCTTGAGAAAAAATCTGAATTGGCTTAGATTTGAATCAGCAGGGTGTTGTATAGACAACAGACAGATTGTGTCAGCAATCACAGCTCACAACAAACAGAAATCGGATAAAAACAGGAGATCTAAATATTTGAGTTGAGCTCTGACGGGAAGATTCACTCTGCACTGCAATTTTAATGAGTCAGTTACAAAAATTATAATGATTAGATAAATCTAAAGTCTCAGTCTGCTTCTGCAAATTCAGATTCTCTGATGAGACATCATTAAATCGTTATAGAAGATGGGGTTGAGATGACATCATTTTAACTGGAGCATTAGGCTCCGTCTCCCCACCAACTTGAAAATAAAGGTAGCACTGAGGCTTAATGGTGCATTAAAGGATGAGATGTGGCAAATGGGATAGAATTTATTCTTATTAGTTAAAAGTGTTTTAATAATTCACCCATCCATCCGTTGTCTTTACCCTCTTATCCTTGAAGGGTCGCTGGAGGTTGGTGCTTATCTTGGGCATTGGTCATTTGGCAATACCTTGGACAGGTTACCAGTCACTGAGTATTTCACAGATTTAAATAAAATAAAATAAAAGAAGAGTTTTTTTTAAAACATAAATTGATGTAAAGAAATCAACACTTTAAATTTTGTCCTTTATTTTCAAAGGCACACACGCAAAACCTTTAGTTTTTAGTTTTTTCTGTTGTTATTTTGCAAACCGTGAATTTTAGTAAGGAGAAACCTTCCCTTCCTTTGCACCTTGACATTTTTCTAAACATGCATTTACAACCTAGGAAACCAATCATGAATCTGTTGTGCTGCAACTCATTGACTCTTTCAGCTCTGGTCCACATTACATAAAGCCGATTTGGCAGCTGCATGGATGGGACTGCATATAGAAACTGATCCAGAATGGCTACAGATAAGTCAGGCAGTGGCGCAGTTATGTCATACCAACCCCTCTGTAGCAAAATAACTAGGGCAATGGCACAGTTCCCTCTGCCCTCCCACCCCCATCCCACAGCAAAACATCCTCTTGTGCTTCTGCCCTCTCAGCTGTTGTTTGTGTAGTTGCACAGAATTGTAAGGTGAAGGAATGACGTGTACATTTTTGGAATGATTCGGTGAGATGTTTTGAAAATGTTGTCTATGTCAAAGAGAGAAAGAGAAAGAGAGTAACGGCATCGCTGGAGAAAAACAAGAGAGAGGACGTGAAAGGATGAATGGCTAATCTGAAACAGAAATAAGATCTTATGTAAGCCAGCACGCTGTCAGCCTGAGTTAGCCGTGCCCTACTGTTTAGCTGTGGGCCTGTGCACGCCATACACATCAGCGTGCGTGCCTAAATCCTTCCTGCTCTTGCTTTCGATAAGCCGCCGCATCCATTCATTCAGACATTCTGCTGTGGACATTTTCTGAAGTCACCGACAAAAAGCATGTGCAAGATTTCGCCGTTTTGGTCTTCGGCTCGTTCTGTTCGCACAAATGTGTCCAGTGCGTTTGTTTTACCCAGCAGGTTTCTATTTAGCACAGTCTAGTAGGTCTTATAAGGTCACATCAGGATACTTGAGACATCTATGAGTCATCGTACGTCAGTGCACAACATGCACATGTTTAATCAGCATCCACTTAACACTGAGGCGTTTGAAAGGGAACAAAGAGACCCTTTCTTCCACCTGACCTTTCTCTTTGTAGCATGTTTGACACGGATATTACAACATTAAATTTGAATCTACAAAAATATTAAGTCACCAATATATGTAATCAGTAAATTGAAGGGTTTAATTTTACTCAACTCGGCTGGCATTAGTAAATGATTTAAAATATGTTACAAAGGCAAAAAAGCAACAGAGTAAAATAAAACTGAAGACTGAAAAATAGACAGAAGTTGATATTTCTATAAATGCATTCTTCTTATCCACATAAAATAAAACAGAGTAGATTAGATTTCTGTTATTTACCAACATTTTTTCTCACTCAATTGAGTTTGAAGGACATGGTGTTGCAATGAAATAGTTTCCCCCCTAGGTGGAACTGCTCCGTTAAAGACAAAGTTCTTCGTGATTTCATTTCATAATACATATACGAAATATTTGTTAAAATACGTAGATATTTCACTGAGTTTATTCTGAAATATTTGCAGTTTTGGGTGTGTTGTAGACAACCTTTTCTGGTAGAAACAGGAGCCATCTGCCATGGCTCATTTCTCACAGAAGATGCTGCGGTTTCCCCGATGTTTTGAACCAATTCTGAAGACAAATGATATATGTACATTTCCCGAATTTGTTATTTACTGTAAGGAAATTTGATCATGTGACTCCAACATGCCGTGGTCTTACATGTAGTTATTTTTTGGTTTTACCAGCAGTCATCATTTTGGAATAATTGGTCCAAAATGAAATTAGAATCTTAATCAGTGAAAATATAAGTGTGTGTGCTTTGAGCATTTTTAAGATTGTCTCGCTATTTCTGCAAAATATTAAATAAACAGGCTAACATAGTTAAGTATATTGTAACAAAATACTTTACTGCAGGTGAAATGATTTTCAAAAAAATTTCAAAGGTATGTTTAACTTTTTTTGTTTCACTTTTAAAATCATACTTATTTTTACTTATCTACCCATTCTTTGGCAAAAACACCACTGACAAATTTCTTTTAGAATGTTTTCATATAATTATATTAAGACTTATATTGGAAAAGGTGGACCCTTTCTTAATATTACAGGGCTTCCCCTGTTGTAATTTTTTATTTTCTTTTTAAAAGCGTTATGCTTGTAAAATATCATGTTTTGTTTGGAAAAACAAATTTATCAGCATTCATTTTCAGTTTAATTGCTGGAATTCTTATTCCTAGTTTCAAAACTCTTTCCTATATATTTTTTGTGTTCCAATTTAAGAAATTGTCTCTATTTCTGTTTGCAATCTTCTCCTTCTGCTCAAGTTTCTTCTCTGTGGGTGAAAAAACTGTCCACTTAGATCTCTGACCTCTTTACTACTAGCTTCTGTTTGCTCTCTCATGGACCAAAGTGATAACTCTGCCTAGTAACAGTTTCAGCCAATATGATGAGATCACTATCTTCTTTAGCGTGTGCTCTTTATAGAACGAATTTAATTCCAGATAATTACAAAGTCACTGGAATTAACCACGAGTTTCACTGCTGACTGTTTCAAACGCACTCATTTGAGCAGTTCTTGTGTCTAATACACGTGCTTCAAAACTTACACATGCTCACAGCTTTGCTGAAATTGTTTGTTGTTTTACTTTCTTGCACCTGCCATTAGAGGGCACTGTAGGTTGTTGCATGAGTTGCAACATTTAAGACTAAATATATGGGTCCCTGCTAAAGATAGCTCATTCAGATTGTCATAACATATCTCTTTTTCACTGTGATGTTTGCTGTTCCTCTGCAGGTTCATGGGTTGAGCTGGAGGAGCTGATAGCAGCTGTGAGCCGAAGGGAAAGTCTGACAGGGCCTCAGGACAGCATCTCCTCTGCCCTGCAGGGGGAGCTAGAGAGAATCCTCCTCGAGGCGCAGCTGGAGTGTGAGAGGAGTAGAGACAGGTAAGGGACTTCTAGGCTTTGTTTTATAGATCTGCTCAACAGAAGGATGGACTTCAGCAATAATTTGCCTTTTCAAGTGTTCACGTTTTTATAATTTTGGCAACATTTACTTTTCACACTGCTGTTGGTTCCTTACTTGGTTCACTGTAACATTGTGCTCTCTGTAGTCCTCCACAGGTGGTGACGCCACGATCCGCTAGTTCTCCAACTAGACCCACTAGTGAGCAGGACAGTGACTGTGTGCCTATACAGGTATTCATCCATCAACCTCACACAACATGAAGTCCCCGTGACAGAACTGTGCAACAAATAAATATCTTTAAAATCATGATAATTTAAAGGACATATTAATTGTGCATGGTATTTGACAGTGTTTTCCTTTTTTGTATGTTTTGTTAAATGCTGTTTGAGATATTCTGTAATAATTAATCTTGTTTAACCCTGTTTTACACATGAACCTGTATTTGTGTTTTATTGGTATTATATCTGACTGTGATTTGATCATTTTTGAATCATGCAGGAGGAAGTTGAGCGGCAGGTGGACACAGACTGGGTGTGGGATTGGTCTAGCAGACCTGAAAATATGCCACTAAAGTAAGACTATGATTGTTAAAGTAACAGTAACCTCAGGCGACAGAGGCATCAAAGGTTTTCACTGAAGCATAGTCAAATTATGCAAACATACAAAAAAAATTTTCTTTTTTGAAAGATATGAGGTTAGGCAGCAGCTATGACCTCTCTGAAAAAAACTAATTTTTACATCATAAAAAGCATGATTCAAGGAATTATATATATATATATATATATATATATATATATATATATATATATATATATATGTATATATATATATATATATATATATATATATATATATATATATATATATATATATATACTATGATGTTTTGTTTTTAGTTGAAAATTCAGGTCTGTTTCACTCACAAATCCCAACATTCGATTTAAAATTCACTTTGCTTCGTGTGTTTGTTTGGGTTAACTTCAACAGAAAAACATGCTTTTGTCTTTATTTATGAATTATACCTTTGAGGAACGTGAATCCCCCTCATTTTTATTTACTCTGCCACACTAGACATTAAATCTCCTCCACTATAATAAGCTTATTTGACAGGTAGCGGTTCTGACAGCTCTCAGATTGCCTGCATCGTTCCTCTTCGCAGTCCTCTCTTGTGCTCTCATTATCTCAGCTTTTTTTTTTTTTTTCCTTTTTTCCTTTTTCGGGTCTTTCATCCTGGTGCATCTTTTATATCTGACTTCTCGCTCTTCTTTCTCTCTGCAGAGAGTTTGTGTTCCAGCACCCAAAACAGCCAGGCTCCCTCAGTGTTAGGAAGACAGAGGTGATGAAAAGAGGAATTTTCTCCTCCGACGTTCTCCTCATCCTTGTTCCCTCCCTGCTGGCTTCGCATCTGCTCACACTCGGAGTCGGGTGAGACATATTAACAAGACCTCACCTTCTGTCACTTTATGTTTTGAGGTGTGAAAGTCGTACATGAGGTAGACGTGCAAATGAATACATGTCTACCTGATCTTGTAATCCCTTCGCTTTCTGTCAGATTTAGAACTTGTGCCGCTATCGGTGTTTGTTACATATTAGCTGCTGAATTAAAAGAAATGAGTGGTCGCAAAAGAAAATCAGAATGAGTCAAAGTCTACTTTGGAACTGGAACTAATCTAACTAACAGTCAGTGTCCATTGAGAATCAGCGTCTCATTCTTCCATCTGAGGTCATTGAGGCCAAAATGAGCCTTGATTCTCAGGGCTGACTGTCCTGCATGTTCTAGCTGTTTCCCCTTCAGCCACACATCTGACTGAAATGAATAGGTGATTTACAGGCTTCTGTCGCACTTTATGGCCAAGGAGGTAGTGCAGTCCTTTAAATGAAGTGTGCAGGAGCAGAAACACCTCTAAAGCATGACTGACTGTGGGACCTGGGATGTCAGTGATGGCAAACTCTGCTTGGACTTTTTTCTTCTTTTTTTTGCGGCCAGTATGATGCTGATAATTGATAATGTCAATGAAACCCAAATCAAAAACTTGTGAAACTTTCTATTGATCCGTTTGCTGAAATAGACACATTTATTTATGTGTAAAACAAAGCACAACATCCTGGAAAAGATTATTTACAACAAAAGTGCTTTTTTTTTATTTAAAATTTTTACAGTTAAAAGAGAATGGGGAAATACTTCATTCTCATAATGCAGACATTGTGACACTTTAGAAAATGTAGATTGTTAAAGTGAAAGTAGGTGAAGTTTTGGATATTTTTCCTTCATTTCATGTAAAATCATATTTTCCATGCAAAGAAAGGCATCATGTGATGATTTCTTACAATTTTGACTAATCGTTTACCCATTCCTGCTTGTTTCTTTTTTGTTTTTGTTTTGTTTTTTTCAGCAAATTTGAATTAGATTTTTGCTTCAACAAATACGTTCTGGGTGAAGGAGAGAGGTATGATTCAACTTGACTGTGCCATTCAGAGATATAAAAATGCATCTTAATATTAAAAGCATAAAAGCATCTCAACTGGGCACACTTTGGTGGAGTTTTTTTTTTTTTTTTTCATTTCCACTTCCACTAAAAGTTTCCACTTGTGGTTAAACACTGGTAAACTTCGAGGAAGTGTTTAGTTTGGATGAATCATTAAAATCTATCTTTCTTTTTTTTCTCTCTTTTCAGTATCTACATCGGGAAGCGCCTGGCCACATCCTCAGCCAGCACACTGTGACGTTGGCTGTAAGATCATGTTACCGTTCAGTCTGTTCAGTTACAGTCTGGTCAGTAAGGTCACAGTCCGCCCTTTCTCCCGCACTAATTCGCCTCGTTCCTTTGTCACGGGGGCAAACGTAAGACCTGCCTCTATGCACCTCTATCCAGCAGCACTCTCTCTCTCTTTTTTTATCAGCAATTTTTTTGTCTCTATGTACATATGGTGGGGCCCAAGGAGCGGAAGGATGCTGACCAATGAGTCAGACTGCGACCACTATTGCACTCCAGCAGTGTAACACTGATCTCAACCCCGTAAAACAGAATCAGAGGAAAGGGATCGCCAAGACACAAGAGGAGAGAGCAGGGGAACAATTCATCCTTTTGTTCAGGGGAGATGAAAATGGTTTGATGGGAACAGTGTTCTGATGAAATGAGGTAGATAATACGTGCTAGCTATTCTCCCAATCCAGTTGGAGATGTCTGTCATTTGTCAAAAGTAATGACCCTCTGTGTGCTTGAGCTGCTTAAAAGGGGTCCTTGCTTGTTTTCTTTGTCCGCCCTAATGTTGAATGTAACATAGAGACTTTTAGTTGGCTGAGTGAATGTAGAAATGGTCCTGATTGTGCTTTTTGTTCCAGAAAGCAATTAAATATGTTTGACCTCTGACAAAGACAGTCACGATCCCATTAAACTTCACTCCTTTAAACCTTAATGCAACTCTGGCCTCTTCTCTGTCTTTCTTCAGCCCTAAGCACAGACGTTTTCGGTGCACACATGTTCATCTCATTCAGCAAATGCACCGAACGCATTTTTAGCCGGCAAAGCACAAAGGTTTGCTGAAGTAAGCCTTGGCGGCGATACAACAAGTATTTTTAGTTTCTGGGTTTGGTTGTCTGGAGATTATTTGCATGCCGTGCTGGACGGCAGGAATGAATCATTTTCACAACCAACTGTGCTGTTAACAACTTGTAAATGAACCACAGAATCTGTTGCAACTTTATATCTGTTTCCACGTGAGGTAAATCACAGCAAATAACAAATTATATCCTGATAAAACCCTTCAGTGAATGTGTGTGGGTGTGTTTCCCAGGTGTTGTTTCTGTCTGCCCTCCAGCTCTGAGGACTCTTGTCTGACAAAATCAGAGTAAAAATGCCATGACATCATACTAGCACGGTTCACTTCATCTGCATTTGTCATTATTTACCACACAGACAATTTCTCTCTCTATTTTTTTTGCTCATCCTGGATTTGATATTTTATTGCCTATTCCCATAAACAGGACATCTAATGCTTCTGGACGACCATGTTAAAATATTAGGACTGGGAAGCACACCAAGGTTTTTTGCTGGTTGCATATTGGGTGTAAGCAGCGCTGCACGTTTGTGGTCCGGATTGACCAAGCCCAATGAGTTTATCAGCCATTAGCAACTTGTTTGATGTCAGGCTTCCTGTTGAGCTTGTTAAACCACTCGTAGACACCAAGCTGACAACACAGCAATAAGACCAAACAAAAACAAGCACAGGGCACCTGGTTTCCATTCAGACATCCGCATGGAACTCACCAAAGAAACGCAACAACATTCTGTGGCGAGTTGTCAGAGCATTCAGAGTGGTGTAAAGGAATTTGCCCCCTTGCAGATTTCTTTGGTTTTTCTTGTTTTCGTCAAACTAACGTGCTTCGGAGAGACAAACACGTCTTAAATTCAGGCAAAGACAATAGGTGTAGATCTAAAAAGGTGTTTTTAAATTATTCATTAATTGAAGGTGAAAACTTATCCACACCGACTTGGTCCTGGTTGTTCAATCATGCCAACAAGCATCTAAAATTACAGTTGGTTTTTTTTCATAGCTGTGTGGAAATATTTCTAACATTCCTCTTTGCTGAATCGTTCTAATTTTCTCATATTGGAAACTGTTTAAATGAGACCAGCTGGTTTAAGCTCATGATAAAAGATCTTAATTGGATTTTAATCCAGACCTTCACCTTGTCACTCCAAGGTCTTTTTTTGCTTGTTTATTTGCATCTTTGTTTTGTTCCAGGGAGGACTTACTGGTGTTTCAACCAGACCATCACACTACCACATTTGACTGGCACTTTGGATGTTCTTTGGTCTCTAATTTGTTAGAAATACAACCATAATGAACTAAACTACCAATGCATCAAATTTACAGTAAGACCAAAGCACTCACATGTTAAAAAAGGTCCCAGTTTTCAGTCCTGCTTTTTGAGTTTAGATCCAGATTCAAACAGAAACATAAATCTTAGTCCTAGTCCATGGAAACAAATAAATTTCGAATACTCTACACCGAACTATTAATAGTGCTGCTGCATCTGTGTTTGTGCACCTTTCTCATGTTTGCAGATGATCCTAAATATCAAATGTAAAGTGATTAAGGCATGGAGACATCTCAACCAAGAGCAGCATATTAACTGCCTCTCAAGCACTCAGCCTGGTGAATGGGTTTCATTTTTGTACCCATTGCAGAACTCAATAACCATATCTTATGATCCTCTGTCCTCAAACTTTAATAAAGACACTGAAGACCAGAAAAGCTCGTAGAGAGTTCGAGCTCCTGCCAAGAATAATACCTTACTTTGCAAATTTAAGCAAAGTGATACAAATCTCAACCAATATCAAACTGATGATATATTTCCCTAAACAAAAAAGTATTATTTTGCTAACAGACAAGTAAAAGGGTGAAAAAAATGGCCATATATTTTGCCATAAAAGTACTCTCTGCTTTCCAGCCCCTTGAGCCATTTATCCTCGGCTAAAGACAAACAGACAACCACAGGTGGAACAGAACGGTGTAAATCATCATGTTCTTAAAGTTATATCCCCCTTCGCTGTGATCTTTTGTGACATCTTCTCTGCAGGGAAGAACCTGTAAAAATCTGTCGACCCCTTTAATATCCTCCCTGAAGACGGGGACAGTTACTACAGAGAGCTGCCTTTAACACCATCTGTGATTTTTCCATACATGTGTCAGAATAGGCTTTGGGAGTTGTGTGGAAAGGGGTGATAAAAGAGAGCTTGAGCATTTGCAGTTATGAAAGAAAATTGTAATCCTGTTCTTGAAAGTAGCCAAAGCTCCAACAGGACTTGAAAGAAGTCTGTTCATTTCCTGGACTCCACATCTGTCTCTCTGGGAAACACATTATCTTCCCACTTCCATGCTGCTAGACAGGAAATCGCGAGTTCAGTTTCAAAGAATTTGGATGTAACAAAAGAATATAGTTAAACTTGCACAACGTCTGCGCTTTGACATTAAAACATTGTCACTTATTTGATTCGACGTCTCAGGGAACTCGACTTTACCATGTGTGCCAGTGGGCTGTTTCCCTTTCCTGAAAGACTTATTTTGAAGGATACTGAGTTATTGTTCTGCAGAATATGCCCACACCTTCTCACTCAAAAATTAGACATACAGGCTACAGCAGACATATAATTCAAACCAGATGTTTACACGCACTGTACAAAAAGACAAACAGCATTTTTGGCACTGTCTTGATATTAAATCAGACAAAATATTTCCTGTTGTAGATCAGCTAGAATGACCAAAGGTATTTCAATTTGCTTGAAAAATGACAAAACATTGAAGCTGATGGTGATTTTTTTTTATTACTTGCCTGTAATGAGCAACCATATAATCCTGAAATAGGATACCAATGTATTTATGTAGCATTTCATTAATACAATTAGTATCCCTGATTAACCTTCTTATAAAATCTAGTATCTTGACCCATTTCTTTGAGCAGAATTGAAGCAATCGAATCAGATTTGCAAGCTGTGTTGAAGTGTACTTGTCCCTCATACAGGAAAAAACCTTTTCACCATGATGATGTCTCCCCTGTACTTTACACTTGGGGGTGTGGTGGTTCCCCCTTTTTCTACCAAATGTAACGATGTTAGTTATGACCACTTCAGCTTTAGTTTCATCTGAACATCTCTCCAAAATCAACATGTTTGTTCCTCTGTGCATTTGGAACTGTAATTTGACTTTAAAATAAATTTTGAGTAATGATTTCTGCCCAGCTCAGTGGCCTTTCATTGTATGTCTGACAAGACTTGTTTTACACACAGCTCTCTTTTGGATGTTGTCTTTGACTTTTCTTTACCTTGACGTCGTACAAAAAAGCGGTGTGTTCAGGGGATGCTTCTAATTAACCTCTCAGGAGCTTATCAAATAGTATCAATGCAGTGTATTGTTCGTCTATGTGAACCTCTGACTTTGATTTAGCGAAAAAACATAAATAAATAAAAAAATTATTCTGATAACACAAACTGACCTGAAACAGATGAAGATGAATCTAACTTAACATTAGATAATGATTTAAAAAAGATAATGTGCTTTAAACAATGAATGGAAGCATTTGGTTTCAACTGTGCAACCAAGCAGTTTCATTTTTACTCACTTTTTGTTGCTCTTTTGTATACATAGCTACTTCAAAATAGTACAAATGACTAATAAGTTGATGTTTACCTAAATATGTTCCAAATTACCAAAGCTTTCTGCAAATCCCTGGCTCTTTCAAAACCCATTTGTATCATTAAATATGACCTAGCACACAAGGTTGAATTGGATGGCTTGAAAAAACTTTTTTTTTTTTTGCTAAACATGTGCTTGTCATCTTGTATCTGCTGCACGTAATTATACACTAGGAAGGGAAAATAATTGCTTCCACATGTGATTGTAGCTATACAGCTCTTTTCTCCTCCCAGCAGTCAGTCATGCAGGGTGAAGGTGGCCTTGGCATGAACGTGAACTGCACTGTGTCTGAAGAAATGACACAGTGTGTTCCCCGTTCCTCTTTTCAGTCTCCCTCTGCACTGCAGACCTTTGTAGCTCAGACACGGTCGGTCTCGGTGTGCCAGGAGTCTGAGGGACTAATAAGAGCACATGGAATAAGACTCAGTGAAGCACAATGCACTGCTGTCTGCGCTTGTGTAAACAAGAGGCTCAGGATTGCGTAGGTGTGTTTTTCGTCGCTTCCTGAAAATGGTTCCACTCGTGTTTTGCTTTTGAGCGACCTTTATGAAAACTTTTGTGAAAATGAAACTGAGTGAGATGAAATTTGTGACTGATAAAGGCCCCTACTCCCACTACTTTTCTCACTAAACCATCTACACCGTTTTTGAACCTTTTATGTCAGAAATATTCTGTAGGATTTAACAGGAGAACAAATAAATCTGTTATTGGAAATATGAAAAAGCTGCAATAACCTGGTTGCATAACTGTGTGTACGTTTAAAGTAATGCTTTATCCTGTGAAATTACTTCAGTCTGAAAAAGGTTTTTTGTGCTTGTCATTTAGACATTTGCTCACTTCACCTTTTCTAAAGTTCTCGCAATCTGTCAGATTTTGAAGAAATGTCTTGTCCTGAGTCTTCCTGAGGTTAGAAAGTTTCTGTCAAACTAATTTCTGGACTCTAGGTAGGCAAATTTGGAAAAACTGGAGAAAAAAAAAACCCAAAAAAACTTGATTTTTCAACTCAATGTCTTTAGATGGAACTTAAAAAGTTTTATTTTAGGAAAAGTGTTTGCACACTTCATACTGCCCCCTGCAGTATGAAGGGAGAGAGGCCATCAACATGTTTAATTATAGGTGTGCTGTTCTTTTGGAGATGCTTAGTGTTGCTGTTATTATGCCAAACATGGATCTTGACTTTGTGGCACAAAAGTTTAGCTAGTTATAGCAAATTCTCCCATGAGCCTCTGTCTGCTAACCCTACTCCTGACAGCAGATTTACGTTGAATGCAGTAATTTGTTGCCACATATAAAACACCATAACATGATTTGTTGGAAATTCCTGCAGCTCATTCCCTCTAAATGCCGTTCTCCAACAACCTCCATGACCAATTTCAGTTTCGTGTCTCACTCAGTTTCAGAAAAAAAAAAACATTCAGTATTTGTCAGATACCAGAATCTTCTCATGAGTTCTAATGGAAGCAGATGAAGAAGATTCAGATGGAGTCATAAGATCTATTTTCTGAAGAGTTCCTCGCACGATATCCATTAGCAGTTGCAAAGTGGATTCTCTAAAAGAAAACATGAAAGACAGCAGTGAAAAAAGTGCCGAGAGCTTACACAGGGTTGTTATTGTGCAAAGCAAAGATGTATGTGCTGAGCCCTGTGACTGACTTAGTGTCAAGTATCGATGGAGGTGATTCATAGCTGCGTCTCTCTATACTTGGAAGTGTCTGGGAGTCTGTGAAACAATCACTGAGGTGAAACGAATAAGTAATCTGAAGCAGCTGCTGTGATTGACTGAAAGAGCAGCTGTAACTTCTGAAATTATCTGAAACTGAACTCATAGTTTAGACTTGGAGAAGTTATCAGTCAGACAGTGGGTTTGCGGGGGCTTTTATCGAGTACCCTTGCATAATACCGAATGACTTCTTAAGATGCTTTAACCACCCTGTTGTTTTAGGAATTATGTGTTCGTTCCCTGCACTTTATTCTCAGAAAACGTCTTCCACCATTAATCCTTCATCTTAATAGCCACGGTTTTCTAAAACGTGCAGCTTTATGTTACTGTGTCCACAACGCAAATGCTCCTGAGCGATTTTGCAGAGAATTATGGTGAAGAGATTCAGTAAGGTGAAAGGAATTTTTTTTTTAACTACAGCAATAATTTCCTGGTATTTCCAAAGAAATGGTACAACAAATCCCAATGAGCAGGTAGCATTTACTCCAGCTCACAGAAACACATAAGAGGACACGGAATATAAGCTGTCAGTGGTGTAAAAATAACAAACCCAAAACACAGTTCTTCTTAGAATAAATTTTGACTTTGAGCCAGAAACATTTGATGGCTGGTTTATATTCATTCCCTCTACTCTGTGTTAGGCAATTCCAGGAAATTCAAGTGTTTCATCCACCATGAAATGCCAATTTGGCTGAAGAGCACAGAGACTAAATATGGTACAGAATGTGGGTCATTTCATGAATCCATTGCCTTAGGTTCAGAACTACTCAAATATATATATATATACACACATTTTAAAAATCAGGCTACTTAATGCTGCAATTTAAAGTTTTGGAGCCCGTCCCATCTTTGGGCTGGGGTAAGATTTTGATAGATGCAGAAGATTTAATGAGGTGTTGGATCAGAGCCCTCTGACGTGCTGATGGACCGCTGTTACATAAACTCATCGGGTTAGACAGATCACAGCTTGTGACACTCTGAGTCCCACAGCGTAATGAGCACTTGAGGACTGAGCAAAAGGAGCAAGGTGTACTCATCATGGTCACCTCCAGCTGTTGCTGTAAAATCCTGGGTCCATCCCGCAAACGTGAGATTTCAAAAAGTTTCTGATGCAAGTTTTAATGTATGTATATTCTCAGTGCGATACTGTAATTTCTGAATCTTGCAAAGTTGTCGGGAAACTTGCATCAATCTCCAAGGGGGAATGGAAAATAAGTGGAGTGCTCTCTGGGCAATTTGCCTGTCCATCACAGGGCAACACGGGAAGATGCAAGATAAACAGTAATTCTCACTCTGACACATATGCCTAAGGGCGTGATTTATTCAGCTAGCAGTCATTTTATCACTCAAGGGCATTAGTAGTCTTCAAGCATTGAACTCTCAGAAAATTAGCTTGTTGCTTGTTCTGAGATCCAACAGTGGAGAAACAATAAAAAGCCACAGTAGAAGTTAGAGTGTTTAAAATACAAGTTAATTTGTGACCTATAGATGGCAAAAACCAAATCCTACCGAAGATTTGACACAGGGAGAAGTAAATTAGAAGAGTTGGTATTTTGGTAGGTTTGAAGATTTTTCCTACTTGGTTCTTGTGGATAATATTTGTTACACAAGAGTAGGTTCTTTAGAATGAATTGCCTTCTGTTTCATATTTTTGCTGTGTTCTTTGGGAATTGTTGGAGGGCGCACAGACAGGTAATAATTCCTGCAGCTGACCAGAACAACATGTGGAATCAGACTGACAAAACCTTTGCAGTAGTCACTTTGTGCAGCTCGTCCTCAACATCTTCTGCTAGACTCTAGGGGGCAGTGTAGGGCTCCTACAGCAACATGGCGTCCATAAACTGTGATGCATCGTTGTTGTTATTGCCCTTTTAGATTTTGGGAGGAGTTTAGCAGATTAACTTATAATGGCTTGTATAAATTGGATATATATTTATATATATGCAATGCATTTGGAAATCTTTAGGTCCAATTTTATATTCACTCATGTACATTTCCTAAAAGCACACTTTCTTCATTTTTTTATGGCCATGGTAAATCAGGAGCAGACTCTACCAACCAAAAGGTTCTCAATGCAATTTCTATGTGGAAATTTTTGCACACTGGTAAGTGCTGTGTTCAAATTTGAATTCATATAAAAAAAATTGCTTTATTAATTCCAGAGGGAAATTAAATGTTGTTGTAACTCATTAATATAGATTCTTCAAACAGTTATTGAAGATACTGATGGCTATACCTTCAATTATTTGTTGAATTCCTGCCAATACTGGTGCCAAGTGGACCTCGCGGATCCGTCAATCAGAAATTTAGCTGAAAGGACCTGACAAACCAGCAAAGTGTGGCTGGAGTCACAATGTTTTAACCTCAAGGTTGATGATGTCTTATAGGCAACATTGGTTCTCATCAGCATGAAGTGCAGATGGCTCCATCTCACACCACTTGCAAAGAAGACAATTCACAGACGGGAAAGGATAAATGCACCCGAGAGGCCAAGTGGAGATAATTAACTTGTATATATTACAAAAGATAAATACATACATTTATCCTTTGCAATGAAATGTAAACTGAGGAAACCGGGTATTTCAACAAATACTTTTTTCAAAACAGTTCAACGTGTTATTTGACAGTTTAGATTTTCTTTTTTTTTTTTTTTACTTTTAGAGGGTTAAATACTGTTAGCTTTTCATTTTTTGAACAGTTTGTCATCTTAACCTTCACTACAAGGCTATTACTTTTTAGCCTTGTCTGGGGAGAACAAAAAGAACCCATTGCCGTGAAAATGTTCTTCTTGGTTTGGCTATAGCTTGTACTGACTCATTGAGTTACATCCATACCACTCTTTTTAATGTGATTTACAACTGTACAGTACAAGAAATAAAGCTCAGACTGTGTGTAAGGGTCCTAGGATTTATTCATATCAGTATTACGAATAAAAATAGTCAAGGGATGCTGTCAGACACATTTGAGGTCTGGTTTTATCTCATCGCCAGCTGCACTGTTCACTGTCTGACCTCATCCACCGCACCGTGATGTGAGTCAGCCCTGCTTCTCCAGAAACTGATGTGGTTTGTTGGGATCTTGACTGCAGCCGCCAACCATGCATCAGGGGTCTGTGGGGGCCCTCTTTAAAGGATCATTCTGAAAATCCACCCGAGTGCCTGGGATGGAGCGCACGTCTATGTACAACAAAGAGCAGCCAGACGTAGAATAACCTCTAGATGTATGGAAACTATGAGTCACTTGCTGCTGTTTGTTGCTATAGACACTTGTGTTTGTGTTTGTTTGTAAAACCATGTGGTGACCCAGAAGACTTTCAAGAATGGAAGTGTCAAACATTTTTTGACAAATATTGTTTATTTTTTGGGGGCTCAAAGGCAGCAGCCAACCAACTGGCTTACCCTTTTATGACATAAAAATGAAATACAAACGTCATACAAAGGATGCAATACTTTAGGTAAGAATTTAGTCTCATCGCCTTCCCCAGACATGCCGACGACCTGGCCGCCTTGTGAGCCAGCCACTTGTCTGAAGCTGGTTAGCACGGCTTGTTAAGGTGTGAGTTCTGGAGCCCTCATTTCCTGCAAGAGCCCAACGATAGGAGAGGAAATCTGGGACATTTGGAAAAGGTGTTACATCTAATCCTCTGGAAGGGAGGTAAAAGAATTTCCCCAGTTCTTCACACTGTCTGAATGTAGAAATCACATTTTCAGAGAATCCCCTCAAGCGTGACCCCATATTTCTAAATATACCCTTTGCTCGGTTTGGTTTGACGTTTTGCTTGTTAACCTGGGATCCCGTGAATTAGGAGCTGCTCGTGATCAGGGAAATTGTGAAATAGCTTTGAGGAATCAGCAGCTGCCGCTAGGAGCCAAGAGTTTCCCCTGGTCACTCCTTCTCTGCATGGGGCAGTCTGAGGAAGGCTTAAAAGCAGGTTCAAGCCTCAGTGCTCCTCCCTTAACTACACTCCTACGATCTCCCCCGTCTTTCTTATTCACAAATCAAATACGTACACACAAAATAGTCAGCCGTTTAAGAAAGACTGGACATGTCAAGCTCAGCTTACTTCTAATCTAAAAAAAAAAAAGGAAACCAGTGCAAGATAAGCTTCTGCAGAGAACCTCCAGGTCTGAATCTGAAATGATTTTGTGGACATTCATCATTCTGCTCTCGCAGCTGTTATTAAACCTGTGCTTACATGCAGAGGCCCAGGCTTTGGGTGAGTGTTATCATTTCATTTTGTGTTTCATTGGTATTGCCAATAACAACTTAAATAGCTGGAGTAAATGCTTCCTTTGTAAAGCTTGTTTTTAAACGTGCTTAGTCTGAATTTCAACCCACAGAAACAAATAAAATACAGGCATCCTTTTTATTTGGAAGTTTTTAAATTCACTGTTATTATGCAATTTTCCCTAATATGTCAGAGAAGATTTACTCCACCACTCACTGCCTCTCCACACATTTGTTAGATTTAATGGGATAATGGTGAAGCAGACACTGTGAAAGCGAATATCATTTGCAGACCCGGAGAACATAAAGGCTCAGACGTTCTGAGTGACACTCACAAAGGTGTGAGAAAAATGCTAAATATTCCTGTCAACTGTTGAGACAGGATAATTCTTTGTGTTTCTGACAGGAAGTGGAAAACGAATAAAGGCAGATGAAAGTTTTCAAAACCATTCTATTGAAATCCTGCGAGCCAGAACTGTTTGATTAGTTCAGCTTTGAGGAGTTTCAGCTTTCTGGCTTGCGTTTATTTAAATGAATTCCTAGCTTGGTCAAACACACGGGAATAATCAGGGATGATCATTTTCTGAACTCCACACTCTCCACTCTCTCTTTGTCTGACACGCACTCAAAATCCAACATGCGTACATCACCAAAGTCCCAAACAAAAACAGACCTGCTGACCGTGAAATGTGTGCATTTCTTAGCTTTGTACTGATCACACCAGGTGATTGATGCCTCACCTTTCAAGCACTCATTAATCCCCACAATCCCGTGATGCCTGGCGTTATGTATACAACCGGTCCAAATTAATCAGTTGTCATTTCCCTTGCAAATTACAGCCTGCTTGACTGGAATTCACTGAGTGGTACCAATCTGAAACTATTACTCCAGTTTGATTTTAATAGGAATGATCGGTGCAATGGCTTTGCTGATTGCTGAAGTTGGTGAGTTTTGAAATTCCTCAGGAGGTACAAAGAATCTCTGATGGAAAATAAATAAATAAGTTGTGTAATGAGAAGGGAGAAGGAGTCCTTCATGCAGTGAAAGTATTTATTTTGTTTAGTTAGGTAGCATGATTAAAAAATATGGCTTTAGGATTGAATAGTAATCTGGGCCTAAGCTGTTGTTTGATTGATTTGAAATTGTTAAACAGTTTGATTGAGAAGAGAGGATTTAAGGATAGCCAGATATAACAACTAACCAGTAATTTTAGCTAACCAGCAGCAAAAAACGCTGTGTATTAAAATAAGAGGAGCAAATGCACAAAAATCTTCTAAATGTTGTTCACGTATAACCTTTACAGACAAGAAAAAAAATCTGTGACTAACTCACCACTTGTTGTTCCTGCTGACTTACAGGCTAACATTGTCACTGTAATACTGTAACACAGCTAGCTAGATGCTACAGGAAGTGAGTCTTGTACCTGGCTCTGTCAACAATGGAACAGATATTTAAAGAAACTTTGAAATAAGACTTTCTTTCCATTTGTACCACATGAAAACTGAATGTCAATAATAATTGCCAATACTGTTTTTTTAATTAGCTGTTTATAGTCCTAAGAAATCGCTAAGAAATGTTAGCGAGTTCTAGCTAACATGATAAAAGCTCCTTCTGCAATAAGTTTTTGCTGCCAGTTTTATTGTGAAGAAGGAACACCAAAGATTTTATAGGAAAATGCCTAATTATCATCATATTCATCCATTAGAACATCTTTGCTGAGCTCAATAATTTAACAAGCAAAAAAAAAAAAATAAAATAAAAATTATTAGCCTAAGACTTAAACCGCTTTTCCAAAAGTGACATCACTTTTTCAATGTTTGTTTTTAATTTTACAGAAGTGGAAACATGAAAAGCATAACATGAAAAGCACATATAAAAAATATAAAAATAAATAATAAGTGGTAATTGGCCTCTAGTTGTATGGCACTTTTTTCTGCTTCAACGATTTCAAACACTTTACACTTTAATCAGTCATTCTCCCACCCATACACACATTCACACACTAATTGTGGCAAGTTGCATTGTAGATATAGTAGATAAGCAATGCTAATGAATTAAAATCATTAAAAAATATATGTTGCAAAATGTGGGAGTATTACCCACTAATATCCATAAAAGTACTTTTACCCCGACTTCACATTTTTGCTTCCAAGCAAAAAGCATAAATGAGAGCCTTAAACCTCATTTATGAGGTTTCAGTCCATTTTCATTAGCCAGCATAGTAATTTCCTAATGAGATGTCAGACAGTCTATGTAAAGTATATTCCAATGCTGATGATTTATTTCCACCATTACACAAACAGTTTGACATCATTTAAAAACAAAACAGTGAAAAAAAAAATCTTTTTTTTTTCTTTTTTTTTTTTTTTGCACAAAAGCTCAAAAGCAAAGAATTAGGTAAGCAGCAAACCAAAGAATGTTTTTACCATTTGCTTCCTTAATAGTAAACTAACCGTATCTGATTTATGTGCTGCCTCTAAGGGTAGGACTTATCTCTGGATTGCTTTGTAGCTTTGAACTGATCTTCTTTTATGGAGCTTGAAATTTGAGGTTAATCAGGAGGGTGAAATGAGGTACTTTCTCTAGTTATCTTGAGAACGATACCATTGACCTTTAAATGCCTTCAGTCTGGAAGACTCATGAATAACATATCTTTGCATGTGGTGTATATATGTTTATAGTGTAGAGTTACTCTGAGGGCCTAGATGTTTCTTTGTTATTTTGTTTTGTGTGCTTCATCTGGTTTGACCATAAACACAGCTGCTGCACTTGGTTTTCATGCAAAAAGAAGCATAGATTTTCCTAAAACGTTATCAAAAAAATCATACATTTAGCAGCAGTCCCATTTGATTGCTTACATTTCTGTCCCATGAATTAGAAATATATGTTTCAAAGTAAAATAAAGAAGAATTTTCATTTGAGGGAGTCTTGCAAAAAAAAATTGGCCAGACTTGGAAACCATTTGGAAGTAATTTTGCCCCGTCTTAACGGATGCCCTTGCTGAGTGCTTTATGGTACTTGTGCATTCACAGTGTTTGCAGATGGTGGACTAAAGAATCAATGCCAATCCTTTTGTGGTCGTAACAACTCCCAAGTTACTTCATTAAAGGGAAATTCTAACCATGAAAATTAGTGGGGGAGGAGGTTTGTAATATTTTGTTCCTCTTCTGCGTTTGCCTTCCAAATTCTGCCATGCTTCTGACCTTACATTTACTCAAATAAATATTCCAGATCTCAGTCACCTTTATTAAAATAAGGCTTGAGTCCACAGCTTTGATTTACATCAAGCCCTATTTTTATGTGGTTTTTCGGATCCTACCAAGTTTGCACAAAAATCTCCAAGACCAACAAGCACTCGGTCATCATCAACACATTCTTGTCGACTCAAAGCGTGTTTACACCCGAGTGTGGCTGCAGGTAGCAAAATATTCATACCTCATCATTCACTGCTTGTGTGATTCATTTCTCTTTTCCTGTCAGCAGTCTACAATCTGCTCACCTCGCCTGACTGCTTGCCAGACCTGCTGCAGGGAGGTTTGGCTGAACAAGGGGTGAACGAGGCTTTCATCTTAACCACCTTCAAGCTGCAGCCCAAGACTGGAACCACACTGTTTGGCTTGTTCAACCCAAGGGACAACAGCAAGTATTTTGAGTTCACCGTAATGAGGAAGCTCAATCGGGGTAAGTAGACAAGAAACAGGAGTTGGTACTGTAAAGATGCGCCAATCAATAGTTTTTGTATAAATATCTACATTTTTTTGGAATTCTTCAGCATCAGTAATTCTCAAAATTTGTATCTTTTGACCCGCATTTTTTAACAGTGCAACTCTCAGTTGAATGCTATTTCACAACTGTTCAAATACAACAAGGTGTAAATGCAAGACAAAAACAATCAACAGTCAAAATTGTGTTTACAGAAGAAAACTTGTGTTACTTTGTTTGGTATGTGAAGAGATTCTCAAGACGCTACACTTTTTATGTTTACATCTAAAAGACATTAACCTTCTGTCAAAATAACCTTAATTTTAACCTGCATTTGGCAAGAGGAGCATATTTTGATAATTTTTAGCATAAATAAAGTGGAAGAAAATATCAAACATTAAGGCAGGATAACATAATTTAAATGTTGGCATGTTACTGTGGTATTGTGGAAGTAAATGCTCTTATATTTTCCCTCTTAATTTCCTGTCTCCTACATGGTTGTAACTTCTCGAAGCTGTGTTACGTTACTTGCGGACTGACAAGAGAATGAGCTCTGTTAGCTTCAACAACCTTGTGCTGGCGGACGGCCAGCAGCACCGGCTGTTGTTCCACCTGAAGGGTCTGCAGCAGCAGGGGCCAGGCGCAGTGGAGCTACATCTGGACTGCAGGCTGGTTGAGACAGTCCGGGATCTTCCTGCTGCCTTCCAGGGTTTGCCAGCGGGGTACGGCATGGTGGAGCTAAAGACAATGCAAGCCAGGGATCAGGTAACATGTTCCCTACAATAACTCCACACTAAGAGCCCAACTTTCTGTCTCTAACATGTTCAAAGACAGAGACACAAAGCATAATGTTTTGTGTTGCTCTAACAGGAGAGCTTAGACGAGCTGAAACTGGTGGTTGGGGACTCATTTGAGAATGTTGCATCATTGCAAGACTGTCATTTTCAGCAAAGAGATTCGGTTCAAACTTTAGGTAAGAATCTATTTGGTGAGTAATTGCTCATTGAGATGGCTGAATACGTCCCCTGGCAACATCCCTAGTCATAAAAACAACATCCAGAATTGAGTTAATGAGGATATCCCCCACTGTTGTTCCAGTTAAGCAACATACCATTCCCTTTCTTGTAGGGGTCAACACAAAGCAGCTGTCAAATCAAATGCTGGAGTTAACAAAGGTGATAAACGAGCTTAAAGACGTTCTCATCCAGCAGGTAACTTACTTCAAACAGTTTTTCTGACTCTTCTCCATCCCTTCCTCTTCGGCACTGACCTTCCGACCGGACAATCTCTTTCAGGTTAAGGAAACATCTTTTCTCCGAAACACTATTTCAGAGTGTCAGGCTTGTGGTAAGAACACTTTCTTGTTTCAGTTTCATTCTCCAACAACAAATATGATGTGAAACAACTGTGTTTTGATTGCGATTTCAAGGTCTGGGTGGAACAGAGGTGGTGAAACCGAGATGTGCTCCTGGTGTCTGTTTCCGTGATGATATGTGTATTGAGACAGCAAATGGTGTGGAGTGTGCTCCCTGTCCTGATGGGTACACTGGAGATGGCTTCAACTGTGATGATGTTGATGAGGTGAAGTTTAACTCAATGGTTTGTTTGTCCTTCTTCCTATACATAAATCAGTTAAGTAACAATAAATATTGGGCATATTTATCAGGAGGGACATATTATTTCAGCTGCCATATACGCACACCTGTTATTTTTTGGTTCTGATCATGTTACATGTAGTAGCTTTAGATTTCTGTCTAAATACCTTAATTCTGTTAAACTAGAATTGTTACACCACTCAGCATACTATAATGTCTTCCTTTCATTCTGATGGTGTAGATACAATGACACAGGAAAACAACATTTATGCATACTTTTCTAAGCATTAGACATTATAATAAAGACAGCATATATATGTTTTTGCACATAACAAAAGTTTTTGCTGCATGAACACAGCAAAAACTTTAGCTGCACAAGTTTATGCATCTAAGGTTTACCACTGCGTTCAAATTGTCACAACTATTACTTCTGGATGCATGAAGCTGAGGGTGAAACTGACTGGATGATCTACTTTTTGATCAACTGGACAAACAAATGTCAGCTCACTACAGGATACTCATAAAGTCCTGAAAACCCATACCCTGTCAGTCACAAGATCCTGAAGTATGAAAAAGAAATGAATAAAAACCAGATGGTGTTGTCACTGCTTATGTGACAACACCACTGAATTCCACACCACTGACTCCTATTCAGAAATGAAAACCACTAACAGGGATGTCCATTAAATCAAAGCAAACACATTGGTCTTGCAGAATATTGGGGGTTTTTTGTTGTTGTTTTTTTTATTGCTGTTTTCTTGCATCATGAGTGATTTCCCATACCTCTTAGAATTCATTCTAACTTTTTTGGCCATATTGGGGAACTTTTAGAAGCAGGTGCAAACAGAACCTGTCAGAGGGGCCATCAATAAGAGGCATAGGGTCTGATGACACTTCAAGGGCCTGGACATGGCATAGAGGTAAAAGTGCTGGAAAGAGATAGCAGTTCGTAAATCTTCTGAACATAAGTACAAGAAGGTGTGTGTGTTTCTCTGTTTGTACTGGCCCATTTCAGAGGGCTGGCCCCTTCAGCCTCTCCCGCTCACCCACCCTTTCATTAGCAAAAAGGTCACCAGGTCCAGAAACTTTTAGAGAGAAGCCCTGTGAGGTACACATACATTTCTGCTTCTTCAGCAGAGCTCATGTCCTCCTTTTCTGCAGTGCCAGTTTAACCCCTGCTTTCCTGGAGTGAAGTGCGTTAACACCGCCCCTGGCTTCCGCTGCGACGCCTGCCCGCTGGGTTACGTCGGCCTGCCAGTGGAGGGCGTGGGCATTTTGTTCGCTCAAACCAACAAACAGGTATGAGTTGCATTTTTAGTCTTTCATGTATTGAGTTAAAAACCTCTGACTCACCCACTCATACCTTGGATACACAGACTTTGATATGGTGATTACACTGAAATATAAATATTAACACCATAGCTCCTGAGGAACTTGTAGTAGTCCATAAAGCCACTGAAGACGGCTGAGAAAAAAGTGAGCTGAGTGATGCCTTGAGGAACCCCTTATGCAATCTTTGTTTGGTCAAATTTGAAGTTAAAAACCAACATAATATGAGACTTTCAAATCTGTTTATAAAAATTTTATGCTCGAGTCAAATCAGTGTTAAGTCATGACTCATTTAAAACTTATTCCACAAGCCTGTAATTTATTTTATTTTTGAAGCATTGAGGTTAAAAGATGTTTAAAAGATGTTCAATCACTGCAAGAGTTTGTAGAAGATTTTGCACACAACAAGCAAACTTCCTGTAATTTCATATGATGTCAGTTTAAAACAGTATGTCTTTATAACACAGAAAAGAAAAAATTGTATTAGCCATGTGTCAGTTTAAGACTGAACCTCTACCTGATCAGTGCATATTATTTGCAGCTAATGAGGCTGTTTCCAGTGTAAGGTCAGACAAGTCTTGATTTATAACAAGTCTGAAGGACTACCAACCAGTGTTGTTTTTAAGTGAATTTTAAATGCAGCCATAATGTAATATACCTGTGGAGTTCAAATATTTACAATATTCTACATTTTAATTATTAACTCTGTAATTTGTTATTCACCGACTCCACATAGGGGAATGCTTTTTGCTGTCGGGGGCATTTTTAAACAGATTCATTACTGAAACAATGCGTTTTGTAGAATTTGTCACAAAGCCAAACACTGTAATTCATTTTGGACTCATTTGCTCCTTTCTACCCATTTCAGGTCTGCGATGACATTGATGAATGCAAAGGACCCGACAACGGTGGCTGTACTGCAAACTCAATCTGTCACAACTCTGTGGTAAGAATACACTCCAACCAACACATGCGGATCTATATTCTTCTCATTTTAATTTGCATTCCTTTTCCAAGTCATTCACAGCTGCTCTGATTCCTCCCACAGGGCTCCTTTTACTGTGGCAGCTGTAAGACTGGATTCACAGGAGATCAGGTGAGGGGCTGTGAGCCAGAGCTCAGCTGTGGAAACAGCCTGACCAACCCCTGCGACATCAACGCCGAGTGCATTCGAGAAAGAGATGGCACTATTTCTTGTCAGGTACGATTTGAGCCCACATTTCTGCACTCTGGTGTCTGACTTGGTGGCATATTTGGTGCTCTTTCTGAAAGGTGTTTCATTTGCTTTCTCAGTGTGGAATTGGCTGGGCGGGCAACGGATACCTGTGCGGGAAAGACACTGACATTGATGGATACCCGGATGAAAAGCTCAAGTGCAAGGACGCAAACTGTAGAAAGGTACGCAGAGTGGATGTCTGTCGAAAGTGACATTAAGGAACTCTATCTAACTTTCTTGTCTCTGCAGGATAATTGCATCTTTGTTCCTAACTCTGGTCAAGAGGACGCTGACAGGGATGGCCAGGGAGACGCCTGTGATGACGATGCAGATGGTGACGGTATTCCCAATGAGCAGGTCAGTCAAAATCTGACTGGATCAGTATTATCAGTATTTTTTTTTTTTAAATCATTAATAAAGTTCTTTGCCAAAGTGTTCTCTTAAACGTTTTGCATTTTGTTACTTTACAATCAGAAACGTCGAAGTCATGCACTAATCTGAAGTAGCTCTTAAGTCAAATAAAACAGGGGCAGTAACAGGATTTAATCTAATGCGTTTATATTAGACATTAGACATTAGAACCTGGCTCCAAATGGCCAAGTCAAGATAAAGTTCCAAATCTTTCAAATGAGTGTTCACAGAAGTCCTCCACCCAGCACTGGCTAAGATTGTGTGCCGTTTCGCAAAGACTTAAATGTAAAGAAGATCAAAATTGATAAGGACATACAACATCTGACTTACAACACACACCACAATTTTACAGTTGTATTGTTTTTATAATCCAGCAGAAACTTTATATTGTTTAATTTCATAAAATTCCAACACAATTAAATCCTCGTGGCTGTAACCTGCAAAATGTGAAAATTTTCAAGGGGTGGAAATTCCTTTGAGAGACACTTTGGATCAGACGTCCATGTCTCCTGCATGTCTTAGGACAACTGCCGGTTGAAGCCCAACGTGGATCAGAGGAACAGTGATGCAGACAGCCACGGCGATGCCTGTGACAACTGTCGCATGGTGAACAACCCCGACCAGCGGGACACTGACGGGGATGGCAAAGGCGATGCCTGCGACGATGACATGGACGGAGACGGTATGAAGAAAAATTACATCACCAACACTGACGTTTGCGTTATATAACCAACATCACTGAAGGCTCTTAAAGTTATCTGCACCGTCTTCCATGTTTCCACGTAAATGTTTCTTACGTTAATTGATGAAGAAAAAAAAGGAGACAAGCAGATGAGCTTCTCCCACATCCCTCTAAATCACGTTGTCTCAATGCATCACCAGAGACTACTGTGATGGGATTCATAAGCAAGCACAGGCAGAAGAGGACTGAAAATGGGGGGGAGAAAAATAAGTCAAATCCAATCTCAGGCTGACCTAAGAGCAAAAACACGCTTTGATCATTCACTGGTATGATTACACCTCAAAAAAACCCTGCAGGACAGAAGATAGCTTGTCTTCCTCCACTGCTGTTTGAGCTGCTTGACCTTTCTAGGTTTGTAGTGCAGCTACTGCCTCCATGCGATGAATAAAAATACAATCAGGGCGCAAACTGAATGAACGCGTACAGCAAGTACAACAGTGCCCCCAAGCGGTCAATGCACAAAGAACAGGGTATGAACAGTTCAAAACATGAATTATTTTTAGTCGTCTGTCCATTTTTCTCTTTGACTCATCAATATAGTTTTCCACCTTAATAACTGCATTAGTGAAATCCATTCAATCCATAAATTATTGCATTTTTGTGCTAAAGCTCATAAAAAAGGTTTTTTTCTTTTAACATATTTATGACAAGAATTCAACTATCCACTGTGTGTGTTGTGTGAATAGGGGTGAGAAATTTTCTGGACAACTGCCAGCGTGTCCAGAACAGAGACCAGCTGGACCGGGATGGAGACGGCGTGGGAGATGCTTGCGACAGCTGCCCTGACATCCCCAATCCAAACCAGGTTGAGCAAAGTCAGATAAATATAACCCCCAGAGCAACTAACTCTGCACATATACACACACACACACACACGCACACCCACACACACACACAAATGCCTGTAATGTCAAGGTCATCTCATAAAAGCATAGCATATGTTGTTATATTACAGCCTTGCACTTTAATGTATTTTATAAGTATTTTATGTGATAGACCACCAGAAAGTAACAGTGGAATAAAAATGATATATGAGTTACAACATTTTTACATTAGTGCAGATAAACTGAGCTCCTGTCTCTCTGAAAATCCAGTGCGACCAATTTATTTCAGATACCAGGCAGATAGTTATGTATTCCACTAACTGAGTGTAATCATCTCAGTACAAATACAATTTTTTATGTGATGACCTCTACTGTCAATGCGCAATACTGATGGAAATATACCCCAAAGGATTTGCAACTATCAATGCTGTCAAAGTTTTTCCACAACTTATTCTGCAAAGGATTGGCTCAGAATGGCTGACACAAATCCATGCCACAATTTGCTAATTATTAATTGAAAAAAACGTTGTCAAACGTGAAATCATGCATCATTTCCCTGCCACTTCACTGCTGCGCACCACTTCATGTTGGTCTATCTTATTAAGTACTACCGAAATGCATGAAAAGGTATTGTGTAACGTGTTGAATTAAACCCCTTCCTTTTCCCTTTCAGTCTGACGTTGATAATGACCTGGTTGGAGACTCGTGCGACACAAACCAAGACAGGTAAAAAAAAAAAACATCACCCTGTGTGTTTCTGTGAGGTTTATTATTGTTAATGCCATGTTTCTGTGTCACTTCCCCTGTAGCGATGGCGATGGTCACCAGGATACCAAGGACAATTGTCCACTAGTGATTAACAGCTCACAGCTGGACACTGACAAAGACGGGGTGGGAGACGAATGTGACGACGATGATGACAATGATGGGATCCCAGATACTCTACCGCCAGGACCAGACAACTGCAGGCTGGTGCCCAACCCCGAACAGATCGATGACAACAGTGAGCTTAAGCAGATGAGAATTATCTGCACCTCGCAGTAAAATTTGTGCAATCACTAAATTGTTCTGCAGTGCTAAAACCTTCATTTCTGTTCAAGACAAATTTAACTCAGTGTGCATATTCTCTGTGACATGTAGCTGGCTGCCTTTTTTTTTTTTTTGTTCTTTCCTCTGTGCTCCAGTATTACACCCACGCAGATCAAGCGCTGGCAGCCTCGAGCAGATTAAGCTGCGATTTAGGGGGGAGTAAGAGCACACTTTTTGCGCTTGAAATATTTGCCAATTTCATAAGTCGCTGTGACATTAGTCTCGTTAAATGGTCTTCGAGAGAGGCTGAGTGTCTGTTAAAATTAAGTGGGTCGACAATGTTTTGATGGGAAAGTTCAGAAGTGCATCGCAGACAGAAACTTTCAAGATGTTTCACAGGGTCTGATGATGACTTTTATTTGATTCACCAGCTGACCCTAGCATTTTAGCTATTGCTTTTAGTTCTTTACCATGTGTTTTTTTTTTTTTACCAGCTTTAGTCTCACCAACAATCACTTTGCGGAGTGCTGAACCTTTTTAATTGTTTTGGTGTCAGAGCAACTGCATCAACAATGCTTTTTTTAATGCATTAATGCCCCTTGAGCTTTTTCATATTTTGTCTCATTAGGGACACAAAATTCAGTGTCTTTTATTGTGATTTTAAAGCAACGATGAACATGAAATAGAGCATAATTGTAGAGTTGAAGGAAACAAGTGATCAGAAGACACTCACCAAACGTTAACTTTTTTGTGAAATACTTTTTGCTCAGTTAACACCAGTCAAATATGAACAAATTCCCAGAGCAAGGAAAGTAATGGCCAAGCTCACCCTGAGGATGGTGAAGAAAAAGGTTGTGGTCATTTTAGCTTAATTTCCTTCCCCTCTGATGTTCATCAGATGACGGCGTTGGAGATATCTGCGAGTCCGACTTTGACCAGGACAAAGTGATTGACCGGATTGACAATTGCCCTGAGAACGCAGAGGTCACCCTGACAGACTTCAGGGCCTACCAGACAGTGGTGCTGGACCCTGAGGGAGATGCACAGATCGACCCCAACTGGGTTGTCCTCAACCAGGTTAGATTATTACCATCTGAGAGTCTTAATGTGGTCTAAGTTAAAGCATGATCATGGTTAGATATATTAATTAATATGTGGATATGGAAGGGAATGGATTGTAGTGAAGGATTTGCAAAATGTTGACAGCTCTATTTTTTATGCTCTTTCTTTTACACTTTTGACTTCTTTATTTGAAATTTCATAATCTTTTCTGTATACAAAACTGGCCCCAAAGCCGCTCTATCTATCAGCTCAGCTACTGAAATATAAACTAAGGATTCAGGAGTTTTGTTATGATCTGGTGATGCCAAACCTAAATTCCAAAAGGAAACACAAACAAGTGTTTACTAGAAATCTGAAGATTTTTTGATTTTTTTTTGTCATCACTAAGAGTAAAAACAATATCTTAATATAAAAGAAAAAATGACAATCAGAAGAACATTTAAGTTTTGGTTAAATCCAGAATTAAATCTGACACTAAGCTTGGTTGTGGAGCAGAGACTTTCTCTTAGTCTGACAAGTTTTGCTCGATGAAGTGGAAAAATATTGCCAAGTCAATTATGCGGGATGCTGACAGACAGAAAAATTAACGCTCAATCTGAGACCAATAGTCCTCTAACAAAATATTAGTAAAATAGTTTGTAGACTAATGAAGATGGGGGTTTTTTCTGGCGTTATTTTTCAATATTTTTCTTTGTGACAGTTTTGTTTGTTTTTGTCTAATTGCACATGATAAATGTCACAAAAGGCTTAAAGAGTTATCGGGTGTCTATACACTTAATATATATGTTGTATACTGTCTTACGATTCCTTATAACATTACTGTATATTAAAAGGACGCTCATCTGACCACATAAATCAAAATACGTTCAGTTTCATTGCTGAGTTTGTTTTAATTTCATGATTTTAGATTTAAAAAAAAAACAACTTATTATTAAGACGTATAAAACTCCCAAAGTGTCTAATCATCATATGTGCCTTGTTTCTAAACAGGGAATGGAAATAGTTCAGACCATGAACAGTGACCCGGGACTTGCTGTTGGTAGGATCCACGTTCCTTAGTCAATGACAAGTCAGCTTTTCTGAACAAAATCCCATCTGAACATGCATGTTCTTGTGTCAGGATACACTGCTTTCAGTGGTGTCGACTTTGAGGGGACTTTTCACGTGAACACGGTTACCGACGACGACTATGCCGGCTTCATCTTTGGCTACCAGGACTCGTCGTCCTTCTATGTGGTGATGTGGAAGCAGACTGAGCAGACCTACTGGCAGGCGACCCCTTTCAGAGCTGTGGCCGAGCCAGGCATCCAGCTTAAGGTGAAAGCAGGAGGGATTTTCCATAGCAGCAGTAGAGCATTGGCACTGTCAGCTTGTCTAAAACATGTTTCTGGTGCTTTTATCATTTTGGTTTGTCTGTGTTTTAGGCTGTAAAGTCCAGGTCGGGCCCTGGGGAACACTTGAGAAACTCCCTGTGGCACACAGGAGACACCAACGACCAGGTGCGTCTGCTGTGGAAGGACCCGAGGAACGTTGGCTGGAAGGATAAAGTTTCCTACCGCTGGTATTTGCAGCACCGTCCACAGGTCGGATATATCAGGTATGATGAGCACGTTCTGGTTTTGTAAAAGAAGTCTTTAAAATTTTACTTCTTCCTAAGAGAAACAAAAGAATACTCTGCGCATGATAAAGCTCTTTTCATGTCCAAGCAGGAGAAGTAATGTCGTGTTGCGAGTTATCTGAACAGAAATTTAAATGGAGTTCTCATGTTGACTTCCAAGTCAACATGAGAGGAATTTCATCAAAGACAGGAGCGACAACATTTCCCCTTTTTTCTCTCGCTCAGAGTGAGGTTTTACGAGGGAACTCAGCTGGTTGCAGATTCTGGTGTGACTATCGACACAACCATGAGAGGAGGGCGACTCGGCGTGTTCTGCTTCTCACAAGAAAACATCATCTGGTCCAATCTGAAATATCGCTGCAACGGTACAACAATACAAACACACTTCTACATTGTTGCTTTCTGTAAGTTTATGTAATAATACACCCACAGTCACTATGCAGTAAGGCAATGTATAAAATTATATCTTTAAAAATGCATTAAAAAAAACACTTTTTTTAATGCTTCCAGACTTTTTTAATGTCCAAATATAGTTTTTTTAATGTCTAAATGAAAAATATTCAAGGCGCTATTTACGTTCAATAAATATGTAATTATACATGTACACACAACTTAAATTCTTGTCAAGTTGATTAGATATGTGAGTTATTGACTGAGAAGGTCCAGGTAATTAGCTCTTCATTCAATAGCAAAAAGTAATTAGGCCACATTTCAATAATATATCACACTTAAATGTCAGATTTTATACAGTAGATAATACAAAATAGTCACACCTAGTACACAATGTCAGCTGTTGTACAAAGCTATCTAAGGAAGCCCCGCAGATTCCAATGAGGCGTTAACTTTCAATGGTTGAACTGCGCAGTTTTTTTTTATTTTCTACATGGTTTCATAACGAGCACTGACACTTCACTCATCAGTCTCAGCATACACTTTCCTGTGAGCTGTGTCTGAGAAAGTGTCTGATCTTGGTTCAAAAAGACTATTTTAAGCCCCCCTCATGATCTGTGCTCTAACACTTCCCACAGACACCATCCCAGAGGATTTCCAGGAGTTCAGCGCTCAACACACTGTTGACTCAATCTAAAGTCAAGACTTTAAGATGACTCCAGATCCACAAGGAGGGCGTCTCTGTGTGGGTGCATCTGTATGCATGTGAGCGTGGTGACTTGTGTGTGTCTATCGTTTTTTTGTGTGGGCGTGTGTGTTTGTGTGTTTTTTTTAACTGTGTTACAGATACAGAAACATATATGACTACAATTTTGTGCTGTATGATTTATTGCTGTGCCCTTTTATTCAAATGTGGTCTCTCTAATCCTCTTTACAAAGGCCTCAGTTAAGAAAAGATAAGCGTTGTTTGTGTTTTTAAGTATTATGAAGTTTACACTTTATGCAACAAATATCAGAAGAACAGAAACACTCTCCAGATAATACCTAAAGCTGTTCTTTTTTGGGAGAAAATATAAAATAAGCAGTTGAGCCACATTAGCAACCTGCATCATTTGATAAAAAAATATGTATCAACCATTTTCAACCACAAACATCCTGTATGTTTTTCAAATATATATTTCAAATATAGCTTTGTCTCCAGGGGATGGAAAGTGTAACTTGTGGTTGTGCAGGAATTTCCCATATGATAGACATTTTTTTCTTTGGTCTCTCTTATCAAAATGTCAAAATTTTAACCGACACTCAGCAGTTTGCAAGTTCCTTCATAACAAAAAGGGGAAGAAATTGTCTTGGGGGGAAAGGTCAATCTGTCAATAAAGTACCTTGTTTTAAGAAGATGGCGTTCAGTTTTCTGCTTCTGTTAAAAAAAAATAATCTTGTGTGCATTAGTTGTTCCCCTGATTAGCCTTTGCTGCACTTTGTTCATTCTGAAATGACTGCTGTCTTCTTTGTCCTTCACTCAGACATTCACACATACAAATCAACAACGCACAAGAAAATGTTACCTGGAATGAACAGAGACTGTAAAACAACACATACCATTTTTCTAAATTAATGCCATTAAAACCCATTAAAGTTTTTGTGATTAGGTTGTTAGGATTGACAAAATAGTTTCTAACAAAGTTAGTTCTACTAATTTGCTGCTTTGCCTTAATGTTCAGTGGAACATTTAAAGAAATTGCACGTCTGACTCCGCCATCAACCAAACAAACCAACAATCCAGCCACATTGGAATTATGCAATGTGGGTGGATCATGCACATTATAACAAGTTTTGGTCAGTATCTTATATATAATATACTCTAAATATGAACTCCATAATGTCTGCATTAACAATTCTAGAGCTAGCGATTTAGTAAAACGCACAACTTGTTTGCTTCTTTCTTCCTCCAAAGAATAAGTTTACTCACACCAAAGGGTAATTTTTTTTTCTCTAATATTTTCAGTGTTTTCTAGAACTTTTTATACTTCATTACCATGAAACTAGGTTACTGACCAGTTAATAAAAAACTTTACTTCATAGAGCAGAGCTTTATTCCCAGTAGGACTGTGGAAACAATAACCACTGCACTGCTTAGTCAGGAAATCTTTTTATAGCTGATCATCTGCAGCATGGGCCACCTTTGTTCTCAGGAATCTTACAGAAAACAAGCAACAACACAGCATCTCAAATTTAGCTGATGGCTGAAAGATCTGCATTCACATCGTTAACAAAGAAAAGGTAAGAAAATTGTCTGATCTGGTTTTCGACACGACACTAACAGATCTCAGATGCACGTTCTTTTTCCTGATATAAGGTTTTAGTTGCCAATAACACAAACTACTTCTAGTACTGTGAAAAATATTTCCCCTCCTAAGTAGGAGCAAATTTATTTATTTTATTTTGTTAAACTTGAATGCTTAAGATTATTATAAAAATGTTGTCATTAGGATTAGCTACATTTATTGAGAGGAAAAAAGCCTTTAGAAAACAATAAGATCTGTGTGAAAAAAATAACTGAACCCTTTGCAATAACACTTTTGTAGAAATGTTTTATTTCAACCCCATTTTGCAGGGTTTTTGAGCACAAACTACATCTCAGTCAGGATGTAAGAGCCGATTTTGACTCAAAATGCTGCGTTTTGTGTAATTATTTGAGTCTTTTAAAAGTGACTTAATGTAAATAAACAGATGACTAGGAATTCTCCTTACCATGCCTGAACATAAATATATACAAACACTAATAACTTTACAGTCTCAATTTAATAGTAGAACTATGATACGCTGCTTTCTAGATAACAGTCCGTCAGAGCGACTTATGATCATAGCAGTTTTATCATCTTTCAGTTTTGTTGTTCAGAGTTCTGTTGAAAAGCTGCTATATTTGTTGACTCTGGATGTTTTGTCACAGAACAAAAGAGTTGCACATCAAGAGGTTCACTGCTCCCTGAACAGCAACAATAACAAAAAAAAGAAAGAAAAGGAAAGTTTTTGTGCAGAGATCCGTGGCTCAGGGTGTAGCAGTGGGAAGCTTCCTCACAAAACTGCTTTGATCGTTCCTTCAAAATAAATTAAAAGATGCATTAAAAAACCAAAAATAGGACAGAAAGGACTGAAGGAAATCAATGCGGCAGACGGGGGAGGGGGCACAGGTTCAGATCCCTGCTCTCTCTTCTCTCCTGGAGTCATTTCAACTTCAGGGAGCAAAAAAGGAATCAACTTCACACAGATTCAGTTTGTGAGGGATGCATGGCACAGATTAGAGAGCTTGAAAAACTGCTGGATATCTATCTATCTGTCTCTCTTTGTCTGTCCATCTGCATGCTTTAATTCCTTCCTTTCTTTAACCGTTTGCACTTCTTCTAACCCAATTACTAATTTTATTTGGATGTTTATAGGAGACTTGAGCCCCATGGCAACTAGAGAAGCAGCAGAGGTCCACAGCTTAAGGGATACTTGAATATGTTGATAGGAAAAGCAATAAGTTATAAGGTCATAATGGTAAAATGGTGGGAAGAAAATCTTTGTTTATAGAAAAACATTGGGAGTCCTATTCACAGTTTGCCACAAGGAGACACAGAAAACACTTGGGATACTGTGCTGAACTTTTTGATCAATTTCTTGACCATCAGGGACAGGAAAGCTGGTCAGATGGAAGTAAAGCTGCTAGAGACTTGATAATGAAGCGGAGATTCAGGAAGTCTATGACCCTAAACATAGATGAAAGCATTACAATTAAATACCTCAAAGGGGATTCTGCAAATTATGGACTTGAGCTTACTGTATCTCTGTATTTGTATTATTCATCATTTTAAAGAGAAATGTTGACAAGCACCAGACCCAGCAACCAACTTTCAGCAGAGCCTTCGGGTCGTTGCCCCAGAGCTGTCAGGTTTTTCACAGGAGACATGCGACAGTGTGGACAGTGGGTGAAAAGTAGGTGGTATTCAGTCTGATTACATTTTTATTTTTTTTTAACTCTGCTTAATATTTTAATCAACAGAAGTTTTGACTTTCTTGTCTGACAGGGCAGGTTCTGATAATCCAGCTGCTGGACGGTATTTTACGAGGCACGGCTCAGGTCATGTTTGTCAGCAACCCTGTCAGTGGACTTTTCATTTTGACTGGCCTGTTCCTGCAGAACCCCTGGTGGGCTCTAAACTCCCTGCTGGGAACTTTTGTCTCCACTGTGTCGGCTTTACTCCTCAGACAAAACAGGTCAGGTGGCTCCATTTTGACTTTTTCAAAAAAAAAGCCCCAAAAAAAAGATTGATGCTATTCTACAGAATGATTGTGTTTCTCCTCTAATTAGCTTCAGACTCAGTGAGATTATATTTCTCATATAACTGCTTTATACTCATGTTGGCTTCATGTTTACGCCTCACCTCAGGGAAGCGATATTTGCAGGGCTTCATGGATACAACGGGACTTTGGTTGGTATGCTGATGGCCGCATTCTCCTCCAAGGGAAACTGGTACTGGTGGCTTCTGTTCCCAAATGTGTTCATGTCCATGTTGTGGTGAGTCAAAGAAAAAAAAAAAAAAAAGAGATTTCCTGCAGATTGAAAATGGAAAGTGTCAGGAAAAATATTCCAAAAACCCCCTTGGTTGCAATTCTAGGAGTAATACCCGATGGAATAGACAGAATGGCTGATAGATATCTCCTAAGAATTTTGCTGACTGCAGCATTGAAGTGTATAACTATCAGATGGCTGAAAGCATCACCTCCAACATACAACATATGGATTCAGAAAGTTTGGGACATTTATTTGATGGAAAAAATCACATATTCCTTAAGGCTCCAAGAAGCTACTGTTAATACGAGATGGAAGTCTGTTACACCGCTACTAATCCAATGATGTAATTGGTGAATCACCCTCCTGCACTTGTTTGCTCTGCTGGACCAACCTAAAATGCCGTGGCACCTAAGACTATGTGGACCACTTTATCTCTAGGAGGATCTAACTGTAAGCTTGCATTATTTTTATTTGCGATTTTTGTGTGTTGTTTTTGTTTAGATGTTTTGTATTCACTCTCACACCTGATAAGAATACTTATTACCTCACCTTCCGATGCCACGTTTAATGTAACTGGTAAATGTCAATATGAGTCGGAAGTTTGTATTCATGTTTGTATGTTGTTATTAAAAAAATAAATAAAAATAAAGTTCAAAAAAAAAAAAAGAAAATGGAAAGTGGATAAAGTAAGAAGGAGCAACTTTGTACATTGTTTCTGCTGTTGAGAGTTTTACATAAAGTTTCATCTTGAAACAACTTCCTTCACACTTGTTAAAGACAAGTAGAAATGTTGTAAAAGAAAATTAATTTTTATTTTAGAAGCATAATCTCACACATAAACAATTAAAACATCTATTGAATAGGGGAGGAAAAAAAACTTTGAAAAAATATTAAATTTTAATAAAATCCAGTGTCATCCCTTGGCAAATTAATGTAATTTTCTTTTTAGAGTTGACCATAACTTCTGGTAACCTTTTCCAGTTTTTCCTGAAGCACAGCTTTGTAGCTCAGTTCCTTTCAGTCACATTTTAAAACAGGAAAGGAAAAAAAAATATGACATTAAAATATGGCATGTTGTCTGTTGATCTTCAAAAATCTGGAAATTTTTGAAGGAAATAGCCACTCACCTAAACATTTTACAAAAATTGTGTACATAAAGTCTCAGCATCAGCTTGAGCAGTCATGAATAAGACTGATAAAAAACAAAAAATGAGCTCAATGTGAGAGAATCGCAGGAAAGTGAGAAAAGCTTGCTGTAATCAGGTCTCCATGGCAACCATTAAATGTCATCTACATGCTGACTGCTTGATTGGGCTTGCAAGACAAAAACACCTTTGAAACAAATTTGAATATTTGGGTTTTGTTAAAAAAAAAAATAATTAAAAATCTTCTGGATATTTGACACAAATTCTGACTGTGAGATCAGACTGAGCTTGAGTTTTTCAACAACAAATCTTCCAATGGTGAAGTGAAATCATATCTGGAAAAGATCTGAATGCTCAGTGTTAAGCATGGTGGAGATTCTCTGATGCTGCAGGGCCAGTTTTTATTCCAATTTGATCACTTCTAATTGTTCTGTCTTTAACATCTTTATTTGTTTCTCTGTTAACAGCCCTGTAGTCTCCAGTGCTTTGTCCTCCATTTTGAGCAAATGGGATCTCCCAATTTTCACTTTGCCTTTCAATATCCTGATTTACTTACATATCGCAGCAACAGGAGCCACTCACCCATATTTTCCAGAGGCATGTACTAAGTCTCACTATATACATACATTTGAATTTTCTCAAGTAGTTTGTATTATAAGAAAAAGTGAAACTACTTTTTGCACCTTTAGGTGAAAATTCAGCCCAAAGTACATCTGCACCATAGCGACTCTCTTGCAAACCTCAGTATACCACAGGTGGATAAATACCTGCACATAATCAAAATCACTGCAGAATATTTTGACACTCAATTCAGATGTGGCGCTTTTGTTTGTTTTTTTGTTTTTTGCAGCTATTCTTGTCTGTGCCAGTTGGCGTTGGCCAGGTGTTTGGCTGCGACAGTCCCTGGACGTCGTGTCTCGTCCTTCTGGCCCTGCTGCTATGCTCGCCAGCTATCTGCTTACATGCCTTGCTGGGCTCCGCTGCTGGCCTGTGCTCTGGTAAATAGACACTGAGTTATTTGCAGAAGGACTGGTGGAAAGTTTGATGCATTAAATTGTGCCAAAACCTGTTTCCTAGAACACAAATATGTAGACGGCCTACTTATTTGGTTAAAAAAAGTAACCAAAATGTGCACACAAAATGACAAAATGCCTCGCAAAAGTTGACATTTCTTCTTATCTTTGCATTAAAAGTGGAACATTTCCAGTTTATTTTTATTTAAGCTGAATTTTAGAGATAGACCAAAATAAAGTAGTTGGGAATGAAAAAGCATGCATGGTTTTCTAAATGTGGAAAGCATCGTGTCCTTACCTGAGTCCCAGTGAGTCAGTACCCCATAGAACCAACTATTGGTGCAATTTAAGTCTTTTTAGTTGTCTCTACCAGCTTCGTACATGAAGATTAACATTTCTCCTCATACTTCTTTGCAAAATAGCTGAAGCCTAGTCTAAGAATGGCCCTAGGAAGACACATTTGGGAATACTAATGTTCAAGTCTTGAACTGGATTTCGATCAGGACTTTAACTGGAGAACTATAGAACATGAAATTGTTTAGCTAGAAGCTTAACCTCTGTCCCATTTTAAAGGCGTTGTTGCTTAGTAACAGATTTTTCTTCCATTGTTGCCTTGCATTTAGCTCCATCCATTTCACCCAGAACTGAAGAAAAGCATCCCAACAGCATGATGCTATGACCACAATGTTTTCCAATGGGCATGTTGTGTAAATATGGATGTGTTGTTTTTGTCCCCCATGCATGGTCTTTTGCATGTAAACCAACAAGTTCCTTTGTCTGACCAGAGCAGCTTTAAAAGGGTTAACAGTTTTACTGAAAAAATTCTCCACTTTTTAGATTTCTATTTATTAAAAATTGATAGAATTACCCCCCCAAAAAATGTTGCGAGTTCTGCAAAAAGAACGTGTACTGAGTTTTCCTTCAGGAGGGCTGAGTACATTTATGGAACATGCTTTTCAAACATGCGCCGTTTTATGTTAGGCTGTCACTTAAAATCTCAACAAAATGTTTTGAAGCCTTTGGCTGCATCTGATATGACCACTTGCTAAAGGTTCTTTGAAATTTGGTGCAGGACTTGCATTAGCTGCACCTCACGAAGAGGTCTACTCAGGACTTTGGGGATATAACAGCGCACTGTCCTGCATTGCTATTGGAGGGGTCTTTTATGGTTTAACATGGCAGACACACATACTGTCTCTAATATGTGGTAAGACTGAAAACTACGTTTGTTATTCTTCATCAGAAGTAGAAAACCGCATAATAAAAGGTGTTTTGATGTCTTTTCCAGCACTTTTCTGTGCATACGTGACCTCAGCGACATCAAAACTAATGTCTGTGGTAAGTTTGAAAGTTTCTTACTTTTGGAAGCTAATCATAGACAACGTGTCATGCTCTCCCACTTCTGTACCATCCCCTATCAGCTCGCGTTACCGGCCTGCACGTGGCCTTTTTGCCTGTCGACTCTCATCTTCCTCCTACTTTCCTCGGAGAACCCGGCCATCTGCAGGCTGCCCCTGTCCGCTGTCTCCTACCCTGAGCAAAACCGTCACTACCTGAGGCAATTAAGGATGTCAGAAAAGGCTCTGAGCAGCTGCAAGGGAGAACGGACTCAGGAGAGAATGGAGGGATGAATTCTTAGCCGGAAATGTGAAAAGCAGTTGCAGATGGGTCTGTAAGAGAGACGTTATTTTGCATCAGTTTGAATGTGGCTGTTGTGATGTTTATTTTTTCTGCTTATATAACCAGATCAGTTACATAAAAGTGAGTGTCTTCTGGTCGAAAAATGTTTTGCTCACAACGCAGTACATCTTGCGCTCTGCAGGTGGCGACACGCAACCACAAAAACATGAAGCCAGACCGGATGGAAAATCAGGAAGATGTAAAAAACTGTACCTGCACTTTTAGTTGCAAGTTGTTGTGAGTTTTTTTACTTTACTTCATTAAGAACATAAAGTAGTTTCTACCATGTGTGAAATCATTTAGGGCTCCCATAGGGAGAGGGGATGTGAGCATTCTTCTGCTCATCATAAACCAGTTTTGGTGGGTGCTTGTGGAAGATTTAATATTCAGCAGTCTTTCATCAATGCAGACAGTAAGCTGCGGGATATTCTCCAAATTGTTCCCTCTGCAAACCCCCATTTCACTGCCACCCATAATCCATCAGTGCATTCCAATCTGTCCTCTTGTTTTTTAATTATTTCCCTCGGTTCAACCACTTTTTATGAGCCGGTTGTGTCGCTTATCTTTTGTCTTTCTCTTTCTGTTATCCGTCTTCTCTTTGTTTCTCGGATGATAACAGCCAATCTCGCCCCCTTTCAAACAGAGAAAGAACATTTCTGTCGTTTTGGAAAGAAGATGACAGGCTGCACACCAGGAGCTCTGTCTGGGTCGATGTTTGCCTATGCATCTTAATATGTCTGTGCCGCCATTTGGCTGTCTGTCTGTGCATCTGGTTCACTAAAGTCTGGCCAGAATGAAAAATCAGAGCCAATCACACTTACAGAAATGTGTGGGAGATACAGACCACGGTGGAGGGGAGGGGCGAGAAGGTGTGAGACATGACAGAGGGGATGGAGTTGAGATTTTTTTTTTTTATAGTACATGTTGTGTTTTAAACTATGTTGATTCATCTGCTGCCCTTTGAAGGGCAGGATGAGGGTTGGGAGCAGAATAATGTGGGATGAGGTTGGTGTCACATACTCTGTGCCGGTGCTGTGTGCTCACAGCAGGGTGAGTCAGGGCTTTTGTTTTTTTTTTGTGCTTTTTATTTTTTTCTGAGTCCTTTGCAGCAAGTACTCGCCAGTCCCATTAAACTTAGCAACACGGGATGACAGCAAGCTGCAGGGATGAACTTTCCTCATCTATAAAGTCTCTCACATATTAGCAGCTACAAGATCTGATGGCTCCTCATACAGTTTGTGTATAAAACAAAAGCCATTTTAACTTTAAAGGGAAAAACAGTTTTTACGTTCTGTCAGGGTCACATGTAACATTAAATCTGTCTTTTTTCATATTGGTTGGTCTCTAACTGTCCAATCGGTATCAGGGGTAAAGACAGAGAGATACTTTGATTTTTGATGTTTCTTAAACACACGTAGGTTGTTTTTTGTTTTTATTTCAATTTCAGCAACATCCACAAGGAATGATGAACATGAAACGAGTGTGGACATTTCTGCAGGACAATGATTCCAAAGCCAGAGCCAAGGAAGCTCTCACCTGGCCTTGGAGAAAGAAAATAAAGCAGCTTGACTTGACCAGCCAGTCACCTGACTTGAGTCCTCTTGAAAATCTCTGGAAAGAACTAAACATCAGAGTTCATTGAAGAGGCAGAAGCTTTCAGATTTAAAGATAAAGTGGAAGAATGAGACAAAATGACACCAGAGCCATGCATGCGAGTAGTTTCTCCAAACAGGAGGCATCTTCAAGAGGTCATTACCAAAGTATTTAATAAATATCAGTAAGCGTGTTCAATACTTCTTCCTTATGTCATTTCAGATTATCACACATAACTTAATTCCTGAACTGTTTTGTTTTAGTTTCTTTCTATGTATGGATTACTTGGTTTGTAACACACACCTTTATGCCAATAGCATCTTTAGAAATATATTTACCATGAAAAATTGTGATGTGTTCAATACTTAATTTATCTGCTGTATAATTGTCACAGTTCAGGTTAAAAAGAAAAGAAAAAAAACTAATTCAGTCTGGAAATGTGGTCAAAACAATCTGATAGGTGTTCTTAAGTTTAGTTGACAATAAAATAAATACTACTCGATGCAATTTGTCTAATAAGGTTTTTTTGTTTTATTTTTTGCTATGTAAACGAATTAGAAAAATACATAACTGTGTCACAAAATTGCCAAAGTGATTTACTGAATGATGTTTTGATTTATGCGGTGCATAAATTAAACAGAACAGATGCCATTAGAAACATTACAGCTACTGTATGTTCTCTGCAGTAAGAAAGTGGAAGCTCCAACAAACAAAAGGATCGGAGACTGTCAGTGCTGCGAAAACTAAATGTGAGAACAGCAAACACGATGAGAACAAGATGTGTCTTCTCGCTAACCAACAATTACAGTGTCACTCCTGCTTGATGCTTTAAATGGCATTCATTCCTGTGAGACTGACAGGACACTTTGTGTTTCTGCGAGAGAGAAAGAGAGAGGGAGAGAGAGAGAGAAAAAGAGAGATTGTGTGAACGTGTTAAAAGGAAGGAAAAAAAAGACGAAAAAAAAAAACAGGCCAAATGAAGCCGAACTGTTCCTGTGGGCTGGGAGAATGAATGTCGCCTGTTGTGATTCACTCCGTCCTGCTCGATCTGTGAATAGTATCCAAGAGCTGCTATCTGGCGCATGACGCTCCGGGGTGATCATGTTCAAACCAAATTTGTCTGCTGCTTCCTGTAAGACGACAGGAGAATCCCCAGGAAACTCCATTTTCCATTGGAGGAAGCTTCTACAGAGGAGGAAGTATTTCCATTTATGTACGCTCCCTGGGACTATGCCGCTCCGATCCATGACTATGGCACAGTGTGTGTCGTAATCCTGTTGTAGTGTTGCCTCAAATAGACAAGGCAGACTTCAATGGAAGGAAAATGGCAATAAGGTAGATGCTGCATTTTAGCAATGTGTGACCTTCATCTGCTGGCAATTTTATATTCATAATAAAATGTTCTATTCTCTATCAATAGCTAAAGCTACCACTATGATCACACTTTGGTATAGTTTTCCCATGTGTGAATGAATGGAAGAGCAAGAGTAAAATTCCTATTCATCAGACAGATTCCAAACTATGGAGGTAAATAAGACCTCTCTATTTTCTACTACCATGAATTATGGGGTCCCTCAGGGTTCTATGTTAGGTCCGACTCTCTACAGTCAAACTACATTGAATGGGCATGAGAAAAGACTAACACTGAAGTTCAGAGAAGTCTAAACCAAGAAATCTTCTTGCTAGAGATACAAACACTTCAGTGGGTTAGAGCTTTTCATGTCAAAAGGTTCAAAACTAAAAATAAAAACAAGGTGGTGAGACCCCAACATGTTTTGTGGATAAGTCAGCACACACACTAAATAGAATGAGATATGTAACTTCAGAATTTTTGACATTTTCATTACAACATGTAATAAGGTTCATTGATCCCAGAAGGATTTTCTTGAGATTTGATTCTTTAACTGAAGCCACTGTTTTGCAGACCTGCTACAAAGGATCAAAATTTCACTGTGCAAAGGCAACAGTCAGGACAAGTGCACAAAGAATCCATAGCATTGCATGCAAACCGTGGCAACATAGCAAGTGGTTGACGAGAAGGGAAAATATTCACAGCAATGCCATTATGGAAGTTGGTAATTTCTCAAATACTGGTTAAAAATTCACGACAGAATTAAGTGACAGCTGACTGACAAATTTGCTAAATTTGTGCTAGAAAATTGTCACAATAATCACCAGTGCTTTCAAGCTGTCCTGGATGAGATCTAATGAAAAGGTCTGAACTCTTATGCAACAAGATTGCCGCAGCTTTTTCAAATTTTTTATGCTTTTCACTCTAACAAATGTGCTTGTTAAATGTCACAAATTGGCTGAGACATTTTGAGATGATTCATCAGGGTCTCAATGTTTCTACTCCTCCAAATCTTGACATTTTGCAGTTTTTTGTCCATTGTGCTCAGCTTTCATTAGTTGTAAACGCCCCTCTTATTAAGCCGCTAATATTCAGTTAAGTGCATCTGCGAAAGTTATCCTATAAGATATCAAATGTTTCACCAAGTCCTGTGATTGATGAGATTTTACTAATTGTGCTGACATACCCATCTGCTCTTCCTCCTTTCTAACAGTGTTAATATTTTCTCATTTTACCCTCCACCAGAAGCAGACACATTTAGGCTCTGTTTCTGCCATTCTTTTTTATTTTTATTTATTTTTTGCTTGAACTAAAATTGACATACATGTCTTCTCATCTTCAAATTCTTTCCATTATAATGTCTGGAAAGCATTTAAATCAGATGGCATCAAACCTGTCAGCATCTCAAAATTTCACACATCACAAAATGTCCACAGTGGCATCGCAGGCCAGCTTTTTTTTTTTTAGCACATTGGGTTACATAACATTGACTGGCTTTTTACTCCCACAGCTGCCTGTTGTCAAGTGGCCCGTGTGCATTGCAGTAGCACCATCCAGTAGCACCATTTTTTATTTTTTTTCCTGGCTCTCGTAGGCGGTGCATTTATATAAACCCCTGCTTGATCCGTTGCTTTCTACACTCACCTGCAAACTTCAATAGCTAATTTGAGGGGCAGAAAATAGCCTTTCATTGTTGGTCACTGGAACATTCTAACATTAGAATTCAATTGTGTTCTTTCTTTTTTTCCCTCTGTGTGTCATGAAGTTCGAGGGATAATATTAGATGCGGTCTGAACTAGGAAATTAAAAACTTTTCCAACATATTTTGTAAAATAAAAAATTCAAAGGGATTATTGTATTATCTCTCTCTCTCTTTTTTTATACATCTACTGCTGCACACCTGACTTAAAATGAATGCTATGTTCTGATGTTATGCTTCAGTAGTTTGTCTAGCAAATGGCTATATTTATTTTATTTAATTTTTTTACTTTACTAAGTCTATTTTATTTATCAATTTTAAGCCAGGAGCCTTTGACCAATATTCTTGTGTCATTTTTATTATCATTCAGACAAGAAGAAAAAAGAAATTATTGCTTTATCTCTTACACTTTTTTTCTTGTGTTTTTCTGCTTGTCATGAATAGTGGGCAAAGTACTAAAAATACTGTCTAGATAAAAATAAAAATAAAAGATTTTCCAAGAATATAAAAAAAAAATCTAGAAGTAATGCTCTGATGTCATATTGGATTGATCGTGTATGTTTTGAGTTTGTAGTTTGATTACTTATGCAATGCCTTCAAAAGTGTTTGTTCTGCAACTTCAGATATCCAGAGAACAGAGATTTTGCTAGTGATTCTTTGGAAAGTTACTTAAATTTGGACAGAAAGAATCTGCGAACATTAACTAGTCCTGCTATATGCCATATGTAACTTGTCACACCAAAGAGGCATGTGATGAACTACAAAGGAGATGTTTACAGTGGTTTTCAATAGTGACTTGCTTTTTGATATTTTTCCTCATGAGGCAGGTTTTACATGGACAGATCCTCCCACCAGATTGATCCAGTTGATCTCTCCAGCTATTCCACAGTTATCATGATCCTCTTAGTGGTTTCTCTGATTAACGCTTTCCTCGTCTTAGGTGCCGACTATGTCTTGGCTGGCTTGTATACGGGTCATCCATGATGGATTGTTTAAAGTTTTAACAACCTAACCCGCTTCATGCTTATCCCTGACATGTCTCCTGCATTTCTCTGTCTTCATGTTGCTGTTTGTTTATGAATATCTTCAGCTGAAATACTGAAATTATACAGTATTAAACTCTATTTACTAATTTAATTACTTCTCTCTGCAGCTGGTTCCATTTGGTCTTTAAAGGGATATCTAAGCAAATAGCCCTGCATATAAATGCATGTTACTCGTTCTCACGTTCTAAAAAATATTGAAAATCATACCTGCATACTTTATGACTATTCTGTACTTGACTGTGGTTGTGATGATGTGACTAAACGTGACAAAGGTGCAAATGTGCATTATTTTTGCAAAGCAAAACATCTAACAAAAGGAAATTTAGTACTGCGATGAACTTGCTTGCTTAAAAAATATATTTGTAAATATTAATAAGAATCTCAGCGGAGGGATTCCATCGTCCAGAGTTGTCTGTGCAGACATAGTTTTTCCTCTTTTTTTTCTCCTCTCTCCAGTCTGTTCTATTCAAGGAAAGAGGACTCCGTGTACCCAGTCGTGACAGTCTGCTCCGGTCTGTCTTCTAGAACTCCGGAAACAAGTCTCGAGATGGAAAAGGAGGCTGCAACATCCGCGTGATCATCGCTCGAGCACCAATGGCCTTTCACAGGCTGCGCTGAGCACACCGGCATCCCGTGAGGAAATGGGCGGTCCCGGGAAAGCTCGACCGGGATGTGTGGGCGGCGAAGGGGGACGGTGAAAAACCGAGCTGCGGCGGCGGTATTTAAGAGAGCCGAGTAGAGATCTCAGACAAGACGGAGCTTAGAGAGCCCAGAGCAAAAGCGGAGCGATTTCAGCACCACACATCCAGTGGACAGCGACACGAAGCAGCTCTTAAAACAAACGGACAAAAAAAAACACCTTCAAATCATGGTTCTCATCTGGACCCAGTTCGGAGTGAAGCAAAAGAATGGAAATGTCAAGTGCAAAGTGCGAGTCATGCACAGGGGTGACAGCTCCGGATCATCATCGTCAGCTGTAAGTACAGTTTTTTGTTTTGTTTTGTTTTTAGCTAAGTTTTTTTCTATGTATTTTAAAGTTACATGGCATTTCTTGCCCGCGTTTGTACTCCGCCGGCATCTGTAGGAGATTCTGTAATTCCATTCATTCACATGCTAGAAACGCGGATTCCCTATCAGCCAATGGCTGCGAAGATTCTCAGTTGTTGAGGGGGAAAGTCTTTTCTCGATCCCTTCACATGGTTTACCCCCCCTCTCTCTCACGTTGGGTTGAGATCAGCCTATAAAATTTATGCATCTGCTCAGCAGCACAGATAAGGGTGTTTCCCCTTGGAGAATTAAAGCTTTCTTTGTAGCTCATACACTGCAGTTTTCATCAGCGATTCTGTTAGGAATTGCACTTTGTGGATAGATATATAATCAACAACTGGTGTTAAATTAAATGTCACAACATATGCGTCAGCATGTTTAAAGTATGACAAAGTGATCTAAAAATCGAAATTGTTGTGTTCCTTCAGGAGAGCACCAAGTCTGAGCAGGACACACCCTGCCTCTCCATCAAGCCCACAGGCAAGGACTTCTACAAGGTCCTGGGCGTCTTGCCTGAGTCCAATGAAGATGAGATCAAGAAGGCCTACAGGAAGATGGCCCTCAAGTTCCACCCAGACAAGAACAGTGACCCCGATGCGGAGGAGAAGTTCAAAGAGATTGCAGAAGCTTATGAGATTCTGACCGACCCCCAGAAGAGAATCATTTACGACCAGTTTGGAGAAGAAGGTGAGCAGATGTGACTTCATGAATATACTTTGAATTGCTTCAATCAAGGCTCCTGTGCACAACATTTGCATAGCGACAACTCAAATCTGTCAAGAAATATGTTTTTTTAACAATTTGTCTATTCTCTTTCTTTAGGTCTTAAAAATGGAATTTCAGCAGGCCAGGGCAACATTTTCCGCCAAAATTTCCAAAACGACCCCCACGCCACCTTCTCCTCCTTCTTCCACAACTCTGACCACTTCGACATCTTCTTCGGCAGCGACCCCGATGCCGACGAGGACCTCTTCAACCCCTTCCGGCGATCCACCTTCACTCACCTGGGTGGCTTCGCCGGTTACGAAGCTGGCCCGCGGAAGGGCGCACGGCGCCTGTCTGGCGAGGCAGTGGTGCACGACCTCCCGGTGACCTTGGACGAGGTGATGCATGGCTGCACAAAGCAAATGAAGATCACACGCAGCCGCCTCAACCCTGACGGCCGAAGCCTGCGAACCGAGGAGAAGGTGCTGAACGTTGTGGTGAAGAAAGGCTGGAAGGCCGGGACCAGGATCACCTTCCCCAGGGAGGGGGATGAGACCCCCAACAGCCCTCCTGCAGACATCACCTTCATTCTCAGGGATCAAGACCACCCAGAGTACAAGAGAGACGGGTCCAACATCATCTACACAGCCCAGATCACCCTTAAAGAGGTGAGTTTCTTGTTAGTTAGTTAGTGTCCACATGAGCCACATTCTAAAACACTCACCAACTCACTCTTTGTTCTAGAAATTCACCAGACAAACTATACATATTCTTAATTCAGTCTTTTAATAGACAGCTTTGTTCCACTATGGGCATTTTAGCCTACCACTTACAGTCGCCTGACAGACCCCCACAAACCAAATGGCAGCAGTCTGCCAACACCTCCATTACCTCAGCAGCCCCTGCAGAGGAAGAGAGAGAGAGAGAAAAAAAAGAAGCTAAATTTAGCCTTGCCTGCTGACTGCAACCACGAATCGCACTTCAGCCTCCCTCTTAGCCACTAGACTCAATGCAGCCTCAACAGGCCAGGCAGAGAAAGACAGAAAGAGACAGTTCTACTGGCTCGCTGTCTCAGCCTCTCAGTTCCTCCAGCCCACACACAGATTAGCAGAGCAGCAGTCACAGAGACTGACATTTCAAATAGCTCCTCCGTCCTCGTTTGGCTCCCTATCAGTCACAGAAACACTTGACTCCCACACACAGGAGCAAAATAGAACGCCGGTTATAACATCTGTACCACTGTTGCATAACTCAGAAAATCTTTTCACAAGAACGCATACATAAGCAGTTACACAACTGTTCATGCTCCACTTTCCTTCATTGATTTTGAAGCTAATATTGACAACAGGCCTCCAGGACTAACTTTACCTCCCTCTTGATTTGTCTCCAGGCTCTCTGTGGATGCACAGTCAATGTCCCAACACTGGACAACCGCATGATGCCTTTACCATGCAGTGACATCATCAAGCCAGGCGAAGTCCGGAGGCTGAGGGGCGAGGGTCTCCCACTGCCCAACAGCCCGTCGCAGCGGGGCGACTTGGTGGTCGAGTTCCAGGTGCTCTTCCCCGACAGGATCCCTCCACAGTCCCGCGAGATCATCAAGCACAGCCTGGGACAGTGCTAGCCTGCTTCACTTCTACTTGACACAGCATCACCATGTGTCTTTCTCAATTCTGAAATACATCCCTGCTTACGGTGCTAATGTCACAACCAAACACAACCTCCTATTGTGCTTGGAAAAGGCAAGCGGAGCTGAGATGGAAGTCAAACTGGACTTTAGAGAGGAGACTTTCTGAACTAGTACAATGCACAACAGTGTTTGGTGCCATGTGAGTGGTAGCTGTTGGACGAATGAAAGGTTTCTTAGCTGTCTGAGGCAAGCATTCACTCAACAGCCTTCTCCTAGACGAAGAGGTGTACATGTACTGTTATACTTGCAAGTTTATGGCAGGGTATCAGTGTGCTATTTAAGTCTGTACAGACTTACTTAAACCTGAGTGGTAGAAACAAGCGAAGAAAAAAAAATAACACCACCTTACTTCTTTTCTTCTTATTATTATTATCATTCTTATGGTTATATGGTGCTCATATGACTGATCTTTTGCATTGTTTTTTTACAATAGCAAAAACTACTTGTGTGCAAAGGTCTACTTTGTGTGCAAAATGAAAAAATGTTGTCTCTAAAAGAGATTCACTTGTCAAATGTTCTATTGAATGACTAGAAATGTTTGTATAGGATCTACAAAAAGAACTGCTGATGTGTTCCTACTTTGTTCTACGGCATGAAAATGAAAATAAAATAATTTAAAAAAAACCACACAAACTTGACTGCAGTTTTCTATTGATGCATATGTACAAGAATCTCAATTTATAGACCTAATTAAGTCATTAGGTCTATAAACAAATGAAAAAGGGCATCTCCTTCTCTGTTCACCAAAACACATTTGGTGGTCAATGTTATCAATGATTATAGATTTACAATACAAATATACAGAATCAGTTTTATTGCATTAACATAAAAAGCGGAAATACTATCTAGAAGTTACTCAAATTAAAATGTAGAGTGCTCTTTTTCTAGAGCTCCAATGTATTTGAACAAATATTTCATAAATAAACTTTCAAGTTTATTATAGATATTTTAACAGAAATGATCTACGAATGCAATAAATGTGATTTCTTCGTTTTCTGTTTTTAATTAGCAAAGTGCTCACATTGTTTTTCCGTCTTATGACGGGTTATTTGTGTGTAGAATTTTGAGGAAAGAGGATAATTCAATACAATTTGGAATAAAGCTGAAACATAACAAAATGTGAAAAAAGTGAATTGCCGCATACTTACTGGATGCAATGTAGATGAACAAACTGTAATCTGTCAGACAAATAAGAACACACCGTCCCCACAATAAAGTGTGTTGGTGGAGCTATATATACTGTGGGGATGCTATTTTATGCAGCGACAGGAAATCCTACTGGGGTTAAAAAGGGAGATGGATGAAGCTAAACATTTGAAAGCCATTAGCGGGGGGAAAAAAAACATGTCGGAAGCTGCAAAAAAAACTTGAGACTGGGTTGAAGGTTCACCTTCCAGAAGGACACTAACACTGAAAATACAGCCAGAGCTATAGCTTAATGGTTAATACCTGCTGTCCCCACAGTCAATACTCAAGCAAAAGCATTGATTTGACTTCACTTATCCGAATCAAAATGATTCCTGGCCTCTGCTGAGGGGTTCATTCACTTATTTTAAATTAGATGCAGTATATTGCAGCAAGTACACAGCTAAAACACAGGGCATGCATAGTTAACCTCAAAGTCTAGCTTGATTGATGTCATGGGATCATTTTGCTATTTAATTATTTATTCAGCCATCACAATCTTTCACTTGAGTCATAAACAATTTCTAAATTAAAAACCACTTTTTTTTAGATTTATACTTGTAAAACCCTTTGAAAACAAGGTAGCATTTTTCTTCTATCCCACAACTATCTATTTCTTAATCTGTTTATTGTATAAAAAAACATTTATGTGTCTGTTTATTGCATAAATTCCAATTAAAAGGCATCAATGTTTTTAGTTCCAATTCATGAACATGTAAAAAGTCCATGAGGCATGATTACTTTTCAAGTCATTGTGGACTTTGTTCTGTCCTCTATTGTATAAAGTCTTGTCTGGGTTTTGTAACTTTGGCAAATTTCCACATTTGATGTCCTTCTATAGTTTCCCTGATGTTGTCTTCTGTATAACTCTACGAAACATGTCATCTTTAGCTACAAATACTAAATACTAACTAATTTAATTAAAGCACTGAAGACGAAGGACATTTTTTTTTTTTAGATTATTCTGGCAGCTTTGATTACTAGGAGATGCTGTTATTCATTGTGACACTCTGAGACAATAGATAACAACATACATAACCTTAACGCCTTTTTTCTTATGTTTGATACCTCAAATCCGTTTGGCGGAATTGCTGCTATCCATTTATATTGGACCTATCTGCATTGCTGCTGACCACTGCCATCTGGCGGCGGGTGGTTCATACAACAGCAAGAATCTTGCAAAAAAAAAAAAAAAAAGGCGGGGTGGGCGGGGAAAAGAAGCACACCTGTTGAACTGCTGTTTGTTACCGGCTTAATCAATGGCCGCGTCTTCACTTTTGCGATATTTACATCAGTGACATTTTTATCCACGGTGATGGAGAAGAATGTGATGAAAAGTAGAACTTGCGTCATTTTCCAAGATAAAATTTAAAGTAATTCCCACTGATTGGAATACTAAAGCACCTGTGTGAACAGAGATTAGGCGTAAGGGCTTAGGGAGATTTGCGTTCAAAGAAATTCACCCGCAATGCGCTTGGGAATGAAATGTCGCAAACACGTCAGACCACCCCACACAATCTGACTGAAGGCTACCCTGTGACAAACCTGACCTTAGTTGTCCTCCTGCTCATCCCCTTTGTGGTCATTCTCCTTCTGCTCAACTGTCTCTTCCTGGGCTACAAGGTCCTGGTCCTGTCAAAGAAGACCAGCAGACCGAGGCGGGAGGACACCGAGGAGATTCTCCTGCGATCCACCCTGCCGAGACTCAGAGTATCCGACGCGGCCTTTTCCCCTCTGCGGGACGAGAGGACAGCCTACATGTCCCTGTCGGAGCCCGTCCTGTCCCACCCCGTCACTTCTTCAAGGGCGTCGTCCAGAGACGGAGTCGGTTTGACTAACAGGATCCGGCTGCTGAGGCCCGACGGTGCAACTGGCTCCGGGTCTCTGAGGGCGCCGAGCACCATCCGGGCCGCGTCCTCCGCGCAGGGCTTCACTCCGAGGCTCCACATGCCTTCCAGCTCACGGACTTACAGTAACAGTAAGCCAGGCTGGTGTCTGAGTGCTCCGGTTTTACTGCAGTCCAGCGATTCAGAGGCTAACTCCGGAGTACACCTGGTTCCACCAAACTCTCCAATGGTGAGCGAGTTCTGTGTATGAGAGGATGGCAGTTGCGTAAATGTTAGTTTAGATCCGTTCAGTAAGTGTATGTTTCTCATCAAGGTGTTTACAGTGCTTCAAGTATTGTTACAGACAGATATGACTTTTATACAACTTATTTCAACCCTAATTAATTCATAATTCACTTAGATTTTAGAGCATCATTTGACATTGTTTGTTGGTTTGTTTCCCTTTAGAAGATGGTCCTTTTTTACAAACGGTATTCACTCCTCACACATAAACTTTAATGAGATCCCAATCTTATTTGTCCATCATCTGTGTTACTCTCACCTAATAGTTTCACTGTGTGTGGAATCATTTCCATCAAAAATTGGGAGGACGTCCTCCATCTTCATTATTCCACCCAGCTGGACCAATACTGTTAGCAGGAAAACAGAGCTTCAGCATGATGCTACCACTACCATACTTCATGGTTTATTCAATGTTGTTGAGCCCTAGGGCCTCACATTGACTTCTACCTATTTTGGAGGTCTTACGTTTATTCTTCCGTTTAGTCTTACGTTCATCCTTTGTGAAGCAAATGTCAAATTGGTTTCCCTGTCAACCGGAGGTTTAGTGTTGCTGGATGTTTCTGTTAATGACAAGCTTGAGTGTTTGTGGTTCTTGAACATGCTGAGCAATTTTTTCAAACCCAATCTGAAGGTGACTATTTATGTCAGAAACAGGGAAAAATCTGGTAAAATTAAACATTAGACTTCTATTTCTCAACCCTATTGAAAAATTGTGAATTGTGCTTAAAGAGCTTAATCTGTGCATGTAAAATAAACCAGTCTATATTTAACCCCTAACTAGAGAAATGGTCAAATATCCATTCCAGAAATATTTTGATTATTGCAACAGCATATAGTTTATTTGTAACTTCTTCAGTAAACAGTGTATCTATATATTCAGATACACTGATAAGTCAGTTTGTGATGAGTATATGTATGTCAATTGATACTGTCAGTCTTGATGTTACAATGGACTCAAGTTTCTTTAAGCATTAGTGGGGGTCAGCACAAGATACTGGATCTCTACCAACGGAGGATAAGTCAACAAGAAGTGGATTTGTGCAGTCTACTGCTGGGGGTTAGGTCTATAACTCTATAACCCTTATTTTCCGCTCTTACATAATCTGTCAACTTATCCATTTATTTTTCCTTGATTCCCAGGAGGAAGAGGAGCATGTGGATCACATTCGTCGGAGCAGTACTTACGGGAAGCTAACGGAAGTGAATGCAGCCGCTCCTGTGCATCCGTATGACAAGCTGTTCATGGAGTGTGAGCACACGAGCCCAACCTCAGAGACATCCAGTCTGAACGCATCAGCTGTGGGTCCTGGACTGGACAGTGACTTCGGAGCAAGTGCAGGTACAAAAGTCTCCTCCACCCAGACTGTATTAAATGTAATTGTCAGATCAAAGTTCACGTGACAGGAATTTTCCGACTTCTATAACTTGGATAATGTGGATGAGGCAAAATGACATTTTGTTGCTAGCAGTTATTTGCGTAGTTTATAACAGAGCTGTGGACATCGTGTCTTCCAGGTGTCTCCCTTCGCATTTTGTCTGCAGATAGCGACGGCCTGTCCAACGGACTGCTGCCTTCAGCTCTGGAGTGGGATTATTACGACCCCTGTTATGTCAGACAGAATAATATACCCAAACATAATCACCACTGGCCTGTGATCCACACAAAACAGTACTGGGTATAGTTAACAATTTTCTTAATGTAGATTTTAAATGTTTGTTCCAAATAGCATACCGGTGTGCGTGTTTTAATGTGTTTTTGTCTTAAAAGTAATCACTTAATTTATGCACTGTTAAGTATATTTTGTTGTAGAATGCACTTTCCCACTGTTCATAATGTTACATTGAACTGTCACTTAAGTTACTGTTAAATGTTTAATCTGCGTCCTTCACTCAACATTCACAGAGGTTGTCACTATTTTTGTTTTCACTATTTATGGTTGATTTGACTTTAGGTTTCACTATTTCCTCACCTTCATCAGGTTTGTTTCACTGTGTAAGTGGTTGTTTTTCACCCAATTAATGAAGGCTTAAGAATTTAATAAAGAGTTATATTTTAATAAATTGAAATAATAGTCTTGCATTTGATTTAAAATCAGAATCCATGTTGCTTGAACTCCAGCATAAGGTTTCCTCAGTCTGTAATGACTTAGGGAGCCGTGTCATCTACTGGTGTTGATCCATTGGGTTTTCTTAAGCCCACAGTAAATGTAAACGTCCACCAGGAAACTTTAAAGCATTTTATTCTTATTTTTACTGACAGGTTTTCTGGACATGCTGATTTATTTATTTATTTTTCCCAGCAGGACAACTTTGCCAAATGCACCAAAGAGTGGTTCAATGAGGTGTTTGCTTGATTGGCCAGCAAACTGGCCATTTAAAATCTTGTCACAGACTCCCATTCAGCTTTAGATGTGCTCTGCATTGATCTAAAATATTAGATTGTAGTCTATCCCTTAGGTTCCTTACTTTGCAGCGAAGTGGAAAACCTCCCCAGTCTCAAGTGTGTCTCTAGGGCTTCCAGCAGTGTATTTCAAGATTGAATTGTATTTAGCTCCATCATCTTTACCAACTCTGATCTGCTTCCTTGCCAGATCTCCTCAGAATGATGCTGCAATTACTATATTTAGGAGTGCAAGTTGTGTTTTCAGAGATGTGCAGTGTTTTCCACCACACAACACAAAACAATATTTTAGTCTCTGCTGAGGAGATTACTATCTTCCATGTGCTTCCATCTACCCGATATGGCTTGTGGTTCTGCGCCCTCCATTTTTAGAGGACTAATTGAGATGCACAAAGCCTGGGATTTAATTTAGGATTTATTAATTAGATAGCATCTGAAAGCATTTTGTTGCTTTGAATTTTATACCGGGGTTTCAAAGTAAAAGGGAGTTGAGTATAAATGCCACACTTTTCAAATCTAAAAATTCTGTTGATCCATTACATAAAATTCCAATGAAAAATGTGGCATTTCAAAAAGTGGAAATGTTTCACAGACATAAATCAAAGGAACAGATATAAAATTTTACAGGAGTTTCCTTCCTGCAACAAGGAAGTTCCTTAATTTACAAGGAAATTAATACAATTTGGTTGTTGCTGCTGTTGGCCAGCAGAGGGACCTACAGTTACATTCACACCTTTCACATTGAACCTTTTTCATATGAACAAAAAAATATTTAAACTAGATTTTGTTCCTCTTAAAAGACTAAAGCTCATTGTTGATAAAATTCTGATTTCCTTGCCTACAGTGGCACATATATGACCGTGTACAGCAAAATAATAAAAAAAAACTATTGAGAAAAAGACAGCAATGTTACTTAGTTGGAACACTTTATTTAGCTTCAGGAGATATCTGTACATAAAGTCCCTTGAATTTTTCTTAAATTCATTGAAAGCCTAACTCGTGCTCTGCTTTGGAAACAAAAACAAGACCAAATTCATTCAGAGATTTTTTGGTCATTTCACTCGAAGCTAGAGAGGAAATTCAAAACGATCTGCTTGAGTTTAGCATCAGAAGCTTCAGATATTTTCCCATCAGCCCTGCAAAGAAGAGCAAAACTATTACAACGCATTCTTACAATTTGGAAAAAAATAGATGCAATATTTTTTTCTTACTTGATAGTTGCTAGTAAGTCTTGCTGCTGACTCAAGATGTGCTGAAGGAAAGCTTTTTCAAACTTAGTGATCTTGCTTGGTTCCATCTTGTCAAGGTGTCCTCTCACTCCAGCATAAATGACTGCTACCTGTTCTTCAATGGCCATTGGAGCTGAAAGATAAAAAACAGGCAATTAGAGTTGAAAATGAATCTCATCCACCTGAAAACCTGGAACAAGCAGCTGACACTCACAGTACTGTCCCTGTTTAAGGAGTTCAGTCAGACGAACGCCACGGTTCAGCAGCTGCTGCGTCGCGGCGTCCAGATCAGAACCGAACTGAGCGAAAGCGGCCACCTCTCGATACTGGGCCAGCTCTAGCTTCATGGTGCCGGCCACCTAATGACAGGCAGCACAGGTTGTTTAAAGTGAAGCATTTGACAAGAGAGGATACCTCGGCGAAGACTAACCTGCTTCATGGCCCTGGTCTGGGCAGCTGATCCAACGCGCGACACTGACAGACCGACGTTTATGGCCGGACGAATACCTTTGTAGAACAGCTCGGTCTCCAGGAAAATCTGTGTGAGGAAACTGCATTTAAGGAAAAGCTAGAGACAGAGTATAGCATGACAAATCAGCCGCTTGCCTGTCCATCTGTGATGGAGATGACGTTTGTTGGAATGTAGGCAGACACATCTCCAGCCTGTGTCTCAATAACAGGAAGAGCGGTGAGGGAGCCACCACCAAAGTTATCGTTCATCTTGGCAGCTCTCTCCAGCAGACGGGAATGCAAGTAGAAGACGTCTCCAGGGTAGGCCTCGCGACCTGGGGGACGGCGGAGCAACAGGGACATCTGACGATAGGCGACAGCCTGCAGAGACGATCAACAAGGTTTAATCCAAGTCCAATCCAGGACCTGAGTGCCATCTTTTCTAAACCCCCCACCCCCTGAGGCAGGAGTAGAAGTTTCACCTGCTTTGAGAGATCGTCATAGATGATGAGCGCATGCTTTCCGTTGTCTCTGAAATACTCCCCCATGGAGCAGCCAGAGTAGGGAGCCAGGTACTGCAGAGGCGCAGCATCGGAGGCAGTGGCCGATACCACTATGGTGTACTTCATAGCATCGGTGTCTGTCAGCCTCTTCACCAGCTGAGCCACAGTGGATCTCTTCTGGCCAATAGCAACGTAGATGCAATACAGCTTTTTCTTCTCATCAGTTCCGTCATTGAAACGTTTCTGGTTGATGATGGTGTCAATGGCGATGGCAGTTTTGCTGCAAAACAAACGCGGAAACCTTAGCTGACATCCACAATGATACACATATGATGAATATCTTTATCCCTTGATATTCTTTTTTAATCACAATACAAGCACAAACGTCAATAGTTTATTCACAATTGGAATAGCATCTCTGGCTGTATGTTTGGTGTCATTGTCCTGCTGGGAAGTGAACCTCCACACTAGTCTGAAGATTTTTTCAGTATCAAACAGGTTTTATTTTATATTGTTGTCCTGTATTTAGCTCTATCCATCTTTCCCATTAATTTCAACCAACTTGCCTGTCCCTGTTTAGGAAAAACAGGGACATGTTTTACTTGATAGCTGCTAGAATGAAATACACGACTATATTTCATTCTAGATGTTTTGGGTGATGCTTAGTGTTCCCACAGTGACCAAGTGGAAGACAAACAGCTCCTGTGTCCCTTAAATTAGTTCATCACTGCAGAAGAAATTACTATTCAATAATAATTAAACTTACAGAAGTTATGTAGAACCCAAAATCCAACTTTAATTGCTGCAAGGGCATCTAAAACCACTGCGAATAACATCTCAGCATGCTGTGTGCTAAAATATTCTCTTTGAGCCGCATCCCGTTACCCTGTCTGCCTGTCTCCAATGATGAGCTCACGTTGTCCACGGCCAATGGGGACCAAGCTGTCCACGGCTTTGATGCCAGTCTGCATGGGCTCCCTCACAGAGATACGGGGAATGATACCAGGGGCTTTCAGACCCACACGGCGGCGCACCTTGGAGCCAAGAGGGCCCTTTTGGGGAGGACATAGAAAAACAGTCATTCTGTTTCTTCTAGCAAATAAGAACTTGTGGAATTAAAATTAGAACAACCCCCAAAAGACAACACAACAACCCAAGGGAGCAATAAATTAAAATGAGTACCTTTCCATCAATAGCATTTCCCAGAGCATCAACAACTCTGCCTAGGAGTTCTTCACCAACAGGCACATCGACGATAGCACCAGTTCTTTTGACGATGTCGCCCTCTTTGATCAGCTTGTCATTACCAAACACCACAACACCAACATTGTCAGGCTCCAAGTTCAGGGACATGCCCTGGAAAAGAGAATGCTTGTTTTCAGAAGCAGCCATCAAATGCACATACAACAAAATAATAGATGTTAAATAAGTGCAAAGATTCAGCACTTCGAATAAGAGACCAACTTTGTTTATCAAGCAAAATCAAAACAGTTTCTCTAGGTCGGGAACTGAATCTAAGGTTTACATCATCACCTTGAGACCAGAGGAGAACTCCACCATCTCCTCTGCCTGCACGTTCCTGAGGCCGTACACTCTGGCAATACCGTCACCAATGGACAGGACACGGCCAGTCTCCTCTAAAGCAGCGCTGGTGTCAGCTCCCATGATCTTCTCCTCCAAAATGGATGACACTTCAGCTGTGCCTTTACAGGGTAAATAAAAATTTAAAAAAACTGGTTGCAGATAGAGCCAAAAATTCATAAAGACCTGCAGGAGATACCTGACACACTGACCTGTTTTTTGGAGCCAATGCTGGGCGGTGTGCAGATTCTTGGCTCCGACGCATGCTGCCGCAACATTGTTAGATACCTTTAACACAGAAAGAAATGATAAATGAATTAGATTTATGTAGTCAGAGGGCATAGGCCAATTAAATGTTTCAAGGTGTAACAAGGTTACATTTTAAAACTGTTTAAACTTTAAATAATTTTGTCCCTACTTTAAGTAATTGTATTGGGATGCCAGAGAAACTGCAGGAAGTGACTGTATATGACTCTCCCTTAGATGTTGCTGCACACTGCCATTCAGCTGATTTTCTGTCGCATAAAAACCCCGTACATATTCAGCTGTCTGAAAAATGTCTGGATGAGAAAAAAAATAAACAACACAAGCAGTTCTGCTGTTGAACCTAACGTAGCTCGGACGTCTGAAAGTAAACATTTCTCATCTACAGCATATATACAAGAGAGCAGGTGCAATCACACCATTACATGCAACATTTAAGGAAAGTTTGTGAAATCACAGGATCGATTAAAAAAAAGTCAGAAGTTATAATTAAATTTTTAAAAATTTCTCTACTGTACAAGCAACAAAAACACTTTACTACATGCTAAAGCTGAAAGGACAAGGAGCTTCTTTGTTAAGAGTATTTTTACTATATTTGTACGAAGTAAGTATTTAAGACAAGCTCAAATCTTGGCTGATATGACTAGATCATAAAGTGATCTAGTCATATCAGAAAAAGTGAAACAATTTTTTAAAAGCAGCACTATCTTAACATAATTAAAAAGTCAGGCTCACTTTCACGTGAGCCTAAAACTTAACAGGCAGTATACAAAAAGCAGGGAACAGCTTTCACCCCAAAATTAATACAGTCACCTGAGAACACTTGTGTAAGAAAATGCTTGCGTTTCAAATGTCTCAAAGTAAATAATTTGGCAGCAGAACTTGTGTAGAAATATCTAGTTTAATAAAAAAGGATGACAATCCAAAGTATTTTGTTGCTTGTATCTCATCATTTGTACAAGACTTCCTTATTGTGGCAGCTAACTAAAAGAGAAATGAGCCTAACTTTTAACCGATGGGTTAAATTATTAAGCCTTCGTCACAACAGAATCGTTTGCACGATTTTAATCATTCAGGTATCCAACCTATTATTTATACATTCTCAGTAATATATTGCAATATCCTTATTGTCAGTCAGCTGCATAATGTCAACAGAGGGGACTAGGAATGTGAAGGGCTCTGTGTCCTCCAGTGCAAAGACGAAGGAACAGCAGCGGTTACAATAGGAAAAATTCCTTTTTTCATGTCAAGATAAAAGAAAAGCAAAACATAAATAGGTTAGAAGTGCTTACAAATCCAGCTCTTCGTGGTAGGTTGCGGGCAAGAGCCGCTGCAAGGCGAACTGACAGCATGTTTGAGACCTGAAGATACGTCCTGCTCCCGGGGCCGAGAGAGAAGGGTGGCGGATAGGGCGGCGCTGTGAATTGAGGTCGCAGCAACCCGGAAGTACTTAAAAATAAACGGCGGTATTAATAGTCCTTTTTTTTTTCCTTACATTTTTACTGGATATACCAATGTAATTTACCTAATCTTATATGCACAGAAGCCCGTTTCCGCCACTCTGAATATATATATTTATATTATTGTAATAAGATTGTTTTTGTATCAGTGATGACGGAAACTACATGAATAAATATAATGTCATTCTTACGTGGGCTGCACAGTGGCGCAGTTGGTAGAGCTGTTGCCTTGTTCTGGGTTCGATTCCCGGCCCGGGGTCTTTCTGCACATGTTCTCCCTGTGCATGCGTGGGTTCTCTCCGGCTTCCTCCCACAGTCCAAAAACATGACTGTCAGGTTGATTGGTCTCTCTAAATTCTCCCTAGGTGTAAGTGTGTATGTGAATGGTTGTTTGTCTTGTTTGTCTCTGTGTTGCCCTGCGACAGACTGGCACGCGGCTCTCGCCTGGAACGCCTGGCCTCTCGCCTGGAACGCAGCTGGAGATAGGCACCAGCAACCATCCCAATATCTATCTATATATATACATATATCTATATATATAGATATTACTATGCTTTACTCTGTAAAGCATAGTAAAATTATGCTTTACAGAGGTAATTTTGTGTGTGTGTGATTCTGAGTGCAATCCAGAGATCTTTTTCTAAAAATCCGAGCATCTGGATGCCTTGTACAATTAAAATAAACCTGGTAAATGTGTGGGTTTTATTGCACAATAGCCTAATAGTTTGATAAAAACAAAACAAAAAAAAATCTCAGAAACGGTGCAGACCATATATGACAAAAATTCATTTCCAATAGTATGACACCAATTTTTTTAACATCTTTTACCAAACAAAATGAGTTCATTGAATAAATTTATGCACAGAAGTTTATAATGCATACATGCAGGGTTACATGTAGTCAATAAAAAATAATAATAATAAGAGAAATTAGATTTTTTTGTCAATTTGTTCTACTTTTCATGACAGACTTGTGCCAGTGTCATTAGTTTTAAAAATGAAACAAAATCAAACTCAAAATAACACATATCAGCATCCATAGGTAGCCAGCATTAACATAAGGCTATATGTCAAGGGTAGGCAGAAGAACACTGGTTTTTCAGCAATTGCAAATAAAATTATTGAACTGTTTTTAAACACAGAGCAAGTTAAGATGAATTCTTCGGACAAATTTGCAAGTTAAGCTATTTGCTGTCATTCACCAAGCTCTAGCCATTTACCTAATTTACCAGTTCTTAAATCTTGCCTTACTTTCACCTCTCATTGCAAGGTCCTTATCTATTTAAAAAATATAAAAAATACAAATCTTATAGAATATCAGTGCTGTTGACTTTATGAAATTGTTGTGTAGCTTGCAAATCTGTAACATCAGTAAATGCAGCAGTGTTAAATAGTTCTGGTGCATGTGCTAGAACCATACTCCTGTTGTGTACCGATCAGTCACAGTTCTATGGAAGTGAGTATTTCTTGGGCATTGTGCATTTTTCAAAAGATAAATTTTGAAATGTTCTCTGAACATATCTGTTAACCAACAAATCAACTGATCCAAGAAGCCAACCTGTAACAATCAAGATGGACATGGCCGGTAATTTATTTATTTCTTACTGCTTCATTTTGTCATATTTTAAGTTGTTTGTATTTTTAAATTCAGCATTTGCTTCACCTTATAAGCTATGTGAGACACCATCCACAATGGGGAGCTTTTCTTCTACATCTTCACCTGACATACGCTTTGATGGCATTCATCCACTTCCCAAGCGATTCGAAATCATTCAATTTCTGGGAGAAGGCGGCTCTGCAGTCGTGCTCAAATGCTTTGACACCTTCACACACCAAAATGTTGCAGTGAAGTTTGCCAAAGGAAAATACAAATTGAAGCATGAGGTAGGACGCCAACCATATGTGATACCGTGAAAAGCTGAGAAAATCAGAATCAAGTGACCAAATGTAATGTTATTTTATGTTATTTGCAGGCAGAGATGATGAAATATCTCATGAAGCACAAGTTGGATCAGCAGAATGTTATAAAGTTTCACCAGAGCTTCAGCTCAAACTCCTGTCTGGTGTTTGAAATGTGTGACATCAATCTAAAGGACTACATTAAACAAAGACACCCATTGAAATTTCAAGAGATTAGAACAGTTATCCAGCAGGTATGGCAAAAATTTAAAAAGGGAATAAATCTGGAAATTTTATGATTTAATGTAGAACACAATTCCATTTGAAACTCACTTTCTATGTTGTATTATGATCATGTTTTCAGTTGGCCACAGCTTTAGAGGGACTGAAGAAAGTTAAAGTCATCCACAGTGACATCAAAACAAACAACATTATGGTGGTGAATCAAAGGACAAAACCGTTGCAGATCAAGCTGATTGACTTTGGCTTGGCTCTCCACAGCAACCAAACTAGTCAAAACATCAATCAATGTCTTTTTTACAAGTAAGAATTTTAAAAAGAAATGTTTGAGTTGTTTCTAGGCTGCCAATCAAGAAAAGAGGCTTTACACTGATGCAACATTATAAATGTGTTACAGACACTCCTGAATAATGACAACTTTCCTTGTTTTAGAGCTCCTGAACTCATTCTCGGGCTCCCATACTCTTCAGCTTTGGACATCTGGTCACTGGGGTGTGTAATGGGAAAGATGCTTTTAAACTGTGTACTTTTCCCGGGGAGTAGTGATTATGAAAATGTGAGTAATTTACTGTATTCATACAGTTTTATACTTTGAAACCACTATTGCTGCTTTTTTATGTAAAAGAAATTAAACTAGATTGTGTGTTACACTTTTTTTTTGTTTAAATATGGGCATTAATACCATGATGCTGTTTAACCAAACTAAAGGTTATCATAATTCAAAAATTTCATACAGCCTATTCTTAAGTTTGTTACAACTCCAGTACCCAATTTGAAATGACAGATGCTTTTGCACTCTAATATATAAATCCAAAAATTTATATTCGGTTCTCTTTTTTTAGCTGTGCTACATCACTGATGTTCTGGGACCAGCACCCGACTATCTTGTTGACGCCTGCAAAAAATCAGAAGTGTATTTTAAAAAGTCAGACTCTAACCAGTGGATATTGAAGGTACAATGAGCAATGTCCTCCATGTATTCTTATTTCTGAGAAATTTGGTTTAAAGTACACAAAAATAGTACAAAATAAAGACTGCCTAAATCCCTTATATGGAAGCAGTCAAATATTTTTGAATGTTTCGATGGATGGACAGTAATATTTTGACATTCTTATCTTTGTACTCTAAGTTGCATTTTAAAGACAAATCCTTTTACAGTCACCTGTGGAATACTGGGGAGAGGAACACCATAAACACAAAAAGTCCTTCAACTTTCGCTTTTTGCATCAAGCTAAAATGGTAAGCCATTAATATAATACAGCATCAACTGGCGCTGAGGTTTGTCTTCATGACTTCTCAGATGATATTGTGCTGTCTTGTAAATAAGAGTCACCTGAAGTATGAAAAACTGGCAGCAACAGTGGAGAGGAGGGAATGTATAGCGCTGATTAAGGCAATGCTTCGGTGGGATGCAAAGAAGAGGATTACTCCCAAAGGCATCCTGAAACATTCCTTTATTGTCAGGAAAAGCGACACTCTCCCTCAATCTAACACTGAATTCGAGCAGGAACCTTGCACCAGCAATGTCACGATTCATCCTAAAATCACAAGTGAAAGTATGAAAGATGTCAAAGGAAGGAGAAGAACATATGACATGTAAGTACCACTGTAGACTAGTTAATATGTACACTCACTGGAACGCAACTCAATGCTTTAGGCATCCACACACAGAGAAGATGACTTGCTGAGTGCATTTAAGTGGAGAAGAATCAAGATTTAGGTGACTTTGACTGTGGCAAGGTTCTTGCTGACAGACAGTCTGGTCTCAGGATTTCAGAAATTGTTCATTGATTTTCACACAAAAATAGCTCATTGGTTGGACATTTAAAAAAAAAAAAAGAAGAAGAAGAAAATAGGTACACCTTGATATTCAGTGTTGTTGCTGACCATATCCATCCATTTATGAGCATTTTCTGATGGCTGCTTCCATTCAAGGAATTAATACTCCATGTCACAAAACTTAAATCCTTGAACATGACCATGAATTTCAAAGTTATTTTTTTGTTTTTGTTTTTGTTTCTTTGCTATTTTTGCTCTGGCTATTAATTCTGTGTGTGTTTATTCTACAGTTCACGGCTGTCAAAAGATTTTGACAAGAAACTGCCTCCACGGCCAAGCATAAACCAGCCACTTTGTGAACAGTTGGGCAAAGCTTCATCTATAGAAAACAGACTTCTCTTACAGATGAGAGATGGTAAGAGACCCTCAGCAAGCACAACTTTGAAGTCTACCATCAAACAGGAAGAGGTGGACCCTTCTTCTATTGTTGAATCTAGGGAAACCTGCAACCAGTCCACTCATCCTCAGAGCAAGTCAAAACAGAAGAATTTTTTTGAGAGCATATGTCTTTGTTGGAAACATGGCTAAAGGCTACCATTGGTTGCTATTTAAAATGTGTGTGGTGGTATTAAAAAGCTTAACTGAAAACAACAATGTCAAGATTTACTAAACCAACAGGATACGAGACAAAACACTGCTACAAACAGAAATTGCCAGATTGTTTTCAGTACTGATAATGTAATTAAATAGTGTAAAAGTATTTAAATCCATGGTTCCAATGTTAATATTTTGTGAGTTTTTCAGCCATTGGAAATAAATCTATGGAGCTGTAGAACTATTAATAATTTCTGCAGATGATCTCTCTGATGTGACTTAGCAAAAATAGCACTCGCCACATTCATTTTCATCCCTGGGAAAGATGTGTACAAACTTTTAAAAGAAATGCATAATAAATAATGCAAAATGGCACACTGAAAATTCACCTGTTAATTCAGAAAAATTGAATTGGTGTAGAAGAAAATCCCCAAAAATAATAATTTTTAAAAAATAATAATACCTTTGGTACACTTAACAAAGTGTACCAAAGTACACTTAACAAAGTGTACCAAAGGTATTGGTGTTATTTAAAAATATAGATAACTGAAAAAAAGTATTTATTTAAACGATACTTTTTTGAGTAGATCAGCTCCTACACTCAAGAAGAGCTGAGATTAAAGGTTTGAGTTTTACAATTTTTTTACTGCAATAAAAACAATTTATTATGAGGCTGCAAATCAACTTGTATTCAAACAATGTTCTGTGCACTCCAGGTTTGCATTTTTCATCAACAAGTCCCTTTCCCAGATTTCTTGACTAAATTGTTTTAGTAAAAATAGCAATGTAGTCAAGAAATGTGAATTCATATGGAGCAAATTAGTTCAATTATTTTTTTGTTTTTAGAACTGAACTCATTTGTGTTCTGTTGCATACAAACTTCAAAAGTTCACGTACCTTTTCCTGCCTTTAACTCCAGGTTTATTTAATCTTCAGCTATGCTATCTGCATACCTGAAGCAAAATATGATGGAGCTCCATGCATGTGTTCAAACATTTAAACTGCAATGTTTCCCGTAGTACCTATTTCCATCCTGAGGTAGGCGCAAGCACGTCGAAGGGACCGGAAGTCGACCACATAGCGATGGAGACATTTTAAAATAAACACCAAGCTAACTGCTGATAGAGCTTCGAGCGCACTGCGTCAAAGCACACACAAATATCTTCCCTTTATAAAGATTAAGTTGAGTACAGCTCCGTACTCTGTTTGTGGTGCAAATAAGGAAAAACAACCATTTCCGAAAATGACAAAAAGTCTGACGTCGATGTACGAATAACTAACGCTGTGGTAAGTCTAAACCAACAGATTGCTATATGGAGGCTACCACTTTGGCTGTTAGCATTAGCTGCTGGCTTGACCCTGCAGCCTGCCTGGTCTCACTCTGGCTGGGTAGATACTGTTTCCATTTATAGGATCTTGCAGTGCAGCTGTCCTGCAACCTGATTTTTTAACGACTTGCGCTTTTCCAGTCAAGTTTGCGGAGGTTGATCTTTTAGCCGACCTTAGCTTCACTGCGTAGCTAAAAGATTGCGCTAGCCGCTAGTCAAAGACCAAAGTGACGGAAGTCATTCTTCAGGTAGAAATACATTTTCATTCTAAGCAAAAGGGACACAGAAGAGTCGACGTCATTATGTGCTTAAATGTAGGTTAATATTGTGTGATTATTTGTAGGTATGATTATGTAAAAGTAGACTATTGATTGGCTCTAACGCTGCATATGGAGGAAAATGTCTGATTTGAGGTGACTGTTATACAATGCTTAATGAAAATGCGGGTAGATTCTTACTCTTTTCACTCACAACTTCTAAGTTTATATTTTGAAGCAAACTTAAACCGTGCTTGTATTGCATTGCTTACACTTAAGTTTTGATATGCTCTGTAGAGGATGTTTCTCAAATCTGCACATTTCTTTTAAAAACCCAAATACAGGCTATATTTACTGTATAATTACATATAATTGTATCTAATAGAATTATAAAAACAAACAGAATAGCAGTAACTTGAATTTGTGCTAGAATTTTATGTGCAAAAATTTCCATTAGGCTATTTTTATATAAAAATGCCCAAAATATGTAAAGTAAATAAAAAGGTTGATTTTTATTTAATGCTAAAATTTTCTGCTTCTTTACTATTCAAGAATTTCATTTTTATCTTTTTATGTGCAGGGATGAATCTAATAAATCTGATCTCAGAGTCTTTTTCTTTGTTTTTATTTGCAGCTGTTAGCTTCCTGTCCAGGCACATTGGTCCATCTTTCCTGGACCTTTGGGCTCTGGGCTTAACTCTCTCAAGAAATGGCTGATTCAGAAAAAGCAGAGGAATTTTTGGATGCTGTATGCACCCCCGAGTCTCTCGAAGAAGCACAGACCGCTGCGGCTTCTGCTCAAGGAGAACAGGATGAACATCTGAAAACAGAGACGACTACTAGTACCAGTTCGCCCCCAAGGGAGAAGGAAGTGGACAGCCCCCTGAATACTGAGGGAGAGCAAAGTCTCCTCTCAATGCCATGTCTAATGAAGGAGCTTCGCCGGGACTCCCCAGAGTCTCAACATGCCTCCACAGGGAGTGACAAGCCTGTGTCGCGTCACGTCTACGAAAGCGACTCCTCGAATCCCTGCATGTTGTCTCCTTCTTCCAGTGGCCACCTGGCGGACTCGGACACACTTTCCTCAGGGGAAGAAGGTGCTGCTCGTCCTGCCGGTGAAGAGGGCAGTATGGAAGCTGCGAACGATCCTGGCCAGTTGGAAAAAAGAGAGACATCTGCCATAGCTTCAGGGGGCAGAAAGTCTCGCCGGTCGCATTCGGAGAGTGAAATGCTTCCAAACGCGATGGCCGCTAAGAAGAACCGCTGCCAGCCAACCGCAGTGGCGCCAGGGCAGGAAAAACAAACCAATGGCAAGTTGGGAAAAGTGAAAGGTCACCGGAGTCAGAAACACAAGGAGCGCATGCGTCTGCTGAGGCAGAAGCGAGAGGCGGCGGCTCGGAAGAAGTATAACCTGCTGCAGGACAGCAGCACCAGTGACAGTGAGCTCACATGTGACTCCAGCACCAGTTCCTCCGACGATGATGACACTTCCGGAGGAAGCAAGACAATCAAGACAGATATTCCAGGTAACCTCCATTACCCTGTTCTATTACATGCATATTACACTTGGTTAATAGGAGCAGATATTCAGACTTTATGTGTAAAAAAAACTACAATCCATTATCAAAGAATTTCAGAACATATAACAAAGAGTAATCACTGGTCATCAGTCACACAGGTTAACAGCGAGGAGTTCCCTGCATGAATAAGAGGTTTTAGGAAAGTTGAATAGAAAAGTTTTACATATAATTCATTCTGTCACTGTAATGCAGAGCTTGCTTCTTGTGCTTGTTTTACCAGTCACTCTGTTTTCTTTTTCTGGTGGGTTTTATCTTTTGCCATCCATCATCTAAAGTCATTTGCATTGTCTTTTAAAAGCGTAGTTTATCTAGATGGCCTATGTCCAGTGTCTTATGTACTTTTCATGTTTTCTCTGTTCTGTCTCATCAATGCATGCTGGAAGTGTAGTCTGCATTGTTCAACTCACTGAGTGATACTGATTTAAAAATGTAGTTGCTTTTTTGTTTTTAAGATATAGGTACTTTCACCCTCTGTTCTAAACCGACTCTACCGAAAGTCTTACAGCGTTAGCTTGAGTTGTTGACTCTTAGTTTATTAAGTTTTGCCTCAAAATTCAACTGGTAGTACTTTTATTTACATTTAGGAGTCACTGAATGTCTACACCAGTCAAAATAGTGTAAGGGGTTAACTCTTTATTTCTGGTAGATAATAATTGTTCCAGACATGCAGGTGGAGCTTTTCTGAGCTAAAATAAGGAGTAAAAATTTTGCACTAATCAAAGACTGAAGGTAATTAGTAGAAATGCACCAGTCAGAAAATTGTGGCTCATTTTCCATCTCTATTTTTTTTTTTGTAAAGCTTTTTACCTGCCAATAGAAATTTTTAACCTATTCCAATTTCTTAAGAAAAGTCATATGGAGTTTTTTTTCTTTTAGCTTTCCTTCTGTGACCAGGCAATTATTTTTATTAAGAGCAGAGGGGCGGTCACACGGCTGTGAGAGGCAAGTGTCTGAAAAATGTAGGTTTGCTTACATTTAGGACATAAGACTTACTTTGGAGTTGATATTTCACAATGCTTATGAAATTGTGAAACATCACAATTCCATAAATTGTGACTGTATTGTAATATTTCCGAGTAGGTGCATTAGTTTTGCTAGCCTAATCAAAAAAAGTCTCGGTGGAAATTATGGAAAACGTAAATCCTTAACATAAATCTAAGGTTTCCAAGAGATTGCCAACCATTTCAAATTCCAGATATAGCAAACAGGGGTTGAAAGCTCAAAAAGGTTGAATCTACATTTAGCCTTCGTGTTATCTGAATCTCTACCACTCTCTTACAGACTAGATAAAGAGCAGATATACTTTTAAAGTAGTTTTGTACATCACTTAGTTACTATGGTCAGCAAAAAAGATCAGATTTTTGATTTTACAATAGGCCAAGCTGAAAATCAGCCAATTCTGGTCACCAGCTGATTTCTTGATGCATCTCTAGTAAACACCAAGCCTGGCAGTTCTCCTGTTTCTTTAAAATGCTCGTGTGTGAGTTGAAGTGTCCAGAATCACTTGTTGACTACGACTCAGGAACTCTTTCCGTAGGCATTTCTGTCTCCAAATGTTTGTGAGTATCTCCTTTTAGACGGATGAGTGTACTTCAAAGACTCACTAGTTGTTTTCCAAACCATAGTCACTGAATGGGTCACCAACACATCCAGTTTTCTTCCTCTCGGTATCTCGTAGTACATGAAACCGTTTCAGCCATTTATTTTTTATTTTTTCTTTTACATCCCGGATTCCAGTTTGAGTGCTTCAACTGCATGATGTAGTCCATCAGCATGAAAAAGAGTCGATCTGCACGTAAACCAAAACAGACCTTCATTTTCTCTTTAATACACAAGTCCACCTCCGAAGCATGAAACGTGCCACTGTATTTTCTTATGGCTTGGCCTCAATGTCTTTAAAGCTGGCTTCAGACGTGCGTCGGAGAGATCCAGAGTGGGAGCCCAGATTCATGGGCTGCTGGACACCAGTTCGTGGGACAGGAACGGCATCGGCAGCGTTCTGGAGGAGGCCATGACTCGCTTTGCCGTGATGCAGCGCCAGACCGAGGAGCGCTTCCGCATCTGGATGGAAAAGCTGGCCCACCTCGACTCGGACGATTCGTCCAAGCGCTCGAGCGACGCCCCCGAGGGCCAGCAGGCGGCCCAGCTGTCCCCCCCGAGCTCGTTTTTGCCCTCGTCAGAGTCTGCAGAGACTATGGCCGCCTACATGCTGGCGCGAGAGAACAACAGCCTCGCTCCCACTCCCATGAACAACAATAACATCCTTCCTGAAGCGGTCGCTCAGAATGGGAATATAGGTGGTCCAGACCCTGGGCTCTTGAATGTTTAGAGTCTACTTCAGGTCCTGTAGTTTTAATCAACAACAACAACAAAAAAAGACGAACGAACAAAAAAAAAAAAATCTAGAACTAGATGATGCTGAAAGCGTGGCAGTCAGTTGTTACAGCCAAATATGATGGGACGGAGTCTGAGCAAATACACTATTAACAGCAGCCAGACCTGAGCTGGTCACTGGAACTGGCCTCCGTGCAGACCTCGAGCTCAGTGTTTCTGTTGGCACTGAATCACTGTGAGATTTGACATTCAGAGTTCTCCAACTCGGCCGTTTGATTTGCTGCTGCTGCTGCTGCTGCTGCTTCTGTGACACGGACACAGAATCTTTTCCAACACTGATAAATCAATCAGGGCTGTTATTCCAATATGGGTTGTTTGGCTTGTTTGTTCTCATTTTATCAGCTGTTTAAGCACATACAAAGTATTTAACTCCTACTAAAGTGTGCATTAGGGCACCTGGGCAGAAAAATGATTACAGCGCTAGGTGGGGTGCTGCTGAGTAATAGCATGTGCCTTGTCATTCTAAAGCATTTTTTAGTGCTGGTTCTGTAGCAATCAGGTTTAACACTCCACGTCATTCATGATTTCTTTAACTGTTTGCACCAGGTTTGCAAATGGTTCAGGAAGCTCTTGCATCAACTCTTTTTTTTTCTTAATCTATCTTGGTAGCATAGCTTTACTAACAGCAGAACATTTATCATAAATTTGCCTATACATATAAAATGCAATATACTTACTTTTGTTTCTCTGCTTTTAAGCTATTACACTGTCTAATGTTGCCTTTCTGTTACATTTGTTTCAATTGTTTCTGTTATTTTTTGTAGCAATGTGAAGCTACTGAGGGGGGAAAAAAGGTTCGGGGTTTTTTTTTTCCAGCCTTGTTAGACTATGGACTTCAGGAAAAGCGCTAGATAAATATGTGGAAGTTGGCTTGGAAGGGCAAGAGTGTCAAATCATCACTGATGTATTTGCCTTGTTGTGTTTTGTTTGCACTGGCTTCGCCTCCCAGCTTGGCCTTGAGCTCCATGACACAGTGTCTTATTAGCTTAAACGTAGGGATCAACTGAAGTGATTGAGCTGCAACATGGAGCATGATGATGTTTACAAATTATTCCTAAAAAAAAAAAAAAGGAAGGGAAGGAAGAACAGACTGATCTGACGTATATCACCGTCTACTCTGGTTCGTCTTATGGAAAACATTCATCCTCGAACATCTTCATACACTAAATAACATACAGTGCCTTGCAAAAGTGTTCAGAACTCATTGGGTTCACATTTTCTCATGACTGTAGACCTTATTGTGTTTTATTTGGACTGATTTTATGATGGACCATCACAAAGCGGTGCGTACATTGGGAAGTGGCAGGGAACTATGTGTTTTTATTTTTTAAATCTTTTAAATGTATCCTGTGCATTAATATCAAGCTCGCCTATAAGTTAATGCCTTCCGCTGCAATTGCAGCTAAATCTTTTGCAGTGTGTTTCCAACAAATTTACACATCGAGGAAAAAAATAAAAATTGCCTGTTGTCTTTTGCACAACATCTCAAGTTGAGGTAGATTTATAACGCTACGGACATTTTTTAAGTCTTTCAACTGATTCTTTTCAACTGAATTGAACTTTGGTCTTTGACTAGGCCATTCTGACATGCTTTCGTTAAATCCTTCCCAGTCCACGCTGTATGAAAAGAATCCCCACAGCATGACACTGCCACTACCTTGTCTTGAGGTGGGAATGGTGTGTTCAAGCCATTACTTTTCATTCCAATAGCATCAAGTCAGACAAGTTTCTATGTGCTGCTGAAGAAGTGCTCCCACATCATAATGCTGCCACTACCATGTCTTTTCCTTTTGTTTAATTCAATTTATCCTTTTCCATCCACTATTTATCCCCCCTTTTATTTCACAAGTATGCACTGCTTTGTGTGTTGGTCGATCACATAAAATTCCAATATTATACATCAGAATTTGTAGTTGCGTTGAGTGAAACTTTGGTAAAGTTTGAGGGAATGCGAATCCATTTGCAAGCTACTGTATGTGAGGGGTAACATCTGCAACACACAACGCTTCTGACATCCAAACGCATCAGATGGCTGTGAATGGAATCCTTCACTCATAAACGTTCGCAGCCGGGATTCAAAGAAGCGCTCCGTATGTAAATGACTGACTGTCTGTTTTCCCGGATCTCAAAGCCGAACACATCGCTTCCCACCCCCTGTTTGCATGTGATTATATAACTAGTGCAAGGCCAAACTAGTTCTCATCAGCAGCATGTGTTCAAGGTATATCTGTGCTTGATGCTGATATGAATGGCGACTGACGGGACGTTTTACCCATTGTTTTTCCCTTGCCCTGTAGTTTTGTTTCAGGTTTTTCTGAATGTTGTTGTTTTTTTTTAAGGTAAAACATTTTAAGGATTTTTTTTTTTTTCTTTCTTTTTTTTTTTTTTTTTTTTGCTGCTTAGATTTAAATGGATCCAGCATCTTCCTATTTGGATTTATTAAAACAGAAGTTCCCTTTTTAAATGGAAAAAAAATAAAATAGAAGTATTGCCAACACTATGACGTAAACTTGGTGCATACAATCAAAACGTGCATTGAAAACACTAAGGGACGGTCCATTGTTTACCAAAGAGACTCTCCTGGTTTACATTAGTCCTTTTTCTATCATCAAAACGTGACCTTTATATTTGGAGGAGCTCTGTTTCCCTGGTTACCATGGTTGAAGTATATCTTAGCTCTGTCAGCTATTCATAAGTTGTCTCATTGTACATGCTGTGCAGACAAACCTGCTGTAACACCTACACAAATGTCTGGATAACAGAGTGTGCGCATCGCTCTGAGGGACTCTCTTTACAGGGTAGACTAGCCGCGTGCTCCTGCTCTTCCACGATTATTCTTCTGTTTGGCTATTTATCATCTTAACTTTGTTTCATTCACAGAGCAAGGTTATTTTTAAGTGTTTTGTAAAAACTGTAGTGTAGTTTTTATGTGGATGGCTGTTATTTTAAAAACTAATAAACAAAAAAAAAAGCAACAAAACAAACAGCTGTTGCAGACCCGTTTTATTTATGCATGTTTTACAGCATATAGACTCCTTTCAAGCATATGAGGATGATTTGATTTGATTTTTTTATTATTATTATTTTTTTATGTCACTTGAGGTTGTGTAGATCAGTGTTTCCCAACCCTGGTCCTCAAGGCACACTGTCCTACATGTTTTAGAGGTTTCCCTGCTTTAATGTACCTGATTCAACTGATTGCAGTTCAACAAACACCTGTTAATCAGTCATCAATTAAAATCAGCTGCACTGAAGCAAGGAAATACCTAAAACATGCAGGGCAGTGTGCCTTGAGGACCAGGGTTGGGAAACACTGGTGTAGATGCAGCGTCCAGTCCGTTTCCAAGCAGAATGCATCTACTGCCTAAAGGCATGGTTTGAATAATGAAGTGTTTTCTTTGTCTCCTGCAGACGGGCCTCCGGTAGTGGGTCACTATGATATTTCAGGCACTGATTCTAACCAGGAGAGTATGAGTGTGGAGACAGTCCGGCCTACGGTGATAAGGCATGAGCTAAAAACACACAGAGGCCAGGACATGGCAGCACACTCTGGGTGTATAAGAGCTCTGAGCTCGATCTCAGGTCAGTTACAAACCCGGTGTATCCGATCTGATAATTTCCTCTCGGTTGAAGTGCGCTGGCTTTGAGAGGGGGGCGGGTGTCTTCCATAAGTAACGGTGGGGGCTTTTTAATCTCAGTGAGAGGCCTTTGAAGTACACTTCATCCCACACACGCACATCCCTGGTTTTCATTTGGTGTTGCTAAAAAAAACAAAAAAAAAACGTGCCGCTTCTTTAAAGCAGGAAAACGTAGCTGATTCTTTTTTCTTTTTTTTTATAAACACCATGAGAATTAAGTCTGTGATCTGCTGATTTACTTCCTTCAATCAAATCAGTGTTTGAATTGTAACCGTCTCTTCGTTGTCTCTGTCTCTGTCAAAGCAGCTACAGTCTTCGTGTGTCAGCAAGGCCTGCAGCTCGCTACAGCTCTGATCCTCCTCCTCATGTGTGACTGTCCCTCTTATTTATTTCAGGCCGTGTGGAGGCAGAGCAGCTGCACAAGGAGGGCTCTCAGCACAAAGGCCAGATTAACATTGCTTCCTCAGACAGTGAGGTGGAAATTGTCGGCGTACAAGAGAACGCACGGTAAAGACGAGTTTGGGGTTTTTTTTTTGTGCGTTTGTTTAAGCTGCGCTTGAAGCAGCCCTTATGTATTTTGTTTTCTTTTTCATATCCAGGTGCGCCCATCCATGCGGAGGGGTGATAAAAAGTCTGTCTTCCTGGAAGGACAATTCAGTGGAGCAGTTAAACAGCACAAATCAATCACAGCTCTGGACTAATGTTTCCCCTCGCCCAAACTGGGTCTCCCCTCCCGAAGTGGTGGACCTGACGTTGGACGAGGACGGCGGGCACAAATATCTACTTTAAAAGCGTTCGCACGCCCCGCCTAGTCCAATGTAGGCTGCAGCCTAGCCCTTACCTGCTTCTAAACTCCTTGTTATCTTGGACTCCCATTTTTAACTTCCTTGTTTATTGAAGCCATTCTACTGATGTGATTCCCAAAATCCATGCTCGGCAACTCCGACCTAGGTATAATAAAATGGCGCATTGCTGTGAGTGCGAAGTAAAACTCAAACAAGAGCGGGTTATCTGTTCACAAAAGCAATATCCTCCCTTCGTTCATTACCTCGGTCACTCCTGTATACCTGAGTTGGGTAGTTTTTTTCTTTTTTTTTGTCTCTCATGCTCGCAAGTTAAAGGAACGTTGCGCCTGCTGCTTTCTATTTTGTTACACTGTCGTTGATCTGCATCTCTGCACACTTTGAGTGGGATGTTTTCGATCAGATTCTTTTTTTCTCTCTTTTTTGATGGCATTCAAAATCAAGCTGAATCTGGCATGCTTTTTTTTTATTATTATTCAGCGTAAATATATGACAACAGTACCTGATGAAAATAAGTTGGGGAGGGAGTTTAATTTTAGAGGTCTCAACACTGGATGTGCATTCAGATCAGTCGCTATACACGCAGTTCACTTTGCACAGCGTCCAACACCGGCATCGCCGCCTGCTCCAGTTTGTTCAGGAAGTGTTTCAGTCACACCTTATGGGAAATGTTGCAAAAATTGTTGCGAGTCAAATGAGAGGATTAATAACACCAGTGATGTTTCGGCTCTGATAGATTTACATCCAAGGTTAATGTTTTTAAAACTCACCAATCAAGACTTATATCTGGCACACAAGACCTTACTGTCATAATTGCATAATTTGACACATGACTGATCAGTTTGGGTTTTTTTTCCCATCTAAACTTCTAAGACTGGTTGACATTGGAGTGATTGTCTGCTTCCATTTATATAGAAAAACAAAAGTCTCTGTTCAGGCCTGGTGTGAACATCTGTTCTGGCTGATTCAGATCTGAGTAGACGAGTTTAACGAGCTTTCACAGCCGAGAGACCTCAATTACCTGCTTTAAATGTTAAACCAAACGCATCGCCATGTCGCAGAGTGGGCTGAATGTTGACGCTTCGCGATAAATCCCGTTAATCACATCAGCTACAGTTCATCCAATTAAAATTAATTTAGCCTCTGAAAATCTACATATTGAGATGTAGGTTAAATATGAGAGAAGAAGAGGGTAAATAACGTTTGAGTCTACAAAAGTCAGCATTTTAACTACAAATCTGCCAGAGATCGGAATGAGCCTGTTTGCCTTTTAGTGGTCTTAAATTGGTGATTTGCAGGTCCGATGCAGGGTATTAAAATTATTTTGCCCCTATTCATTTAATGCATCAAAGAACTTGAATTCTTTTCTCTTAGACGTATCAACCAGCAATACGTACTTCAAAGCATGTCTGGCTTAAGATCAGATAACGGTTAAAGACATACAGCTCTGGAACAAACTAAGAGACCACTTAAAATGATCAGTTTCTCTGATTTAGCTTTTTATAGCTATATGTTTGAGTAAAATGAACATTGTTCTTTTATTCTTTGTACTACTGACGGCATGTCTCTGAAATTCCAACCAAAAATCTGGGATTTGTTTGCAGAAAATGAGAAATGGTCAAAATAACCAGTGCTTTCAGACCTCAAATAGTGCAAAAAAAAAAAAGTTCATTTGGAAACAACAAAACTGATGTTTTAATTCAGGAGGATTTCAGAAATCAGTATTTGGTGGAGTAACCATGCGGCTTTCAATGGGGTGCAGTGATTACTTTCCAGAGCTGCATACTTCCGTACATCAATGATAAAACTGTAATTACTACTTTTTCTGCTTTCAAAACTACTACCTCGGTCACATAAGTTTTTGCTCTTTTTGTCTTGTAATATTTAGGGGGAAAAAAACTTTGAATAGGTCAAACTCTATATCAGAAAACCTGAAATTAGAGTCGAGGAAAAGCCTGGTTGAGTCATCGCTAATTTTGACCGCTCAAACAACGCCTCAGTGAAACGCCCAACTTCTTCACTAACATCTGGTTAGTGCACACGGTTGTGATCCTACACACACAACGCTACTTCAAATTGAATTGTCATCTCACACACAGTCTTAGAATGCAACTTAAGCTTTTATAAGTCAATTCATTATCTTGTCGATCGGCTTGCTCAGCACCTTCTGAGCAAGCCGCTGGTGCCAGAAGTGAACGGAGTCGAACGTTTTCCGAAACGTTTTTGTCTAAATCGTGCTTTACAGGTTGAGTTTTTCCCGTTACATCAAAGGAAGATTGCGGCGCTGGCTTTAATTCCAACACTAAAACATCTGGCTCATTTCCCCATGTAAACACAAGGTGGAATCTACGAGTTGGCAAATAATTCATTGTTCTAGTTTTAGTTTAGTTTTGAGTCGTTTTCAGAGCAGAAGCCACGTTTTCGTCTTGACTCTTATCAGTGAATGTATGACCTCGCAGTGCTGGCTCCGTTTTTACCGTTTCGCATGCTTCTCTTGAATAGGTGCATACTCCTTTAAAAAAAACATTAAAAAAAGAAAGAAACTCTGGGAAACCCTTAAAAAAAAGAAATGTTTCTTCCCTTAATTACTGCAAAGCAAGATGGTCTGAATGCCTTGGAATGTGCACTATTTGATTTTATAAATGTACAAAGCCTGTTATTTTAACTTTACAGAGCAGCAGATTTTGCTGTCTCATCCACAAATATATTTTAATAATGGTTGTGAATTAAGCACATATATAAGTATATATATATCTATACATATATATACTAAAAAGTAAAGGGGGTGTTGAGTTTGTGCTCATGTGTGAGGCATTTAATGTGTGTGGTTTTTTTCCCCGTTCGGTCTCCTCGGGGCCTTCTTGCTTCTTCCCTCCAGTCGTACCTTGTCTTCATACTGTAGTGGATCCAAGCTGGTGAATTTCTATCAATAGATAACCTTTGCAAACTGCTTTGCTGTTTTTTTGTTTTGTTTTTTGTTTTCATGTTAAACATTGAATAACATTAACTTTCCTATACCATACTTAATAACATAATTTATAAATTAACTTCACCAGATGTCAGAAAGGGAACATTTACAATTTTAGCAATCTATACCAAAGTCTAAATGGAGATTTTGTTCTCAGTTTGTTTCAGTTTTATTGTGTGATCTCGAGTCCCTTTATGCATTTGAGCCTTTGTAAATTTGGAAATATGACGCAGATTATGTTTTAAAACTCAAAGATGTCAGTATATCTTTGTTTTACTGGGCCAGTTATTTCCACAGTTTGCAGCTTACACCTTTATTAAATCTTTACCACAACATTTCTGCTCATTAGTGACAACAGTATCAGTAGGCAACGTGGCAGGGATGCCCGACTGGTTTTACATTGCATGTTTAATAGCATTTTTTATTTTATTTTGTTTTTTTTAAATCAGGTCAAAAATGTTGCTTATTGAAGCTTTGGTCCTCTGTTGTTTCTATTCAGCTTGATTCTCAGTATTTTTAACTAGCAAAAAATATTTTGGTTTTGGTTGGGTTTTTTTTTTTTTTTTGTCCTTGTTGCTTCTGCAAGACCCTGACTTCCTTGAAATCATGTATGTAGAACAAAAAGAAACTATTTTAAGAGTAAATAAATAGTATTATTTAATGATCTTTTGTACCTGCATTGTTTGCTTTCACAGAATTCGCCCTTCTTCCATTTCAAAAAAAATGTTTAGGACTTCATACAATGGATTAGAATGAATGCAAAAAAAAACAAATGTTTTGATGTATACTATTGAGTCTAAAAAAAGTGAAAAGATTTAAAGTTATTGCTCTGAGATGGAGAGAGAAAGTGATGCAACAGTGGAATTTTGATTTGATTGATTGCTTTACTTAACGTACTGTGACAGCTGAACTTTATCTCAGGTTTATCAGATTCACTATACTTTTGAGTTTTTAGTTTTAGTTTGTTTTTCAGTTGGAGAGTACAGGATATAGCCCATATTTAAGGTTTTAAAAAAAATAAAATCATTTATCTTGACATTTTTATTGTTATTCAGGGGTGTGAACACTTTCCATCGCCTCTGCATGAGCGAAAGTATTTCCAGCTCCCATCTGAATGAGATCTCCCCATGCTTTTCTTTTCTCTGCCTAACAGTCTAGACAACAGGGAACAATTCAACTTTAGCCTCACCCAGCAATATGGCATGCCGGGTCAGGGGTCACACTGCAACACCTGCCACTAGGGGGACATATGGAGTTCACATGAAGAGTACAATGAGGCAGTGGAGCAACGCAATGCGGTCCACGGGGCCCTTTTCCATAAACTAAACCCCCTTTAGCTGGTTTCTTTTCACCCCTGGGGCAGAACGTCAGCTGTATGCTAATTTATTTCGAGCAAGCAGTGGCCTCGCGATGAATGGCTCCTTACAAGAAACGGTCTTCCTTCCCCTTGCAGATGGCTGAATGACGCCACTCCAAGTTCTGCTCTGCACACTTTTCCGCAAGTGATTTCTCTGGTTATTCAGAGTGAGAGCTCGTTTGTTTGGCACCGCTCTGCTGCCACCAGAGGGCAAAGAAAGAAACTACTTTCTGCACTCTCTGTTGAGCTAAATACTTTTTACTTTGAAATTCCCCTGGTTTCTTACACGGCATCTAAATAATTTGAGAGAATTTGTTTAAAGAGTGAAATAAATGTTAGGAATGACGCAGAGAAACTCTTAGAAGCTGATAAAAAAAATAATATGTTTGTGTTAAGAGCACGTGTCAGTTGAAGAACAGGAAATTTCACTCGCAGGGAACATAAAGCAAAATGAAAGAGCCTTTGTATTTCACCTCCTGCTTGAAACATTTTATGGTGAGAACTGTGGGAGATGGGGGACATATGGAGCTGAATGTTTTGTGACTCTCAGTCTCCATGTCCATCTGTTCCCTCATCCTTCGGGGTTAAAGCCCCGGGTAGGGACTTTTTCTGGACACTTATAGTACGAATTTGGTGGGGGAGGTGAAGATGAAAATGTTTAAATTTCAGAGGTGACCCTTTGGATTTTGTACATTATTTCTGTTAATAACTAAACTGTTGGAGTCCTGCAGCGTTTTAACGTTTAAGGCTCCATAAAGTGCACTGCACATACATGTCCACAGCAAACAACAAAAGCATTTAAAGTGGACTGAAAAATGTTTTATTGTTACACATAGTTCAGACTTGCTCCAAAGAAACCCCTTCTAATCAAATTATGTTTGAGTTAAATGCCTAACGGGGAGAGGAGGAAAAAGTAACCCCAATGATTTTCACATCCTCCATCAAGTTAATAACCTTCTGTTGTGTTCTGATGCATCTCATTTGGGATTTTATTTACACAAAGTAGTGTGCAATTGTGAAATACAAGGGAAAAAAAATGTGTTGCTTTCAGAACTTTGTGCATATACAAATATAAAAAGTTGGCATTTGTTTTCAGCCCCCTTTGCAATTTGTCGGTTTTTGCTGCAATTGCAGCAGAAAGTCTCTTGAAGGTTTTATTTGTAATTAGTTTAAGATCTGTCCGATTAGACAGAAATTATCTGGGACCATCAGTTTTCAAATCTTGTCAGGCACTGATTGAGACACCGATTGGACTTGGGCCTGGACTTTGACTGGACCAACACATGAACATGTTTTAACCTACAGGATTTCATCGTAACTCTGGTTGTAAGCTTACGTTAACACCATCGCCATGCTGAAAGATGCACCTCTTCACAAAACCTTATATTTACCTCCATTCCTCTTCCATACCAGCTTCCCCATTCCCTGGAGAAGGCTGTCTCTACAACATGATAATACCACCACCATGCTTTAGATGGTAGAGGATGGTGCGGTGTTAATTTTCCTCTTCACAGTTAATAACTTCTTAAAGTTTGTCTATCAAATAAAATCTCATCAAATACATTGACGTGTCTTCCTCCTTCATCAAGTAAGCTGTTTTTTTTTTGTTAGTTTTTAAAGTAACCCCTCGACTCTGACTATGTTTAAGAAAATTTCATGCAATCCCAAATTTTAGATATTTAATCTGTGAAAGTACACTTCATTGACACAAAATCATTAAAGATGATTGTTTTAATGCTTAATCTACTGGGGGGGAAATGCATAGAAAACATCTAATTTTTGACTAGTTTTGATCTGTGAGCGACATAATCCGTATTGAATGGTCCTGTCACGGTGGGGCGGGCTGTCCAAAATCAGACATCCCCGCCCAGACTCTAATCCCATTGGTGCATCGTGATGCCAAAGCCGTCGGGGTCCTGCAGGAAGGGAGGCGGTGATTGGTCGGGGTGTGCTTACAGCTGAGCCTGTCCGTTTCACGGTGCTGGAGGACGGAGGGGGGCTACAGGGGATCATTTCCATGGACCATCTGTCTCTCTGGCTGCGCTCACAACAAAGAAGGACTCAGGATGGTGTTAGTCCATGTTGGATATCTGGTTCTCCCCGTCTTCGGCTCAGTTAGAAATAGAGGTATGACTAGATTTACGTTGTTGCTGTCTTTTTTTCTTTCTTTTTTTCTCTTATCCTAACCCCCGCCGCTACATTTTCTCGGCGTTTCCTTCCCGTCAGTATCGATAAAAATGATGTAAACAGAGTTGACACCTGCTAGCTGAAAATAAGAAGCCATGGAGAGACAAACATTAGCCGTCCTGCTAGCTGCAGCGCCGCTTCAAATAAAACCCGGCAGGAAACGCTTTAACGCTCCTACAGCCGAATGAAGGCAGCTAAAGCGAAAAGAGTCGGGGAGGTGTTGTTTTATGGTGGCCCGTAGGCCTGCAAATCGCAGCTGTCAGATTTTCAGGCTCGCTTTTGTTTTATCCTCGGTGCTGTCTTCTTTATCTGCGTGATTTTGTCTCTGCCGCATTTGGAGCCGCTTCGCTTAAGCAAGTGTAGTTCAACACAATTCACGAGTATTTCTAAAAAAATAACAAATAATCAGTGTGACAGGGAGGCTATTTGCTCCTTTGTCTTGATGACATGCGTTCATTTTTCGGAGCTTGTTTTAATATCTTTTTTAAATTTAACTACAGCCTCCCTGACATAAATATCTATGGAGTATTTAAGAGGTACTAGGATTGTTTTTCTTCTTCTTCTGCAAATCCTTGATATTTCGACGAAGGAAACATAAAATAAGAAACAAACAAACGTTTAAATCGAACTGAAATGTCCTTTAAGAAGATGGGAATAAAAATCACTGGTTCAATAATAATAATAATAATAATAATAAAATTAAATAAAAAAAACTAGAAATATATCTCTAGAATACCTTAAGTTGTTTATAAATGAACAGAAATATGCCTAAAAATTGTGTTCTTTTGGCCAAAGGGGGGGAAATGGTGTACATTAAAATTGTTGCTTTCACAATGTCTAGAATCGCACATTTAAAAACTGAAATTCTTATCAAATGTGTTGAAGTGGCTTTAAAAATCTTAAATCTTCTTTTCAAATGTGTTTCTTTGGCCATAGGTATTGGAAAAAAGCACTTTTAAAATTTTTTTTATTTATTCTTTTTACATTTTATGGCCAAATCAATACATACTACACACATAGATTATCAATGTCAAAACTACTCTTGGTAGGGAAAAAAAATGAAAAGCATGTGCCTCTTGAATTTGTAGAATTGGTCATTTAAAAAAAAAAGTAGCTTTGATTTGAATGTCTTAATTTGGCCATTCAAAACAGAGATATGCCTCTTAAGTGCAGTAGGCTATCTGTGTTGATTATGTAATAATAATAATAGCAGCGGTATTAGTTATTTTGATTGTTAAAACTACATGCAGTAGCACCAATGATTTCATTGTGCTTTTATTTGTGTTCTTTTTTCCTGTTCCATAGTATCGAGGCTGGCTCTACATTCCGCATTTCTCAGACCTTTGTCCCCCTCCATTGTGTAGCTAACGATCATCTGCTGCTGTCTGCCGTAGCCTCTGCCTGTTCTCTGCATCTAGCTGTATTGTGAACCCCCTTCTTCCTCATTTCCTCTTTCCATCCGAAGAAGACATTGGCATTAAAACAGACAAACAAACAAACAAACCGAGCTCCCACTCATACCGTATCCTTCTGTGTAACAGACTAAAGAATAACACTCTTTATTTTTCTGTAGGAAAAAAACAGTTTGTCTTGATTTAAACTGTCATGTTGCTCTTTAGTGGATAACCCATTGTAGAGTTTACTACAGGCTGTCATTGTGATTCTCCCATTCAGTGTGGATAGACTACATTCTGCTGTAAATTTCTGTAAAGTGGATACATTTTGATCCTCCCGGATTCGATTACAGCCAGGCTTGATCGAACTGTCTTGATTACCGTCTCCATTCTGTATTTGTCAAAAGGTGCATTGTACCAGCTGTTGTTGTACTCAACCCCAGCAGCTGCTTTTACGCTATGTGTAATCCGAATTATCAATTGGACATCGTTCTACAACGCCAACGTCACAAATTAATTGAGACTTTCTCACCCCCCAATGGTCCACTGCACCTGTTTTAAAAGCGCTGCCCAAACAGCTGGCCATAACCCCGTCCATGTGTCCAAGCCTGTGTTCCCGCTAGCCGAATTGATTTCACAGTAAATTGGCGAGATGCGGCTCTAACTCATTGTGCCATTTTTGAAAATAACCCACTATCATGCACAGCCTTCCCTCCTCCTCGCCCCCTCTTCCTCCTTTTCAAATCCTCCAGCGCCTCCAGAATGCTATCCATTTTACAGGGATGTGTATATCCTGCACTGCTGTAGAACTCCTTTTAGAACCAAAATGTCTTTAATTTCTTTTTTTTTTTTTATTCTTTGGTTGTGGTTTTCTACCTTATGTTTTTTTTTTTTTGTATTAGAGCCTAATGCATGTTCATTTTATACTTTTGTTTGTTTTTTTCCACATTGAACAGCAGATTCTAATGTAATCTTTGTGTAGAGATGTCCCTGCTGTACTGAAATGTGCTGTAAGCATACACATCTACTCATTGGATGCTGCTTCTCTTCTGTTAACCCTACAGAGAGCATGGTCAGGCCTCGTCTTTGGTCTTATTTGCATGGTACTACAATAGCTTTGTAGGTTTATATAATATTATTATTACTATTATCACACAGTGCCACTCGTACTAATATTTCCCAATAAAGACTCTAGTTCTCTTCTTAACCTTCAGTGTGCTTTTTGCTGATTTCCATGTGTTCCCTCCTTCCTCCCTCGCCCACTGTGCTGTCACTGAGACAGTCCTCCTCACTCTATGTATGTGCTCTCATTTCTCAGCCGTCTTTGACAAAGTCTCCTCAAAGTTGCTGACTTGGCTTAATTTTTGGAGCCATGGCAACCTTTTACCCATTTAACAAAAAACAAAAAAAAAAAAGGACTGATATTTCCTTTTCTCTTACGTCATCGACTTAAATCATTTCACTTTAAAACAAAGCACTTCCTCCTTCGCATCAGCTCATTGGTGTTTATTGGTGTTGAATTACAATAGGAATCTCTGTTAATTGAAAAATACCACATCCAGCGCCCTCCACAGTTATTGGTTTAATAAATGTTCTTTATTCCACATTAAGAAATATAATTTAATTTAAATTCATGATTAAAACAATTGATAGCATTCACACCCTTTTTGCCCATAGGAAAGGAGTTGGTCGTCTCGTACATACACTTCGAACATACAGAGGGATGGCTCTTTGGGAAAACAATCCCATAGGATTGTGGGTTATGGTATTTTACAGTCTTCGTGATGCTATTATCATGATTGCTAAAGTCTTTGGAAGATATACAAGTATACAGCTTTACTGTTCTCCACTGTACTTGATGGTGGCTGTGAGATATATTTTTTTTTTCTCGAATTAAAGTTGGTTTTACATCAAACCCAAAGTGCTATTGTTGAAATTAAAGAAAAGAAATTCAGACTGCACTAACCAGAGCACTTGGTACAAGCTAAAGTTTTGTTAGTGTTTAGAACATCTTTCACATTTATGTTTGTGATGGTAGGACATTCACAGAAAAGACATGGCTTCCAAAAGACTGGTTGGTATTTACACAGCATCCATTACACATCATAGCCATGCCCCAAGGAATCAAGAAGTGATGAAACAAAAATAAATACAAAAATCTATCAGTAAATCTATCAGCATTTAATACTGCCGACCATCAATAGTTGAGGGGCCTTCAGATTTGTTAATATTCATTATGGTTGTTCATCTCCTCCTCAAGTAATGAAAAGACATACATTTAAGGTTGTGTTTTTTTTTGTTTTTTTTTTAGTTCGGGATTAGTTACAAATTTATTTTAGCACTTATCATATATCTCTACGAGGGGTCAATAACTGTGCCAGGTGCTGTACCTGTTCGTCTCATTTGCTTTTAAACTAGTTGGGTATTTGCAGATACATTAATGTATTTCCCTGGTTGCACAAATAAGTTGCTAAAAATGTATCATGAAGTAAAATAAACAACAACAAAAATCTGGCCAATTCATTATACTGTACCAAATATATCAAATGGTTTTTTGGGGGTTTTTTTTTTGGTTTTTTTCACTCTGGTCATGGCAATGTTAAATTCAATATCTAAAACAATATATACATGTTTCAAATATATTTTTAACCAACTGGTTGCCTTGTTTTTAAACCTTCAAAAAGCCATACTTTTTGTGGAATTCTACACCTTGTGTGATGAAAGGAGTTAAAAAAGGGGTTTATTGGTGCACCGTATGTCTAATTCTGAAGTCAAATGATCCGATTTTTATGAACCGAGATGCTTTTCTTTCAAACTGAGCACATCCGAGGTAATGGGAATGAAATGGTTTCACAACGATGCTTCGATACGGGGAATCAGCCATTATTTGCGAAAGTAAAAGAAGCAGACAAGTCAGCTTAGTCAGATCGTTCTACTTTATTTATTTTTGTCTGTATCTTGTGAATAATGCAGGTAATGGTAACTAAAATAGAAACTTGAATCAAACATTTAGCAGTTCACTTATGGTATTACAAAGGTGATGTCAAAGTCACACCCTTTGAACTCTTTCACATTTTGTCACATTCCAACCACAAGCCTCCTATTTTAATAGGAAATTATGTGACAAACCAACCCAGTATGATGCATAGTTGTGAAAATTATGGTTTCATCCAATTACATCTGCTGGTATTTTGGTGTGTCTGACAATCTCTACTATTGTTTTTGCAAAACGCATGGAGATCATCTGAACAGAAATGGTCAAGTCCTGCCACAGATTCCCGATAGATGTGTTGGACCACTCCAGCACATCTATTTGATCTAAAGCACTTCATAGTGATTTGGCTGTATGTGAAGTTTTTGTTTCCAGGATTGCCCTGTATTTAGCTCCATTCATTCTTTTTTTACATCGGCTCTGGTCAACTTCCTTGTCCTTGCAGAAGAAAAGCATCCCAAACCATGATGTTTCCACCACCACATTTTACCAAGCCAAAGGTGTTATGGCTGATGTGCAGGTTTGGTTTCACCTGACAAGACTGGCTGGTTGGTCTACTACCTACAATCTTAATTAAAACACATCAAATCTCATGGCTGAAATCTGACAAAATGTGGAAAAGAGCAAAAAGCATTCGTAGTTTTGCATGACACCTACATGCAAAGATGTAGGGGTCATTAAAAGAAACTAATCTTTCTCATCCTGCCTTTCATTTTTCTCCAACTGTCTTTGAAAATTAGTAGGACAGATTTTGTCAAATTTATAAATAAGATCTTCAATCGCGAAGCAGCGAGATGCTGCTTGTCATTTTGGAAGATAAATAAATGAAGCACGCAGTGTGTGTACCAGCAATTTAGGAAAGCAAAACCCATTAAGTTGAAATTAGAGCAGTTGATAAGGCTTTGAGAAATATTAAGTAACCTTCAATTTGAACCATGAAAGTCAAAATGGTGTCGAGAGTATTTCATTACACTGTCGTCACGGTCTGGCTGTGATTTTTCATCTCAAAAAGTATTTCGAGTCTGCCTCTAAATGCACGTTCTATCAAATATTAAGATACTTTAATTATGCAACTACAAATGTAAGGAGCGTTAGAAGTTAGGGCTAATTGCTGTCTGAATTTTACCACTCCTACTAGTTCAGGCAGTCAGATATTATTCATGCGCAGAGACAGAAGGAGTGCTTCAGTGAGATGCAGCCACGCAAGCCTGGCACATTTCTTCCCAAACTCCAGCGACAAAGAGTTTTAAATAACTCAACAGCTGTAATGCATGATGCTCCTCCGCAGTGGCTCTGCTCCAACTGTGAAACTATTCCGTGTCCTTATTTAACAAGCAGTGCAGCTGCACGACGACGCAGCTTACGCCTGTGAGTTCATCAGGTGAGCTGATTTTTGTTTTATTGTGTGACATGATGATGAATGGAAGAAAAAAAAAAAAACAGGAGGCGATTATGTTGGGATCTGGTGAGCTGCGGCGATGGAAGCTGGAGGAGATGAGGCAGGTTTCATGTCAGCCTGCTGCAGTCTCAAGTGGGCGGGGCTTATCGGCTGTCACTCACGCGGGGGAAACCATGCTGCAGCCAGATTGTGGGGGAGGGGCTGCCGGTGCTTAGGCTTTGGGATGATGAGCTGATTTTCTTAGGCTTACTGGGTTTCTGAGTGGATGGTTTGCTCTCTGCCCCCCGGCCCCCCAAAAAAAGGGGGAAAAAAGGGATTTTATGTCTGAAAGTCAGAAATTTCACATCAGGGCTGTTTGTCCTTGTAACTCTCCCTTACCTCAGTTTCAAATATAAGCAGGTCAGGGTGTGACAAAATTTTCTTTATAACAGGCTTCAGACAGTGTCCACTTTTACAATGTCAGAGGCCCCCTGCACACAGCAACTTATGTACAGCAGCCAGAAACCAATAAGAAATATCAGTGTGCCATTTCTGCTCTACTTCCTCAGCCAAATGTTTAACCTTGCCTTTCTGGGTTCACTGGCTTCTTCTGTCCCTCTGGCTAAATGCAGCTGAGTGAAAACATGAAAAAAAAAGAAAAAGAAAAGGCAGCAATGCTATGTCTGGTTAATTAACAGCAGCTAATTAACGTAACTTTGTCAAAACATTGTGGGTAAAGTATGTTAAATATAACTTAAGAGCATGTTAGCTAAAAGGTTTGGCACTTTGTGAAAAGCATCCATTGAATAATCTTTTCTCCTGCCATTCTCCTGGTTTTATAATGTACAGATCAAAGTAACATCATGTTGCTCTCAAGGCTTTTTTTTTTTCCACAGACAAATCCTGAAAAGGGCCACCAGTGACAGGATTGGACCCTATATACTGCTTGGTTCTTAGCTTTTAAATAGAACTAGAGTATTTATTGCTTAAAAGATGGTCAAAATGACATAATTTACTAAATGTGATTAACTGTAACAAGAAAACTGTGAAGAGCAGCAACCAAACTGGAAAGTCCTTACTTTAAGAAGTTTCATACCTTATTTGTCATCCAAATGGTTACGCTTCCAAATATTAAATTAACATTAACAGCCTCATTTGGCTCATCAGTTCTCTCTTTGCAGTGGAGGATGGTTGGTTACAATGCAGGCAGTTTCTGGTAAGCTTCATAGTGTCGAACTGGCACATTATATACGTGTATATAATGTGCCATATAATACGTGTATATAACCTTCTAGTGTTAAATAAGTTTGAAAATAATTATTAGAAAAATAACTCATAAGCCAATCCCCCATGTTAGACACGTGGTATCACTCCAAATTACTGTTGAGCAGATTATAATTGGCTAATTGAGCATGAAACAGTGAAAATCCAGTTGGTGTTGAAGTACGACATCATGAACAGTCCACCCTCCAAATCCCACTGGTCCAGAAAGCCTCAGAGCTTTCTGGAAAGTTGAAATAGCATTTTCTTTTTGTTCCTACCCTAAGCTCTCTCCAACCCCAGTTTGTCTGAGCAAAGAGTAATTTGTATTGATTGACTTTGATGCCATCTAATGGCTTTTCTGTCTCTCATATTAATTGGAAATGGAGGCATGTCTTTTCTTTTCTTTTCTTTTTTCAGCGTGCTCAGCTGTATCATCTGAGGCGCCTTTTTGTTATCAGGTTCATTACAAGAAGTAAGGAGTTTAATGTTCCTTCAAATAGCTGGCACAATATAGAGCTCAAATTCTTTGGGTTAAGAAGCCCCCAGACTGCAGTTAAGTGCCATCCTAAAATTATTCTTTGAATAAACAGTATGCAGGCCCTGAGGGGTGTGGAAGTGGGTCCTCTGAGGACTGACGTTTCTTACTCAGCTTCAGATTTGTTTTTGCCGTCTCGTCTTGCCTATATGTCCATTCTGAGGTTTCTCTCTCTAAAGGATCACAGGCCTATGTGCTCTCACCGCTTGCCTTTATGTCACATAGGAGCACACTTCAGCAGGCATCAGCACAGCCATGCTACCTCCTGCCGACATTTTCACCTGGGCGCTCCCCAGGCTCCCATCTCAGCAGAATTCCCTCTCGGACATGCCGGCCAGACCCCGCAGGCGGGCCTGGCCGCCCACCTGCCCCCTACGCACCACCCGACTCTCACTGCCCTGCCCGCACCCCCTCAGTTTCAGGACGTGCCAGGGCCTTCATTCCTACCTCAGGCTTTACACCAGCAATACCTCATCCAGCAGCAGCTCATTGAAGCGCAGCACCGCAGGATCCTTCCCCACTCCTCCAGGTAGTGAAGGTGCCGCATGCAAACGCACATGCGTACGCTCAGAGAATTGAATCCAAACCCTCTGAATTGCATTGCAGAAGAACCCAGGAGCGCATCCCTCTGACTTCTCACCGGTTGCGTTCGGGTTTTGAGTACTCCCCTCCCATCCACGTCCCTCAGCCAATAACGCAGCAGCCACGGTACCTGGCTGAAGGCACCGACTGGTGAGTCCCCATCTGACATTATCAGGAATCCTGCAGAGTTGAGAAATTGTCCCAGCTATTCCTCTCTGTACTCATCTGTTTGTCACATTGGCTGGCAAGAGTAATGATGCTGATTTAGTCCCATGCCTGTCTGTCTCTGCAGGGATCTCAGTGTTGACGCTGGCCTCCCTCATCAGTACCAACTCCAGCAGCTTCCGCAGCACTATCAGCATTACCTGGCCTCCCCTCGAATGCACCACTTCCCCAGGAACACGTCGTCTGCCCAAGTGGTATGCTGTGTTATTCTCTGTTGATGTCTTTTTTGGTTCTGGATGTATGTAAAGAATGAACAGTAGCCCTGCAATCCAAAACACAACAGCAAAAGACCAAGAATAATGATCAATATAGAATTGTTTGAACAATTGGGGATACAGAAACGAGTCACGCAATGAAAGCGAAAGATAGGAAGCTGCAAAAGCCAATACTGTTTTTGTTTTTTTTAACCCTATCATAAATAGTGAAAACCAGGGTGAAAATGGTTTGATAGCCATTCACAATAAAGATTTGGAGAGGTTTTATATATTTTTTGCCATGTCATAATGTAAACAAAAACATGTGAATGACACATTTTAACAAATATGATACTCCTTCAACATTGCTTAGTTGTGTCTTGTCTCTGGGCTAAATTAAATTCATACTAAATCCGAAATCTGCCAGGGGTATCAATGATTTTAGATATAAAATTACAAAATTTCATGTCTCCTTACTAGAAAAATGTAAATTCTAGCGTTTCTAATTCTGTAAACATTGTTCTTCGACCAGGTTGTTCATGAAATCAGAAATTATCCATATCCCCAGCTGCATCTGTTAGCACTGCAAAGTCTGAACCCCTCGAGGCATGCCACTGCTGTGCGAGAAAGTTATGAGGTAAATCCTCTTAAGTGTGTGGGTATGTCAGTCAACAAATCATTAACTGCTGTCTTCACATCAACGACAAAACAACTCTCACCTCAGTGTCTTTTAAGTGTTTTCTCCAAGCGTGCCGTCATTCTCGTGAACGTCTGCCGTTTGAACAGGAGCTGCTGCAGCTCGAGGATCGACTGGGAAGTGTCAGCAGAGGAGCTGTCCAAACAACCATAGAGAGATTCACCTTTCCACATAAATACAAGAAGGTACTGCAGATGACAAGATTTGTGCAGACACACTTTAAGCATTTAAGATTTGTATTGCTTTCAGATAGGTTTTACTTTTTCTCATCTGATATGCTAACAGAGAAAGCCTCTGCAGCTAAAGATTGGGGAGGAGGAGGAGGAAACCGATGTGGATGAGAAGTGCACCATCTGTTTGTCCATGCTGGAAGATGGAGAGGATGTCAGGTGGGTGATGCTTCATAGCTGCAAAATCAATGCAATATTTTTATTTATTTGTTTATTTGTCCCTCTTGAATTAAACAAAGAGATCTGTGAAGTCCTGTTAGCAACTGGCTCATTAATCTTAGAATCTAGACTGGATGAGACATGCAGTGGGTACAAGTGTAAAAATGTCAGTTTGCTCAGTTTTCACGGGATGATGCTTTGCTCTGAACAGTTGCTAGGCAACTACAGTAGTAGATATTGATGTTGCTGATGCTGGCCAAGAAGTGATCCTCCTCCTAACCCTCAATTTACACTCGCAGCAAAAAAATCAATTACGTTTTATTTCATATCAGGCTGGATATATCAGGACTAATATTATCTTTTTCTGACTGCACCTTAAAAGGAGGTAAATACAGCCACAGATGACCAACTGCTGATGAAATTAGGGGCTCACTCTTATAAAATCTACTTTCTGATGTCTGTTTCGGCAGTTTGCTGCTCTGAAATGTTCAGGCGCGTGTTAACACAATGCCAGCATGAGTATTTATTTTTTTAGAAAGTATGTTGTAGATTCTCTTCATCGTATAAAGGACATTTTAAATCAGGTTGAGCTTCAGTATTGTAGGTGAAAGATTAATCACAAGTAAATTTGTTCAATGTAATTTTTGGTCTTCTATGTAACCATGAATTTTTGAAAAATACCCAAAGAATTTGCCAAATGTCAAAGTCCTCAATCTGCAGAAACAACAGATTTATTTGGCTATTCAAAATGTTAAAAAGAAGCAAAATAACAAAATACACAATAAACACTTGTGCTTATTTGCTGTTGTCATGCACGGTGGTGGCAGACTCATGCCTTGGGCTTGTTTTGTAACCAGAGGAACTGTCCCCCTTGCATTGAGCCCACCAGGAGCTCTTTTGTATTTAAGTGGAAGTAAAGTTACTTTTTGTAATTTAAAGGACACACACAATGAAAATTGTAAACTTTACAGTTCTACAAGCGACATTTAAGTAGCGTGTGGATCTATTCCTTAAAGAACCAGTTCAGGAACAGAATCTTGTGGGGGAATGAAAGCAGAACCCCATGGGGGAAAGAAAGAGTGTTGGTTTACAGCATATGGAATCTCAGCTGTCTGATAAGTGAGTGGGGGATGATGACTCAACATAAGCTATATCTATGCCTGGATAGACAAATGCATCTCCCTTGGTTTTAAATGTTTCTAACAACCACATAACGGTGCTCTTTAGGAGAGTCTATGTGACTCCATAATGTTGTCTCTTTGTCTTTCAGGCGATTGCCATGCATGCACCTCTTCCACCAGGGTTGCGTGGACCAGTGGTTGGCTACCAGCAGGAAGTGTCCAATATGCCGGGTTGACATCGAAACACAGCTGAACCCCGACAGCTGATGGGATTTGACTCCTTGCTGATTCACTCAGTCTTGTGAGATTCCTCTCTCTCTTCCATCTCGGCTCAGCAGCCTTCCCCCGACCCTCATGCCTCCTTCTCCACTTGGTGGGTACTTTGCCAAATGTCTCCAGACTTCACGCGACACGAACCCCCACCCCCTCTAATTAATGCTTTATTGAGCCAAGCCAGGACTGCACGAGAGGCCACGAAAGACTCTCTTTATATAGAAGCACATCCTCTTGGGACGCAAACGACACTGGAACACAAAACCACACACTTTCTCATGTACACAGGGTTTACTTGTAGCTTGCTGGTTGTGAGTGGGGTGTTGTTGCAGTTGTGGTGTTGTACTGTAGGTAGCCACGGGCTGTGTAGCATGTCCTCAAAGCCATGACTTTATGTCTGCAGAGCGGTAAACACGTGAACCACCGAACTCTCTATTTTCTCTAGTTTCTCTGTCTTTTTCTTACTCTGACATAAACATAAGCTTAACAGCTACTAACCGCTCTGATGCCATGTTTACCTAAAGATCTCTGTGGTCGTAGTAGAGTAGCAGTAACCAATAAGTGATACTTGGTGGACTCTCGCCTTCTTGGGTCGAAGCACTAGCTAGCTGAGTGTTTTGATCCCGTCATACAGCTTTGACTTTTTGCAATACAGTTGTACTTTTTGCTCTGGGTGGTGTCATTTGGTCGCCCTCTTGGGCAACCAGAACCCCAGTGACTGAGTGGTGTTGTGTCTAAAATGTTGAAAATAGGCAGAAAGTGTTTTTTTTTTTTTTTCTTTTTTTTTTTTTTACCAAAATGCATTTTATTGAGTTGGCTTGGGTCTGCACACAAGTTTTGTGTGTGTGCGTGGGTGTACGCGTGTGTGTATGTGTAACTAAACAAATATGTGTTAGTGGCATGTTGAGTTTGCTTTAAGAGTAAAGAGGTTAAATACTGCAGCCGCCAGAGCTCCTACAAGACACAAAACCAAAAAAAAAAAAAAAAAAAACTAACTAAAGGGATGAAATTAAAAGTTTTTATGCACTAGGCATGGGCTGGTATGAGATTTTTAAGTTACGATAACTTTCAGTAAATACACCAGAGGGTCATGGCATTATTGTATTTACACAGAAAATTGTAATAAGAATGTAAAGAATTAATTGTTTTAAGACATAAAATAAATAATTATTCCAAATGCTGCTAAAATATTTGAACATATTAAAAATCAGGCATAATTTTATGTATGACAATTGTTTTAGTTATTTCACCTTTGAAGCACTGGGCTTCCTTTAGCTCAATTTTACACACTTTTGGGCATCTAAATGAAAGGATTGAACGTTCAGCAGTTTTAAAACTAAAAATAAAATAATGATAAAAAAAAAAACAACCCTGGATACCAGAGACTGGCCCATGCCTCTCATGCACTGCAGATGTAGGCGGAAGGATGTAGTTTTCCTTTTGCCTGTACTTTTTTCCAGCTGGAATTGACCCAAACGGCAAAACAAAGTGTACTGACATGCATGTTTCATTGAGGTTTTTAACTGTCAGCTTCGGCAGCGTCACCTTAACTGGAAGGGGTGAAAAGATTCCTGCGCATGACTTAGTTAATCTGAGCTCTGACTATCTTCTCAACACTAACAAAAAGAAAGAGAAAAAAAAAAGGTCAGTCAGCGGCTGCTCCCCTGACTCGTAGCTTGTGTTTGTCCTGTCCCCCTTCGATGACGACGGGACTCTCTTGATGTTTACCTTATTGCCTATGAAGAGCAAGCACATATGACAATAGTTATAGCAACAAGCTGTTTTCCTTGAACTTGCATTAGATGTAGATCCATGCGGTGTTTTAGATGGGAGAGGAACGTTCGTTTTTTTCTACATCCTGATCCCATGTGTTTGTGTGACAGGCCTCCCTTCGTGGTTGCTTTGCTGGTTGCTACGCTGTACTCCTAGAACACATAGGGCGTGAGGCGACGAAGGCAGCCTCGCTCTTGCAGTGCACACAGACACAAGACGACGCCACAGCAGGAAAAAACAAACAAAAAACTTGCTTCTTTTTTTTTCTTTTCTTTCTTTCCTTCAGTCCCACAGAGCCATGTTTTTAAGATCACCTTTAGGACCCGCGCCGTCCAATGCACTGTGATAGCAAAGGATTATTAGACCTTTCACTTCCCGTCTTGTGCACTGCGAGTGTTGATACTGCCTCCTCCCATGGTGGAGACATCTGTGATGAAGTTTTCATAGTTTACACAGGGTGTTGTCAGCTGAAATGCCTTAAGTATTTAACAATCATAATTTATTACTAATTGTAGATATTGTGAGGATGTATTTAATTTTATAGAGTTTTGTTTTGTTTTTGAGAGTGAGATAAAAAAGAGAGAGAGAGAGAGAGTGACTGAATCATAATTTATTTATTTAGAAATAATGAAACAAAATGCTATGAAAAAAACGATTACCTCATTTTTGCATTGTTGGAAATGGGAATGCTTTGCATGCAGTTGTACTTTTTGAACATTTAAAGTATATTTAAAAAAAAATACACAGAAAAAAATAGCCCTGCTGTTTGATCTCCACAAGCTGGCTATGCGATGTTTACGGCCCCAGACTGAGCTACTGAGCCTGCTCTCTGTCTGTCTCCCATGTGGTGCTGTGGATCTTAGTTACATTCCATTCAATGCAATCTCTCTGATCCCCCATGCTGTGATGTGGACAAACTGCAATGAAGTGAACTAGTCTTTTAGTTTGTGTTCTGTTTTGCACTCACCTGTTTGACATACATCGGAACCCTCTCACTGGCAAAAACAAGCAAACAAAAACAAAAACAAAAAACATTTTTGCTCAGACGAATTAACTGGCTTTTATTTTGTATGCTTCTTACGGCGCACTGTCTTAACGTCTTATTGAAGCATGTTCTTTTTTGGCCACTTTTGTATTTGTCTTTGATCCTAGCAGTCTTGGATTATGTTTCCAAAAAGAAAAAAAAAAGAAAAAAACTTTGAAGACATAAGCATAACAAGTGCCTCGCTTTAGGTGTACTGAGATATTTCCATGACACTGAAACCACCAACTACAATCAGTACAAGAAGCCCCCTGCCTTATTGGTTGCGTAAATAATTGAAGGAGTGGAGCTAAGACACGTGAAAGCCATTCTAATTAAAGAGACGATTCAGATTTTGTTTTTTGGGGTTCTGTGGAGAGATTCAGAGCAGATCTTAACCCTAACCTTAACTTAACTAGCACATAATGTTTGGCTTAATGCTAACCTCTGTAGGTTAACACAAATATGATGAATAACTATTTACTTATTTATTAATTGCTCCACAAATACCTTTCCTGCAGCCAGCTGCTTAACAGACATGCCACTCATGGTTTGCTAACTAAACAGTATTACCTTTCGATGAGCGACAGGAGGCAGCGCTCCTTTATTTGGCACATCATGGTTGACTTTCACAACTTGGAAAGTTTTAAAAGACACAAATTTGTTTGAGTTGTAAGTCGGGAAATTTACGGTGTCTGGCTGTAAATAAGAGAGAAAAACTTCTCTCATTTAGGGACCTTTTCTAATATCTCATTTGAAGGACTTTCTGAAACCTTAACACACCGTGATGCCTCATAACCTCTCCAAAGAACTCCACTTCTTTTTTAAAGGTTTTACTGGCTCCAGTAGCCTTTATTTGATAATTAATTGGGTAATGAGAGAAGGGGAAGACATGCGGCAAAGGTCGCCAGGCTGGGAATCGAACCTACGACAGCCGCATCGAAAAACTTCTAAAAGAAGTATCAAAACTCTCTTTAAAAAATTTTCATCAAACTGTAATAAAGGCATACTTTTACAGCATTACTTTTAAAATGTATTTGGACAAAGAGGCATGTCTCACTGTTGGGTTTTCTAAAGGCGTCAGTGTTTTTGGGGGTTTTTTAGGTTTATTTTCCCTTCCTGTATGTTTTCACTCGTCTTGTTCCTTTTCACTTTCCGTCCCTCTTTTGCTCAATCTGCTCCCTTCCTTCTCACAGTCTAAGCAAACAGACATGGATTACAAAGCACAACTTTTTTCTAAAAATGCATGTATTCTCAGGTGCCAGTACAGTCGCGATGATTTAATTGTACATTGTGAAACTATATACAAAGAATACAAAAAAAATATATACATTTTTTTTTCCTTTTCTTTTTTTTTCGTTGCTTGATTCTGAAGAACAAACGCAAAGAGAAAATAAGCCAAAATGTGCCAGTGAAAGGGCTGCCGCCATCCTCGTGTGAAGATCTGCTGTCTAGCTGTGACTGCGCAGTGTTTCCTGTATGGGATATTGTATCTGAAAATAGAAGTATTTATCATTAATATTAAAGCAATAGCGCATTAACAGTAATGAGTGTGCTGATGAAGAAACGAGTGAGAATATTAGAGGTAAATGTTAGATTCACATGTGGTGGGATTTTGTACTTTATTTATTATTACTAATAATAATGACATAATGGTTTTAAGGTTTGCATTGCTAAGCCCAAACTCTCTTACTTTCTTTTTTTTATTGTTTTAATTTCATTTCATGGCTTGTATATTATCCTTTTTTATGTGCTCTTTTTGTAATAAACTGGATTAAACTGAAACGTTCTTGTTTTGTGCAGAGTTCTTTCTCTTCAATTTTCTTCTGCAGCAGCAAAGCTCGCGTAAACATCAGAATACTGTTTGGTGAAAAGCGTTTTTAAAATCTCTGTAGTAATTTATTGCGTCTCTCTAACATGAACATATAAATCTTCAGCACAACACCGTCCATGTACTTTTGGCTGAAGAAGAAACTTGACATACAATCTGCTTCTAAATTCAATAAGGTGTTGATGAAAGCTCTAACATTCTGCTTTTAGCTCAGTGGCTTACTGTTCCAGCTGCTTGTTTCTAACTGTGTCGAAAAGCCCAAAGACATTCGGGGCCAAACAAACTGTTTTATGCTCTGGGAGTAGAGCGGAGATTCAATATTTTAAGTAAAGAAAAAGAGAATAGAGTGGATCCCCAACTATTTGTGGTAGAGTGTTGGCAGATTTGTTCATTTGTAAACATTTTAATGCATCATATTTAAAACATTTGAACTGCAACTTAAACACCTTAATGCAACGCTACTTGAGGCACTATTGGCTGGCGTTTGCAAAGCAGCCAATCCTGAAGAACTGTGTATTTTACTTGGCACTGATTGGTGGTAACCCCCTGAACAGAAAAATGAGGAGGACTCTAGATGTTAGCTTCTGCGCTAATGCTAAGATTAGCACTTTGAACTGCCTTGATGCTGAAAATGTGCTATATAAATATACTACCTTACCATACCTACGATAGTATTCAGTGTTCATATTATGTTTGTTGTGTGAACTTTTAAAATATGAAGTTATAGGTGCATTTAAGGGGGAATTTCAAATATTTTATTTATTATTGTATGGTTGGAATCCCTAAACCATGTGAAAACTGGTTTAGGGAGTTTAGATCACTGTAAATATAAAAATAAAGTGTTTTCAAACATTTTTTTCCCCCTATTCTACTGCTTCATTCATACACCTGTCCATCCATCCTCTAATTAATTTACATATTTAAAGCTTGACCAATGCATAAACATCTCACATAGATCCCTTGAAGTGTTTTATACATTGAGTAGAACGTGACTGCAGACTTTGCAACAGCTGCTTGACCCTACATCTAGGAATATGAGCAAAAAAAAGCAATTTACCTGTAAGATGCTAAAATACTCCCTCAAGAACCTAATGATATACTTTATTCATTTGTAGTGGCTATAAAATGTGTGCAGCTCGGGTTTATGAATCAGCAAGAGATCTAAACAAAATTGAAATTGTGCTTAAGGTGAATACAAAACATTTTAATCTTTTATAAAACATATATTTACAAAATTCACAGCAGGAAAAAAAAAAAATGGCACATTCCGATTTTCCCTGACCAAAGAAAGCAGATCTGTAAATGAAAACATCAACCGTTCCTGAGATATAAAATGCACCCGATTGGTTTTGGTAACTTAATATATAAGGTAGATCCTTCTGCTTTTGGCCCTTCCAGAAATTATTTCAGAATCAGTACTTTGGGTAGAGCACCCTGGCAATCTCTCCGTCTGCTCTGTTCGTGTCCAGCCACTTCCCACAGAGGAAAAGTGTGGTGACGCCATTGGCTGTGTTGGTGATTTCCACCCTGTCGAGCAACCAGCCAGGGCAGAGTCCTGAGTTATCGTGCTCCACTCGAACTCTCTGCAGATCGCCCATGTCCAGCATTTCCACCACAAAGCGATCAGTCTGCCCCCGTTCAAAGAGGTTACGTAGCCTCTGCCGCAGTTGCCGACTGCCTGAATCTCCGTTGGAGCCGTAGATTGTGATGAAAACATTGGCATCTGTTCCCGCTCCCTTCTCGTCGCCTGTGATTATGATGATCTCATACTTGACGGGCACCAGGCTTCGAGCTTTGCTTGCGAAGCTCTCAATGGTCTTTGTGCACTCAAAGGTCAGGTAATCATCCCTCTTCGGAGAGAGCGGGATAAGGGCATTGCAGCGGAAGATGTACCTAGGCAGGGAAAGAAGAAAACGGAAAGTTTTTAGCTTACATACAGACAAACCTATAAGTGTCAGTAGAACTCGGATGTCTCCTAAATGAGATGCAACAGTTCTCTTACTTGTTTCCAAGCTCCTTTTCAGTCACAACTACCTCCTCGACATGCCAGTAAGCCTCTCCTTTCACTTTCTTCCCATCTTTGGGCGTGTGGCCCAGGCAGATGGCAGCAATATCACCCACATTCTTTGAGGAAAACTCAAATCTGTCAACATTTCCCCTGAAAAGAAAAACAAATGTCAGACATTGATTGAAATCTCATAATTTATGTTAATGATTCAGTTTTGACATTGTACTACAATGTTATTGCAGTAAGTGGTGTGTTGTTAAAGTAATTTTTGCAGGTAGGATTAACCTATGTGCAAGCAGCATAACGGAAACAGCTAAACCAGGAAAAACGTCCAAACTAGATGGGGAAATACTTACCTCAAAAACCTCTTTTTCTTTGAAGAGTTCTCCATTACAAGTTCTTTTGATCTGCACTTCTTCCCCTCCAGTATAATCCAGGCATTCTCCTTGGTTTCGTCTGTGTCTCCAGTTGTGACGCAAATTTCATACTCTTTCAGAGACAATGCCCAGAACAGAGTCACGGTACAATCTTTCCGACATCTTCTAGCAGAAACTTCATTATTTAGCTTTAAGAAATAACACCCTTCACCCTTATTTAATCCCGGGATAAAAATGTGTAACACAACCAGACTCTGAGCCAGAGTCTGAGATTTTATTTTATGCTCTCCTCTGTTCAACTTACCCTTCAGGTTTTCTAAAGGATTTAGGTTTTGGCACTGAGGAAATTATTGTATTATTTCTATGTTGATACACATTGTGTTTTCAAACATTACCCTATTGATAGACTTGATGATGACCCATTTTCAGATCAGAGCATCACATTTTGTAATAAAAATTATCCTGGTACTTCAAGTACTTGACAGTTGGGAAGTGCTTGTCTATGTTCATCTATGTTAATCACATTTCTATGTTTCTATGTTAATCACATTAGACCCATTTACAGTGGCTGTTGCTATAAACTCAAACTTGGGGAAAGCACACAGTTGAAGTGTTCATCGGACTGTTTAAATTTGTGATGGCAGAACAGAAAAGTACACTCTTTTTTAGATGTGTATCCTAAGCAAGAGATGTAAAAAGCAAGTTTTTACTCATCTTTACCAGGGGTGTCATAAAGCATAAAGTGTGAATGATAGCTTACTCGTTTTCTCGTTGAGGTCTAAATAATCATTGTTTGCACAGGCCAGCTCTCTCATTATCTGTCCATCATCGTCTTTCTTGGAAAGCCAGCGGTCACAAGGAAAACGGAAGGTTTTGTCCAGGAACTCATCCTTCACATCAATGTGCTCCAAGTGCCAACCTGGAGCAATACCTGCAAAATTAGTGAAAAAGAATAAGGGAGTGACAGCAATTTGTCTGATTCACACAAAATTAATTGACCTGTTCTGAGGTAAACATTGAAGTAAGTTTTTTTTTTTTTTTGCTTAAATTAGAATAAGGGTTCTTTTCTTTTCTTTTCCTTCATTTCTTTTTTTAAAAACAAAACACATCAAATATACAATTTTACTGATTTATAAACCTTTGTTGATCTGGGATTTTTATCCTAAATAGGTATTTTTGGACAATAGCTTCACTCTTTAAAGGAGGCACTAAAAAAAATAATACAATTAAATAAACTGTGGAATTACATATTTGAATAATGTATGACATTTTGAATAATGTATGACATTTTGTAAACTATGTATATTTTAGCTATTTATTTAATTGTGGTCCTTCATGTCTCTAAATTGTAACCTCTTCATAAAGTAAGGCCTCACAAAATACAACTTTTAGTGCTTCACAAAAAAAAAGAAACATGAATTAGAAACAACAGAAATGATGAAAACATGATGAAAGTCAGAACAATCAGATGGTCACTCAATGCCAGGCAGTCTGATTTCAGCTAAATCACTGTCATCATTCCTAATTTAATCTTCCTGTTATGCAAAGGGACTATTTATCCGAGCAGCTGACCTGTGTTGTCGTGCCAAACTCTGACTTTGGAGAGGTCTCCCAGGCTGAGGATGTCAGGGAAGCGAAACATGTCCACCTGCTTACGCTCAAACTTGTTGGACTTTGTGGACTCCTTCAGCGCCAGCCTCCCTGTGTCACCGTTCTCTCCGAAAATGATGACCCACACGTTGGCGTCAGTGCCAGCCCCTGTGCGGACAGAAAAGAAAGATGCATTTAGGAATTAAATCAGACTAAACAAGCTTTTTCCAAAATCCCACAATTAGAAGAACTGCTATAAGACTGCAGAGTGGAGTGATTTTGTTACACGTTTTATGGGATTTAAGCTTTGTTTCTTGTTTTCAACATATTTTCTCTCTTTTTCTGCAACGTGCTGAGAATGCAATAATGTTGAGTAACACAAAAACTGTAGAGAATTTTAAAAATAGGATTTAGATAAAGTACTTCAAATTTGTATTGGATTTCATCTAATTCGTGAATGATTATAATTTTACCCACAGATTAAAGTAAACAGTTGCCTCTTAACTGCACACTTTAAAAAACAAACAAATATTAAATTAATAATACACAGACTGTGCTTGAAAGCCAAGTTCATGACAGAAAACCAACCACTCTAAACCTACATTTCTCATGACAGAATAAATCCAGGAGTTTGATGATGGTTTTAAAAGGTTTAGAGTGACTGACATTCTTTAAAATATTATTATTCATGTATTATTTTGATTGTGTGTTGATTAAAGACTATTCACAATGAATTCAAGCAATGTATGTGCAATTTTAATGAAAGTTGTTTGCTATATATTAATTCCACCCTGAAAAAGAATCACATTAAGAGCTAAAATGAACTTGAAATTCATCTTAGTGAGGAATGTATAAAGACTTTCCAGCTTATATGTTATTATTCTATATGTGTGTCTAAAATTTAACAAGAAAGCTTCTATTTTCACAGTCCAGCTTGGTTTTAAATACATGGACTTGATCAAAGTTGATTGTAAGACCTTATTTTAAATAAGTTAGGACTTTGTTTTCATAGTTTATGTGCAAATGGGACATCTCAGGTTCCACAGGCAATCAGAAAACATTTTCTGCATGCCTGCTCCATTTCACCTCATCATGTCATTTGCATGCACGTGGCCGTGTCTCCATCACACTGGCAGCTTTCTCTTCCCAGAGCCTCAGCATTTGGTGCAGGGCTGCATCCTAGTTTCTAGTAACTGCCAGAGGCAAAGAGCGGTCTTTTGAAGTCGGCTCAGACCTCTCGCTACGCTATCACATTGATCAGCAGCGCAACTGTGAAAATACTGCAGCCAGAAAACATGGCGCAGGAGTGTGAACGACTACTAAACAGGATTTATTTCATCACCATGTGGCAATCAAATGAATAATATCCCTTTTCCTGCAGAGAAACCTCTGGACGAGGACAAGAAGCATGAACACGTAACTTAAACCCGACTTCTGATTGGAACTAAAGGGGACAGGATGAGGCTTATTTAGCAATTTGTTAGCAGTGATCTCATTTACAATCAGAATATGTTATGTCTGCGGATGAAAGGGGGCTCAAAATCCACCGCTGACAGATGGATCCCTTTGAAAGTGGTGTGAAAACAAATTGACACACTTGACAGATGAAACGTCCATGTTAACTACAGAGTCCCTTGGGATCTTTCTGGCAGAGCTGGGGGATGCTGGTGATGAAAGAGTTTGTCTGAGCCGCTCTCCTGAGTTTGAACACCCCAGGACTTCACCTGGCACTGACCCTGAGATGAAAGGCTGGCTGGATGGATGACATCATGCCTGATAGGTAGACCTGAAATGGCCTCATGCGCTGTCTGCCTCTGAATCAAATCAGTTCTTTTCCTCCCCCTCTCATGCGTGCTCGAAATATTAAAATAAAGAATGCTCCAAACAGATTCGTCTATGGTCTGATTTAAATGGTAAAACCTCCAGATCAGTGGCTTACAACTTGCAGCTTGGTGGTTTTAAAGATGAAGTTGGTTAAATTAGCAGCAAAATAGGCTAAATTATTTGTTCATAGTTCAATGCTTTTTCAACAAAGATTATGTTCGAATGAAGTCATCACAGTTAGAAAAGTCCAATTTAAAGGGGCCAGTATCGTATCATAAATGGCCAGTACCAGAATTAATAACTCCTTTCACCAAATGTTCCCACTTGGATGTTTATTTTGTATAATTAGCTGCAGTAACAACTGTTTTTCCTCAGTGTTTGACCTAAATCAACAACAGTGTTTATACTTCCCTCTCATTAGTTGGAAGCAAATTACTTAAAGTTTTAGGACACAGCAATATGTTGTAAGAAATCTTTGTTAAAAAGAGTCCGAGCTGCACCACAAACAGTGTCCTCAAAATAACGCTTGGTTGTTGCATAAAGTAGTGTAGTAAAACAATTACAACAAAAAAACGAGACCTTCAGCTGGCTTTATTCACTCATACCAGAATGTACACAGTGACATTCCATTTGGTTAAATTGATAATGCTGGTCAGAACTGGAGTAGAATTGATATCTTTCTTAACTGGCTGCAATTTTAGCAATTGTAAGTAAAAACAAAATGTCTTAAGCCATCAACTGCCACTGTCGTAAATTATTGGCAGACTTTGCTCACCACCGACTGAGTAGGATGCCGGGTTGTTAGGTCTGGGGCTAATTCTCTCCGAGAAAATTTCATTCACCACATAAATGTTCACCTTCTGAATTCACATTTGAGATGAAGACCCACTGATGCCTGACTTTACTGTTCATGCATAATATCATCACTATTTGGCAACTTTTGGCTAATTGCTGGGGTGCCTTGTGCTTGCTCTTAATACCATTCAAATTTCTTACAATTTCCTTACATTGGTGTTAAAAGAATAAATATATTATATTCAAAGATTCCTTTAAAAAATGTCATGTAATTACAGAAGCTTTCAGGGAAAGCTGCCACTCTTCCTGCTTTCCTTAAATTTCAGTTTACCTGAAACATCGCTCGTCTTGACCTGGATGATGTAGGTGGTGAGCTCCACCATCACCTCATCGTCCACCACAGCAGGCATCTCACAGATCATTGTCCTCTTGGGTCCGCGGGTCCTGGACAGCCACTCCTCGTAGGTGAACACATACACCTCCTCTGTGCTCAGGTCACGCATGATCACCTGGATTCACAACACCTGGGTTTTAAAATAATCCCGATGCAAAGCAGGAGAGATGCCAATAAAAGTAAATGATCTCAGAGGACGTGACACTGGATTTTGTGATGGCACAAGAAAAAAACAACAAATAAAGATTAATTAATTACCAACACCTGGTTATTGGTAATGCATCAGTACTGATTAAACTAGTAATGGAGTAGAGTGCTCCATGCATGGATGATGAAATGCATCGCTGCAATGTCCTCTAAATATTTCATTGTTAGTGAAAGGCTTTGGCCACACAACCTCTCTCTTATTAGCTCAGCTGTATGCATGTTTATTTGGGCTGATTACTATTCTGGATGTTCGCCCGGTCAGCCGTCGAGTTCATTTCAATACGCGGTCCCACCTATCAGTAAAGGCAGAACATCTGCTTGTGATGCTGAACACACCAGGCTCTGTGGCCGGGGCGAGTCAAGGAGATGCTCACAGTCAGTCACACAGTTCCTGGCGCAGATTGACAGGGCATGGGATTTCTCCTGGCTGCTCTGCTGCCCCGCAAGCACCACGGCTTCAGCAGGGAGAGACGTTCCAACCTTTTAAAGCTGAAACTTCCTGTAGATGGTAGAAGTGACCTCTGATGGTGTTTTTGTTGGGTCGCGTAGCGAGAAACCATTGTTTTTTTTCTCTACTCGTGTGCTAATGCACGGAACCTGTCAACGTGTATGTGTGCGTATCCAGATGCAGGGCTTTGCACCGTGAGCTGACCTTGTCAAGAAACCAGTCGGGTCGGCTGCCGGAGCCGTCAATACGGAGCCTCATTTTCTTGAGTGGGGCTATGTCATTGATCTCCATGTTGAAAGTGTCTTCCTGACCACGCTCAAACCTGTCCCCGGCAATAAACAACTCATAGTTTATAATCCTGATTGTTATTTCATATTTCAGAGTAGAAGATGGGAGTGAAGATGTGAAAAGAATATATATATATATATATATATATATATATATATATGTACATATATATATATATATATATATATATATATATTTAGGCTACCTGTCCTCATTTTTCGGCAGCAGAATCTCTTCTGTGCTGCCGTTGGCACCAAACACAGACATGAAGATCTTAGTGTCCGTTCCTGCATTCTGCACATCTCCGGTTACTACCGTCAACTCATAGATAACCTGAAAAGGTCATAAAGTTTCAGAAATCAGATTAGAAAACAACCCACTACACGATAGTCAATTTGAATCAAGATATTTTGCTTTTCACATTTAGAGGACTAAGAAATCATCTGTGGCATGGAAATTGGAAGATTTTCATATTGATTGACCCTGATCAGTGGTTTGGAATTTCAAAATAAGACCTTTGAACATACAATAAGAACTACCAGGTTGTATTAACAAAACTCTTGAAATAGATATCTTCAGTATTAGTAAAAATAATAATAAAACTCAAATGTGGCTCGATGACGTAAAAGAAAGTGTTCATGAGTGCGCAAGACTTTCAACAAACAACAGGGTTAAATGTATTACAGCAAAATTCTCTGTTTTTCCGTTCAGAGTTCATTTTCTGTCTGCAATAGAACATGCTAGATTTGGCAATACTGGCAGCCTTTTGGAAATCTTGTCGTTAAGACACATTCTCACGCGAAGCTAACTCAGAGTCTTGGTAATAATGCTGTGTACTCTAACTGTCCTAATCACAAATAAAAACAGTTTAAAATGGCTACCCTGTAATCGTGGAGTCCTTACAATACAATATGAATATAAAAGCTGCTTTTACGTCTTATAATCTAGCTCTAAAAGAGAAACTCAGTGACTACTGTTTCGTAGAGATGCTTTGAGCGTTTTAACTATTAAAGAGAAACACATTTGGAATGTTTTTCTGTCTAACAGGAATACAAATAAAGAGAGGCAAGATGTTAAGACTAACAGTCATTTCTTCCTTGAAAGAGATAATGTCAGCTAAAGAGATGATCTGTCAAAAAAAATTCTTGCTTAACTTAACTTATGAACCCGATGACTTTAGTAGTCATAAATGTGTCATTTAACTGCAGCAAAAATGTATAACTTGTCTTATTGCTCTTATAGGACCCAGAACTAAATCTATTTTATTTAACATATGTTAATTATATTAACATATGCAAGACAGATAAAGTCATTAAGGGTGATAAAAAAAAATCAGAACAGTGCTTTAGATACAATAACACCTGTACAACCTGAAAATGTATTGAGCTATTACATTATATAATGTACTCACACTACTGTACAAATGCATTTATGTAAAGTACTCATAATTAGAGGCTACATGACAAAGAAGGATTTCCAAGGGATGTAATTATATGCTTGAGGAAGTCTGACTGTAATATCATGTAGTAAATCTTTACTACATGATATTAGTAAATTTAGAACCCGCATTCTAAATTTTGTAGAATGGGGGTTTATTTTTAGCTGTTTTTTAAGATGTCCCTATTAATTAGATAACTAGCTATTCTTAGCTATAAATACAGCTTAAAATAAAGAAATATGTTAAAAATTTCACAGTTTTGATATGTGAAAGTACAGCAAATTGTCATGTCTTTAGTCCGTTTACAAACCTTCTGGGAGATGGCAATGGCCTCTGCATCTAACACATTGAATACTCTGGCAGTCAAGCCATCCCCTCGATCTTTGGCCAGCCAGCACTTGCAAGCAAAGGCATATTTGACCCCTTTGGTTGGCACAGCAACGGCCAGCTCATCAACTAGCCAGCAGCTCTCCGGAGTGGCCCCATCATGGCCGAGCTGCAGGGAGGGGAAAGAACAATCACTTCACACAACAAGGCTGTATTTTTCCAGCATTTTGACTCATGTGTGGGTGTGCATGGGAGTGCCCATGCCTCAGTGAAACGCTAAAAGCTTCACCCCTTTACTCACCTCCACCTTTCTAATCTCTCCCACGTCTGAACCGTGGGCCTCGAAGCTCTCTAAGGAGCCAGCCAGAAAGCCCTTCCTCCCATTAGGAAGATCAAGCCACAGTCTCTCCGTTTGGGTGTGATTGACCCCAACAATGATTACATATGCCCTGCTGGTGGTGCTGGCATCCCGCTCCAGCCCAGTGCCAATGGTGACGTGGTATGGTATGACTGCAAGGTGGATATAATACCTTGAGGATGTGACTGACCTCAAAATGAGACCACAATGAATGTGTGAATATTTCTTACTCGGTAGATCTTCTTCTTCTTCTTCGTCCTCCCTTTTCTTTTTGTTCTTTTTGTTCATGTTACTATCAACACTATTCACTGTTAAGGCTGAGGTCTTTTTACTGTTTAGGCTCTCTCTGACCCCTTCATAATCCTAAAACACAAGAGATTAAGAAATACAAGCTCAGACAGATGTAGCTGTAACGATATAAAATAACAGAGATAAGTTAGAAATATTTTTTATCCATATGAAAGCAGTATGGACAGAATGACTGCTGACAGTGGTATGCTTTTATACCACACCGGAGATTGTTATTTTTGATGCTGTCATTTAATTATGTGTTGCACATTTGCATTTAAATAACATTTTTTTTTTTTTACTTTCCCCTAGTTGTAGTGCCATGTACTCGTATTACAGTACATATTTGCACAGCTAAAGTTGTTTAAAGTGCCACTAAGACCACAGCAGAGATAAGATTTAGAATACTTTCATTGCATTTTATTCCGTGGAGTACAAAAGGTGGAACAAACAAACTCATTAATCCAGATTCTTGTTTCAAAGGACAAGAATAAAACTCCAGTTTCATACACTGAAAGACGTTCCCTAAGAAACTACTCATTTATTTGTTTGCTTAATTTGAGGGGAGTCCTGTCGTTGCATGCGTTACCTTGACATAGAAAACTCTTTCGATGAGTCTGTCCTCCCTCTTCCTGGAGAGCCAGCGCTCGCACAAGAACAGGTAGACTTCTTCTGTGTCGAGATCGAACACCTCCACTTGGTCCAAGTACCAGTCAGGACTCATCATGCTGTTATCATGGCGGATTTTTATCTTAAAAACCTGCCCGAGGTCCACGGCTTCAATCGTGAACTTATCCACCTTGGAGAAAAGATGATGATGAATTACAAGCATGTATAATATATACAGTACCTCACGAAAGTATTCCTATCACTTGACCTTTTCCACATTAAGATTTTATGCAACAGAGCGACACTACGCAATTATGAAGTGTGAAGTTACAAGTTTATTTGCAAATAAAAATATGAATAGCTATAATGGAATGGTTTAAATAAAAGTATATGTACATATATATGACTTAGAATGGCCCAGAACTAAATCTAACAGATATTTAGTGGCAAGACTTTGATATTCACCCATTCCATTTTGACTGAGGCCATAAAAGTCAGTCTGTATAGGGAGAAGAGTTGCACCTTCAATATCAGAAAAAGTGTTCAGATTATTAGTCATGAATGATTTACAATTGTCCTCTGGTTTGTAATCCTTCACTTAAAATGCCAATAAATTGCACTGATGCTTGTGGTTGTAACCTGACAAAATGTGGAAAAGCTCAAGGTGCATGAGCACTGTATGTCTTCTCTTCAAGTATTGTAGCTAAGAAAACGTTTTCTTACAGATCCCCGTTCAAACTTGTTACTGTTCGTTTCCGACTTGCTCAGTTTTCTCTCCCCAGTGTCCCCCAGGTCTCCATAAATCGTTAGAAAGACGTTAGCGTCTGTCCCAGCACCTCTCATGTCCCCTGTCATTACTGACACGTTGTATGTGTGAGCTGCGGTGGGAATAACAGCAACAGACGAGCACAGAACACATCAGTTTCAGGTATTTTCAAGACAATATACAGAACAAAAAGGCAATTTACCATCTTTTGACAATGCTGTCACGACAGATTTATTAAGGGAAAGAGGAAAAGGAAAGAGGCAAGACACAACATACTCTCCAGGGCATCTTCCACTTCGATCTCAGTCACTTTCAGGCTGCCGTCTCTGGAAAGCTTCTCGGTGATGATGTCAGAAGGCTGCAGCTCTCGCACTGTTTCTCCATCATCTTCTGACTTGGCAAGCCAGCGCTCACATGGGAAGATGACGGTTTCTGAGCCCTAAACAGAAAGATCATTAATATCTCTAAGAATTTATCTTAGTATTTTTAGAGAAGACTTTGCTTTAGTCTGTGTTTTCAAATTTGTACTTGTGATCATAGCAAAACCACACTGTTGGAGCAGTGTCAGTTTTCTATGTGAAGAACATCACCACCTGCTGACAAGAAACAGAAGAATAAAATGCTGGTAAATGGTAAATAGTTGGTAAATGTAGGTCTACTGCGTCATGAAACAGAAAATCAGTATCACGGTTGAATTTTGTTTTCAATAGATCAGCCAGTGTTCACACTGGGGATGTTCTTCATCAATCCTGAATTCCGAATTAAAATTTTTACAGGAATTGGAACCAGTGCTGTACAATTAGAAGAACATTCATCTAACTATTTGTCCACAAGCAACATCAGGTTATGGATGAATCCTCTTTTATAGCCTAATGTTAACCCTTGACCCCCGGCTTCGAATGGGGTAGAATGACCGATTTTGCAGCCCTAAAACAGACATTTTCCAAAGTCAGTCTTGGAATAAATGGTTGAGAGGAACCTTTGCCAATACACTGATAAATGTAAATATTTTCTAGATTAACATATTTTTAACAGGCTGACAACCTGATAAATGTTTTGTTTGAAGTATTGCAGTATTTTGCGTTTCCTATCATTAATTTAGGTTAATCTGTGAATATAATTATTGTAAAAATAGACATTTCAAATGTTGATTTAAATTTACCGTCACAATAACTATTATACAGATATGAAAAATCAGTCATTTTTATACAAGATGTAACCTACTTCCAAATAAAACAATCTAATTGTAATTGTGATACATTCTGGCTTTTCATAATTTTTTTGAAATAAAATAATGCTACATCCATTTAGGGCTTTATATGCTTGCATACCTGCTTGATGCAAAAATAATTGAAAGAAATCGTATTTTTCACCAGATGATTTGAATGCTATAGATTTTACAGATCAATATAGAGTTTCTTCTCTTGTCGCAGTCACGCTGCAAACGTACCTTTCCCTTCCTGAGCAGGCGTCTGATCTCCACTCTGTCCAGGTGCCAGCCTGGGTTGATCCCCCGGTTGTTATGGCCGATGCGGATCTTCTCAATTACGTCCCCTATATCTTCTAACTGCAAGAACAACAACACAAATTGCTCTTTTTTCCCCTCCCCTTCAAGGAGTCTGTTTTGTGGGCTCTAGTGTCCCTTATATTAATGTAGGTTGACAGGAAAGGGGGAAGACATGCGGTAAATGTCGCTGGATCCGAGAATCGAGCCCGCGACTGCCGCGTAGAGGACTCAAGGCCTCCAAGCGTGGGGCGCGCTATCCCCTATGCCACCACAGCACGCCCCAACACAAATTGCTCTTTTAAAGGAAAAATTCACCATAAGCAACCATCTGTTTTCCAAAAGATAAAAAAAAAATCTGCATGTATTAAATTGTGGCTTCTCATTTTTTAACATACTTCAACAATAAACATGTCCTCAGCTCCTCTTTCAAAGTACATCCTCCTTTCCCTCTTGTTGACACACAGAGACTTCTGCTGAGTGCACACTGCGTCTTTTCCATACAGAACAATAAAGACGTCGGCATCTGTCCCAGCGCCGAAAACATCGCTGGTGAAGGTTTTAATCTCATACGGAACAACTAGAAACAAAACAAAAAAACTGTTCACACACACTGGCACATCCAAAAAATGAAAAAAAAATTCATATGAGTGAACATTACATGGTGTGTAAAACTCTGATTGAAGAGGGTTAGGAAAGAGATCCCTGACAATCGCCCCATCATCTTCTCCTTTGTCCAACCAGCGGCCGCACGGAAAGCGTAACTTCTGCCCTACAGATTGGGCATCGATCTCCACCCAATCGAGGAACCACCCTGCAGATCCTCCTCCTTCAACATTCATAGACGTTTCACAAATGTGAATAAACTTTGAGTTATTAGCAATGTTTAAAAAAAAAAAAAAAGACATCTTAATTTACCGCGGTTGTCATGTCCAATACGCAGCTTTCTCAAGGGTCCCAGGTCAACGGCCTCCACTGTAAATTCATCAATCATGCCTCGCTCAAACTTGTTTCTATGCAACTTTGAGGCCTTTAGAGTAATTATACCTGCAGATATACACAGAGTAGCTTAATACATTACGATGCAGGCAAATCAAGCACAACGTAATAGCTTAAAGCGTCACCTGTGTCGTCCTTGGTACCAAAAAGGGTCATGAAGACATTTGCATCTGTCCCTGCATATTTCTTGTCGCCGGTTTTTATCCTCACAGTGTATGTTGTTGACATGGCTGTAAAAAAAAAAAAAAGAAAAAAGAAAAAAAAAGTTACTAAATAGGTGAGATCTCTATTAATGGGTCTTATTGGTTCAGAATAGAATAGAATAGAATCTGGGAATATTTATGTGCATTAACAGTAAAGTGGTAGGCAAATAGAGATACAAATTAGAAATAAATAAATAAATAAATAAATAAATAAATAAATAAATAAATAAATAAATAAATAAATAAATAAATAAATAAATAAATAAATAAATAAATAAATAATGGCAACTATGCAACTGTAAAGTATCAAAGATACATAAAAACAAAAGGTGACAAAAAAAATACAGCAATAAATAGGAGATGAAGATCCTGCGATTTGAAATTCTATTATGGGTTTTAGTTCAACCATCATACTTTTGCTTTACATCTCCTCTTTTCAATAGTTCGTCTCACCCTTCTGTTCCAAGCCAAGGGTTGCTTCAGAGTCGTCTTCATCTTCATCCCCCTTCTTTATGAAGGCTTCATCCACAGGGACCAGCTCTCTGGCAAGCTGGCAATCATCTTCATCAACAGAAAGCCACCGTTTACATGGAAAAAAATACCTGCGTAGAAGTACATGATTTATTCTAAATATTCTATAGATTTGTCAACATTCAAAGTCTCCACATAACACTGGTCATATATATATTTTTTTTTTTCAAAGTCAAGTACCGTTTCATACCACACAGTGGAGCTCTACTGACATAATATGTTTTATGAGTTGGCTGAGTTAAGGCCGTTTTATCACATCTAATTGAAATATCCTAAGTGAACACCCTTTTTCAGTAGTGTGGTCTCAGTTATTCAGATCAAATAACTCTGATCTCAATAGCTGAGCGATCAGGTGCTCTCTTTCTATTATCCCAATGACTCACGTTGTGTCATCTTTGGTGTCTATGATTTCCACTCTGTCCAAAAACCAGCCGGCGCTGGCGTGGCTGTTGTCATGACGGATCCTGAGCTTCTTCAGGACCCCAAGATCAACTGCTGTCAGGCTGAAAACATCCTCCTGGGTCACACGCAAGCAATAGAAATATGAAAAAAAGAGACTTTTTCATTTACATTTTATCAGAAAATTACTAACGCATGACTTTCTGTTACCCTGAGGCATAAATATTGCTTGAAACAGAAGCACCTTCCTCTTGGCCTCCATTCAATAAGGGAATGATGAAACCAGACTGATCCTGCCAAGGCTCACAGTGAGGAATTTGGTAAAGGAGGTAAATGTCTTTGAAGCTTAGTTGGAGAAACTGCAGCCAAAAGTGGCATCTTAACGTCACCAAATGTCAAAAACAGCCCCACTGTTAAAACACAAAACCTCACCAAGTATTTTTGATCCAGTTTCTACTGGCAATATCTTAGTACACTTGAAACAAGACAAAACCAACTTACAAAAGACTTTTTAGCAATATATGGGAGATTAAGTGGAACTAGAACTTTTTTTCATTAATATTAAAGAATTATTGACATAAAACAAGCTTCTATTTCTTGCTGAAACGTTACTTGTAATTATTGTTGTTGTCTTATTTTAAGTTTAAGTGTAGTAAGATATTTGTACTGGAAATCAGACAGAAATACACTACACGTCAAAAGATTTTGTGCTTTTGTAGTGTAGTGGCCTGCGACAGACTGGCGACCTGTCCAGGGTGTACCCCGCCTCTCACCCGGGACGCAGCTGGAGATTGGCACCAGCAACCCTCCCGACCCCATTAGGGACGAAGGGTGTTCAGAAAATGGATGGATGGATGGATGGATGGATAGTGTAGTGGCCACTATCTACATGCTAACCAGTTTTTTGGAAAGCAAGTTAGCAAAAAACTGGTTCTTGCCTACAGACACAAAGAAATATAAATCTTTCACTATTCTATAAAGTAGAATAGTGCTGTGTGGAGTAGAAAAGACTGCTCTCTGTGTGCTAAACCTTGTAAAGTGTTGTAGAAAAAGTACTATTTTTTTTACATTTTAAATACAGGCTACAATCTTGAGAGAAGATGGCTTTTAACTCAACTGGATCATAAGTATGGGAAATACAACATTCCACTAGAAGTGGCAACAGTTTTCCTTGACAACAAAAGTTGAATTAAACTTGATTTTAAAATTGAGTTCTACTGAACAAAACATACCTGTCCTTTCCCAAATTTATTCAGGTGATTGGATTTCCTGAGCCATCGCTCTCCTGTGTCACCAATCTCTCCGTAAATAGTGATGTAGACTTTGGAATCGGACCCGGCACCCCACATTGTTCCAGTGTACACATAAACCTCATAAGAGTTCACTGAAAGGAAAACACAGTAAATCTTCAATGGCACTATAATAATGCATGCAGTGGCTAATTAAAATACTGCCTGTCAGGGTTGACATATTGGTGAGTGTGCAGATTACAGTCATGCTCCACTTACTCTCCAGTTCCTCGTTGGAGTCATTCAGCAGTTCAACCACAATCTCCCCGTCCTCTTCGTCCCGGGCCAGCCAGCGGCTACAAGCGAAAGTGGACGTCTCCACCACTTCCTGCAGCTCCTCAATTATCTCCACCTCCTCCTCTTCTTTCTTTTTCTTTTTCTTGTCCTTCTTCTTGTCTTTTTTAGTCGTCTCTTCTTTTTTCACCTCAATCTGCACCATGGCCATCGTTAGCCTCTTGATGTCCACCATCTCCAGAAACCATCCGTCTCCAAAGCCCTTACCGTCGTGAAAGATGCGGATTTTATAGATTTTCCCGACATCCAGAGCTTCAATCTGCATTTTAGGGAAATGTCAGTATTTAAAGTGTGCATGTATGTGTCTGAATTTTCTTTTTTCTCAGCCCAAATGCACCTTTTGCTGTGATTGCTACAAACTGATTGTATCTCTAGACTAAAGTTTTTTTTCTTATTCTTTTTTTTTTTTTGCAAAAAATAACCTAGTCTTGTTGACAAAAAAAAAAAAATCAATATTACAACCTTTTCGTGAACTAGGTTTTGAAAGCTCCTTTATAACGCATGGATGTGCTTTGATCTAAAGCATTTCTTTATAGTTCTGTCTGTATCTTTAGGGTTTATGTCTCTTTAATTCCCTGTCACAATGGATGGCGACAACATGAATGGTAAAATGGTAAATGTCCTGCATTTGTATTGCGTTTTATCAAGTCTGAGGACTCCAAAGCGCTTTACGCTACAAGCAGTCTCTTACCCTTTCATACACACATTCACCTGCTGATGATGGTAAGCTAACATGGCAATCTTGCTTCAGACTGAAAGAAGCAAGACAATCGGCTGCCTCTATCATTTGTCACCATAGGGGTGTCTGTTTTCCTCCACACCTGGATAATTATTTGATCATTTGTATTTATAATGCATCTAAATTACAAACAAGTGGAATGCTGAATGCAACTTGTAGCACAGGATGTCGTTCAGAGGCATAAGACAGAAGAGGGCTGAGTACACACAATACTTTCACAATGTCAGACAGTGGCAGATGCTCAAGTGGGAAAGAAATTATGGCAGCAGACTAGCATCTGCCTCGTTTTTTCCCCCCCAAATTAACTGAATGAGTTGAGTAATGCTGTTGGACATAGGTAATATTAGCATCATCATTTATCATGTTAACTTTGTTAACAAGAATAAGCTACTAGTATTGTTGCTTTGCTATCCAAACCACATTAAAGTAAATACATTTACTTCAGTATTTTACGGGAAAAAGGTACTTATAAGGGTAGTTTTACGCCAATGTACTTTTTCTTTTACCTGAGTAATATTATTTCTACTCTTACTTGAGTAGATTGATTTTGCAATTAAAGAAATAGACTTCAGAGATTGGAAACCTTAGATTTCTGCAACATATGAGCTAATGTTTATGCAAATTTGAGCATAATTACTCAACATTTCATACATGTCACTATTTATATTCTTATTGTTTGTTTTGTATTAATAAATATGGTCATTTCTATTTAAAATGTTACATAAAGGTTTGTTTATGCATTTATATAGAAGTAAAACTTGTTTAGTCAGTGGTCCCCAACCCCCGGGCTGCGGACCGGTACCGGTCCATGGACCAATTGGTACCGGGCAGCGCAAGAAATAATTACATACATAGTTTAATGTATTATAAGAAACAGATCAGATATCTTTGGAAAGTTTCAGTTTTCAATTTCAGAAATCTGCAAAGAATAACTTGCTTGTTCACATCTAACAAACATAATAATCTTAAAAACAGCTTGAAAAGCTAAAAGTGCTGCTGTCAACCTATTTCCAACATGAAAGTGATGCACTTTCGCACGTCTTGTTTCTTTTTTTTCTGTTTTTTGTTGTTTTATAGAACTTTCAAAATGCTATGTAAGTCAGTGGCGTTTTCACTATACAGAATACATATTCAAGATATCAGTAATGTAATTCTGACTAGTCAGTTAATTTAAGATAACAACTAGAAAAGCTGTGTAATTCAAGATATGCCTAATTCAGTTGGAGATGTCTTAAAAAATTGACTAGTCAAAATTACAATTGAAAATATCTCTAATTTAGTTTTACCGAGTCATTATTTGCTTTTAAGATATATATCATTTAATTTTCACTAGTCAAAACTACATATCACCTATCTAAAAATACATTTAAGATAATTATGGTGTCATTCAAGCTACCTTTAATTAGAATTATGATTAGTCAAAACTAAAGATAACTTGAATTTACTTTATTACAAGTGAATTGTAGATATCTGAAAGTTTTGTTTCAGATATCACATATAATTCAATGTACATGTCTTGAACTGAAGTCTCCATACAACTCAATGGGAAATCTGACGTCATTTCGACTGGTCAGAATGTAATTTGAGATATCTCGAAAAGGTATTTTGTCTAGTCAAAAAGATAATTAGAGATATCTTAAATTAGTTATAGGTCTAATCATAAAGCAATTTCAGATATCTGCAATGTAAGGCTGGTAAAACCAAATTTATGTTAAAACAGCCTGCCATAGAACGCGACTTGTTACGTGACAACATGCGACTCTGTTGTGTGGGCGGGTTTGATGCTACAAGCATCAACTTCTATGATGTCACAGAATTGGTGTTATTTTTTTGTCTTCCTTTTTCTCTAACCCTCAGTTTGCACTTGCTTGTCACAGAGCCTGGATCAGTTCGAGTTGCTCCCGTTACTTTAACAGAAAACTTGAATTTTTTTCCTCAAACAAAAGAAATCTAAGGTAGGATGGATTCTCTATCTAAAAAAACCCCTGTTGTCACCGTCGAGACCCTGTTGGCACCGATAAACAGTCTTTTCACTGATTTGAACTGGATGGAGTTTTTGCACCTGACATCTGGAAACCCAGATCGCAGCACCACCTGCAGTCTGGTCAGGATTTTGGGAGATATCTTGGAGCTATTTACATGTAACGTTCTGGATAATTTCCAAAAGAAGAAAATCACCACTGAGGCTGTGAAGAGGGTCGTGGGAAACAAAGTGCCTGAAGCCTTTGCAAAAGTTCTAGAGGTTGAGGGAAAGATTCGTTCAAAACACACCAAGAACATAAACGCGCTAGTTGTCCAATATGTGGTAAATAAAGTCAATCCCAGCTTAGACTCCAACAATGTTACAAAAAATCACAAAGAGGACATAATCAATTATATGCTTCACGAAACCAAGATAATGATAAAGGATCTCTTTGCTGCATATCAAATGTCTCATAATGAAACAAAGAAAGTACCCTTCCTCAGGCAAGTATCCATCGTCTGCCCAGATAAGACAGAATGTTGTTTCAAAGTTCTGAAAAATAGGATTGTGGGGTTTTTCAGGAAGTGCACTTGCAAACGTTCATCTAAGGTTGCTCCAATGGTCATATCAGAAAAACGGAAAACTTCTTCAACTAAAGACAAGCGTACACATAAGAGGCAGAAGAAAAGTTTGAAAAAGTCTTCTAGTAAAAGAAAAGGCGTTCTAATAAATAAACCAAAGTAAAAGTTTGGTTTTACTTGCAAAATCAAACTTTTACACACGATTGTGTAAAAGTGTGTAATAGAAAAACACACTAGTATGTTGATTTACATAGACTTACTCCAGTCAGTATGATAAACATAGATGAAAAATTTGCTAAAATTTTAGGTACAAAACTAATGTTAGCCTGAGTGCAATCACTAGCATGTAGTCACTCGCTATGCTAGTGATGACGTTCATGCTAACATTTTCCTCATATTTCTTAAATAAGCATTTTTGCTGAATTTTTTATTCCTTAGCTACTAACTTTGCTGTTTGTAATTAATATACCAATGTTAGCACACTGAATGGAGTTTTTTTTTAGTCAACATGCTGCTGATAACCCACATCCTAGTTTCAACATGCTATTCACTCTACAATTCAGGGGTCTCAAACTCCAGTCCTCGAGGGCCGCAGTCTGGCAGTTTTTAGATGTGCCACAGGTACAAAACACTGGAATGAAAAAGCTTAATTACCTCCATCTTGTGTAGACCAGTTCTCCAGAGCCTTAATTATTCTATTCAGGTGTGGTGCAGCAGAGGCACATCTAAAAGTTGCAGGACTGCGGCCCTTGAGGACTGGAGTTTGAGACCCCTGATGTAGAGTGAATAGCATGCTGAAACTAGGATGTGGGTTATCAGCAGCATGTTGACTAACATAAAATTGCTCCATTCAATGTGAAAACATTAGTGTGTTACTGAGGTGGTAGTGTAATGTCAAACTTTCAAGAGATATGAATATATTTGCAAGACACAGTGAACATTAACATATCTTGAGGTTTAACAGAGACCTTGAAGATTTCAGTGGTGCCACGTTCAAAATTGTTGGAGCGGCTTTTGAGGGCGAGGATTTCGGTTTTCCCTTCATCTCCATATATCTGACAGAAGACGCTGGCGTTGGTTCCGGCTGATCGCATATCGCCAGTGACCACTGTTATTTCATAGTTGATCACTGTTAAAGAAAAGGTGTGAGTTCACCACGACAAGTTGAGAAAAAAAACCATGTAAATAAGAGGGACATACTTTTTATTTTTCATTTACATTTTTCAATTTCCAAGACCTCGCTGGGATAGATTTCAACCTCCACTTTGCCGTCTGCTTCATCTTTGCAGAGCCAGCGGTGGCTCGGGAACATATACTGCATCCCGTGAACCGGCACGGAAATCTGCACACTGTCCAGAAACCATCCGGCTCGTAAACCTTCATTTGTGTGACCAATCAGAAGACGGTTGATCTACATGTACAAAGCAAAGTGATGAAATTCAGGGACTAGCCTCACATAAAGTGCCTCAACAAGATTTTTCTCAGAGATATAACACACTTGCCTTTCCGATGTCATACGTATCAAGGGTGAAGATGTCAGTTCTTGCCGTCTCAAAGTAATTCCTGAGGTCATTGTCTGAGACGGCCAGGATCACTTTGTCAGTGTCGCCCTTCTCACCATACAGCTTCACAAACACTTTGGAGTCAGAACTGGCACCGTTCACACTGCCTGTCTTGATTGCGATGTGGTAGCCGACATCTGCAATCAAAATGTTTCATTGTTTATTCCAATTTTAACACAAATGCTAAATTATTTGTTTGGTGTTTTTTTTTTTCTTCAATGAATATGTTTGAAAAAATGTCTTTGTAGTGACTTACTAAAGAGACGCACCCCGTCTCCAGCTGGAACCAACTCACGGATAATCTGCCCGTCATCCTCATTGCGATCTAGCCACCTGGAATAAATAGAAATATGTATTTATTTGAGAAATATATTTGTTAGTACATTGTTGTCATGAGAATGATTTGACATGAATCGCTAATATATATAAAAAAAAATAAATTCATATAACAGGACAAACACAAAATCAAGGTAACATACAATGTATAAAAGTTAACATGAAATGTACACATGCAACCAAATTTATATCTTTGTCTTATGAAATGGTAAACGAACTGAACTTATACAATGCTTTTCCAGTCATTTTCACCACTCAAAGCGCTTTACACTAGAGTCACATTCACCCATTCGCACTCACAAACACACACACATTTACACACCGATACGCAGATCGGTAGACGATTTGGGGTTAAGCGCGTTGCCCAGAGGCACATTGACATGTGGCAGTAGGAAGCTGGAATCGGACCTACAACCTTCCGATTGCAAGACGACTACTCTACCATACGGCCACAGTCGCCCTGGCTGTATGGTAATCAATTAATCAATCAAATTTGATTTGATTTGACAGACAGACAGATTGATTTATATCTTTGTCTTATTGAAGTAATACTTGCCCAGCTTTAAACTTAAGGCACAGTTTAAACATAAAAAATAGATATTTATTACAACCAAAGTTTGCACATCAATGGTGATAATGTGAGTTTGACTGGATAAAATAATTGGCTGTATAATCATGAACATGGCTCCTCTGTCTCATTACTTCTTCTTAAGTCTCCCAAGCCGTCTCTAATGAACAACACAGACAGGCAGGAAGAACACTTTTTTTTCTGGAAGTAACACTGCACCCAGCTTTGTGGTTGCACTCCAGTTACAGGGAGCTGGCTGGCTGCATGCATTTAGTGTCCATTTGTAATAGCAAAGCCATCCAGCTCTTACCTAACTACTTAAACACATGCCACTGGAAACCTACTGACCCCAAACATGGGCAATCTGCATCAGTAAGAAGACTTCTAAAAATGCCGGAAGGATTTTAGTTGTCTGACAACTGGCTTAGTGCGGTTCGCACAGAACAATTAGAGTGTAAGCATGTAGAGTGATACATGTATCAGTTTCCTACATGTAAAATAATTTTTACACTTTACTGAATATAAAGATTAAAAAACATCAACAACTTGCTTCTTATTTTCTAACAGTCGGAAATATAATTTCTAATAATTATTCTAATAATTATTTCTAATAATAATTTAGGCAAAATCCCCCAAGTCTTAAATTACTGTAACATCACCACACTACGTTTGAATGTTATTGTTTTTTGTTTTTCTAAAATGTTCAGTTAGTTTTAAGCCAGATGTAACTTTCATCTCAAGAGTCCACAGAAATGTTTCCCAAAGGTCTTGGGGATCGTCAAGGTGACATGGTCATAAAAGGGTTAGTTGAGGCGAGTGAGGACTGCAGGGCCTTAGATGTAGTTTTGGGCTCTTTTGTGACCTCCTGGGTGAGTCATCTTGCTCTAACGTTGGTCAGCCAGCCACTACTGGGAAAGTTTCTCCTTTTATGGACAATGGGTTTCATTATGATCTGCTTTGAAGCAACTTTGGAACGACATTTATCACAGAACATTTGTTTGTCATCATTAATTAAGATCTGGTGTGACAGTTGAAGTTATGGCTAATTATAGAGGGGATGCATCGGGGTTTTTTTTTTGGGGGGGGGTGGGGGGGTGCCTTTTCTGATAATTTTTTATTTAGTAAAAATATCTTTGTCTTATATCAAAACTTGTTAGATGAGCACAAAATAAAAAGCAAATAAAAGCAACAATGGGTAAAGATTTTATTTCATAACCCTGTATATCAAGTTAGATCCATTCTAAACTAGTGCATGGTGTGAATGCCTGTGCATGGACTTTGGCTGCTTTGCTCCTTCTTTTTTCTGATTCTGTCCTTGTACCTGAGTTTAAGTAAATTAAAGTAAATCCAGCAAAGACCTTAAACAGGACCTGAGCCAGATGTAGCATATATGCTAAGATTTTCAGTTTACAGCTCTAGATGCCTCGTGTCATACATCATGTGCAGAGTATCGACTTGCCTGAAACATGGGAACTCTGTGGCAGAGGACTCAGGCTGTCCCTCCTCTCTGACCAACACCTTATCAAGATACCAACCACAGCCTCCACCACGGCCGTCATGACCTACTCTGACTCTCCGCACCTGACCCAGGAAGACTGACTCGATGAGGAACTCATCATGCTGTGGGCAAAACACGGAGAAATTAGAGACTTGAAATGCTTTTCACAAAGAACAAGAATGTAAATTTATGTGAGATTTAGTTTAAAAGTTTACTCACATTTCCCTTTTCAAATTTGTTGACATTGTTTTTGCTCATAAACATGAGACGCTCTCCTGTGTCACCCAAATCTCCAATAACATTGAGGAACACGCTGGCGTCGGTACCACTACCACTGACGTTGCCAGTGCAGATTGTGACCCGATATTTTATCACTGAAAAAAAGTATCAGGGAAGAGCTGGTATTGCACTAGAAACTATTCACACTATCCCCGACCCCTGGAACAGTTATTAACACACTATCTATTTTAATAACTGGGACATATCATGATTTCTTACAGGGTAGCGGGTCATCAATGAGTGCTCCTGTGGCGGGAAGTTCTCTGACAATCTCATTGTCATCTTCATTGATGTCCAGCCAGCGGCCACACTCAAAAGAATACTTGTCCATGGTTAGCGTCTTGAGCAAAGTGACCTGCAGAAAGTTGAAGTCTCATCTGTCATCAAGCTCACCTCTTACTGCACTCTGGTTTGTGAACTTTCTTCACACAACAAAAAGAATAGTCATGACTCACCTTCGCTAAATGCCAGCCAGCAAATGGATTTCTCTTCTCATGCCAGATCCGCAATTTTAACAATCTTCCCATGTCTGGCATTTCAATCTACAGAAATCCCCCCCAAAAACGTTAGGTATAAACAAAAACATTAAAATCGCCTCCTAGGAACATTTTATGGATCAATATCACAAAATAATCCAAATAAAGAATGGGATGATCCCAGATTTACCATGAATTTGTCAAGCTGTCCTTGTTCAAAGCTATCTGAATTGTTTTCCAGTTTGATCTCATCTGACTTTCCTTTCTCTCCATAAATCTGCAGAAATACTTGGGCATCTGTGCCGGCGCCTTTTATGTCTGAGGTCCAAATCCACAAGGACCATGGGTACTCTAGCGTAAATAAAAAGAGTATGATTCCAACACAAAATTTGTATAAATAAAGATACATTTTTATATTTTTCTACACAGTAAACACTATGATTTATTTGCAGTGATAACTCACTTTTATGTTTTTTCTGTCTGAGCGAGACCATCTCATACAGTTCCCTCTCAATAAGTCCATCTCCTTCGTCCTCATCCAGCCACATCCCACATGGAAATGTTTGCTCAATGCCAGTGAATGGACAATATATCACCACCTGCAAACAAAATGGCTGATAAATAGATAGACCACACTGTTACAATCAATCTGTTACCAATTAGAAATGTGTACTACCTTTTCACAGTACCACCCTGCACCAACGGCACCGTTGTCATGACCAATGGTGACCCTGCTGAGAGGGCTGATCAGTTCACAGATCTCTACATTGAAAATGTCAATGAGAGCTCGCTCAAAGGCACCACCCTCGAGGAAAATTTTGCCACTGTTTTTTAAGCCCTTGGAGCCATGCATAACCATGTGGATCTTGGAGTTGGTTCCTGCTCCCCTGATATCACCAGTCATTACTTGAACATTGTATATAATCCCTGAATAGGCAGAAAAAAGTATAAAATTACATTTATGGATTGAAAACATACTCTTTAAATGCATTTAAATAGGAATTTATTTGATAGTTCATGCTTAAAGTATAGCAAACACAAGGTGATGCCATTTATTATCACACCCATTGGTTGCATTGATCCAACCAAGACGTCTCTCTGTATTTTGCCATCATCTTCATCCATGGCAAACCAGCGATTCACTGGAAATTCGTATATTTCTTTATTCCCCATATCATCTATCACAACCTGTGAGGTAAGAAACATTAAGCACAATTAGCAGTTTTTATTTTTGATGTGCACATCTTTAAACCCATGACTTCATCCATCTACATGCCTTGTCTAGAAACCATCCAGCTGAGGAACCTCTGTTGTTGTGGCCGATGGTGATTTTTCTAAGCCTTCCCAGGTTAGGAGCCTCTATTGTAAACTTGTCCTCTGAACCACGTTCAAAGTTGTCTTTGTCACTATCCAGTCTTCTTTCCCCTTTCACATTACAAAATATGATTAAGAATTACAGAGTGCAACTTCAGGAAACCTGTAGTTGCAGTTATTGAAAGTGAAGTCCTGAACAGGTATGATTTTGAGCTTTATGTTGGACTGATGTTGAATCTAAATAAGTTTGATTCAAGAGGTTAAGCACCAAGAAACGATGGTTCAATCTAGATGTTAACTGGTGCAACTGGGGATAGAAGGTGTGAACGTTTATGTCCTTCAATTTGCAAGAGCATAGAACAACAGAATTGGTGACTCTTGGAGAGGAAGTGGTCTAAGGCAGCTGCTAAACTATCCAACCATCCAACATTCCTTGCAAATGCATTATACAGCATAACCCCAATTGACAGGATTAAGTAGAGTTGCATTGTGGGTTCACGTGAGACTGCGGCTATTGCATCGCTTGGTATATGGGGTATACAGATGCATGTACACATTGAAGCCAATGTGTACATGTAGGCATCCGCAGGTCCATGGCTACCCAAACTCTGTCATCTTTCCCCAATCAAATGTGTGGCATCAGCTGAGACATCAATTTCATCCCAGTTCTGATCTGTAGGATGAAAACAGTGGGAAAGCACTGGAGACAACATCTGTAAGACTCCATTCCACACCAAACTGTGGCTTGTATCCAGGCCAGAAGGAGAGCCACACTCTTCTAACACGGAGAATGCTGCTATTCCAATGCTGACCCAGTGGATCTGGCATTTCAATGACTGTAATACAGATCCATGTGCACTATCTTTTCATTTCCACCACTCGTCCTTTGTGTTTACCCTTTATTGTCAGTGAGTGCATTTGAAGACCCAACCTTAACAGTCCTCTGTATTCTACATTACCTGTGTCACCATGTTCTCCAAAGATATTCAGGAAGACATCGGCATCAGTCCCACTTCCCTTCATATCAGCAGTGAAAACACTCACAAGATATTTATTTACTGCAAGACAGAAAATAACGTCAGGCCAGACATGACTTGTGAAAATCACCGGAAACGCATCAAATGCAATTTCCAATCAACAGTGAATAATACTAAATTGCTCTATTCCCTTTCTTAAGGTTCCTCAAATATCACCTCTGAGATGGCTTCCAAATTAAATATTTATAACTCTGGCTGTGTGTTTGACAAACAGCTATGTTGCTATGACTGTCTTTTATGGCACAGTCTCTTCACAGTGCTGGACTTCATTGTCATTAGGTGCTAAGATGTTAGATCACATTACAGCAGAGGTCACAGGGACCAGTTTTACCAGAGGACTACACTGGCAAAGCATTCAGTTACAACCTGAAACTATAGGACAGCCTGCTGACTTTCAGGCAAAGTAGTGTCTTCCTTGTCAAACACATTCAATTACTACTCTCAGTTTTTGTGGAAGGTTGCCTCAGCTTTAAAAATGTATTGTGTGCTTTGTGAGGCCTCGGTTTACATTTACAAATCACTACTACGATCCACAGCTTTTCCAAACAATGTCTTCCGAATTGTAATCACTTGTTTTGTGGTTTTGTAAGAGGAGTTTGTGACCTACATTTTGGGACATCCATGGGGTTTAGACTGCCCAGGAGATCCCTGACGAACAGGTTGTCACCCTCCTCCCGGCTCAGCCAGTTGTTGCAGGGGAAATAGAAGCGCAGATGGGGCCGGATCATGTCGGTCACCACCACCCTGTCCAAGAACCAGCTGGCGCTCATTCCAGTGTTGTCATGTTCAATCCTAGAGAAAACAAAAGTCAAAGTTTCACATTATTTGATTTGCACTCTCTAATCATCTCATCACATAAGATAAAAATTTCATAGTTTAATTCTAGACAAGGCTATTAATTTCATACAATGCCGCTCAAAGATATCTGACATATCATATAGACTAAGTGAAATGAGCTGGAACAAGAGTATGAAAAATGCTCCCAGTAGCTAAGCTACAAATCTGGTCTTTCAGGAAAATTGAGAGGAGAAATGCTGCTGTTGAGAGAGGCCTCTAAGAAGGACCAGTTGCAGTTAGCTACAACTCCTTCATATAAAATGCATCCAATTGTTAGCCGAGCGGTCTCCATGGCAACAGTGATAGCTCTGCCCCGGGATAATTATGATGATGATGAGACGAGATGAAAAGTGTGTGATGTGATTGCTCTTGAACTTGAAGAGGTGGTGATTTTGCATGTTTAGAAATTTGGGTTTCATAAATCCTTGCCTGATTCAATAACTTGTGTGGGCTGGCTGTGATGTAGCTCTGCTTCCCCTTCATCCACTCATAACAACAGATGGGATTTAACCTTTTGTCACTGGACAAAATCTCTTCATGTCCAACAGATTAACACATGCTTACATTCTCCATGGTTTATTTAACTACGAAGCTTATGTTCTTTGAGCGGCCTACAACTTGGGAATTTTGAACATTTGATCTAAAGATGGAAACAACTAAAGGGTAGCAATGAAGAGAGGTTTTACAGTGACTTGCATCTTCATATGATACAGTACCTTAGCTTTTTAATTGGGCCAATGTTTTGTGTTTTGATGCGGAAAACATCCGTCTTATTCTTCTCAAATGCATTCCGGCTTCTGAAAATAAATTAAAAAATGGGAGAACGTATTAAAATTTCAGAGAAATCTGGTATGAGCAACTTCCATTATTTAATCCAGTGAGATTACATCAGACGGATAAAGGAAATGATCTCAGAATCTGTAAAAAGTGTCACCCCGGCTGATCTTGCTTAAAGGACCCCTGTGGACTGATGGCGGTGGTATAATCTGAAACCTTCCTCAGGCTCTGCCACTTCACCCCTCTCTCCTTTTTCATGTATCGTTCTTCTGCCCCTCGCAGAGAGGAAACAGAGTGTGTGAGCACATGAAATCCCCCTCTAACCCAAGACTGCGCATTAGATGGCCTCTAATCTATGGACAGATTCCCTGACAGACTCACATCTGTCTTTTATCTTTTTATTTTCAATGTTACACCGATAAGGCCAAAGATTAAAGTCATAAACTGTCAACAGGTGAACATGTGCCCTCATACTCCATTTCAAGTTGCCTGCGAAGATGAAAAGGAGATACTGCAAACTTTGGAATTCATGCAATTTAAATCTGCTGTAATCACACTGAATTTCCAAAGAAGTACATTCTTGATGTGCCTTGGAGGCTTGAAGAGATAAGCATCTCCCTTACCTGTATTGTGTGCAAAGTGTAAACCTATCACGACACAATACAGGCAGGACCAGACGCATATCGGAGTAAGGTGAAACTGCTATCTAAGCCAGAAGTTTAGTGTATAAATACCAGAGGAATCAAAGGCATCTTTGTTCAGTGTTTTAACAAATTAGCTGTCAGACAGTTTGGACAAACTGAATACAACACATGTTGATGCTTTCTGAAATGAATGAATGGGATCATCACAGGGTAAGGTGTGGATGACATGATCCACAGCGGTTGACAATAAGCTGTGTGTATCCTACACGCTGCCAAGGTAACCCTGTCTGTCAGTCAGTGTGAGTGGAGATAAAAGCAACCTGCTGCTGATAAGATCCCCTGAAAGTCATTTGATCATCTGCATAAATGACATCGTGGTCTTCTTTCATTCCTTTGTGAATGGAAATGAAGACTAGCCATGTCACATAGTTCCTCCTTACTCCAGATATTCTGAGTCCAATAGTTTTTTTTTTGTTTGTTTTTCTTTTTACATCTGTATGAAGGAGAGATTCCTGCTTCACAAGAAAACCATTTAGTCTATTTTCAAATGTCAAAGCTTTTAGAGTGACCAGTGGAAAGTTGAATAGGAATTCTCTCCCATACAGTGCCATATTCACAATACAAGCAAACACAAGTGCAGAATGTTAACCATCCTTTTGTAGACCAGTTAGCAAGTACCTCTTTTCTGTGCTGAGGAATTAGGGAAAAACAGAAAACATTAACATAAACATTGGTCTTGAATCAAAAGCTGGAATTTTTGGGGAAACATTTTTATTTAGCACCATAATTATACTTACTTGCTTGCCAAGTGAACCTTGGGTGAGACACCAAAGTCTCCAAAGAGGGTAACAAAAACATTGGCGTCAGTCCCAGCTCCCTTTACATCACCTGTGACTGTAACCACCTCATATACTGTAAGAAAGAGGACACTGGATATTAGGCAAAAAAAATCGATACTCCTTGAATTTATGAGAAACCCTGATTAAAGGCCTTAACCACCCCAAATTATTTAGCTGGAGCAGTAGTTTTACTTTAGTTAAAACTAAATTTAAGTTAGTTTAGTTTTACATCAACAATTCACAACATCAATTTTATCCCAAGGCACTTTATAGGAAAAACAGGGCCACTAAATTTATGGAAATATGTGATCATCTCTCTCCTGTTGATGGAGTTCCTCAGCCTAAGATTGAGTCCGTCCACTATACAGAAGAAGTTCATTCAGCAGCTTTGTTTGAGATTTTGCTCTTATGTTCATGATTCATAACTCCATAGATTCAAGTCAAAATGTAGAACTGGTAAATATTTGGTGTAGAACTTGTATTGTTGCCAACAATGTTCCGATCCATTTGTACAAATAAAGGTGCCATATAACTGTAGTGTTTCCACTTGTTGAAGAAAATGTCCACCAGCCTGGAGGGAGCAATAATCATTTTTCCAGTTAAGTACCACATCTAGCTCCATACTCTGGTGTATCCCAAAGATCATGGCATAAAAATAAAATAAACACGCACACGCACGCCTTATGACAAGAAACCCTCCACTCCACACATCACATATTATCCTGCATAGGCACCAGCTTTCTCTGCCACCCAGCATGTACACCACACAACCCAGAACCCACTGGAGAGACTCTACTGCACTTTGGATCCCCCAGAATAAAATACCAGGGTAAAGTTTCTCTATTGGTTTTCTAAAGATTTTCTGATATTTTTTTTATTATTTCAGAGTAAAAGCCATATCTTTGACATATGTGGCTTGTGAATTTCAATGAAAATGGTTAAGATGTAAATAGTTCTTTCAAGACTAATCAACATGGTTTCACAAAGAAAAAGTCATTGTTTCAGGTGCAACAATACTAGAAAATCTGTCAGAATTGGTTGTTACAATAATCCTTCATGTTCTTTATAGGAATCCTATACCTGAAACTTCAAAAGTATTATTTTCTTTACCCTACATTATGTAAGGGTAAAGTTATTTCACTCAGAGCGATCAGGTTCCTCTAAAATACTAATCCATGGATGCTGTAGGTTAATGAATACAACAAAGCCATGATATATGTAAGGAAGGGCATTAAAAAAAATTGAGAAGGAAAAAAATAAAAAAATGCAATGGCTGGCAACAGATGGACAACAGAAGGATGAGATTAATCCAACAAGAACGGGGATTCCTAATTAACAGCAATCTGAGCTATTAAGATCCGATTAAAGAGAAAGGGAGACACCTGATAAAATGAGATGAACAGTGGCCTGGTAAAACTGACCTTTGTTAAACCTCTCAGGGTGTAAGTCACCTGGGTGAGCCAGCAAAGATATATACAAGGAGTTAGAGCACTCTCCACTTTAAGATAAAAACGTGTTCGAAAACTTTAAAGCACATCAAATTTATAGAGATTTTATCTTACCAATTGCTTTAATTTGTGTTGTGACAAATTAACATTATAATTTGTCTGTCATTTTTGAAGAATAAGCAAATGGATCACATTACAGCAAAAACGGAGGAAGAAGTTGTGAATTACTAATTAAAAATGTATCATCTAAAAGTTTACGCATCACAAATCGTTAGGGCATCTTTACCAGAGGTGCCAATTAATGCGGGGGGACCAGTGTTCCCATTTTCTCATTTATCACTTTCAAATAACCTCATGGATTCAAGAAATTTATACTTAGACTGTGCTGGAAATAAAATCTATCTACAACCAAACGTATTGTTCAGAATACAATATTCTCCTGACCCTCCGTGACCCCAGTGGTGCTCCCAGTCTCTCTGACTGGGACAGCACCCAGCTGCTCTGTTTGGCTCTATTCATGTGGAACATAACTGAGCTTTCATCCAGAACAATCACAGAGGGATTCCCCTGCTTGGAGCTGAAGGCGGCTGGCAAGAACCTTCATCCAGGCCAGATTTATTCACTTCCAAAGAAGAACATCAGGGATTTATTTCTCTTTTTCTTTTTTTTTGTGTGACCCTTACCTTTCTTTTTGTAGTACTCGTCTTCATATCCATCAGAAGAGTCTGTGTGGTAGTTGAGCAGCTCGTTCTGGTAGATCAAGGCGTAGTCCACCTGTTTGCTCTTGGATTTTTTCCCTTTTTTCTTTTTATCATCATCACTGTCTCCAGAGCTCTTCTTGGCCTTCTTCTTTTTCTTTTTCTTCAAGTCTTCCTCTTCCTCTTCGTCTTCCTCGATCAAGGGCTCCTCACCCTCATCATCATGAGACTTCTTCTTCTTCTTGCCATTTTTGGACTTTTTGTCCTTGGACCCCATCACCTCCACTCCCTCTGGAATCTCTACGGACGACTTCTTTTTCTGCTTCTTCTTCCCCTCAGTCACTTCCCCTTTAAGCCGCTCAGATTTGTCCTTTTTGGGTTTGGTTGTGGACTCGTTGTTGTTCTGCTCACCCTCAGCATCCTTACTTGAAACTGCAGCATCAGCTTCAGCGTCAGCATCATCATTTGGTTTCTTTTTCTTCTTTTTCACCTTATCTCTTTCTTTCTCCTTCTTCTCTTTCTCTGGTGGCTCCTGGGTCTCGGAGCGTTCTGTGCTCTTGTGTTTCCTCCGACTCTTTCCTCTTTTCGTGGCGTCTCCATGGGTCAAACCCTGGCCACTCTCCTTTAAATTTGGCTCTGTTTCCTCCACTTCATCATCAACTTCTTCGGTTTCTTCCGAAGCTGTGGATTTTTTCTGTTTCGGCGGCATCTTTTATTCATCCACTTCCCTGGCCTTTAGTTTCGTAAGTGCTGCCTTGAGTTTCTAATGGTGTAAGACAATTCATTTGACCCTTGGCTATGGTTAGATTCTGGAACTGTGAAATCTGCAGGACGCCGGCCATGTAAAGCTGATAATGTATGGTCTCCAGGTACTGAAACGGGGGAATCTCCCCCTTGATGGACTGCTACTTGTGTGGTATATGAACATAAACCACACAAACACCTCTCATGAAAAATTACTGGCACCTCATTGATCACGTGAGCCTCAGGGAGAAAGCCCTGTGAAAAAGGAGCCTTGCCCAGAGAACTTATCCTCTCTGCCACGGCATCCTCCATTATTTATGGTGTCAGGATCGCTTTACGAGCCGGGGGCGTCTCGCTTTTACCTGCAGACACACACAAACACACGCACGCACAAATGCATACACACTCCTTTGCAACTGCCTCTCTTTGTTCTTGCATAAAGCAGCTAAATCTGAGTGAATGATCATTACAACAGGCTGAAAATGGATATCTAGGTTTATATACAGCAACAATTAGTTGTTGTTTTTTTCTTTTGAGAGTTGCGTGTGTAGCTTTAGAGAGAAAGAAACTGATTGTCTTGATGAAAAATAAATCAATTTGATTGAGCTCACAAATGAAATCTAATGTTTTAGTTATATGGGGCTTAATCTCATCTGGACTTCTATCTATACTTGTCTTTAGTTAAGTAACATGCAGCCTGGGTTAAGTGAACTGTTTATTAATCAGTGTGCTTGTTAGGCCTTGAACTGTTCTAATAATGATAATACAAAATGTAGCAAAATTATGGAAAATAAAGAAAATCTACGACAATAGTCGTCAGTGTTTTTATCTATTTTGGGGGAAAAAATGTTAATAAATCAAACACTGAACATGTAAAGTCGTATTTTATGTAAACAGAAAAAAAAATGTATTTAATGTTTCATGAAGGTAAAAAAAAAACATAAAAACAACTACATATCTTCATTGCACTCCTATCCTGCTGGCACCTACATGTGCCCCTGACTATGAGCCATATCATCCCATTAGTCTTATTGCTGCCATCTGACACCTGATGCACTATAGCATCAAGGGGAAGGGCAGAGCATGGTCATATTGATCTGTCAACATCAAATTACCCTACCAAATGGAAGACAGCAGACCTCGTTTACCTCGGTGAAGAATCACTCCCCTACGCTCGGAGACAGAATGCTCTTTCATCCTATCAAAAATTTAAAGTACAGGGTAGCAAATATGATGCCTATTTTGAGTTTCATGCTGCCAAACAGTTTGGACCCAAGATGTTCCTTCGAAGATCTATTTTAAAAACCGACACACCAAACAGTGCAGTTCAGTGAAACTGTTAAAACTTTTTTTTTTTTTTTATTAGTGCAGAAACTATTAAAACTGAGACAGGACATATTTAACTTTGATTTTGTCTACTGTCATCTTAGATTTCTCTACGTAAACAAATGAGAACATTTAGATGAGTTACACTGAAAAACCATAGCAAATATGTTATTCCTGAAAAACAACGCAAGTGGGTGATTGGTCAGTTTGCATTACTGTATTGGATATTTAAACTACTATGTGTAAAAATTGACCTATAATTTCCCAGGGTTCTTTTTTTTATTTATTTTTTCATCTGTCTTAAACCAGAACTTTGCATTAGTTTTAATAAAATACTGCGGCCATCTTAGATTCTACAGAGCAATTTCCACTTAAAAAGGGCTTTGCCACTCCAGCCCCCATGTTCCACTGTTCTTTGGATGCCTTCCAGGTCCAACACATCTGAATCAAATGAATGGTTAATAACCAGGCCTTTGTAAAACTTGTTGACGTGCAAAGTATGTAATTCAACCCGTTGATTCAGGTGTGTTGGAGCAGGGATGCATCCAAAAGTTGCAGGACTGGAGTTGCAGAATCCTACCTTAAGGTGTAATTTTTCTTATATCTAGCTGCTAATGATATCTATATTTTCCCAATAACCTTAAGTTAAATATATTTTTTGTCCCTTCAACTGAATTATCTATTTTCTTTATCGCATTTTATTTTTCATTTTAAAACGCCCAAAATTACATCCCATTTCATGGGATTTTATGAAAAACTTACACGGGATAGAGGATAACTTTGGAGGGGAAAGAAAAGAATAGAAATATGCAGAAATAACTTCATAATCCTGAACATCCTTGAATCTATGGGCTTCATTCTTTGACCAAGATTACAAGACAGCACATTTTACATGTAGAAAGACAAAGTGCTAGAGAACATGTGAACCCTTAGCACCCTCATGTGTTGGTCATCGAACTACACTATAAACTACAAATAGGTAGGTCATTTTGAGTGGCAACTCACACATACATTCATTAATAGCCATTTGAGAAATTCGAAACAGGTTTATTTACAAACACTCAATATAAAGAATGACCAAGAGTTAAGAAGTAATGTAGACCAACATATACCTCCTTCCAAAACCTAACTTTTTATTCCAGTCTTGAGTCAATCATGATTGTTTTGGTGTCTATTTTTGATGAATCCAGTCACTATCTGTGGGCATTAAGTACATAAAGAACCTATAAAAATCATAAACATGTTTAAACTCAAAATAAACTAATACGTTTTAGCTGAGCGTAAATAGAGGCAAAAATAATCATTTACATTAGCCTAATCTTTAAAAAGTACCAAAAAAAATCCAGTGTAAATCAGCACGGCTTTTCAGTAGTGAAATGTGTGATTATTTTTTTTTTTTACAAACGCAATCAAATCTATGCAGTTCAAAGTAAGATAAAATAACATTAAATGAAATTGTTTTGTGCAACAACAAACAGGGGCAGCAGCCGTCATCATTCTTGCACCAATAAACAGTTACTACTATATTCTACAGCCGACTTGGTCTTTCTGTTTCCTGTCTTCACCTCCCAATGCACTGTGAAGAGGCTTAAGTGTAAACATATTCCAGTGATCGTTAAAGCAGGCACACACAAAGCCAAGTATAGAGTAAATTCATGCAGAGCATTTCATGGCAATGAATGCAACTTACAAAGAACGATTCCCACAGAACATAAGCCAGAAAGGGCACATACGTTTTTTGTTTTTTGTTTTTACAGCAAGCCTTACATTTCCTTTCATTCAAGAACCAAACCAACATTTCATTCCACTGTAAGGTATCTGTACATAAGCCGAACACACGGGTGCGTTGCACATTGTTCCAGAGGGATTTGATATTCTATAAGGCAAAAATGGCTTAAGACAAGATTGACAGCTGGGTTGTTTTGCAAAAGTTCTTGCCCCAAACCAAAAATAATTAAACACATTGGTGTCTCATCTTAAATATTGGGGGTGAAGGGTTCTTTTTTTTTTTTTTTTTTTTTTTTTTAAGAGAGAGCAATTAGGCCGGTGAAAACAGACCGTTTTAACTGAGTCTGGAAGTACTCATACAACTGAATAGGAAAGAGATTACAAAAGTAGACAAGAAGATGTTACTGCTGTATAGTCTAATATAGGCTTGTTTGACACAAACGTTAAGCTGCCACACCCACGGACTGTCCAAGAGAAAGTTAAAAGATGGGGCATGAAGCCACTCCCACCGGAGCCCCGTGTCAGCTGAAACACCTGTGCAACCCAGTAGAAAACAACATCTCTGTACAGTTGAGCCACTTCAAAAACTTCACAGAAACAACACTATTATGAAGATCACTTTTTAAATTGAACATGAGCATCCTATGGACAGAGACTCGAAGATCGCCACAGTGACATGACAGCTGTAGAGGCTCTTTAAAAAGAGAAACGTGTTCTAGCGAGCAATCTTCACCATACTGTTGAACTAATCGGAGCGGATAAGTGTGCACTCCAATTGCTAAGTGCATAATCCTAACAAAAACAAAACACATTTATTTAAAAACCAGAAAGACAAAAATAGGTAGATCATGTGCAGCGCCCCGTATGTACATGGAGGATCCCACGCGTGTGCATGTGAATGAAGTTAAAAATTTCATGAGGCATAGCGTGGAAGCCTGGCCGTGGCTTCACGTTGTCGTAGTAATGGTGAGTAATAAAGATGCCGGCTGGGTTCATGGGAAACGCCCAGAAACCGTAGAGGTGCACCTCCTCGCAGAGCTCCATGGCGGCCGTCACGAGCATCAGGCCGCTGCTAAGTCGCTTGGCCCGGACGCCCTGCACCGCCCAGAAACGCTGCACGCTCAGGAGATACTGCGGGTGGAAGAAGAACACGCCTCTCTGGGAGTTGAAATCGTCCAGCATGTACTTAACTCGGAAAGACACGTCAGTGTTGCGGGTGTTGTAAAAGGCAGGTAGCACCACTGATGAGTTCTCGTAGTTCTGGAGGACTTCGTAAAATGGCCGCCGCCATTTCTCTAGCTTCTGAAATCTTTTCAGGAAATGCAACAGAAAAATGAATGGATGTTAAGAATATAAACAATGCACTGCAAAGGTGTTTTCAGACAATTTCAATTTTTTTCACATTTTGTTAAGCGAGAACAACAAACTAAAATAATTTTGAAGCAATAATGTGCTCAGTAGAGGTCTCGAACTGCAGGGTCCGTGTCCTGCAACCTTTCAGCACAGCTGGCTCCAATATTCGCTCATGCTAGTGAGGCAGCCATTTAATTCAAGCGTGTAGGACAACGGACACATCTAAAAGCTGCAGGGCTGCAGTTTAACACCACTGGTCTAAAGTAACCATGAGGCTCAGCGGCTTCTCTGATCAATATTCTCTTTGCAATGCTAAAAAAACAAACAAAATGGTGTGTTTCCCCTTTCATTGATAAGTAAAGTTTAAATCAATGCAGTGTTCAGATTTATAATTACATACAATTAAAATTCTATTCTATAAAATCCCAATAGAAATACAATGACATTGGTGGTTATTAAAAAAAGAAAAGAAAAAATCTTTAGAGTTCTAACTTCTTTTGATAGGATCTATAATGTCTTCCATATTCACAGTACCTCTCTGTAATAATACTTGGATTTATGGTCACCAGGTCTGTCTTGGTGCCCACATCTGCTGAGTATTTCTCATTGATGGGGGGGACATTGCATCTGCAAGACAGAAGGAAAGTAAACAATTTCCTTTTCTTTTTTTTACTTTGGATTCATAAGAGCTGTACAGTACTGATGTTTCCTGATGTTTTCCTTTCTGTGACTCTCAAATTTTAGAATGGGACATACCAAGAGAAATTCTAATCAAAGTACATAGTTTTCACTCTGATAGCGTCTTGTTCTGATGTGCAGTCTAGTTCAAATGGTGTAATAAAGTAATATAGAAGGTAAACAGGTTAAAAATCATGAAAATTGTGCATCATATTTATGTTTTTTACAACACACACAGGGTAAAAATGACAGGATGACTAAATAATTTAAGTTAGAGCATATGGTTCAGGATACATAGATTTTTTTTTCATATGAAAACAAGGATTGATTAAAAGGATACTAACCTGTAAAACAATTTATTTCAATCTCTCCAGAAACATTTCTAGTAAAACATCATTTAATCTGTCGGAAATAACAAAAGACCAAAACATAATTTCCTGCATACCTGAAAACAAAATCGGCTGAATCGATTTCCTTTCCGCATTTGCTGTTCTTGATGATGCCACCATTTCCAATGACAGCACACTTTTTGAACTGGGATTTGGAAAATGGCATATCCTAGATTTCAGAAAAATCACAATAGAAGAGCTTCATAAATAGTAATTGGGGGAAAAAAAATGATTTCATATGGTACAAAAACTATTAGACCGGCAGCTGAGAAAAAGAAAACAGAAAGAAAGATGCCAAAACACCTGAAGAGAAAATGAACTCACATCTGGGAACATCTTGAAAATCTCCGTGGTAATAGGAAGGATGCCACTGGTGTCCACCTCGTACCTTAGCTTGGAGCCCGAAGGAGTGTTTCTCTTGGTGGTGAACAAAAAGGATGGAGCATTACAGCAGCGGGACAGAGACATCCTTAGGATGGAGAAACATGAAATCAATAAAGATACATCAGATATGATGACTGTGCGTTATCTTTCTATCCACATTGTTGCATTTAAAAATGCTTTGTGCAGGATGCCAAGTGAAGAAATAAAAAGTGTTTTCACTATTTTTCAATAAGAAAGTAAGTTATTGGAGCATTGTTTTCTTTAAGCATGTATCTCCATGCAGATTTAAAAATGAAACCACATGTTCAATGATGGAATGGTGGTATAAAAGCAGAATAACCTGTGTGTTTCAGTAGCATTTTTTTTGCTACAATTTCTTCTTTCAGAGCTCACAAGTACCTTAATACTTTTCTCTGATCTTATGTCAAAGTAACAGTAGAAAATGTTTAAAAACATTATCAAGATAAAATTAGAAAATAAAAACAACCCATTCTGTGCTGAACTAAATCCCAAAATGCTCAAAAGGTAAATTTCCATGATGCAGTTCTTGCACTGAAATGAATGACTCTTACTTAAAGTTGCTCGTCTCCTCTTTGTTTTGCTCCCACTTGCAGATTTGTAGGTTTCGCCATCTTTCAAACAGCTCTGAAGTTTTAACCCTGGTAGACAAAAATCACAGATTTAGGAGCAGTTTGTTTATATTCAACAGGTAGGCATGTGAGAATACAAATGACAATACACAAACAAGGAAAAAAAAACTGCTTTGGTAATTTGCCGCTGACAAAACTATTTCAGAAAAGTTTTTTGTCTAGGTACCCTCTTTGTTGTGATTGTCGAAGAATCTGACTCGTGTCGTTATAAGAATGAAAGCAGGGAAGCTGAAAAGGCCTCTAGTCAGAATAACTATGACGAAAATTTTGACAGCCTGGACTCTGTGCATAAAAGGTCAGTGGATAATAATTGTATTCATTTAAGAGAGAAGAAACTGCTGAGATTGCTATTGGCACCTCGGGCTTATTAAGATGTGCAATGAAGCTGAATGAGCAATAAACAAATGCATTATGAAAAACGTTATTTATAGCATCCTGGAGAGCAGGGGTGACCTACTCTGGTCCTCGAGAGCTACCATATGACAACTTTTAAATGCATGCTTTTTCCAATACACCAGAATCAAATGAATGGCTCGTTACAAGGCCTCTGCAGAGCTGAGTGACTGGTGGTGACTCACAAATTAAAAGGGCAATTTATCCGCTTACTTTAAAACTAGAAAGCTCAAAATGTTTGGAAGTGTAAACTCAAACGCTTCTGGGTTTAATCATCTCCAACTATCTCATGTATCGTTAGCAAAAAACTTGCTAGAAAGAACTCCTGTGTTGTTGCAGTATTTTGTCTTTTTCTTTAAAAATAGCATTAGGAACTGATAGTACATGAAAACACAACAACAAAAGTGAACTCAAGACATGCCAAATCTGATTGCCATGGCCTAGAAAAAAATTATTTAGAGACAACTTCACAGTTTCACAGAAGTGATTCTGTGAAACACACACTATACTTGGGTTCATTGCTATCAGTCATCCAAAAGTTGGGACACAATTATGTTTTCCATTCGCTGTCTTAGCAGACATCTTTTAGTCCATTCCTTTCCTCAGCACGTGGATCAAACTAAGACTTTTGTTTAATTTAAAGGCAAACATTCAGTTTTATTTCTCAGACCAAGCACATTCAAAGCATAGTTCTGGTAATATTTATATAAAAGCCTAATATAACCTTGAGTCTTATTGCATTTTGCCTCTCTTCAGAGGGTGAAAAAAGGCAAACATACCATAAGGCAGATCTGTATTGATCTTAAATAGTTAGGAAGTAGCCACGCACTTGATACTGCACAATTCTACAGTCAAATCATCTTGACTGTATCAGGCAAGGCCAGTCACTGTAAACCTTCCTGGCAGATGAGTGATAATAGTCCAGTGTGAACATTGGCGTCGTCATAAGCAATCACTCACATCGTCAGGACTTTGACGTCCATAATCTCCTGTCTGAGCTCCCTGCAAGCCGTGGAGTTGAATTCAAAAGAGCCATCATAATTTTCCAGATACCTGGAGGGATAAACACAGTCATCCTCTGCCTGCAGCAGCTGGCACACAAGAGAATCAACAGATTGACAACAAACTGTTTTAGTTAACTACAATGTGCACAAATGAGCAGTAAAATAAACACTCTATAACTGGCCACAGTATGTCTATGGTTTGAGTTTATGAAATATAAGAGTATATTATTATGAAATATAAATATAAACAGGTAGCACTTTGGAATGAAATAATGAGAGAAGTGATGCAACTGATTTTTCGGCATCACAAACAGGACAGCAGTATTCTGGTTAATGGACACTTGCACCAGATTCTGTAACATCTTAGACTAAACCAATCCGATACGAAATATTAAACCTCTTATATTTTCACAGGTCAAACTAAGTATAATGACACTTGCACGGCATTAAAGCGGTATTTTGGGATTCTAATGTGCTTTTTCCTCATATATAAGAGCATTTGAAAAGAAAAAAGGGTTGATTCAGACTTATTAGGTTAAAATGGGGGAATGGTTATATTGTAATGTCTAGTGAATATGAAAATGAGTGTTTGTGGGTGGGAGGGGGGGGTTCACAATACACTGAAAATAAGAGGGAATTTTAAATATAATTCATGATTTTGCACCACTGGAGACATAGACACATAAACAACTGATCATGCAAACAAGGGATCATAATATGACGCACTATCACCTGGTAAATTACTTTAGAAATACATAAATTACTGAGATGGTTACAATAACCAGAACATTTGCAACAAAAAAATTGTCATCCTTTGTATGCGTTAAAAATCTGAATAATTTAGCTTAGTTGTCGACTTCATACGGATTTGATTAAAAACCAACAGGCTTTTGAATATGTGATCAGTATAAGTCAGCCTGAAAATATATGACTGTCTAGAATCGGAGAGGGAAAACAGGAGGAAGTATGAACCATCTCTAATGTAATGTTTAATATGCTTTTGGCATTTTTATTCAGCTCATAGAAATTTGTCCCGAAATTATTATTATTTTTTCTAAATTGCATCTTGTTAAAATCTCTAAAGTATTACATGTGTAATCTGTACTCTTAAATCAGCTTGAATATTCATTATCTTTAAAATCTTGGCAGTGTTACTGATTTTTTATATCCTACAATTTTGAAGGACCTTATTGTGCCTATTTTTGCCATCTGTACAATTTCACAATTTTTTCACAATGAATATTTTGTCAAAAATACACTAGAAATAAGAACACGTCTAATATATATATATATGTTGTTTTTTTTATGAATACAAATGAAAGCCTGTATGTCCTGTACAAAAATTTCCACTGCATACAAATTGCATCCTGGCTTGGTCTTGCCATTATAGGCTTTATGTGGTGAAACTACAGGCACGCGCTGTCTTTCACCGTTTTTGATTTTGTTTTTTCAGTAAATCTGCAACACCTGTAATAAAGCCACCAGTGGAGGAGAGGTGCTGTCTTCCAGAGCTATCTAAAGGGTGTGAAAGTTCATAACTTCTAACACCCAAAAACAGTTTTTGCATAATAACATAATGGAACTTTCCACAGGTGTAAGTATCTGTATTTTTGATTGCAAGCCTGGAGACCGAGATCCACTGCTTTTATGAATGGTACTACATATGGAAAGCCAGTGATGTTAAAATTTGTGGTTGTGGCTTTAGATTATGGGCTCAGTGCAAAATGCATAATGATATGCAAATGATACAAAGCTCTCCATGAAGACTTCAGTCAAGTCATAGTAGAGGAGGGTTTTCTCCTACCAAACAAATCAATGAATTAATACGATTTTTTCCATCATACCAATTCCTGTGGGTGTCCCATTTAAACTATAACCATTGTCTTTGATATTGGCTGTGTCATTCTTATTTCATTTTACAATGTTAAGCAGTATTATATGTATTAATGTCTCAAATGTGGTGAAATATATTGTTATTTTGAGTGTTGTTTATGTTTTGGAGGCAGCATGGGTTGGTCGGTCGTCGCAGGGTTAAAACAAATTATTTTAATGTCCTTTATTCCAGTAAGAAAACTTCTTTCCATTACCAAATTCTCAAAATACAAATGCCTGCTGACAGTTTTATTTTTTGGAGAATTGTTATGCCTCTAGTGTCCAAAATAATTACAAGAATGACCTGCCTATTCTTAAAAACAAGGCTAATAAAATTTGATTGGTTTCTTTCAACTTGTATGTGAATTCAAAACAGTTCCAATAAATTAAAAGGTTGCACTGATATTAAACAGCGACATAAATATATTCTACAGGCAGAAGAAAAAATATGCCATGGCTTGCATCACTGTCTTCCCAATGGTTATTAATCATGAGCCAAAAATCAAAGGTTAGTATAAGATTTGAATCATTTCGTAGGAAATGTTCCCTTCGTAAGTCAATGCACAAAATGCACTTTACAATGATCAATTACTATATGTTGTTACCACATGCAAAGCAGTTGGGGATAGGTGGGCTTTAGCAGCAACAACAATGTCAGTTTGTTCAAATAAATCATGGCATTTGTTAAATATTAAATGGGACATTGGATTTTGAAAGATGGAAAAGTAAAACATACTACCTGTGCCTTTGGAAGTAAGTGAGTTGAGCGATTTAAAGAATATGAAACAAGCAAACTAAAAAGATACAACGAGCAATGCAACGAAAGTGATGCATTAAAGGTACAAGATGCTGGGATGGAATTGAACAAAAAAGGAGTGATAAAACTGGTTGTCTACATCCACCTGATGATGCAGTGTATTTCTGAGGTTATTCAGGGTATGCATAACAGACTTTACATTAATAGACCCAGCTATCAATTTCTTTTGGTTGTTTTGTTTTAGCTAAGATGATGAAACTTTTGCAAGTGTGCTCCGTTCATGTCTAAAAGCATGACATCAAGTAATTAACTTGACGAGATGAATCTCATCTCGTAAGTCATCTAGGATTGACCAATCCAGCATTTTACCTCAGATATTGACAACAGTTATGAAGACTTGGAGATTTGAAAAGGGTGGGGGGGGGGAATTCCTGTCTTCTTGTAACAGCAGGAAAGTATAATAGGAGGGGGTAAGTCCAGGTCGCAGAGAGAGACAATGCAGATGTGAGAAGGGGAGATAGAAGGAGCAGAGTGTCCACACTACGTTACATGGCATACACACAGAAAGCTGTGCAGAAACACATGACACACAGGTTGGGGAAGGAGGAGGCATTTTGAGATGGGTGCTGGATGGGGACACAAAGGGACAAGGAGAAGCCAGAACATCAACAGGAGACGGTGGCTCAACCAGCGTCAGAGGGTGGAAGGAGATTTGGGGGAGAGAGGGAGGTGGGTGGTCGACGAGGTTAGACGGCATGCAAGAGCAGATCTTAAGTGCAACCACCACTAAAAAAATATGAGAGTTTATACCTTTCAAACTAATGACAAAGAAAGAAGCATTCTTGGGTTTCTGTGAAAAAGACTAGAAAATGCCTTCAGACAGGCCTACCTTTGAGAGCGTTTTTTTTTCTTCTTAATATCAGCTAGGCAGGGTGTGACTATTACGGAGATCTGTGAACCTGGCTGAATATTCTGACGGAAACATCTGTCAACATGCAGACAGGTCAAGTTAGAGTTAAATGTTGTCCTGTACCATCACCACCCCTAACAGCTTCCTCAACCTGCAGATGTTCAACAAAAGTGAGAAAAAGAAAAATGTGCTGCTGCTGCTGCTTGTGCTCTTTCTACAGTCTCTGAGGAGACTCGGGCATATCCCAGTCCACACATGCTGGCCTGGGTCGTCTCTATAATCAGTTCTGTCTTACTTTCTCTTTCTCACACACACATACTCATTCTTTTTTTAATAGAGATGTTGTGTAGTTAGTCAGGATGGAAAGGTACCTTTTCCTCCCATTTCTGGCAGGCTTCAGAGATCCGTCATCGAAGAAATTAACGGGGCCGGTCCAATTTCCGGTCTCGTCCCCTTTGACTCGGCTAAACTGTTGTGCACTAGTAAAAAAATCAGTCAGTTTATTTGGTATTTATTTAGTCCTTGTTCTGTGCATACATACATAAAAAAACACACACACGCACGCCTACACACGCACAACCAAGTTCATGTATCCACTCATGAATCTCAAAATTGAACATCCACACCCTCAGTCATGCACAGGTTTGAGAAAACAGAGTATGACACCAAACATGGTTTAAAATGATGTTTTTTGCTGACGACACCATGATTTGAGTGGTTAATTCATGCTCTGCTGGGCGTTTCCCTAAATCTAAGTGCAGCTTGTTCAACATGGTCTTGCGGTAGGATTAGACTTGTAATCTTAGCAGTCTAATCCAGTCTAATGTGCTTTAAAGTGAGAAACAATAATCAGAGTCAAATTACTGCAAATGTCAAATTGCCTCTGAGAGACTGATGCCAACAGATTTGCCAAGTCTTCTCTGGCCAATTTCAAGCCAACATAAAGTTGTCAATTTAGACCATTTTCACAGCCTGTTACTTGTAAAGAGGATTTACATCAGTTTAACTATTGGTGCTATTTTTTTCATTTTTTTTTTTTTGGTGACTAAAAGTTTGGTTTCTAGTTTTAAAGTATTTGATTTTAGGAAGAGATTATAGTTGAAACCCAGCATTTTTGAACAACCACATTCCACTTCTCCAACCACGACGGGGTGTAAAACTTTTAATGTGCGACTGACAGTTATGCAAGTATACATGTGAGTCATTTCTGTGAGTGCCCCGTGGGCACTGAGCTAATTTCAGTGGGGGGGAGTGGACCCTAAGAGCCTCTCTGGACGCATTATGTGAGCGAGCGTTCATCACGGGGGACTTGTGTTAATGCCATTCTGCAGGCGATTTTAGCCTCGCTGAGTGCCTCTCCAGCATCTCCGTCCCACTCTGGGAAGCAGCAGTAGGAGTGAAGATCCTCATATCAGAAGAGTTCTTGGTGGGGGCTGGGAGGATATGGGCATAAAATTTAGCATAAGCTAATCAAAGCAGAACGATTAAGGCACCTAAAACTTGCCTACTGGAAGCTGATTACATAAATCTCTTAGTCTAATATCTTAAATCCAACAATGAGGAGAACTTTATTTATCCTGTTTACCAGATCCCAACTAAGTGGCAACTAGACCAGTTATCTGCTGCTGCTCACTTAATTATGTGCTCAGTTCAGACAGTAGTCCAAGTGTCAAGAGACAAACAAGCACAGATCTGTCCACTTGTCATCCTGATTCCATCCTGAGGCAAAGAAACTGAGATTCTGTAGAACTTTAAACCTGCTTTATTAACAACTTCCACGAGTGTCATAAAGTGTCCCTGGGGTTCCCAATAAATAAACATCTGCTAACATTGATTCAATTTCTTCCTCGCTTGTGTTTTAATTTCTTATAGGGGTGTTGAACTAGATTTGGATCATTCCTTTTCAGGGTGGATTGCTCATCCAGCGAACAACTTTAAGGATTATTAAAAACAAAAAATGGGTGCACAACTTTGAATTTATCTTAGATTATATCTAATTATATTAACAAGCCATGGACATACGTCCTCACCTATATTTGTTACATGCACCCAACCACACACATTTTTAACCAAAGATATCCTACTCCAAAGCTCTTCAAGCGTGACTAAAATTTGGAGGGGGCTTGGACATGTCTTGGAGAAAGATTTGGTCAAGTGAGAACAAAATTGCGCCATCTGCAATGATGATAAAACATCTGCATATGAATCAATACGCTGCTTTCATTTCTGAAAAGAGCCTTACTGTGGGAGGATTGTACTGAAGGTCTATTTATCTGTCATTAGTCATGGTGTATTAGACAAAAAAAATGAAAGAAACAAAAGGAATAACAACCTCAGTTCTTCAACGTTACCTCAAGTCAACAGCTATGGTTGAAACTGATAGAAAACTGGGAGTTAATAAATATCAAAACTGACTTTGGAATGAATAAAATAGACTAAAATTACTTCAATTCTTTTTATGGACCTTGTTAAAAAGAAAAGGTCGGTCAGAAAGCAATTCATTTAAATGAGATGTACTATTTCTATGTATATCAGCCATAATTACGTCAGAATCTTGCTGATAGCTACAGTTTCTCTGCAACTTGCATAGTAACATTTACCCAAATTGATGTATTTAAATATTTGAGCTTTTATGAACAACTTTCAGTTGATTTAAGACAATCTACAATAAACTCAAACTTATCCACCCCAATGCTTGTTGTTTTTTATTCACTGAAGTTGAATTAAAAAAAAAAAAAAAAAAAGGTTTTTAACTGATGGTCAGACTCACATTTCTAACCACAAGCTCTTCTTTCAAGCAGCATAGAATGAATGAATTCTGACACAATAAACTCTTAAAATGGATCAACTCTAGAAGCAATCAAATCTACTTACACCCCTCGTCGTGTTTGGACAGTTATGAACCGGCCTCTTACCAACCTGTGGCGTTTGCTCTAATCCCCCTGACAGAGTATTTTTAGATGTCACCGCTGTCTTCCTTCGCAGAAGTATGTCACTCACCGGGATCATAATAAGCTACCTGTAGCTCTGCCGTTTTCACAGTCCATCTTTCCTCATAACCTGATGACAGGGAATGCAGGCGGAGAGCTGATTCATGGGGACACAGCCCTGCAGAAACTACAGGGCCAGATTTATTGAGTGTAATAATGTTCATGCCTCAGCTCTGACTTTAATGGTTGACCTCGTATAGTTACCGAGTAGCCCTTTGAAATCTCTGGGATTGATGTGTACAAAGAGCAACAACACATCTGAGATACATTGCAGGTACCAAATGGCTTTCTGTGTCACATGCATACATGCCCAGTTTGCAGGTTTATTTGACATTCTCTTTGTGAAGCCTGTGTTTAGGTGGTGAGGAAGCTGGGTGTGGTCAGACCCATGTGGAAGATCTCCTTGTTGTTTACACTGTTAAGATGGCAGCTTCTCTTTTGTCTTCCTCGCTCCGCATTTCGCACACTCATGCAAACACACTCATTTCATCACACCCTTTCGCAGTCTCTCCCCCACCGTCTCCCCGCTTGTGCTGACAGACTGTAGCAAAATGGCTGCCGCTGATCCCACTGGTATCCGTTGTGAAGCTTGTTCCCGCCTCTTTCCCATATGGGCTTGGTGGAAAAAGCAAGGAGTAAAGTTAAGGGGGGGCAGGGTGTTAGGTGGTAGGGATGGGGGCACAGACGGAGAGAAGTGCGTGAGCATCGGCTCTGAATTCATGGATCTCTCTTGGAAGGAGTCAGGATGCATGAATCCAAACTGAGTTTCATCAGACTGGGCCCAGCAGAGTGGCAGAGAGGGGGGTTAACTCATCCTGCGGCACATGTATGTTTGCATTGAAGGAAGCATATATGTGCTCTCTCTGCAAAAAGAAAAGTATTTAGATGTCTTGTTCTTGAACTGAGAAATGGGTGTTCCTCGTGGGTTTTTGCAAATGGCATAGAGATCTAACATCCCGGCTTCTCTGCATCTGCTCGTCTCACGCTGATTCTTTCAAAAAACGTGACTCCTCCTGAGAGTTAGGGAAAGATGGCTCGTTGAATGGGCTTTAAAATTAAAATAAAATAAAAGGGGTGTGAAAGAGGACTCATCACATTATCTTGCAGAGCTGCAACAGACACAGCTCTGCAGTGGCTGCGTGTGGACCAGTGAGAAATACACATCATCTTTAACATGCTGCTATCTGCAGCCATCGTAGTAGCTTTCTTTTTACGCTCTCAGAATTTGAATGCCTCTAAAAGATGTAGGCTATGACCAGTCAAGAAGGCTGAAACAGAAAAACAAAGGCTTTTGGAAACAAACAAAAAAAAAAATAACAAAAACAAAGGGAAAACATTACCATATACAGCTGAAGCGCTGTTTATGGTATGACTCATGATGCTTAATATTCAGAAAACACCAAAAAATAAATTCTATGCTGTTGGGAAAAAAGATGGATGATTAGTTGCTATTGTTCTATTAGGCCATCTAATAATTGTTTAGCCCTGCTTCTCAATCTGTAGTTCAATTCAAAACACTTGCATTTAGAATGAGTTATTTATTTTTCATTTATTTTATCATGCATATTATGTGTAACATTACTAAACTATTCACTAGTATGAAAATGACTATGAAGGCATGCTTCTTTTTTTTTTTTAAAGCTGATTATTTTATCTTTGCATTACAAGTCAGATTCTAATTGGAGGAGGAAATCTATACTTACCTCTTGATGTAGTTTTTCCCATAAAGAATCTGTTGTAAAAGCGTGACGAGTCCAAATGCGCAAATAAATATGAAACACAGGGATCTACTGCCGAGTATATCTTTGCCCGACGACGGGTCGGTGTATGCCATCCTTCGGCGCAGCATCCAGAGCTGACGGTGACACCCGGGTAGGTGTCTCTCTGCGCCGCATCCAGAACCAGGATCACAGGTGCCTCAATACCCGCTGAGCTGAGCTGGACATTGTCCGCCACCTTTCTACGCCGTTTGTCCGCTCTCAATCCAGAGCATCATTGTTGATGGATGGAAAGCATCATCTAATTCACAAACAGATCTGATCTTTTCTGCAACACATCCAATTCCCCTCCCCGCAAAAAAAAAAAAATATTAAAAATAAAAAAATAAATTTGTGGTTTCACTCGTTACGCAAAGGTGGTCAGATGAAGAATCATCAAAGGGTTCTGAAGATGCGCCTGATTCTTGATCTCAACGAGGTGCAGTCGCTCGGTCCGATGCAGGCATTGCAGGTTGTAAAAAATAGCGAAGAAACTCCCCTGAAGGGTTAAATTAGGAAGGATACGCAAAATACGATGTGAGGCTTCGTCCTCCTGTTGGCTAGCACTAATCTGCTGACATAATATTGACAGGATAAATTCACGTCCCTTTGTGCCTCATCTCAAATCTGTGCAAGTAGACGTGACTGCAATGAAAAAAGGAGGATGCGCCTTTTCTCAGCCAGGCTGACGGGAGCGCGCCGCGCTCCTCTCACATGGTCCTTACTCAGCCAAAGCCCAAGGTCATGGACTGCTTTTCAAGGATGCACCGGGGCAATCACAACATCTCCTATTATCCAGGTCACAGGAGGGCGCAGGGAATTGTGGAGAGGCTGCTCCCAAACTGTCCTGGTACGATGTGAGCTTGATTGCAAGCTAAAAGGGCACCAGGGATGTTGCTAAATATAACGTTTTTACAACCTCCTTTCTCCATCGACAATGGCTCACTGCCCAGGACGCCATTGTGACAGGGGGCAGCATAAAAACAATTTATGTTGCCCCAATTACACGCCATGCAACGCTCCTGTGGACTGAATGGTGTCAGGTCAGCTGCTTAGAATCTAAACAATGTGGTGTAGAACAATATTCAGTGTAGAATATTGAACTTGACGGTTCTACACTAAACCAATATTCTTTAAAAGACTACGGATGTACATCAAACCTTCATTCTGCTTTTGAAATCACAATCAGGAGCATTTCCTACGAACATTAATCCTAACAATGTAAATTAAAGAAGAAAATAGTGAAGGCATGAAATGCTAAACTCTTTAATTAGTCTAAAAGTATGCACCTTCACTTTTGCTTAACATCCTGATATGTTTGTCAAATTTAAATGAGAATCCAACATGATTGAAAGATATACATCATCTGTAAATCAAAATGATTTACAGATTACAACCTGTGAGTTGTCTCTTTAAATAAAGCCCGATAAATTGATTCACCGACTGGCTCAATGTTTTTAGATTTATGTGATAATTCCTCATTGTCCTTCGGATTTTATTTGTATTTTGTTATTTTACAAGATGCAACCTCAAAAGGTAAATAAATAAACATTTTTATTTGCAGTTACTGAGAGGCATGACTTTCAAACTGTGCCCCAGCATATTCAAAGTTGTCTTAAAACTGGTGCAATGTCATTAACTGTTCTCAAAATTTGGAAACTTGGATTAAAATATTAAAAGATGATAACTAATTTTCATATATTCTAAAAATAAATGTACCATTCTTTTTGTGAAGCCATCTACAGACCAAGACTTGAACTTTCGGGTACATACGTAGTTTGTTTATTTACAATGACTTCTTGGCATTTATGATAACATATTGTTCACAATTTACAAGATATAATTTACACCACTCGATCTGCTATAATTGATCTCAATATAACAATCAATCTTAAGATTAGATTAGATCTAAGTTTAGATCTGATGCTTCTAGAGTAACATCTGTCATCTCAAACAATAAAGCTGATTTATACCGTACCGAATGGCTTCTGTTTTCTCATTTTAGCTCTTAACAGATCCTATCCACCGCTCCCTACCACTGCATGTTCTCCTACAACATGTGATTACCAGCCCCCTCCACACACACATCATGAAACCAACACACAAATATCACAAAATAAGCGAGAATAAACATTTAAAGTACAACCAACAATATGATAGGAACATCCATCCATCCATGAGATTTAAAAAAAAAGCATAGATAAAACCTACATTGTCTGCGACAGACTGGTGACCTGTCCAAGGTGAACCCCTCCTCTCGCCCGGAACGTAGTTGGAGGTAGGCACCAGCAACCCTCCCGATCCCATTAGGGACAAGGGTGAACAGAAAATGGATGGATGGATGGAAACCTACATTGTTGCCTTAGTATTGAGGGCCAAAAGCTTGCTCATGTTTTTATTTCGCGCATAAAGTAAGTATCTTAAACTTTCGTATACAAAACTTTTTTTCAAATATACAACAAAAGTTTACGTCCAGGCTATGTTTATTCTTCAGGCAAATGACCCAAATCAGATTTTTATTTATTTATTTTTTGTGGGGTTAAGTTATGCTGACCTGAGTGTTCACATTTATTGCAAATAAATGTGAACACTTAGATCTTGCCCATAACTAATTTGAGCCACTTAGAAACATATTTCACTGACTCAAATTTCCAAAAATGTATTTTATGTATTTATTTGTCTCTATATTTACTTTTACTGTTACTGTTAACATGATATAATGTCATCTACGTTACTTGATTTTAAGATATTTGTTTAATAAAAGAAGTTGCTGTGAGGTCTATGTAGTGTGGTTTGTTAGAATTTGATTTATTTATTTTTTTGACAAAACTTTATTGTAGATACAACCAAAAAGGATTTGATATAGGTTTTTCTGTGTGGTGTAAAATATAAATTAGCCAATTTTCTGTATTTATTGGAACGTGTTTTATAGCACACATATGGATTATACAAAAAATACATTTAAATCTTTATGGGCTCCTGAAAAAGACTTTATAACATATAAACAACGTTGTTGTTTAATTAAAACACTATTTTTGATTACTTATGGAGGATTTTTTTCCCTCCAAGCAGCGAGACGGACACATTTCTCCGCTACACCCGGACGTAGCACGGATGTGATTTGACGCCGTACCGGCTCCTCTTCCGGTCTCTTTTCCCACAGCCACTGGGCGAAAATGGTGAGTAGTAACGTTGACAAAGACAAATCTTTTAACATCTGTTCAATCAAACGTTTATTTGAGACAAACTGACACTTTTCTGACGGCGTATAAGTAAAGGCACCTTTTAGTTAACGTATTTATAAGACAAATCAAATCGTTTCATGAAATTATAGTGGGTTTCTGCAGCATCTGTGTAGCATTTTTCGCTAGCGTTAGCGTCTAAGTGTTGTACCCAAAGCGAGGAGATTAAATTAAGAAGAACGACGTGGAATAACTTGCTATGCGGATTTTAATTCAGTTTAGAAAGTTTTGTATAAATACTAAGCATGTGTTAAATTAACTTGTGGGGTGGCTAATCGTTTGTGCCGAGTCTTTAGTAAGCCCTTAATTCATTGCCGGTATAAGTTTGTGAAAATTGGACACTAGACGTCTGTTTATAGAGGAGACTGACGCTTGTTTTTATTATAAACAAGTCATTTAAGATTAGTGTTGAATCACAACCAACTGTCTGCGTGATAAAGTCTTGTCGATGATGTTACCAAGCAAATGTCTGAACCAATGACTTTCTATGATTCATTTATTTGTACTGAGACAAGACATTCCTCGATTTTAACGTTACTTTTTAAGTTTTTAAAGAATATGACTCTAACCTCTCTGATCGCTTCGTCCTCCTCAGACCAAGGGAACATCATCATTCGGTAAGCGCCGGAACAAGACGCACACCCTGTGCCGTCGTTGTGGAGCCAAGGCCTATCATCTGCAGAAGTCTTCCTGCGGCAAGTGTGGCTACCCCGAGAAGCGCAAGAGAAAGTGTAAGTTGTGTAGGATATATTGTATATCCCATGTTGGGGATATTTTAGCTTAAACTTCACTTACTTAATAGGTAGTTTCTGTGTATCTCAAGGATTTCTTTTTTTTTTTTTTAACAACGTGGGATCTTATTTTGATTCTAGACAACTGGAGCGCTAAGGCTAAGAGGAGGAACACCACTGGAACCGGCCGTCTGAGGCACCTGAAGGTTGTCTACCGCAGATTCAGGTGAGGAGCGCCAGTGGGGGAAAAATGCATGTTCAATTTAGATCACAGTAAGAAAACAAGTGATTTTGTTGTGGGGGAAAAAGTAACGAGATGTCTGATTAAAACATAGTTTCCTGTGTTTAAACACAAGACATTTAGCTTCCTCTGCGTTCCTCACTTCAATTAGAGCTAAAGTATCTTAATAAGTGTGTGGAAATGCAAAAAAAAAAAGATGACTAATGATAATAATAATTAAAAAAAGAAGTTGGCCCAATGAGACTTGGATATTAGGAAAAAGTTCACTGACAGTGTTTTGTTGACATCACAAATTGTTGGGTTGGAGAAACACTGTCAAACTGAAACCAATTGCAAACACTGGGGGTTGTTGATATTCCCTGCAGGAGATATAAGCAAGATTCCTCCCGCTAACTTTTAATTCACAGAAAGGTTAAGACTTGCATACAAGTAGACACTGTTGCATGGTTTTATTCATTATAACATAAACGTTAAACCAGAATTTTGGGATATTAGGCAGGATTTCTAACCATATTGTTTACGTCTTTCGAGTTTGGTTTTAGTGAAAACGTTCTAAGCAAAAACTTTGATATAAACGGTTTTAACTAAACAAATTTGTTTCCTTAAGGGGATGTAGGAGTTTTTCCTAGTTTACCCAGGGATGGCTCTAAACTAAATATCCGAGGGGAAATGATCATACAGGTAGACTGCAAGGAGGGTTTATCTATTTACTTTAGTCATAAACACAAAACATCTGCCATTCATCTAGAAATCCCACTTCCATTTAAAGTTTGACATGCAGCATAATTTAGTATGGTGCTCTCCACTTTACCACCGTATTAGAAATGCCACATACTATTTGTGGAAAGGGGAATCTGATTATCCATTTAAGACAAAAAGATTCACTCCTGGGAAAACTTGATGCTGAACTTCATGACTTTTGATGGAGAAATAAACAATATTTAGATTAGGAAAAAAAAAATTTGAATTCCCTTTAGAGAAGAACAACATTTTATTTTCATATGCACAATTGTTAATTGCTTTAAATATCTTGCAGATTTAAAATATACATATATATATTAGTTCATTTAAGTATTGGTAATTTATAAGCAACTTGTCCTTTTTAGTAAAAAATCTTATTTGCTGCTAATTGAACTTTAGAAGATTAACAACATATTATAGCTGTCTGGCAAAACAAAACATTTATTTCCAAATATTTAACTTCAGGAAATTGCGAGGGAAAATTTCTGTGTAAGTCATGTCAATAGTTAGTCATAGTTTTATACTTTTGACTAAAAATGGAGGATTATTTTGTTAAAGCAACATTAATCTAGGAGGCAATTACAGCAATTGGAGAAAGTCACAGTTAACACAGTTAACAGCTTGTGTCAAAGGAGTTTCTGAGTCTCTGTCCACTTCGGTTTCCTTCTTATCCTTTGAGGACATAAAAAAAAGTACAAACTAACTAACGGTTTACAGATGGAACTTCTCCAACATTGTGGCGCCTACATCTTACATACATCAAAGCAAAGTTGATGGGTTTTTTTTCCTAAGGCAGAAAGGAGGAAACTTCATCTATTCTCCTTTGGGTTCAACTTGCATGTTCAAAAGTGTAAGTCAACAGTGTAGGTCAGCGACCCCAAAACAAACGCAGCTCTACAGTGGTCAGGCATCTCCTGCTGCATTCTTCAAGAGGTAGATAATTTGTTACACAGAAACTACAGTTAGTATCACGGCAAACTATGACCTTTAATGCATTGAATATATAGAATATACATGAGTAGAATAATAAAAATATTCAAACCCTTGATGAAATAAGTTATTAATAACCCATGTTAACAATTGTTTTTGCAAGGAAGTGAAGCTATTTGAATTTTCATCATTCATTACCTAATTATCCTGAAGGGGCGGGGCTAACCTGACAGTCTGTGTGACATTAGATCATGTATGTTAATTTACCCTAAGCATGCTGTATCAGTCTTGTTGGTTGTTTTGCAGCAAGATCACCCCTGTTTTTAAAGGAAATGGTGCCTGACATTTTTATTATTATTATTTTGAAGTAGGAATAACAAATGTCCTTAATTATCAACCTTTACAAACTGACACACCTGAACAGTAACCAGTATCATGAGTTTAAGTTAATGTCAAATGGCTTTAACTTTGTTTTTTTAATTATTATTATTTTGCAGGAATGGTTTCCGGGAAGGCACTACCCCCAAACCCAGACGTGCTGCAGTGGCCGCCTCCAGCTCATCCTAAATGACACATTTTTGGTTTAATAAATGTGATGATAAATTTGAGTTTCAGTGTTGTGTCTTTTTCCTCTTTTAACTGGGGTCAGACGGACAGGGGGTGAATCGGTTTGAGGCCAGAACTTTGTGCTTGTTGGTGGGTGGCCCAGTTGTATCTGGTTTTCAGATTCTGATTTAGGCTTACTTTATTTGGATTTGTCTGCAAAGTATTTCTCCAGGAGACAGCCAGTGCTTTTTAGAAGATAAGAAGTTCCTGTATCAGTGCTTCTCAGTAATCATTTCAAGGATTACACGTTGTAGAGGGAACAAACACAGATTTTAAATGTCCTAATCTTTAAATTCTTTGAGCATAGTGATAATTAGTCTGATTGCAAATATAAGCCAACACCAATTTGTTTCAAAGTTGGTAATGGGATTAAACCCAAATGCTTGATGTTATACTGCTGCATTTAGTATGTATTCTTTTTTCACATTAAAGATAAATTATTGTCTTTAATGAAAAGGTAAATTCAATTTTAAGGTCTGAATTCTTAAAAATCTGTTTCTGTATTTCACCTCCATGCAGAACACTTTCATTGATCCTATGTTTATATAATTAGCTTATGAAATGTACCCTTTTAAATTGAAAATATAAGTGGTCTTAGTTAAAAATCTCAAATGTCTGTGCTAAAAGTACAATTAAAGTCTTGTCTGTTAACACTTTAAAGTTGAGCAAAATAGCATTTATAATGAGGCCTTTGTACTCCATATTTATTATAATTGTAGATGTACAATTATAGTAAAGCTCTAAATATGAATTTAAATCTCATCTGGCAAAAATAAAGCATGTTGACAGTTTACTGATAACATCCTTGAAAGGTTTCTGTAGTTTAGTTTTTGACTGTGGATCTCAAGTAAAGTCATCCGTTTATGAATTGAGCTGTTTCCATTTGGTTGCTGGACACAGAATTTGTTTTGCACAACAGTCAACAGTTTATGCAGCCAGCAGCAGCTTTTGGGCAGAAATTGCTTCAACACGCAGAGAAAACATCCCTGCTCTGCTGAGCTGAGGACGTTGAGTCTGCATTTTGCTCTTCCATATCTGCCTGGGATGAATTTCCTTCAGGTTGAGGCAGTAGCCATGTTTATGCAATTAGGAAAAATCCAGCTGGGAGATTATTTTTTTGGGGATGGGGGGGAAGCTATGAAACAAGTAAATATTTATAAAGCACCAAACAATGCTGAAACGTCTCCGAAGATGACCGTCTGTTTACAAGTGAATCAAATGATTTAATTTTATGAGTAAGGCTGGGAAATGTCAGCGGAGGCGTCCATATAAAGAAAAGCAACTTTCCTCCAAAGTGACCTAACATTAGGTCAAGTAAAGAAAAACCAGATGTGTTACTTGAAACGGGAAACTAACAGATCACACATAAAGATGCTAATGGTTTTCCAACAAATGTAAATATTTTATCTGTTGAGAGCTGGCAAGCTGACCTCTAACATCGGTCTGGTTTCAGTCACAGATAAGCCCAGCAGCATTTTCCAACATTCCTCTGCATACTGGTGCCTGGTTTCTCTGTTTTACACAACCAGCCCACTCCTCCCCCTCTGGCAAAGTAGTGCTTCTGGCCAGCCTCTAGTTTCGAGTTGTTCCCATTACTTACACTGCAATCTATTTTATTGTCTTGCTGGTAGATTGCTGAAGTGATTACAATTGCCAAACTTTAAGGTATAAGTTCAAGGTAAAACTTTATGTTTTTGGTGTCTACGTGCACTTAGTTGATGTAAGGATAGTGAATAATTGAGAAAATGTTTGTAAAAGTGCAATAAATGGGAATCTAAAAAAAACCAAAACTTTATTGCGTTATTGGGCAATGAATAATTTGCCAGAAAGAAGGGTTGAGACTCATTACATCCCACCAGCAGGAGGCAATAAAGAGCGGTTCCCTGCGGCCACCGTTCAGTCTCTTTTTTTCCCCATCTGATGGGAGGTGGTGGGACAGCAGTTCTCAGAAATAGGAGGCAACCTGTTGGGACAGCTCGTCCAGTTGCTCTCTCTCCGTCCTTCAGCTGCTGAATGACTCTCAGCCCGCCTGCTGGATTATTGCACTTCTCCTGCTGTTCTACACATTGGAATGACATCCTCCTGAACTGAGGCTGCTGTAATGAGAGGTAAGCGTATGCAGCTGCAGCCCCTGTTTGTGCCCCTCTTGTATCAGCATGTACTAGGAGCTCAAATTATGGTCAGTGTAGTTATTAGCTCTATGGTTGCCATGTGTTGAGTTGTTAAAACTGATTTAATCCTTCCTTTCTCTCTCTCTCTCTCCAAAGCCTCTATCCTTGGATCACTTTGTGCTCTCCTCTTGCTCCTGCAGGAGCCCGGATGCCGGGGAGATGAGGTTACAACCAGCACAGGTGGGTAGGAGGTTAGTGGGTTAGAACCCGCGCTGTTAGTCTCAGAGGAACTGGGCAACGAGGCAGGAAAACACATGTGGAGTTTAAAGCGAAGCTCTTGTTTTTGTGATCCCTCTTGGTTTAGTTAGTTCGTAATCTGAACGTCATCCCGCACAGATTAGGCTGGTGTGGGAGTATCAGACATTCCTGGAGCCAAGAAAACAAAGGCATGTCTTGGCAGGAAGAGTCCTGGTGTTTTACCGAGCATCAGATGCAGTTGCCTGTGCAAGTTTGACACGATTTTCTTATTGAGCTTCTAAGTAAGATACAAACCAAAAAGGGGGAAAAGTTCTGGTGTTATAATTATCGCCGTTGAATAATATCTGTTCAAAAGTCAACTAAGTGGATAATTCTGAAATTAAAGTAAGCATGATCCTGGTGCTATTTCAAAATATCATATGCGAAGATGGTCACTGAGAAAATGTTGGTTTCGTGGATAGTTTCATTTTCTTTTAAAAGTTGGCATCAAAAACAAAGTAAAACAAAAAAAAAATCTTTTTTAGCATCTTTTTTTATCATCATTTGTTTCGCCCTGACTTCATTTGATGTGATTCAGTCCCTAAGCAGAATCACTGCTTTAGGAATTATGGAATGTTTAAATGACAGATGCTGCCAAGCAAATCAATCCCATGGGAAATTCTGACGCCTATTCTCTTAAAATCTTCTAAGTAAACAAATTAATCAATAAAATACCACAGGCCAAATAGTCATAAATCTGAATTTCATGCCTCCAAGCACAATTTCAGCTTTTAGCAAACATTCGTAGTTGGGGGGGGGGATTCCAAGTATTTGTTCATCTTAGACTTTTTCCAGCCCATCTTGCACAGACACATCCCCCTGTCACGCTCTGTCTGCCATCTCACTCTGAATCATTTTACCTGTTACGCATTTCTCATCTTCTTCCTAATCTGATTCCTTCATCTGTCATGCGTTGTCTGATGCGTTTCTTTCCAGATGAAATTGCAGCGTCACTGTTTTTGCCCTTAAACGGAGCAGCTCATCTCAGAAGACTCTGTCTGACTCTGTTCATTTCAAGTGAAACTGAACCGAGATTTGAACCTTTGTTGACCCGAGAAATCAGATAGTCTTGGTTTGAGCTTAGATAGTTGTCAGGTGTGATTCCTGGTTCTGATAAGGCTCAGAGAAAGGAGTCTCTTATAAAAACCACCTTCACAGAACAGACGTTCAAGTGTTTGGATATTTCATGGTTCACCATCCATCTCTCCCTGTGAGCATATCTGCAGATTCTTGCAGTGCTTCAGACAATGATTTATAAAAGTTTCTGTCATCCCTCAACAAGACTGTGTGAACTAGTCAATTTATGCCACAGAACCAGAACCCCTCCTCTTGATTTCTCACCTTTCTTCTGTCCACAGACAAACAATGGTCTTTTCATGTGGGTTGTGTTATGCGCCGTCTGCTTCACTTGACTTGTAAAAAAGGAAAGTTAGTGATTATTCCAAAGTGTGTGTTATCTACCGCTAACGTTAACTCTTCCATCAATACGCAGCTTGTTTGAAAGCACCGACTGATAACAGTAGGAAGCTGTTAGATAACGCAGTCTGGGTGTCGCCGCCACTGCAGCTCACTAATCAACTCACTGTGTTGATATTGTTGGATTAAAAAGAAAACTAAAATCAATTTTGTTTCATGCGTGGGAAAGTTGTGTACTGTTCCAAGGCAGTTCTGCAAGAGTGAGAGTGAGTGGGCAAATGTTTGGCTGCTGCTTTGATGTTGAGTAAACCAAGTAAACAGAAAAAAGAAAGAAACATTATAACTTACAGTGGAATGAAGTGTTCATATCACCTAAACTTTTTTTTTTTTATAGAATACAAATGTATGCCACGTTTCATATTTTTATTTGCCAAAAAAAAAAAAAAACTTAAAAAATGATAAATCCTTTTCATTCAATTTCATGCATACTCTCCAGTCCCAGAAGTTTGTGGTTGTAAAGTAATATATGTAAGGCTGTCGTCCACCTGCAGAGTGAGGGAACATTTTCAGCTATCAACCTCTGCACTTTTCTCACCATAAAAACTTTTTCTCATCGTCTAAATGGTAGAACTTTGGTTTAGAGGTCCATAAATTACAACTGATTTGAATTCATGTTAAATGAAACCCAGGCATGATTAAATTGTTTGGAAAGTTTACTGTTTGGCTTAAATAAACACCAGGAGAATAAGTCACGTAGTTTTATAACATTGTTTAGCAGACGCTCTGTAGTTAGTTTGTCACAGTTTATCATTTTCTTCTCTGTTTGCGGTTGTCGGACACGATGTGTAAGAAACGGTCTACAAACCCCTAAACCAAATAAATATGCTGTCTTAGATCAAACTAACTTCTGATCGCTGCATCCAGTTTTCATCTTGTATACTATTTTTCTGCCACTCCTTTCATATTGTCTATTCATTAGAAATGAATGACGTTTTCCCGTGGAAATAGTCTTGGCTTTAAAGTTCATGTTTGCTCAAAGGAAAGCACTGATGAGCAAATATCAGAAAAATCCCACTAGAACAGCTGGACTTTATTTACACTTAATTAGATTCTGTAACGTTGACGGCATGTGTGTAAGAATGAATCCTGGAATAGATTCAAAGGGTGGTCCAACAAAGTATTACTTGTGTGACCAGTTTACTGCAGCTTTTAAAATTGTTTGTACGTCTTTTCTCATTAGTTTTTTTGTTCAATAATGCAGTCTCAGAATGGAAAGATTTTTGAAATCATTTATGTTGGTTTATGGTGTTACAAAATCTTGGCCCTTTTGCCAGTAGTGTGTCCAAGGGTCTGCTTATAACCACTGAGTGATCCACCTTCTTTTTTATGACCAGATGGCAGAGTTTTTAACTCAGGTTTTCCTCCTGTTTTCCACAGTGAACCCATGCTGTTACTTCCCATGTCAGCACTGGAGCGTCTGTGTGCGCTACGGCGAGGACAAGTACGAGTGTGACTGCACTCACACTGGATACTACGGAGAAAACTGCACCGTCCGTGAGTCGGCTCATCTTCAAAAGTCCTCCTCTCATTTCCTCCTTTGTTATTAGACTTCTCTGGAATTCAAGACCCCTGTTTTCTCCAAAAAGACACTTAAGGATCAAGATGGATTCTTGTTATATTGTGACAAAGCTCCCTGGCTCACGGAGTCGAAACCTTCTTGTCTAGACCAAATATTTGGGGAAAATCTGGTGAAACTCCCAGCCGGAGAGCAGCTGGATCAGAAGTTAATCTGTTTTCTTCTGCAGAGGCTTCTACTCTGCTGGTCTGAACTGGTCTGCTTCTCATTTCCAGGAAACAGTCACCCTGCTGCGGTCTGCAATCAGAGGTTATACAAACTCTGAGACTGACAAATATTTAAATTGCAACAATTACTTTTTATGATATTGGGGGCGTGGGGGAGGACTGAGAGGGAAGTGAGGAAGGAAAAGGCCAGCGGAGTTGAACATGAGCCGGCTGAGAGGAACTGGGTGTGAACGTCGGCATAGCTTTTTTTTTTTTTCATGGTCCTTAATGTTTACGGGAATCCTGGCCCATTCTCCCTCAAAAAACTGGTGGAGTCATGTTTGCAAGAGTCATTAGTTGCATATACCATTTTTACAGCAATATTTTTATAGAGTGTTCATCCTTTATAATGTGATTTTTTTTATGAAGAGCATCACACACACACACACAGTGGAGAACGGATACTGTCACACCCCTTACTTTGTATTTGACAAGGGAGGGATAGGAACTTCCAATCTTTTTCCTCCAGATGTAGCGGCTGTCATTATGGCCCAGCACTCAATACTCTCTGTCTGTCAAACAGGAAGACTTTAGCCTGACTTCAAAAAGGAAAAATTATGATGTGGCATTTTATACAGTGTATGCAAGTATCTTGTTTCAGCTACAGTATGTTACAAATCTCAGCACATGATCAAGGGTTTGGACAACAGCAGACATGCAGGAAATAAAGTTTTGAGGGTTTTTTTATGTCACATTTTGTAAGTGTCTGACTTGGATCATTATTTCATTATTATTTGTAGAGAAGAGACAGACTCTACATTGATGCTTTTTAATAAGGAGAGCACCTCAGCATCGGACACTCTGTGCCGCCCGATGCAGAACGCTAAAAGAAAATCTTTTGGCTTATGTTCCCTGGATTCCAAGTTGGTAGATAAGTTTAATTCTTGTAGCAAAGTAAACTCCTTATAAAGCGCAGGATTCCTGTAAGTTTACATTTTGGTGCTTAAGAGCCCTTGGGAAAACATGCCCAATGTTGATCTTGTGGTTTAAAGGCGTTTTATCTTTTTGACAGAAAAATCCTGGATTCAGGTTTTGTAGCTCAGTAATGAAAATGAGCTACCATGTCGTTAAACCCAGTTTATGAACTCGGTGAATACAGAGATGTGGGTGGCCTCAGCTTACAAAGGCCCCTGATGGGCTATGACATAATGACTCAGCTACGTAAAGTACGGTACATTTCCTCTCCACCTTCCCAGTGGTTCTCATTTCCACTAAAAAATAATAAAAAGTGGGTTTTCTTCCTCGCCATAGCTGAATTTTGGACCCGGGTGCGTCGGTTCCTCAGGCCCAGTCCAGACGTGGTGCACTACATTCTGACCCATTTCCACTGGCTGTGGGACATCATCAACAACACGTTCTTACGGAACGTCCTCATGCGGCTGGTTCTGACGGGTCAGATGATCGTCGAGACAAATTCACTGGGGTCACGCAGACACAGTGTTTATTTATGCGAACTCTCTTCCTTTTATCAACAGCGAGGGCCAGCCTGATCCCCAGTCCTCCCACGTTCAATTCAAAATATAACTACCTCAGCTGGGAGTCCTACTACAACCTCAGCTATTACACCAGGATCCTGCCACCTGTTCCTGAGGACTGCCCCACACCCCTAGGGGTCAAAGGTGAGGTCTGAGGTGCTGAGGACTGTCAGTAGGAGTCTTATTTTTAATTTTACATGCACGCTGTTAAGTTGTTACACGTGTTCTTTGAGTTTGAGCTGATTGGACCATCAGGAAACATTTAATTAGTAATTGTGGGACATGACATGTTGGAACATTTCTCACCGTTCTTTCATCAAGAGGGGAAGAAAAGAGGACAAGGCATTCGAGTACAGCAGAGTTGTGATCAGGAAATTGCCATATAAAAGTTTCTGCTGGTCTAAACTTGTACATATCAAGAGCGATATTTGGAAAGTTTAAAACATCTGGCTTTACACAAAGTGAGGGGTTGTAACAGTTCAGCTGGAAAACAGATAAATGTGTCAAGGAAAAGGCCAGGCTGTGTAGATGTGCACACTATTGAACTAATATTCATTTTCAGCATCTTGTGTTCTTATTATTTTAAATTTGACTAATTGGAAATAAAATTCAGCTGTTCTCGTAGAATTTTTAAAAATATATATATTTTACCCTGTTTGCATCCTTTGGCTGAAACTGTATCTTGCAGAGATTTAACAAAGGATCTGAACAATTGTTTTCAGCAAAGTTGGACATTGAGATTTAGAGGAAAAAGTGGGACAACAGTGACGTAACAAAAACTGGATACTTTTGAGAAAATTTTTTAAGGTGGCTGAAGTTATGAATAGCTCCAAATATCAGTCAGTTTTAACCCCAAACCTAAAGGAGGCCGATTTCACAAGTTTGTGTTCGGATGTGTGCCTGTAGAAAATAAAAAGCATAGATTCACAAGAGAAAAAATAAGGTTAAAATTAAAGGATCATGCATAGAAGTCTCTGAATGAAAGATGTCTTCACAATCTGACCTATTTGGAGAACTTTTGCAAGGTAAAATGAGCAAATACTGTCAAATCTAGATAGAAAAGCAGATGAGACTCCTAAAGGTTATTTAATAAAGAAGTTGTTTAAGGGTGTTTGCATGTGTGCAACCAGATTATTGCAACTTTTTAGTAATTGTTCATAATGGAAGACTGATTGTTTTTTTTCTTTCCATTGTGTCGCATTACATTTTGAAATGAGTTATCTCATTTTTAAAAACTCTTTGCCATTTTACCTGCAGTGTCAACACTTTGGAGGACGATTTCATGTACCAGCCTATGAATGTATTGTGTGTGGCGAAGTGTTTTTATTTTTCTTTTTTTTTCATTTCATTCAGGCAAAAATGGCCTCCCTGACCCTGAGGTTTTGGTTGAGAAGCTGCTGAAAAGAAGGACATTCAGGCCTGACCCTCAGGGCTCCAATATCATGTTTGCTTTCTTCGCTCAGCACTTCACCCACCAGTTCTTCAAGACCTACAACCGGATGGGTCTGGGCTTCACCAAGGCTCTGTCACACGGGGTCAGTCTGCGAAAAATAACAAACCTTTCAGAAAAGATAAAAATAAAGAACCATAAAAGTATTTTGATCAGATCTTGGTGTTGTGAACGAGCACGCTATGAACCTCTAAATTCGTGTTTTATCTTGTTACTCATGCAGGTGGATGCAGGCCACATTTATGGAGACAACCTGAAACGTCAGCACAACCTCCGGCTTTTGAAAGATGGAAAGCTGAAGTATCAGGTGAGACATGCAGAGTAAGCTTTGACAAATGGAACAAGATCAGAACAGAAAATAATCATTTTTCATCAAACCCACAAGATAATGTTGTGTCTTTTAACACAGTCAGGGCAGTGTTTTCATTTTCTATTTGTCAAAAATAATTTAACCTGATTCTTGGCCAAGAACAACTGAAGAAAAACGTGCTGAACAATGGTCATGTTGCCAGAAACAGGGAAGCTAATTACCAACCATGTTTCATGTCATAATTAATTCCTGTCTTTCTCCATCAGTTGCTCGATGGAGAAATGTACCCGCCCTCTGTAGTTGATGCTCCCATCAGGATGAGCTACCCTCCCGGGGTCCCGGCAGAGAGACAGATGGCCATTGGTCAGGAGGTTTTCGGGCTCCTTCCTGGTTTGGGTTTGTACGCCACCCTGTGGCTCAGGGAGCACAACAGAGTCTGTGACGTCCTGAAAGCAGAGCATCCCACCTGGGACGATGAGCAGCTTTTCCAGACGGCCCGCCTTATCATCATCGGTGAGCTCGACACTTTGGAAAACATGTTTATTCTAGATTCTGCATGTAGAATTTGCCCCTTATTCCTTGAATGACATGGATGTGAACCCTTTTGGTAATTATTTATTGTTGGTGTGATTAGCTCAGAATGATCAGTAAGAAACACAGACTGTGGATTTTGTTTGTAGGGTTCCATCATGCGCACACCGCCCTAAAACGATGGCAGGGTCGCCTCTTAGCGGTAAAACATTCATTTTCAGACTCTGTTGCTGGGAATAGATGTTCCCACCTTTCATTCACAGACTTTAAATGCATCGGCTCTTGCCTACAGGCAGCTTTCTGTGGATTTAGCAGAGACTGAAACACCTTTACTGCTCCTGGGTGAGAATCAAGCAGCGAGCAGGATGTGCTTGTTCAGCAGTTTTGTTTTTTTCCTCCAACCCTGGTCTTGAAGGCGTATCGCCCTGCATGTTTTATGCATTTTCCTGCTCCAGCACACCTGATTTCAATTTATGTCTGATTAACATGCTTTTCAGAACTGCAATCATCTGAATCGGGCGTGTTAAAGCAGGAAATATTTAAAACATGCAGGGCAGCATGCTCTGAGGACCAGCTTGGGGAAACACTATTTTAGAGGATTTTATTTTTTCATTTTATCTGCTTTTGTTGTCGGTTTTCACAGTGAATGTACAAATGAAATAGAAGATTTCAAACACATAGAGCTACTACATTAAATACAAAGCGCAGAATTTGTCACGAACATTACCGTCTGTCTAATTCCCAGGCGAGACCATACGGATCGTGATAGAGGAGTACGTGCAGCACCTGAGCGGCTACCTGCTGCAGCTCAAGTTCGATCCCACCCTCCTCTTCCACTCCCACTTCCAGTACGGGAACCGCATCGCGCTGGAATTCAGCCAGCTCTACCACTGGCACCCGCTGATGCCCGACACCTTCCACATCAACGGAGACGAGCTGACGTACGCGCAGTTCCTCTTCAACACTTCGGTCCTGACGCACTACGGCGTGGAGAAACTGGTTGATGCCTTCTCCCGGCAAGCTGCCGGCCAGGTAACGACGATCTGAGGGAAACATCTGCAAGCTCTGAGTAGTTGATTAAGGCTTTATGTTTGACTGAACAGATTTAAACAGTTTCTCTTGACCACATCGCATAAGAATAAAAAGTTATTTTTATTTTTTGCATTATGTTTCTAAGCTCCTGTTTTTCTGCAAAAAACATCCTTTGGTTGTTTGTAGTGGTTATAAACGGCGTGTAGCATTTTAGTTTACCTGCTTTTGTGGGACAGCAAGTCTTGCAAGCAACTGAGGTGCTGTTGGACATTCATTCATTGTTTTCTGTTTTGCTGCATTATTACTAATAATATGTTGACATAAAGTGTAAAACAAATAAAAATAAAAGGTTGAAAAAGTTGTTTTACTTTGTTGGACACTTCCCAAAGTAAGCCTCTTAAAAGACTCAAGAGGATGCCAGATCTCATACGTGTGGATCCTGGAATGTTCTCCTCTGCTCAAGAACAACAAAGCTAGAACGGTTTTGTATGATATGCGTCTCTGCATCTCACTCAATAATTTATTAGGCACAGATTATAACAAGTTGGACCGGACTTCAGGAGTGCCTCAAGCCTTTGTTCATCAAGGTGTCTAAAACAAAAAATCCCTTTGATATTTTGGAGTGGCTGCAGATTTGTCAACTGCACAAACATCGTCCATCCCATCACACCTTAAAAATCCTCTGTTGGATTAAGATCTGGTAACTGTGGAAACTCATCGTGATGTTAAGGAAACCAGCTGGAGATCGGTTTAGCTTGTGGGATGATGAACTGGAAGCAGCAATCAGCAGATAGATACAGCGTTGGATATAGGTTATAAACAATGTTGGTACTCCGGCGTCCCAAGAAAGGATTCCACAGTTTATTTCACCACCCCTCCTGCCTTATCAGTTAATATAAGACTAGTTGGATAATTGCTCTTTTTTGTTTACGCCAAATTCAGATGCTATCAGTAAAATGTTACGGTATCCAAATATGATTTGAATGATAAAGGCACTGATACCGTTCTACCAAGTGTTAGTATTTAAATGTAAGCTATGCATTGAAACGTATTTGGTTTTAAGGTGAACCAAATACTTAACTTAAATAATAAACAATAGAACTGGGTAAAACAAAAAATTTCACTGAGAAATATTTCAGATTTTGTTCTTAGTTTTATTTATTTATTTATTTAAAGGAAAAACAATGCACAATAAATGTCTTGCAAGAAATAACTAAGCAACTCATTTATAATTGTACACGTTTCTAATATTCTTCATTTGCAGATTGGTGGAGGCCACAACATAAACCCAATTGTCTCCAAAGTCGCCGTGGGAACGATAAAGGAGTCTCGCAAGCTCCGTATCCAGCCTTTCAACGAGTACAGGAAGCGTTTTAACCTCAAGCCATACACATCATTCAGAGACTTCACCGGTAAGACAGACGGCTGTTGTGAAACCCATGAAACTCCAAGTACAGACTACCTGGAACTAGACTTGCAGCTTCTGTGAAAACACACACAACCGTTGTTGAGTAAAAGGCTGTTGACCTACAAAAGGTAGCAATAGGAGAGATGAACCGTTGGGATCTTATACTGTGATTTGCCATAAAAATCATTTGGAGACATTTTGTCTTCATTTCAAATAGTTCCAGAAACAAGGAAGATTTGTGGCTGAAAAAAACTCTGGCCACCATTGTCAGGGTCCAAAATATTTGAGGGTGCATAACACAACAGTGTTCTCTTTGAGAGGCCAGAAAAGGCCAGACTTAGAGCAGCAGCGCTCCTGATTTCATGTCTGAAAGAGTGTTTGGTGCTGCAATGCTCAGAGCACCAATGCCACACATGCAGCTTTGAAATTTTGCTTATGGGGAAAGGCCAGGAATAGCACATAAAACAAGTGCAGTGGAGCATCTGCCTTGCTGCTAAATGCGCCGGTAATATTATAGCCTGGCAACAAATCAAACCAGGTTTGAGTTTCTTCTATGCATCATATTTTGGGAAGGGTTGAAGAAAATCAGTCTTCATTTAATGTTGGTGGCCGGATTTGGGATTTGTTCCTGTGCAAAGGAGTTTTTCTATGATTGTGTTGCCCTTACAGCTTTTTATTGTACTCCTCAAACACATTCAGTCAGATTACAACTGGAAGTCGTGATGCTAACTTGTAAAGTAGAAAGAAAATTATGCATTATTTTTAAAATCTTATGCAAATAAAGCAAAGCTGACTGTCTTTTTTTATGTATGCATCAGCTTTCCAAACCTCGATTTTTCCTCTTTCTTCTTTTCATAATTGCTCAACTTCAGTCAAATTGAATGAAGAGTAACTCTGTTTTTTTCTCGATAGTTTTTCAATTGGATTTGCGTCTGGACTTTGACTAGGGCATTCTAGCACATGATTGTCCTTTAAACTAAACTATTTCAGGGCATCTTCTTCTGTACCCTTCTGAAGCGTTATATATTATGCTGATCTGCCACCTTAACATTCGCATATCTGTCAGATTGATACATTTACTCATCTTCCTTCTACTGTACTATCAGTGTAAATTCTTTTTCTCACTTCTGGTTCTTTTTTGCAGATAACGAAGAGATAGCCAGCACCCTAGAGGAGCTCTACGGCGACATCGACGCTCTCGAATTTTACCCAGGGTTACTGCTGGAGAAGACTCGACCAGGGGCGATTTTTGGAGAAAGCATGGTGGAAATGGGTGCCCCCTTTTCCCTCAAAGGCCTCCTGGGTAACCCCATATGTTCCCCAGGATACTGGAAGCCCAGCACATTCGGAGGCAAAGTCGGCTTCGACATCGTGAACTCGGCCACTCTGAAGAAGCTGGTGTGCCTGAACTCCCGGACGTGTCCCTACGTGGCGTTCCACGTTCCAGCAGAGGAGAAACCAGTCAGGAAAGAACAAAGCACTGAGCTATGACCAAGTGCAGATCCCCGGGGAGGTTGTGTTTTTTTTTTTTTCCACCAGGTGGCTGCACAAAGCGAGCAAAGCTATTTGCTTGGAGAAAACAGCAGTGCTTGTTTTAGCAGCACTGCAGATTGTTACAGAGCCCAGTGCTCTGTGTGAAATCCAACTCTCCTGTTATTAAACTCGCTTGCAGTGTGTCCCACACTTGAACGATCGCATCAACGAGGAGCCGAACATGTGTGTTTTATTAAAAACACTGACTACAGACTGAAAAGTTGCTGAAGTTTGGACCGTCCGGTAAAACAGATGTGTATTTGTTGGTAAATAGCTTATTTTGGAATAAAACTATAGTCACATGCTGTCCTGCTTTCAATTAATAAAGATAGGAAGGTGACATTCTGTCCACTTCCATTTACTGAAAGCACTGAATCAGTATTTATTCTGGCCTGCAGTCGTGATGGGAACGGAAACCTCACACAATAATGGTGCACCGTGGGTAATGGTTTAATGATTAATCATATTAAACATCAGCACCACATTAAAGAATGGAAAACTAACATTTTAGGAAACCATTTGGGATAAATAAAGGTCTTTAGAGACAAATTGATTGATTGAAATCTTAAGACAACACATGCTCATTTTTACAGGATGTTTTTCTAACATGGCTGAAACTGTTTTGTTTTGTCTTAATGGGAGGCTGAGTCAACACAAATCTTGTTACTGGCACCCTGCGCCTTTTGTAAGAACATATAAAGGAAATTACGATCTGGATGTAAAAGTTGGCAAATTTGCTGCTGACTGCAGTGATTGTAGTTAACGTTGCAAGTAGCTCATGTTTTGGATTCCTACGCAGACGAGTGAAGCCTGGAACTTGATTTAAGCGTTTCCAGGTCTGGAGAAGTGTAGATAAAGAAAAGTATATAAATAGAGAGAGGGAGAAAAAAAATATTTGTATTCAAGACCATCTCATTGTCAAAAATTTGTCTTTCAATGTATCCTCTCATCCATCTCCCTTCTTTCCTGTCTTATCTCCTTACTTCCTTTCGTGTTTCCCTTTTTCCTTTGTTTATTCATTCCTTTTTCTTTTCTTATTTTTCTATCCTTCATTCACTCCCTCCTTTTTACCATGCCTACTTACTTCCTTTCTCTGTCGTCTTCTTACCTTCTTCATTCCTCTTTTATTGTTTTTCCTTTTCTTCCTTTGTTCTGACCTGTTTCTTTTTTTTTTCTTTCTGCCTTTCTCACCCTCTTTCTTTATTCATTTATTACTTTCTTCTGTCCATCTGTTTTTAGTTTTCATTTCTATTTTCCCTTGTATTTTTCTTTTATAGCCGGGACACTTTAGAAATATGTGTCCTAAATTAATTCTATCCTTTGTATTTGTACTTTTAGCATAAGAGTAGTAAGAGGTCTGAAAATATCCACGTAGAAGAGTTTATGGTCACATTGCCCTCTGGGGGTGAAAGCTCTAACTACATGTAAAGGCTTGCAGCAAATTTTCATCCCACAACGTCACCCGTGTTGCCTTCATGTACTTCCAGTAAAGTCTAAAGGAAATGCAATTAAACAGTTTTTATTGTTTTGCTTTACTATAGTGGGAACATCTAATAGAGCCTGTCTCAAATGTTCTGTGGAAAGTTATAGAAAATGTGTTCAAGAGTAAACTTTTGTGGACTTTTGTGAGAGTAAAATGAACTTTTAATAAATTGTGTCAGCAAGCAAAAAAAAAAAAAAAGAAGCTGTTTCAATCGTCCCATGTGACCTGATAGAAGTTATGTCTATAAATTTAATTCTTTCTTGAAACCCCTGACATTGGCAGCATTGTCTTTCACAATGAATGACCTTTGGAACAAGACCTTTGTCTTTGGAACAAAGATAGACATAAAAATTGAAGACCTCACCCCCGTCCTCCCATTCCAACCCAAAGCAGAATGCAACATTTTTGGAAACCAAATGAAAGTGGAAAATTTTGAGTGTTATAGTCTGTTAGCTGAGTTCTGATAAATATTAAATCCACTTCCTTTGACATAAATCTGTTTGCTAAAAAATGTAATATGACTCTTCATAAACATGACATGAAATGTGTATTTCTGGAAGAAATAAATCTTGACTGATGTTGACTTGTTGCAGCCCTAGTCCTAATGTGGAGAAAACTAAACAGCTTTCTGACTGGCAGTGAGATATTCTCCCTCTGAGCTTCTAATCACACAAACTCGAAGTCTGTCTCTTTTCAGACTCCATTATTTCATTGTGTATTTGCTTCCTTTATTTGTTTGTAAAAGGAATGAGCATAACTTTTTTTCTCATAATGTTGCAAAGAAACAATCCATTACAGCGAGGACCAGACACACTGCCTACGCAAGTTTCCACTATAGCTTTGCTTGCCGCCAGTGCAGGGCTTGCACAGAAATTACTTCATGCAAGTTTGCATGTATCTTTACACACAGGTCAGGGAGTGAAAGATTTGTGATTTCACATTAAAAGCTTTTGAAATAAATAATACTGAACTGTAGAAGAAATAACGGACAAAAATATCCCACAACGAGGAAATAGCAAAGTTTGTGAAAACTAATACTCGTCCAGTCTCAAACTATTGGCCATGAATACACAATTACAACAAACGTCTGCCTCTGTTGTGTGTTTGAACATAATATTCATATTCACCAAGTCTCCCTAAATGCATCATTGGAAGGGGGCGTGGCCTGTGCGAGCTAACCTAAACAGATTACAGAGTGAACAGACTAAGCGGCGCTATTTTAAAGCGGTTTCTGGTTATATTTTTAGGTAAGTTATAAATAAGCAGCTTCACCAGTTTTGTAACTATGTAGAATTTCAATTACATTAAAGAAATTCAGCTGGTTGTTTCCTTTGAGCCCAACATATGAAAGCTAGCTAGTTTCTTGGCAGTGCTAATAAAGCTAAGTTCACTTTCCTCCGAAGAACACCGTGTTCGGCCTGTTTCCAACATAGAATAGTTGAAATAAAACAATTTAATATATATTCTTTATAGAGAGTTATACTTTTACATTAAAAAGAAGTAGACTGGGTTACTGGGTTGGCTATTATGTCGGCATCGGCAGGTTTGTTTAAGGCCTCAAAGCTACTGTATACACGTATCGCACATACTCCATAGAAATCTAGAGATGTTGTTGTTCTTGGTTTGGCTAAATGTAGTAAGCGTAAAAAGACATAAATAAATAAATAAATATATATATATATATATATATATATATATATATATATATATATATATATATATATATGTGAGAGGGATTTGTCAACAATGACTTCCTTCTGTTCTCTCCATCTGTTTCCCCGATCAGCGTTAAATGAGCTGACGCGCTGCTGATGTCCTACTTTCCAAATAGTCACCTTCTATTGTCGTCTGAACGCTTGTATGTCTGTTACTCTGGATTACCGTAGAGCATAATTGACGCACTTTTATGAAAAGTGTTGTCAATTAGCACAGGAATTAGTCCACCAGGGCCTGATCTTGTTTCATATGTGGTGTGTTTTCAGAGCTGAGCCGCTGCCATGACTACTCTGGATGACAAGTTGCTGGGCGAGAAGCTGCAGTACTACTACAGCAGCAGTGAGGATGAAGGCAGTGACAACGACGATGAAGATGGGGAGAGGAAGACCATCCGGGACGCGGGCGCCACCGATCCAGACATAGAGTACAGTGCAGACGGAAGTGCTGTCAACACAGGTAACAAAATGATGGGATTTTTGTCTTATTCGTCGTGCTGCTTTATCAGTGGACTTACATACATCTGAACTTTTTCCCTTTTACTCAACCCACCTCAAAGTATCGCTTTTAAGTATCGCTCTGCAAACCAGGAACAAAAAAGGCTTTTGAAAGCAATCAGTCTATTGTATTTTGGAGGATACATTACTGCTACACTTCTCAGATTTGTATTTGTAAAAAATGATTTTAAAATCCCAATAAAATGCATTGTAGTGTGTGGTTGTACTGCGACAAAATGTGACAACAATTCAAGAGGTACGGATACTTTTGTAAGCTCTGTGCCTCTGAGCATTAAAAATAAATGACAAGATGGATTTATTGATTTTATTTTATTTTTTTCTAATGTTCTGTTTCAGGGCCAAAGGGAGTCATCAACGACTGGAGGAAGTACAAGCAGCTGGAGGTGGAACAAAAACAGGAGCAGAAGAAAGAGATGGAGAGACTGATAAAGAAGCTGTCGATGACGTGCCGCTCCGATCTGGACCTAAAAAATGACAAAGACGAGGAGAAGAAGCTGCAGGACAAAATTAAAAGCAAAGTAAGTAGGAAAGAGCTGGATTCAGTTTATTTCATAAATCATTGAAGTAAATGAGACTCCTAAATCTAGCTGGAATAGTTAAAGTGCAAGGAAATCATTAAGGAAAGCCAGCCTGCTTAAGAAAGTTAGGATTTGGTCGTATTTTCTTTTCCTGACGTCTCGATGGTTGACACAGTTAACTAAACCAAACACGCCGCTAAGAATCGTTTTATTTACTTTAATTCAATGTTAAATGATCTATCCTCTTCTCGGCTTTGTCTCGCTCCACAGATGACCATGCAGGAGTACAACATGCTCCAGGAGGACGAGGACGACGAAGACTTCCTCCAGCAGTACCGCATGCAGCGCATCGAAGAGATGCGCCGCCAGCTCTGCCGCGGGAAGCGCTTCGAGCGGGTGCAGGAGCTCGGCAGCGGTGAGGAGTTCCTGGAGGCGCTGGACAAGGAGGACAAGAGCACGTTGATCATGATCCACATCTACGAGCCGGAGATCCCGGGCTGCGACGCCATGAGCGGCAGCCTGCTGTGCCTGGCGCACGAGTATCCTCTGGTGAAGTTCTGCTGCGTGCGCAGCTCGGCCATCAGCATCAGCGCTCTGTTCCGGGAGAGCGCTCTGCCCGCGCTGCTCGTCTACAAAGGAGGGGACCTGATCGGTAACTTCGTGCGGCTCACCGATCAGCTCGGGGAGGACTTCTTCGCCGTGGACCTGGAGGCGCTCCTGCAGGAGTACGGCCTGCTGCCGGAGAAGCCCGCCACGGTCCCAAAGACACTGCGCAACGGAGCCATCATTCAGAGCAACGCAAGCGACGAGGACTCGGACCTTGAAATAGACTAGGCCTCCAAATATCTGATACTCTGCTTGGTAAAGTCGCATGGACCATTTCTATTTATTTATGTGAAGCCCTTGTTAGAGATTCCCCCCCAGCACCAAAGCTAAAAAAAAACAAAAAAAAACAAAAGTAGGAGAAGTCATTCACTTCATGTCATTCCATTCTGAATATTTGGATGAGGGTAAATGTCTTTTATGATCATAGTTTAAAACACAACAAAAGTTCTGCTGTTGCTGTACATACGGTTCACTTCTTTCCTCAAGCTCTGTCGACCGTTTGTGTTTTGTGTTCAACACATTCCACTGCGCTCTTCATGTCTTATCATCCATGTTTCACTCTTGTGAATATCGAACCTTCACCTCCAGACTGACCTTTTTAGTTTTGTAACTTTTATATGTGCTGTACCCTCAAATAAACTGCAGCATGTTTCAAATCACCCCCCGCCCCCCTTTTTTTTTTCCATTTAGTCATTTTTTAAAAACAAGTGGCTAAGACCACAAAGCTGTTGAAGGAAAGTGCAAGTTGAAAGTTGCATTAATTAGTAAACTGATGTGCGGTGGCAGCCTGAAACACAAACCCAGCTGTGCTTGCGGCTCTACAGAAACCATCCTACTAGAAAATGTGAGCATTGGAAAAGAAAAGTAGCATTGTTGCCGTTTCGTAACCCTGTAACCCTATAGGTAATGCTCTGCTAATGGCTGGACTTGTGGAAGGCCAAAATGGCCCTCGTCTGGCTAAAAAGTCAAGCAAAAAAACAATTTGTGACTTGGGACGCCGTGAAATACGGATAAAATCCATTTAAAAACGCCTCTATGCTGTCTGGTCTCTGTGGATTCCATGGATCCTCTGTGTGTTTCGGCTCCATCAGCAAATAATTTTCTTGCTTCTTTAAGGTTACCCGTATTTCAGTAGAGATAAACGTAGCACAAGCAGGCATAAACAAACTATTCCTGGAGCCACAGAATTTTTATCGGATTAACATTTTCATTGCTCTTGCAATTTTGGCTTAAAATGAATGTGTGCCTACAGAGTGGTGTTTTGATTGAAAAAAAAAAATGACCTATTCGTCATTTTATTCTTACACCAGAAAATATAATCATGTTAGATTAAAAAAAAAAAAATCAAAACAAAACATTTTCCCAGACATAAAGCAACACACAAATTAGACAACATGGCTTTAGTGTTTTTTGGGGGGGTTTTTAATACAGTTAACCAAAAATATTTTAAAACAATTTATAGTTTAGGGCTGCACAGTGGTGCAGTTTGTAGTGCCACTGTGCTTCTTGCAGCAAGAAGGTCCTGGGTTCGATTCCCGGCCCGGGGTCTTTCTGCATGGAGTTTGCATGTTCTCCCTGTGCATGCGTGGGTTCTCTCCGGGTTCTCCGGCTTCCTCCCACAGTCCAAAAACATGACTAGCAGATTAATTTATCTCTCTAAATTCTCCCTAGGTGTGTGTGTGAATGGTTCTTTGTCCTGTATGTATCTGTGTTGCCCTGCGACAGCCTGGTGACCTGTCCAGAGTGAACCCGGCCCCTCACCTGAAACGTTCGATGGAGATAGACACCAGCATCCTTCGTGACCCCTCTAAGGGACAATGGTGTAAGAAAATGGATGGATTTATTGTTTAAGCACTGGTGTTATCTTTAAGCTTTTATAGCCATAGTTTTGAGGGTGGAATTACACTAAATCAAATTTTTTTAGCTTTACTCTCACCAACCGCATGGTCTTCCCAACCACCTCAGAGCTGCAGTCTCCATGCCAAGCTTCTGCCTCACAGAGCACCCCTTCTCTGCAACATACAACTCAGCTCCTTAAGACTAGCGGCAGTAGCAATTAGCAAACACTGTGCATCTGCTGACTTCAACATGTGAACTAGTTGTCAGGGCAACGCTCCTAAGAACGATGGAAAAGGCATAATGAAGGAGTGGAAGCTTCTTAAAGAGACAAATGCCCAATTTAAAAGTCAGATTTCTTTTAAGTTATGCTTAGTATATGCAGCATTTTTAAATCTGAAGGTAACAGCTTCTTGATTGTGCTGTAAAATGCATAATACTGTCTATTTAATCAATAGCTAAAGTACTTTGCTAAACTTTTTTCATATTACAACTGCAATTTTCAATGTTTGTTGGACTTTTTATGCATAAGTCGATTTATCACATGACGTCGTAATTGTGCAAGGCACTGTTACGCCCTTTTCAAACAGCATAATTAGGCCTGCAGATAAGCTTCGCAGTCGACAAAGCTATCAGAACGCGATGCATCCTGAAGGTCGAGACATCCGTACTTTGAATAATCGCTCTGATCGGGGTTGGTCTGGGGAGCGATTATCCCCAGAGGCAGCAACAAAACTCAACCGCTTGATTAAATCACTGTATAGTTTCCAGATTAATCCCACAATGCCAGGAGATGCTGAGTTGACATTAAAAGTAAAGAAGAAAAAAATGAGTAGGGACGGAAAAGAAAAAAAAAAAAAAACAGGCCAATTGATGACTACAAGCAGCTGTACAGCACCGTGAGGCAGGGCAGCACCAGCAGCAGGGGAGCCGCTTCCTCGTAGAAAGGAGCGGCCGAGCTGTTCACGTCGTGTCCGCAGAAGGCGTGTTCCAGCAGCAAATGGGTCTCTGCGCTGATGCCTGGTGCAGGGGAGGAGGAGGAAGAGGGAGAAGCACACTGTCAATATCCGGGAACCGGATCTAAGCGGGGATATGATAATGCGATGCTCATTTTGTGCGTTGAGTTGATTCTAATCACGTTTCATTATCTCTCTGCTGCCTGCATGGTCGTGAAATCAATGCCAATGAAGGCTGCGGCTGACACGCTCGGAGCAGTGAGCTGAGCTGCCACACGACTCTCTGAATTCACGGTAATATTTCGGTAGCCCTTGGAGACATGCGCACCGTGTTGAGACCATTCCTCCCACAGGTGCTGGACGTCCTCGTTGTGATGCCCGTGGTGGTCGTAGTGATCCGGATCTGCATGAGAACACACAGCAAGCTGCGGTTAAAAATAAATGAATGAATAAAGAGTGGAAGCAGTCAGGGAAACTCTGGAGGAGTTGCAGAGATTCAGAGTAAAAACGATCCATAGAGTAAAAAAAAAGAAAGAAAGAAAATTAAGACTGGAGAATGCAGCGGAAAAAAACATACAGAGATCAAAGCATGTTCATACGTCAGAATGACCTAGTCAAAGTCTAGACTTAAAGCTAGCGCAGAAAAAAGTCTAATAACTCAAAAACTGGTTGAATACAAAAGCCCGCCACACAATTTGGATTTTCATTGGTAGAAAATGTTAAAAACAACAACCATGGATTGTTTTTCTAGTGCTTCACAATTATGCACTACTTTATTTTTATATTGGTGTAGGAACAAATTGTTGAAGGGCTCTGAAAACTTTTACGTAAAGTTGCATTGTTACATATGTTGTGATCGTGAATGAGTAGAGAGGAAGAAAAGGAGTGAGAGATTCAAACAATGGCGCTTTATGCTTTCAGACAGTTCTGTCATAAAAAAAAAATCTGTCATAAAAAGCAGGAAAGAAATCCAAATATGAGGCACATTTTTGACCCCTAAAACTAAAATGTACAAAAAGTTAAGTTCTGATTTAGTCATCCTTGTGTTTACTTCAAGTAGTATTTGCTATTCATAGGGGGGGCGGGGGGCAAAAAAAAAAAAAAAGCGGCGTACCATTGGTGTGATGCCAGAGCATCCTCTTCAGCTCCCTGAGGGCCTGGGTGAGATTTTCCAGCTGATCGTGGAGGTGAATGTTCTCCTCTATCAGGGCGTGGATCGTGTCCTGGAGCTCGAAGCCTTGACCTTCCAGCACTAGCAGGATCAGGGGCAGGAAGAAAAGCATTGGTCTCAGTCCACTCATAATGACCAAGCACACAGAGGCTTTGTAATTTCTTCACTGACAGCTGCTCATTGCCTTCATTTTGTGCATCTGTATCCCCTGGTGATTGGTGTGGCAGGTTTTATGAGCTTACAAAGGTGGGTGGGAGCGATCTTTAATTCCAAAGCCGTGAGTGGAAAGCTGCCAGCGGGGCTGCTTTAAAATCCATCAAATCATTCTACATCAGTGAACACAGCAGCACAAAGCCTGTTCGCAGCTGGATCTCATTTACATGAAATATATATGATTAAATACTGTAAGTAAACTCTGCACTTTCAGGATTATAACGGATAATATTCTCCCAACGTGTTTGTTTTGACTGCACAGATCAATACAGCCAGCATTATTTGATTAGCTGTTGCTTCACATTTGCCTCGTCAGCCACATGGCAGGTTGCCTAAAATAAAACCTATCTTAGAGCAAAGTCTCTAAATGAAGACAACTGGCACAATGCGAGCTGGGGGTGGTTTAATGAGTTGCAAACAGCGATGTCAGGAACTTTCTGCCTCTAAAACTCTGGCTGGAAGTAGGTCAGTACAACCAATCGTGTTCTCGCTGACCCATTTGTAGTCGCTGCAAAACCAGTGACATTAGTTGAGGTGTTCAGAAGGGAATGACAAAATAACTGCATAAAAAATATCCATCATCCCGTTCCTATGATTTAGTCCTTTAAATCTAATTAAGTTTTCTTTAAGTGTCTTAATTTGTCAATAAAAGCAGTCAGATTGTAGAGGTTGTGTTTTTGGACAAATGACAGCTATACTGAAGATTAATTAATGTCATACAGGTTCACATGATATGTAGTAAACTTAAAGTCAATGGAAAGGCTGGGTCAGATTTTGTGCAGCGTATAACAAACCTGGTCATTTTAAAGCAACAAACAGATTGTGACAAGTAGCTATATGTGTTCACTTCTACAAGAGAATTATCTCCGACATGACATTAATGTCAATATTTAATAACTTTGTTTCGGGAGCGCACCAAGTGAGAGCTTCAGTGAAATCTTTCACACAAGAAACTACAGAAGTACTGAAGACTCAAGACAGCGTACAGCGTTTCTTCAAACAAAAAGCTTTTATTTATTTTTCATGTGTATTAGTTTATGCTGTCTTGACAGCCCTGGTGCGCTTCTTTTTCACCACAACAGGCTTCTGGCTCTTCAGAATAGCACTGGCACGACGCAGGGCAGCCTGGAGGAGGGGAAGCAAATAAAACCACCATTATAATCTTAAAAACTTTTAGAAACATGATCACAACTTATGAAGCAGACCAGAAATAAACCAGCTTTTTCCTTGAAAAATACAGTTAGTGATCTCACCATGCGCAGGTCCTTCCTGTAGTTGTTCTTGCGAATGATGTGCCTCAGGCTGTTGAGGGTGGCACGGGAGTTCTTGTTGATGGTGACTTTAACGTAGGACTTGGCAGGCTTGTGCTGGCCTGAGCAACGAGAAAAGTTGTTTGACATCATGGTCACCACAGAGCTTTAACATATCATAACACAATAAGCTTGCTACAAACATGCCGTCATTAGAAAGCGAGTTTCCTTCCGTCAGTAAGATGCATTGCGTTTTTACCTGCACGTCTCTTCAGCACCACCACCACACCCTTGCCATCAGCTGCAGGCTGCACACCGACGGTCTTCTTGTGCACCAAGCCGTTGAAGCGGAAAGAGTTCCTGGACTTCAGGTTGTTGGGTTCCTGCGACAGAAAAATGACTCAGAAATCTACTTCTCTGCCTTATAAAGACAGAGAGTTGACAACAACAAATGCTGTTGTCGACTACAACTTCTAAATGACAAAATCTGCTTTTGGGACCTCGACTATTCCTGTATATGTGTCTCTGAAGATTTTATGAAACAAACAATTTAAAAAAAAAAAAAAAAAAAAAACTTGTTAAAAAAAAAGACACTCAAATTGAATTAAGGTCCAATGAAAAACTGGAATTGGTAGATTTTGAGACTGATCTCTCTTCAGTGGAGACCAGAACCTCGAAAAATACCAGCTTTCAATGATCGGTGAATGCTTTAAGAACTGAACGGTTGTGCTGATGTGAGAAAACTCAAATAGACATGTTGATAAGATGGCAAAGTCTGAGCTGTTCAACAATAAAGTGAGAAAAACAAAAATGTTTAGGCAGCTAAGCAAGGTAATACATGTGGATGGAGGCTATTTAGCAGCAATAGCGACACTGATTATTTATGTTATGCTAGATAATTAACTATAAACTACTATTTTCATAATAATAGTAAAGCCACATCTTAAAGTGACTGCTCTCACACTCGGCATTACTGTGCCTCCGCTTCTATCACAAAATTATGACCACACTCACAGCAAAAACGTTAGAAAAAATACATGCAATGCATAGGATTCCTTGAAATAAAAGCAAAATGGCAAGTCAAACCTTTACAAACTCAGGGATTGTAAACTGGCCACAAGATATATTTATATTATTTTGAGAAAACATAACATAAAGGCACTTTCCCCCAGGTTTTCTGAGCAGTATATAAAATTTTCTGCTAACTTACAATATCTACAACAACTCAAAGTCTATTTGTTTACAACTTCACCACAACAATCGTACTGGCAGACACTTGGGAGTCGATTCTTGTAAGTACTTACAGTGCTGTAGGTCTGTCCATTCCTCTTGATGAGGAAGCTGGAGCAGTTCCTGATGACCATCCACTGCAAATGGGACGACATGATGAACCTGAAAAATAAGTGTGGCTGTTTAAGAAACATCAAACGTTAACTGATCGGTTTTAACTACTAATGCTCTGAAATGGGAAGAGGCACTGTGCTTTTATGTACTACGGTAATAAAGTACAAGAAAGTCTTGTTACAAGACGTGGACTAGTTAAGCTCCGATGTTAGGCTCTAGTTAGATATTGTTAAAACATACTGTCCATGCACTATATTTGCATTAACCCTCAATTTATTTCATTAAAGTTTAGCTCAACAAGCTAACGTTAGCTTCACCACTCATCAGTACACGGTGAAGGCCTAAGTTAGCCAACATACTGACACGTTTATCCTTAACTTCATAAACAGAAATAGATCTATAACTGTGACAAAAGGTGTGTAATAATACACTATGCAACTATATCTAAATTTATTTGTGTAAATACAATCGCGAACAGAAAACTAATTATTTTATTTACCGGCTATTAGCAGCCAAAGCGACCACGTTACCTTTTAGCGGAGGAAAAGGACCAGAGAGACCGGAAACCGCTTCACGGAACCTTTTCAGAAATCCTTACGCATTGAAAAACGCTGTTCTGTAAACATTTCGTGTGATGAGCCAGGAATATGAAACTTGAAATAAATAAGTTGACTTACATATTACACTCTGAAGTGAATATTTAGCGTTTTTACCCTATATGAACCAATTATTGGTATTTTATGAAAAAGTAGTTCTCATTGACAACAGCGGAGGGACACGTTTAATGAATGGTCTCTCTGGCATGACGTCATTAATGTGCGTCGCATGTTTACAGTTAGAAATGAACTCCAGATTACAATTTATTTTAAAGCGTTTTGATAGTGTGTCATTTTATATTAAAGCGCGCTGGTAAAAGTGATAAATACGGACTAAAGATAGGACGCTTATTATCGGAGATATTGCATTGTTTGACTTTGTTTCTGATAATTTCTTGGCAGATCCGTTTAAACCTTATTCGAGGATGTGAAACTTAAAGTTGTTGGAGTTAAAAAGTTGCTTGGGAAACCATTTATCTCAAGGATTCACTCCGGTTTAAGGTGGTAGACAAAAGCTGTATCTGAATGAGAAAGGACGAGCATGGATAAAGAAGAAGATTTGGAGATACTTGGTGAACAGCTGTACTCTCTGATCTACCCCAAACACAAGGAGGGTGCTGCAAAACTCACAGGTGAACTCACCTGTATGATTCATTTAATATACTATAAATTATTTTCCGTAACATAAACAGCATTAATATTCTCTGTCCCGTTGTATAAATCCATCCATCCATTTCACCTTCCTTGTCCTCTAAATGCAATTTAATAGTTTGAAAGCTTTGTATCTATTTTTATGTTTACAAAAGTTTAATTAAAGGGCTGAGAACTTTGGAGATGAAGGTTTAAAGGTGCAAATAAAATGCATAAATGCTAAAGTAAAATCTTATTTGAACCTGGTTGTGTGTTTCAGGTATGTTACTGGAGCTTCCAGCTGCTGTTTTGAGCCAGATGCTGCAGGATGAGGCCATGCTGACAGCAGCTGTGGAGAAAGCTCTCAGAGCTCTGCAGTTGGCACCGAAGGCCAGGTATAATCATCAAGTGGAGACTGGAGAAGTGATGTTGTTTGTAATGCTGGTGAAGACTATGAATAGGCTTCTTAAAGTTAAACCTTCCGTTGTTTATGTGATTCCTCCTTACAGTGAGGTGGCACAGAAAGATGAGGATGATGTGTCCGAGTCCTCCGACTCTCTGGGGGAGCAGCTGTTTGAGTTAGTGGATGTTTACAACACTGGTCACTCACAGAAAATCACAGGTGAGTAAAATATCCTCGCTCTTCACAAACAGAGAGAGATTACCCTTCAGTATACATTTTCTTAATTTATTTGCTTTTATCTACTTGTAAGGGCTGTTTTTTACTTTTCCGAAATATAATGTATGAATATGGTGTACTGTATTCAGTCCTTTTAAATGCTCTTTTGCTAAACTGAAATTGTAAAAATGAAACAATCCAATGACTGTGTGAGTATCAGGACATTCCTATGCTAACTTTAGTTGTTAGTATCATTACTCAGCATTACTGGAGATGTACTTTTCTTATGCAATGAAAAGGTGTTTTGTCTTGTGCACAGGAATGCTTTTGGAGCAGCACAAAGATGTGGTTTTACAGCTTTTGTCAAACCCCAAACTCCTGGAGGAACATGTGAATCTCGCCCTGAAGACACTGAAAGAGTTTGTAGCTTTTTAATCTGAATCTTGTCCTCATATTCAATTTATTTCATAATCAAGAGACACACTTTACATTAGAATCTTTTTAAATTACTGATAATATATTCTGCCTTCTTTTTCAGGCAGAATATAGAGGAGACGGACCTCAGCGACGCTTCAGAAGCTGACGAGACAGACAGGCTGGGAGAGAAGCTCTTCTCATTGGTCGAGCAGATGGATTCACTGCATGCGAATGACATCACAGGTGAACTGACTCTGATTTATTTGCCATTCAGCATGCACCATCTCTTGGCTGCGAGAGTCTTCACAGACCACTGATGTGTTCTCATAAAGACATCCACATCGTGTTTTTCCAGGTATGCTTCTGGAGATGGACGCTGCTTCTCTCCAACAGCTGCTCAGTGACCACACAAAACTGCAGGTTGCAGTTCAGAAAGCACAGGCAGTGCTGGATACTGAGAGCTGAGCTGGATTTGTTAAACCCAGGTTATGAAGACTTTGTGATTTTAGACTAAATTGTGAACTGGATATGAACGTGAGATGACCGATGAGTCTGAAAGACATCATTCTGCTGAAATGAAGGCTTGTTTCTGAGTCCTTTGTTTGCAGTGTCTGCATCCAATGAAAAACGAATCTGTACTGCTTCACTTTAGTGCCGAATCTTTCATGCACTTGATTAGCGTCGTTTTGCCCCTACATGAACCAATCAATCAAATCTGCATGGTTTTTCTTGATAAAATTTACACTAATGCATAAGAATTAATTTTCTTCTGTAGAGATCTCACAGAAATTTGGATCAAGATGCTGCTTTTCGTTTTGCATTATTGTAAAAATATTTTCAGCTGCTAGGAAATATAGCCGATTTTCAAATACATTAAGGATGCTAACTGTTGTATATAGTAGTGTCAGAACTATCTCCAAATACTGATTATAAAGATATTCATCGTTACTATTTCTTAGTCCTGTGTTCCGCTGTAGCATTCATAAGGAGGACGAAAATGAATGACTGAGCTAATATGGATGGATTTATGTAAATATGTAAGGTTTAATGTGCTGATTTATTTTTAAGTTTACGTTTTAATTATGTAGAATAAGACTCACTATCAAGGAAGGAGTAATTGTGGCTGTTTTGAGCTCAAAATAGCCATTAGTGACACAATTTAGCTATTTGCATCCATTTTCTTAAAGTAGCTAATTATGTTGGACCCATCACGTTTCATCATCCTCCAAAAAACAGATTCTTTGGGGAAGGAGCGCTCCTGTTCCCCGTTAAAATATGAAAGTGTTTGGTTAATTCATTTCTGAACTTAGTATCTAAAGGAGAAAGCTGCAGAGCAACTCTGTAGATTAGAGAGCTTTAAATGGAAATGGAGTTTTTAAAAATACAACAATACTAAAGAAAGATCTTTCTTTATTCCTGACTGAAAACAGATGTTAAAAAATATGATATCATGTGAGTTTGTGATGAAATTATTGCTGTATTGATTTCTATATTTTCAAAATAAATATTTTAAAACCCAATAAATGTTACCACTACAATATCTACATGTTAATATTGTCATTTTCTTCTAAATTCAAATAAAACTCGACCACATTTCATTCACCTCACAGAGCTGACCTCTGCCAACTCATTTCAAAATGCCTTTTTTTTTTAATATGTAGTAAATGAAACCGCTGGACACCTCTATCAAAGTGCTACAGAGCGCAAAAATAACTTTATTATTATTACCATTTGTTTCCATTATTTGTACTGATGATTCTCTGTCAATGATTTCACAGCAGAAATTCTAAAACAACGGAGAACACCGGCCTCTGCTGGTTAACAATCCGACTGATGTCTGCAGAATGAGTGACGGAGTAACATCTGGGGGTGACAAACGTCAGACTCGGGAGTTACAGCTGTAGACTAAAACGACAACGTATTTAAGAGTACGACTAGCTCACAGTTCACAATTTTAAAGATTTATTGGTATGCAGAAGCAGGCGATACAAACGATTAGATTGTGATTGCAGTTTCTTCAATCAATAATGCATCTGGTCAAAGACTATTTGGGGAAAAAAAAAAACATTTGTTAATCTTCTCACACGCGCACGCACACCTTTTATGTCTACATGTCATAAATACAATCAATCTGATATACAAATATTTGGATAGATTCATTTTCTGCAATATTTAAAATTCATTTTGAATTCTGGATCCTGTTAGTTCAACAAACGTCCCTCCATTTGAAGCTGTCAGCTCAGAACCTTGAGATAACCATGGACCAAAAGACCCTCTGAGATCTTTGAAGGTGAACAAGTAAGTGGGGGCGAAGGGTTAAATAAATACCTGAAAGCAGCGATCGATCCCTGCATACTTCTCTTCCTTAAATCATCCAACATGCTTTGTTTAGTGGATCTAGTGGAAATCTCTACACAGCAAGACCAAATAAGCAAATCATCACACAAGTTGCCACCTCTAGCACGAAGACTGCTTATAGAAATCATCCAGTACGAAATTAAAAAGATGCCACTTCCTTTGTATCCTTCACGTATCCGTCCAGACATCTAGAGCACAACGGGACGCTGGATGATCAGTGTTTTTATCTGTCAGCTTTAGTGGAGCAAGGCGTGTACACAAATAATGCCGACATGAACACACAGTTTGTTTGTGTGCGAATGTATCCATGATGCAAATCATTTTTCGACCCCTGTTTGGTTTCAGGAATAAGCCCTTCAAGGAAACACTGTGCTTGTTACAAACACTCACCAGCGACACCTACTGGGCTGATGAAGGTATAAGAAGAAAAAGAAACCAACACAGTGGTTAAGCTGTTTTGATGAAAACCCACATGATGGATCAAGCTTTTTAAACGAAGGCCAAAGGAGGAGTTCTTAAGACAGAGAGCAGTATGTCCATGTGCTTCATTTACTTCCAGGTAGACTCTCATTTTTGTCCATTTAGTCTATTCATTTCATTTCTCCGTTGAAGGGGATGTTTACTTGTACACTGGGTACTGGCGCTGGCCCAACCGGCTAGACCGTTGACCCCCTCCCGATGGTGCACTTATCTGGGGAAGAGACAGAAGACATTCATCATGTGAACAAACAGGGCAAAAAAAAAACAAAAAAAAAAAAACAAACATGGTGGACAGACCAAATAAAACATGCTGCTTTAAAAACCACACCTGTGAAAACTGCGTAGGGTTATAAAAAGTGACGCCTCCTGCGGGTGTAGTCCCCTGGTTGGGATGACTCTGTCCAGGGAAAAGCAGAGGTACTTTGGTACTTTGATGTTGACACATTGATTTACAACAAAGTGCCGGGGGGGAAAGTGGAAAGACGATGCAGACTGGATCCACGGTGAGGCACCATCACAAAGCACTGTTAATGCGTATTTCAGTAGCCATGCAAACTAGATGCTAGGGTTAGAGCAACTCGCCTAGGACAATTTTAAAAGTTACATTTAAACCATTGCATCAATCTCCAGCATGACTGTCTCTGATCATTTAATGCTTTGTTTTTCTTTCAAGCAAATTGAGGATATTGAATAGGGTCCTACTAACATTGTGTAGTGAGAACGTTGGTTTTGAAAAGTACTCCCAACCATTCCATTTTATTTTTCACATTACAACGTCAAATCTTGATGTATTTTAGTAGGGCTTTTTGTGTGATAAATTAAAAAAGTAGTGAATATCAGTGAAACCGAGGGAATTCTGAGGGACTTCTCCAACATTTACTGAATCTTGGTATGAATCCAGTTGTTCTATGAAGGAATCACAGACAACATGAGTGAAGAAACATCACCAAGAAGCTCAAGCAGGTCAGGAAGTTTAAAGTTTCATCAATGTATAAAACAATACAGCACGGTTTCATTTACCTTATGAAAACTCAAGGAAATAGTACAACTGCAAATCAACTTAAACACCTTGCCCAGGCAAGGTGAACATTAATCAGAGAAGCAACCAAAAAAACCTGAAAAAAATTTGCTCACGAGACAATTAATAGTTTTGCACTCCACAAATCTGGCCTTCATGGAAGACAAGCAAAAAGAAAGTCAATGACTGACTGAAAGGAAAAACTGAAAAGTCTAGTCAGCAGTTTACAACAAGTACAACAGCAAATGGTGAAAGAAGGTACTCCACGTGAATGATGCCAAAATTTATGTTTTTGGCACTACATGTAACAGAAGACCTACATTTTGAAACATAGTGGAGGCAGCGTCATGTTGCTGGGAAGCTTATCTTCAGTAAGGACAGTATAGCTGGTCAGAGTTTAATGAGGATGGAGGGAGCTAAATAAACGACGATGCTGGAAGCGACGCTGTTTTGGGCTGCAAATGTCTTGAGACTGAACAGAACAGCAATCCAAAAACATCCAGTCGAAGAGAAAGTATATTTATACACGACTATCGACATCCAAGAGACTAAGAGGTGAGACTTGAAAGTTACTGCTCACAGATGCTCTACTGTCAAACTGACAAAGCTGGAGCTTTGTCGCTAAGAAGAATTAAAAATACATTTAAAACAAAGGCACTCTATATGTGCAAAACTGGAAACATATTCTAAAAGCAAAGAATTTCTAGCTGCAACTGCAGTGACGGGTGTTTCTACAAAGTTTGTCCTCAGGAGAGATGAATGGAGATGCATCCAGTGCTTTCCAGATTTTTATTTCTAACATATTTTGATACATTTTACTTTTCTTCTGCATCACATTTACTATTTTTTCTTTTACACCTACCCATAAGATACAAATGGACAAGTTTGAAGTTGTAATGTGGGAATACGGAAATATACACGTATTTCAGTTAGCAAAGCCTCACTACAGCTGTCAGAAAATGTTTTGACCTCATGAGAATGTGCCATGAATCAAATTTCATAGCAGCTGCCAGCTACTATTGCAATAACCGTCTTCCTGTAGCGTTGTGTTTTCTTAAATAGATACAGAGCGGAGATGGTAATGCTGGAGACAGCAGGCGGTAACAACAGGCAGACATTCTGGGGCTGATGCTCAGCAAAGCCTTGGATGTAAATGGGGAAGTTTTAATGAAGAGATGCTACAGAACAGAAAGAGGAAGATGCTGGCAGGGCTTTATTTAAGGACAGACTAGAAGTACCTGGTTTAAATGCTGACTCACTTCACGTGATAAAGAACTCATTGAGCTAGAACGTGACAGCTAAAGAAAACAAGTAGGAAGGGAACAAAAAGAGAAAAAAAAAAAATCCCATCACCCCGTATTAATAATCTTTCATGCACTTGATTAGATCAATTTTCACAATCAAGTTAAGAATGAAACTAAGTAAACGAGCATTAAATAGCTAGTTCTTAGAAAACAACACCACATTGATGGAATTATATTACAGAGACACATGGAAAAGAAATTATAGTATTTATCAAGTCATTCAGCATGAGAAAGATGAGAGTTAATGTTGGTATGCATGCATCCTTGAGTCTTCTCTTACAAGAACTTAAAAAAAGCAAACTCTGCAGACAAGCTTTATCTCATTGTGCCATGAAGCATAAAGCCCATTACACTGACAGATGGATCTTACCTCTCCTGACTGTGACCCATCTGGAACAGGAGGACCTTCTGGGGCTGGTGGTAACAGCGTGGGGTTGAACACCTGAGCCGGTCAAAAGATTCAAGATGAGTAAAAGTGCAACTTTGCACCTTAAAAGTTGGATTTCTATCTTGACGTTCTGAAGGATTTTGAGTTTCATTGCCGTCTATATAACTATTGAGATAAGATAGTGAAATATTTACATGAATAAAGTATAATTCAAGGTGCTTATGCACATTTTAGCGTTATAACTCCATACTTTTCCAGAATACTTAATCTTATCTTTTTGTCTACTTTTGAAAGTACAAATACAATAGTTTACTTTCTGATACACAGCAGATATTCCAAAATACCTTAGGCCTTAAACACTGAAACAGAAAAAAAACAACAAACAAAAACAAAAAACAGATCGCTTGATTCCCTGATGAGAATAATTCCTAGAAATAGAAACGTTTCCCCCAACTCCATCCTGATCCAGAATGGGAAAATAATTTACAGTTTCATCAACATAGGCACGCAGGATGTTGTGCAAATGTTTAAAAATCAAAGGAACCTGTGGAGCAGCGCTGCTGCTTGGTGAATTCTGCTCTTGATTTCCACCTTCGCTGCCTTCCTGAGGCTGCTGGTCACTGGGAGCTTCACATAAAGAGGGAAACAGAAAAAATATTTCATTTTTCTTTTAGGTGTTTAACTTTATTAGCTTTTTTCAGCTTATCAACAAAAAAACTGAAAAGAATAGATTCTTAAGTTTCACTGTTGTCTTGAATTTGGGCAAAAACAACAACAACACAAAAAAAGCTTGAAGGAGCGACACATGTTATCTGTCACCTAATTACATTTAAAGAATTTTGAACTCTTCAAATAAAAGCTAAGCTAGAATGTTAAAAAACAGCAAGAAAAAAAATAATACTTATGTTCCAGTCTGAGATGTTTTTAAATGTTCTCGGTTCGCTTATTGTATTTTCACAACACACACCTGAACTAGGCACAAACAGGTGAGCAGGCATGGGCATGGGGGCCAAAGGAGCAAATAGGTCCACAGGAGCCGGGGCCACTCCACTCGGCTTAGCTGTTCCACTCGGGTTCAGAACGTCCACATATCTGCTCCTAGTGCCTGAGAAGACACAAACAGCCAAACAAATTACAACTAAGGATTTAAAAGATGCATGGTATCCATAAATGTCTGCCCTGAAAAGTATGAGGTTGAGTCAAATTTCCAGTCTACTGTGCATCTTACCTGCTTTTCTGGAAAACATGTTGACGGCAGACCCAGCACCTGGAGGGGCAGTGGGCCCCCCAGGACCAGGCATCTGAGGCATCTTGGGAAAACCGGTTGGAGGTGGAGGGGGAGGCTTACTCTAACAGAATAAAAACAAACCCATCAAAAAAAAGGCTAATTTAAGATCTACATTTTTAAAATATCCATTTATTAACCACTGACCTCTTCTTCAGGCTCATTCAAGTCAACCCATCTATTTTTCTTTTCATCCCAAACAATCTGGCAACGATAAACACACAAAGCCATAGAATGCTAAAGAACAATTCTAGAGTTAAGGCGGAAGGAAATAAAATAAGCACATGTAACTTACAGAAGGATTTTTATCATCTGGCAAGTGAGCCTCATTTTTTCTCTTCCCAAAGGGCCAAAATGACCAGCCTTTACTCTGTTTGCATGGAAAGGAAGCGCTGCGTTAAACAGTGTAATCCTGCAGTGTGCAGCTTTTGAAATTGTGAGAAAGTGAACCTTTTCTGGAGAATCCTTCTTGGCTTTCCTGGCCTCCTCTTTGCGTGGCTGTTCGGGAATCGAGGGCGGAGGCGGAGAGGCCTGTTTTACAGCAGAGTTGCTCCGCTCTCTTCCACCGGAGTGAGTGGAAGATTCAGAGGCCCTGCGAGAGCTGCGTCCAGATGGCTGGAAAACAAAATATTCTGATAAGAACACGCTTTGATACGCTCTGACATTTACATAACGAATGAAATACTTAGTAGATCAAACTAAGGGCATCACCACATAATAGTAGTGAGTATTAATCATCTCAGGGGAATTTAATATGTTTCAAGACATTAAGCTCTGGTGTGAAATGTCAGTGTTACTTCAGCCAGGATACACCAACATACCAAATGCATTGAAGATTGTGAAGTTGTTCGCGATCTCCTCGGACCCTGCGGAACCAAATAAACAAGGTAAACATTTTCTCCTGTATTAGTGGGTTCCAACATTTTTGCCACATAGACCAAAGTCATCAAGTTTGTGCTCCAGAAATTCAATGTACATTTCTTTCAAAACGAGAAGATAATTGTACACTAAAATTTGTCATTTTCAATTCAGTTTATTAATTTATATGGCACCAATTCACAACAAATGACATCTAGAGGCACTTTGCAAAAAGTAATTTCAATCCAATCATACATACATTCCAACTGATCCAAACAGTAAAATAAGCTCAGTTAATTATTCACCGTAGCTTAAAAGGTTTCTAACTAAGGAAACCCAGAAGATTGCATCGAATCATTGACTAATTTAGGTAGCTGGTATTTCAATAAAATGAACAAAGTCTGACTTTTGTAAGGAAAGGCTCTATAAATCAATGTAGATTTGAAACATAAAAAGGGCTCTGTACGTTTGCCTTACTAAAAAAAAAACTAAAAATGGAGTAAAGATTCCTAAATTGTCTAAAATGAATCCATTTTTGTTTAAAATGTTCTTTTTGGGAAAAAAAAAAACACTAGTTGTACTGAGAAAAAGTACTTATATAGATGGTAATGAAACTTGTACATATTTGGTAAATGTGTCAACCCCAGTTTGCCTGTGCTTGTGTATAAAAATTCAGCCATCTGTGAATTGGGTCAGAGGCTGTTGTTAATTTGGAACTAGGACAAGCCTGTATCACATAAAACATTTTGTAACTTATTCTAAGTTGTTTTAGAACTGCAGGCTGGTAAATACTGACCATGATAGCCATGTGGTCATACAAGTCCATCTGAGGAGTGAAGGAGCTTCTGTGTGGGGAGGTTGACATTGGATGTGTGGGATGCATCTCCGGGTGGGGTGAGTGCGGCTGCTCCATGGGGGCCATATGTCCAGGAGAGGGAGGCATGTGCTGGGGCATCTGAAAAGGTGGGTGAGTCATTTGAACAGGTGAATGTGGCACCTGTGAGGGAAACATGTGAGGCGACATTTGGCCCTCTTGTGGTGGGGGAACAAATTGCTGGTGGGCTCCGGGATAGGTCTGCTCATGTTGAGAGTAGAAGGGGGGGTGGGCGACGCCAGGATCCTGTGGAGGGAATCCAGGCATGGGGATTTGGCCCGGTGGTCCACTGGGGGGAACGGGGTAGAACTGGGGTACATCGCTTGAGGGTGGGAACTGAGCTGGAGCCGCCCCCTCATGGAGAATGGAGGAGGGAGCTGGAAGGAAGTGAAAGAGACTCAATCTATCTGCCAGCACTAAGAGCTAATCACACACAGAGCAAAAGTTTGAACAAATTCACACACACCTGGAGGCATCAACTGTACCGCCTGCGGTTGAGGCCCAGGCATTAATGAGCTCATGAGCTGGTTGTCGGGGGCCTGGCCGTCCACTTCCAGAGGCATGCTGTAAGGTTCAGTTGGACTCTGGGGCTCCAAGTCGGAACTTTCGCTGATGCAATCAAACTGTGCAGGAGTACTTCTGTCCCTGTTGTATGTAATCACTCCAGTCTTACAAAAAGAGAGAGAAGAAATCATCAAATATGTTAATTGTTTAAAAATTACATGGTTTGTTAAAGTCAATCTAAATCTGATGAATTTCTGGAAAATAAAACATTATATCAAACTTTTGAAGAAATCTATTGTTACATAGTTCCCTGTTTGAACTGGCAAGAAATGCTTGTAATTATATTAAGCCACAAGGTGACGTAGAACCGCTGCTCTTCCTCACCCTGATCTGTCCATCCAGCTGTTTGAGGCGGATCAGCCATTCAGGCTCAATGAACAGCTCCTGCTCAGGTCTTTCCTTTAGTTGCGGATCAAAGAACCGTAACTTTTCTGACATCTTTAAGCAAAAAGAAAAATAAATAAATGAATCACATGAGTCAAAAAGTAAAATATAAAAAAATAATCATCAAAAGCAAGGAACTACAAACCTGTATGATCTGGCTGATGAACACAGGGGAGTAGTAGGAAGCATGCATAAGAACTGTCTTTGCGATAGCTTCACAGTAATGAAAAGCTTGGGCAGACAGGCCTGATTCAGCCAGTCGGCATGCATAGATTAGTTTAAACACCTGATGGAGAACAGAGAGAGAGAATATAGTCTTCAGATATCTTATTTACAATGTAATTATGAATGTAAAAACATATGAAATATATTGAACAGGCTTCTAAAAATAACAAAAACCCACCTGGAAGTTGGGCAGTGAACAAGGCTGGGAGCCCAGAGACTGAGCGTACTCATAGGCCTCCGTCCTCTGGATTGCTTCATTGGTGGCAAACTGATTAAAGGCCAAACTGAAGGTAAGAAACAGAGTTAAATGTCTGGCTTGTTTTCAGTTTATGTCAAAAGACATATACAGGACGGTGTGTGTGATTTTTGGGCTAACCTGTGGTTGGATCCAAGCAACACCAACTTGGTGCTCTTCTTGGTGTAAACCCCCAGGCCAACTTGGGCCATCAGGTAGCAGAAGTGAGCAGCGTCAGTCAGCCCTTTAGAAGCTTTGCCAAAGTAGAAAAAAATGGTCAAAAATGTTAGGAATGAAGCTGCCAGCTGCCATTAACGTCAATAAAGTTTAAACAACTTCCACTGGATAGACTCTTAATAAAATAACCATACCGAGAGTGTCGCCCATAGTGGTGATAGTGCGAGTGTCCAAGTCCATATTGTGTGTTAGGTTTGAGAGGACCATGGCCAGATGGGGGCGCCAGTCACCCCACTTCTCCTCTCCACAGCACTGCGTTTGTGAAAAACGAAACGTTCAATTTAGATAGCTGGGAAATCATTGTCAGCAACTTCTTCAGCACCCCGGTTTAAAAACAGGTCGTACCATAGCAGAAGCAGGCATTCTCCCTGACATCAGCTGGTACATTGTTTGGAGAGGGTCATTCATGGGCAAACTATTGGCAAACCTGAAGAAGAAAACAACATTTTAATAATGAGAAAACCATAATTATAGGTTAAGAAACTTCAACTGCAGCTACTTCACCTTGTCATGACACGTGCGTGTGTCCTGTTGTCCATCTTACTAGCCAACAGCAGGGCGTGACCCCAGAGACCTCCTTTCATGGCTGCTTCAAGTGCATCCTTTTTTCATCAAAGAATAAAATGTGTCAGATACATTTGGCTTAAAATAATTACGTCATTTTGCTAATCACTCTATCTCCTACCTTTTTGCGCCCAAACAGAAGCAGCTCTCTGAAGCGCTCCGTTTCCTTGCCAATGTTCTCCGGGACAATCATGAAAGTGTCGGACAGAAGGGACAGCGGTCCAGCTCCAGGCTCCTCTTCCGCTCGTGCAAGAGGTTCATTGTTGAAATCAATCAGGTTGGCTTCGTTGGGACTCTTGCCAGGCAGCCAGACAGAGCGATGCTCCTTCAGCAGGAGGTCAGCGATGTCTGTGCCGACCACAGTCTGACGAAACGGAAAACAACAATAAGGAAAGACCAAATTTTAATCAAATAATAATTGTTCTGGTAGATTTACAGCTGCAGGCAGCGTAGACTCACCCCATTCTGTCTACAAAGCAATACAATGAAATCCCAGAGCAGGCGGGCAGAGTCTCTGTCCAGCAAGTTGTTGTCACGTGAACACTCCATTGCTTTGTTTTGAGAGAATTTTATCACATCAACCTTGTGGGTCTCCTCCCTGTTGGCATGACAGAAAATGTTAGGATATAATAATATGTTTCATTACAAAAACCTAAACTGCAGAAAAAAAAAAAGTTAAATTGAACTCAACATTCTGCTTTTTTGTTACACTACTTTGCATTATTTGGATCACTAAAGAACTGAAGTCTGGTTTTTTTAAGGAGTTTACTTTAACCAAGATTCTGTGAAGTTTTTGAGATGGAGATGACTAGAAAAATACACTTACTTAATCAGAGGTCCAGGGAAACCTCGCAGCTCAGCCTGATCTGCGGTGTCCTGCAGCATCGTCTAAAAGGAGAAGTAGAAGATAATACATAACATATTCTTTACATTATTTTCTGCTCACAAACGTCTAAAATGTTTGTATCTCCAAAAGGGCAATAGAAACAAATTTTACAACCTATGATCCATAAACTAAGGAATGCCTACTTTACGATTAATGCATAATGACATAACGTAACTTAATGTGTGCTGAAATTTAAACCTTTAAGCTCTGTACAAAACAATAAATAAAAACTTTTTGCAATTTTTTACGGTAAATGTACCTCCATGTTGTGGATCTCAACCAGAGCAGGCTGCCCAGCTGAGGGGAGATTGGGCAGGACTTGGATCAGATGACCTCCAGGTCCAAAGCGAGCACAACGATGGGGCATGGTAAATTTTTCTGGGGTTGCAGGACGAGGGGGAGCTGAAAGGGAAACAATGGCTACAGTGTAAGTGATTAAGTGAGATATAAAAAAAAACAAAAAACATATATATATATATATATATATATATTCTCCAAAAACTGAGTTTTGTAAGATTACGTTGCTCTGGTGCAATCCAGGTACTGTCTGCAGTGTACTCTGAGGGATACATGTACTGGCTGTAGTTCTGAGTAGCGTCCGCTTGATTTGGATACTGGCCATAAGAGTAGTCAACAGGGAGAGTGGATTGTGTTATGTCATAAACTGCAGACACCAAGTCAGGCTGGCTCCTGTACACCTGGCTCTGCAATTGAAGTGCAGAAAAAAAAAAAAGAGTAGAGAACAAGGTGTCAGAAGATCCAGGTCCCCAAAAATAAATTTAAAAAAGTAAACTGCACTTTTTTTATTGTCTATGAAATAAAAAGCAGCCGTGACAGTTCACCTGCTGTGACCGTGAGCTGAAGCTGCTTTGTCTGCTGTGATGACTGGTGGAGCTGTGCACGCTGTGTGCTGACTGCTCACTATGCACGCTGTGCCGGTCAAAGTCGTCGCCGTAAGCATCTCTCCCGCGCACGTTGTCGTCATCAAAACTGCGATCATATCCTGGATAGTACTGCCATTGGTCGTCGTAGCCATCTTTCCTGTGAGTGAGCCGATAAAACACTCAGCAGGAGTAAACTGATAGGACTCATGCATAGCTACACTGTTTTACATCTTGCTGTCTTCATTGTACTTTTTACTACAATGTACGAAGAGTTTTAATAACGCATACCTGGACGGATACTGCTGATTATAGTAGCCATTTCTGTATGCGTCATTGTAATAAGACCAATAGGATTGATCATAGTATCCTCTGTACCGTTGGTCGTACTGTCCGTAGTTGTATCCTTTTTAAACAAAAAATGCAGAAAAGAGAAGATAATTGACAAATACATGAAATTTTTTCTTTCATAAATCATTATCCAATTGACATTGTACTAGCAAATATATGTAGCTCATACCTCTATAATCATAGTGCTTGGGGTAATCTGCATAATATTCACCGTAGGCACTTCGGTTTTGCCGTTGGTAATCTTCAGAATAACCTTGCCTGAAGGACAACACAAGGTGTTATTTCAACATGCAAATCCAAACATGATGCTGCAATTAAGCAGCCTTGTGTGTGTGCTGACTAAGGACGGACAAAAAAATGTAGAGTTTTTAACAATAAATGATTTCAAAGTAAAGGATGCAAAATAAATCATCAATGCAATTTCTGTTTTGCATTAACAATGCATAAAAGACCACAGGGAAATGCAATGTTTGTCATTTCATATTTGCATTAACTAAAATACACACTTTGGATGGCAATAAGATATTGAGGCTGTTGGATGGAGTCTCACTCCAGTGAATTCACACACTTGACACAGCTGTAACAGTGTGTTAAAATAGCATTGATTTTTAACTTCAATTTCCTAATAATGTGCAGACCTTATTAAGTATTTATTCATTGGAGTCAAAGGTAAAGTGGAGAGCAGATTGCTGCTTACAGGGATTACAGCTTCAAATATGACCTGACAGCAAATATACAAATATTTGCACATTTCTTATTTTTTTAATTATTTTTATAAATTATAGTCATTCATTTGTTTTTCTAAAAAATGTTTTACATTAACATTAATTTGCCAGTTGTTCAGCTGCAGGAAAACAAAAATCATAAGCATTGTATTATCAAAAATATCATTTAAGAATAATTGAGTTCATTAAATCAAACGGCCCTCAATAACAATCACACTTTCTCATTCGATTCTTTAAAAAAATTTATTTCCCACTCCTGATAGACATACATAAAGAAACAAAAAGGCAAAAATCAAAGACATTCTTCTAGACAACTTTATGGCGCCATATATGGGAATAAAGGGTGGTTTTCTAGAAGACAATGGATTATGACGTCTGTAAACAAAATTACCCTTCAGAAAATATTAATAATCAGAATATAAAGTCAAAGTAATTTTACTGTGCGATTTATCATGCGATTAATTGATTAAATGTTTTGCAACAGACTTAATAGTGGTACACTATTACACCTCAGAAAAACAAGGCAGTGACATTTTATTTCCAACAATTCTGACTTTTAACTTTTGAATTGAAGAAGATTGTGAAGGTCAGATACTGAAGAAAGACTGACTGCTTCACTAACCTGGATGAAGGCCGGTCTGAGTACTGACTAGACCTTGAGCTGGGTCGATCCGACTGTGGTTCTCTGTATTGGTAGTTTGGATCGCGGTAACCTGGGTTACTGCCATACCAAGGATCTCCTCTGCCTCGGTAGTTTGCATCCTGACAGGAAAGCATAAAAATAATTATTAATAAAGAGGGACACACAGGCCACAGTTGCTCATAAATGCTAGTCCAAAATCGCCTCAACCCTTACTTGATAATACTGTTGGATTCTGGGATCTCCAGGTGGAGGTGGATACTGGCCTGGAGGATACTGTCCTCTGCTATCTGCGTATTCTCCATAGTTTCCATAGTAGCTGCTGTACATCTGCCCAGATCCAGGAGGAGGAGGATTCACGTAGCCTTGATGGCTGCCTGCAGAGGAGGGTGGACGGGGAGCTTCAGCTGGAACTGCTTGGGAATCCCCTGGAGGTACGGCCCCCTGTGTGCCTGGGGGGCACACCCCAGGAGCAGCAGGAGGAGGAGCATTCCCTCCAGCAGGTCCTTGTGCCGGAGTTGAATATTGACCATGAAAAAGTTGGGCTCCACTGACAGGAACAGCAGCAGCATCCCTCTGTCCCTGCAATGAAACTTGAGAATTGGATGTCTTAGGAGGTTCACTTTGCGTCTGCTGAGTGTTTGGAGCAGCTGGAGGCAGTCCTGGTGGAGCTTGTGAGGCGGATGTAGAAGTTACTGTCTGTATAGAGAGATTCCCTCCGTCTCTTACTCCCTGCTGAGCATCCTTGGTGACCTGCAGGTAAAATCCATTACTAGACTGTGACGACTCATGCAAAGATGACGGCTGGCCATACGCCTGGCTCTGGCCATGTGATTGGTGCATAGAAAAATCAAGCAGTTCGTAGTTTAATGTCTGATTATGATTAGAGACCGAAGCAGTCACGAGAGAAACGGGCTGTGAATTAACAGTAGAATGGTTTTCTCCCCCCAATGATTGGCCCCTTGAAAGAGGAGGGTGAACAGGTTGAGAGAGTGGTGGAGTTGTGATTTCTGAAGTTGCTCCAACTGTTTTGTCGCGAGTCAGATTGAGCGGACCCTGATTAGGAGCGGAGGAACAGAAAGCTATGGACCCAGAAGAAACAAGCGGATTTTGCTTAGAAGGTAGGGCTGATGGTTGAGAGATACTGGCACCAAGCCCTTGTGGGGGAGGTCTTTCGGGGGACACAACTTCTCCATGATTAGTCTGAGAGGATGACACAGTAGGAATGCTGGGGGAAATCACACTGTAATTGGATACAGGCGGGGCAATTAAAACGGGCTGATGAAGTGAGCCAGACACGAGCAGAGATGCGTAACCCAGGCCGCTTTGAGAGTCAGCTGGCTCCGCATCACTCACCTTTGGTGGGTTTTCTAGGTTCTCTGAATGCTGCTGAGAAGCTGTCTGAACTCTCTGCGAGGCCTGTAGGTCCAGCGGAGAATCCTCTGGTGGCTGGATGACGTCAGCACTGGGTTCTCTTAATGGGGCCAAAACTGGGGGAGCTGCAGGGGCGAGAAGGATATTGGTACCCAAGCTCATAGGGTCGTTCTGAGCCCACAGAGTAGTGGCCGGACTCTCGCAGGGCCGATTGGCCCCAAAAGCACGAGACGAAGGTCGAGAATGAGGATGTATCACTGAGTGTGCTTGACTGGATAATACATCGCTGGGAGCAGAAGCTGGAGCTTGTCCTGGCCCATAAATGTTCTCCATATTGTCTGGCGGCTGCTCCAAGTTACCAGATGTGGAATCAGAACCTCCTTCAGCAACCATTTTAGCCCTATCAATTTCAGCAGGACGCACTCCAACACTATGTGAACGTACGGGTTCAAACGAGCTGTTGGCGCTTGCTTGGAAAATCCCAGTTGGTTTTGGTGGGCTAGGCGTGGGGTGCCACATATGCTCTACTGAACCTTGCACTCCTACATCACCACTTGGAGATGTATCTATCTGCTCAAAGTAGCCTCCGGCAGCAGCAGCAGCAGCAGAAGAGGTATTAGGATTATCAGCGAGACGAGGGCTTTCCTGCTGAATAAAGGTACCTTCGACTCCCTGGTGCCGACGGGGGTCGGTTCCACTTCCATGGCTCAAATTGCTGTAGTTGGATGACACACTCGCAGATCTCATTGGTCTTGGGGCTGAATCTGGAGTTTCCAGGTTGGGTCCTGTTTCAAACTGGTCAACTGGGTTACATGCAGCAATAGCAGCAGCAGGACTGCTGCTGAATTCGTTGGGTAAAACTTCCTGGTTTGGAACACACTCCAAATTTTCCACGTGGTCAAAGTCATTATCCGGGAGCTTTTGGATGTGCCCCTGTAAAGGATGACTGCTTTCATTCATATAAGGAAGGCGTGAATGATCTGGAACAGACACTCCTTGGTAATCGACAGCCAAATCTGAGTGACTACTATGAGATGGTAGGTTGCTGTTATTTTGAAAAGATCCAGCAACCCCATTTAATGTTTTATTCCTCTCATCAGCAAGAGTTTCCTCGTTTTCCACATCACTTCCTTTGAAGAACATCGAGATTGTACCAGACTCTTGACCATATACATCTGTGGCAGGGACAGAACTTGGCGCAGGTTGACTGACAGAACCAGGTCCCGTACTGGAAACATGAGGAGATCCAGCAGAGTCTGTAGGTGGCTGATGATGGCCCGAGCCGGTACCCATTTGGTGGTAGCCGGAGTCCTGCACTGGTTGGTTGAACCACAAGTCCTGGGGCGCAGAGCTCTGACTGAAATAACTCTGGGCTTGTAAATGTGAGTTGAGGTGCTGGGGTCCATTTGGGTCAGGCAACAAAGAGCTGGCAGCTGCTACAGGGTTCTGAAGAGGAGCAGGGGGGTGAATCTGGGGATGTCCAGAGTAAGCTTGAGGGGTGGGGGCACTGTGGTGGGGTGACTGGCTGTGGGAGGGGTACATCTGGGTTTGTGGTGGTATATTTGAGGGCCGTGCTGGTGGATCAACAGTTGGTTGGAAATAGTTTTGAACTGAGGGAGGCCGGCTTGAGTGATCAGGAGCCCACTGAGTAGATGAAGATGAGGATGGAAGGGGTTGAAAAGGCAAAGGATGACCAAGATGATGTGCCTGAAAATCCGGGTTAAAAAGTGTATTACTAGGTGCTGGTGATGTATGTGATGCATCTGTGGACATAGTTGCAGTAGGATCTCTTGAATTAAAATAGTCCTGTTCACTATTAGCCGATGCATATCCTGTGGTACTTGGAGATGGGAAACCACCAGCAGATGGTGTAACCTGAGGGGTGAATAAAGTCACCCCTGACAGAGATTGTGCTGGGGGACCAGCCACTGCAGCTGGAACATTTTCAAGCAACTGCGATTGTGGAGGGAGTCCAGAACCAAGCTGAGAGTACATGGCATTAGGTGGAGTTTGCATTTGTGGTGGGCTGCTGTTAGGTATTGTAGGAAGACCACCTGCAGCCATGGGGGGTTGAGCTCTGCCAAAAGCAAAAGGGTCCGTTATGGGCTGGGTAGGAGGCGGCATAGTAGCTGTCACTGCTGTTGCATGCTTCTGAGGCCTTATTCTGCCTGTCATATTAGGCATAGAGGCCCGGGGTGGTCCAGCCCGAGGAGGTCCAGCCCGAGGGGTTGGTTGCATGTCTTCACAACAAGTCCAATGACCAGGTTACTCTGAAAGATGTTACTGAAGAGGCTGAAGTCAGGCGTAGCTGTAAGAAGTAGAGGAAAGGATTAAAGAAAGCAGCACATGTTCCTTTGAAAGGACATTACCACACCTTTATTTGTTTAAAAAGTACAACGTGGCAGCTTCTACATCGGAAAGTGTTTCAGCTATGTATACATCCTCTCTACATCGCCCCTTTAACTCATCTGCCCCTTTAACATATCTCAATGAATGTTAAGAAAAAAGCATACTTAAATCTGCTGCTATGCAGAAAAACGGTGCTTTTAAGAGAAGGAAGTTTTCACCTTTCCTTGATATATTAAAAAGTAAACATACTTCACATAAGTCTTGTAAAAATATGAAAAATCACGTCCCTATTGAAAGGCTGAGAAGACAATGATAACTATTTTGTTTACTCTTATATATTCTTGTAGCGTAGCTACATTTGCCATTGATTTTGCTCATCATGTAGACGTAATGGCCCCAGAATTTTTAAACAACATTTTAAAAATACTTACAACTGCAATCAAAACAAAACTGCCAAATGAAGTACGGATCTCCTCCTCCAGAATTTCACAAAAAGTTTTAAAAAGTGAACTGAAAAAAAGCCTTACTTTTGCTTTCTGTATTTTTAATTAAACAAGAAAGGAGTTGACTGACAGGCATCAGCAAACACAATGGTGAATAAGAAACCTATGAAATTTCTGTAAAACAATATGACAGATCCCTTATGTGATGTCTTCAAAGGTATGTGTGTTTTTTGGGAGGGTGAATTTTAGCTTCAGTAAATGAATTACTCCAATAGCAAAACACATAAACACTGACCACGTCATATTGTTGGGTAAAATCTGTATCTTAATCATCTAAAAGAAAAGTACAATGATTTTTATATGAATCCATTCAATTGGAATTAGCTTTGCATATCACCAGATAAACAAAGCGAAAGCAATCACTGACTCAAAAAGTACTGTCTAGTATTTAGACAAGAAAGTACCCTTAGATGAATAAATCTGGGATTTCACAATAATACATGCAATGAACTTCGACTTCGTTTAAATCCTATCATTTGTTATTGTGCGTCTGTCACATGGAAGCTAAGAAGATCTACGTGAATATGCTAAGCTAGAGAAGAGGATCAATAACAGCCACATCTCACACGGAAGGTAAGTAGGTTCAGTCAGTCGGAAGAGCGATCCAAGATTTTTCAGATGATCAGGTTACAAATTTATAAAGAACAACCCGGTAGGCTATCGATAACTATGTTGAAACTCGAAGTTCCAAAAAGTCCAAAAGTTAGCTGCAACCCTGCAACTTGTCACCGCTAGCTGGAATTAGCTATTACATAACCGAGGCTAGCTCATTTTGGTCAGGTTCGACATTAAGTTACCGTTACACATTAAGCTTCCTTAGAGGAAGGGTCCAGAGAGTGCTCTGGCTCAACAGCTAACAGGAACGCTACATGTCCACAGCGGCACACAGCAAAATACTAACATTATACATTAGCTTATATGGGACAAAGTCGAGCAAGAAGACAGGCATCGTGCTGTTGTCGTACCAACTCTTCCGTGACAGGAAAACACACGGCTAAGTTACGAGTCCCTAGGCAATACTAGAGTGATTTAACAGGTTCACTGCCTGGTCAGCTAGCCTTAGCATTGCTGCTTAGTTAGCACCGCCAGCTAACTAGCCTGTGCTAACTAAAGGGTAACAGTGTAATTCCTCTTAGGGACACGACATTAAAACCCTTGTAGTAGAACTTTGTTAACTGCGCTATATGGCTAATATTACACAATGTCAAAAACATTCATATATAAAAGTACGTTCTTACAAATATGCAGGACTGGAAGTCTCACACAACGCCACCATCTTCAATGAACACATCCTACTAGGCTACGTGTACAAGCTCCGTCACGGCCCAAACAACAATTACGTCCAAACGGGGCGGGGCTTGTTAGACTCGTGTGTGTGTGTGTGTGTGTGTGTGGATAAAAATGTAATCAAATTGGGGATTATGAAGCAAAAACTATGTCAAAAATTTGGAGAGACAAGACTTGATTTGCAGCTAACGTCAGAATGTTAAGGGCTACCACACACATATCCATGACATGGGCTAGAGCTGTCAGGTTCCTTATCTTAAGCCAATCCTGAACCAGCAGCAATGTAAGAAGTGTCTTGCTTGGGCCGAGGAGAAAATTAAGTAAATTGCTTATCAGTGGTGCAAACTCCTCATCTAAGGTTAAAGTAAGTTTCGCATTTTATTTGGAAATCAAAGTTTCATAGTCTTGAGTACAAATGAGACGGTACAGCTAGTTATTGCCGAAGGTTTTCAATGACAGTGATAATTTGGGGAGCCATGTCATCAGATTGTGTTTCATCAGGTCCAAAACTGGTTATGTTACATACAAGGAAGCTTTAGAGCAATTTACACTTCCCTCTGCCTGGGGCTTATAGTCAAAAGTACTGATATATAGGTCATTGTGTGATGTAATTTAAACAAACTCATCTGACCTGAACCAAAAAGAGAATCTATACAGGTTTTTAAAGATGAATATGAGGAATACTAGACCTTCCAGTGAATAGCCGAAGGCCACCATTACAAACCTGGGTTTCAGCATTTCAACAGGCTGATCACCTCCATGAAAAATTGTACTGATACAACTTCAGTTGTTGAGTACTATCTACATTACATGGGCACACTTTAAAATGATGCAGCATTTGTGCAATAAACATTTCTTTTATATTCATGTTAACCTTCCAGACCCCTCAGATATGCTGGTTCTGGTCTGCTATGCATTCCCAGAACCAGAACCAAACGAGAAGAAGCAGCATTCAGCTTCCATGCGCCACAAATCTGGAACAAACGTCCAGAAAACTGTAAAGCAGCTGAAACACCGACTTCCTTCAAGTCTCGACTAAAAACCCACCTGTTTAGAATTGCTTTTTATACGTAATCAATTCCGAATTTAACGATGGCACTTGACTTAATGCAATGTTTTGATTGTTGATTCTATGTTGCATGACTTTGTGTTTTTGTGTTTGTAATGATGGAAAACACTTTGAAACATTCAAAGTGTGTACGGCACATTTCACATTGTTTCTGAAATGTGCTATACAAATAAATTTGATTTATTGATTGATTAAGTTATGTTTTAGTTTTCTGAGAAAGTGAAGTTTCAGTTTTTATTAGTTAGAAGCGATAATCCTCAAATTTAATGTAATAAATGACTGAAATATTTCGTAGATTCTGTAATAAATTAAGGAAATTTAACTTTAACTTTTTGAGTTGAATTACTGAAGTAAAGTAAACTTTAAATGACACTAATTTATAGTGCTGCGCCTGAAATGCCAGTATCCATCTTCTATAATGCTTTCTGAACAGCACATAAGTGTGGACACCACATTTACCCACTAGGGGGCGATAAAGGCCCATCCATCCATCCATCCATCCATCCATTTTCTGTTCACCCTTGTCCCTAATGGGGTCGGGAGGGTTGCTGGTGCCCATCTCCAGCTGCGTTCCGGGCGAGAGGCGGGGTTCACCCTGGACAGGTCGCCAGTCTGTCGCAGTGATAAAGGCCCACTCATGGCATTTAGAACCTGAACAATCCTGAACTTTTGGTAATGTTAACTTTCCGTTTTAGTTTGTGTAGAGCCTCGATGTCATGGTAACTTATTTGCATGGAGTCAAAAAAAACAAAAAACAAACAAAAAACCATTTTGTGATGTATTGATACTTTGAGCTAAAACTGGCTGTATATGAAGTAGTGGACGAGACGCATGCTCGGTAAGTTTTAGGTTGTCAGACTTTAGTTGAAGAGCCAGGTAAGTTCCGCAAAATATTGACGAATAAATTAATATTTCATCTACTTATAATAATTACTAATTATTGTGTGCATTCAATTACTTTCAATATTAAGGTTGCAAAGAATAAGCCAAGATTATTTATATAGCATATTTTACAACAAGAGCAACTGAACAAAATGTTGCTCATGATAGAATAATGAAAAAAATAAAACAGTGTGGAAAAAACCCCCATAATTTAATTTAAAACATCTTGTGGAAATTAATAAAAATAAAAAACATTTTTACAATATTAGTGCACTTGTGGATCTCCTGCTGATATCTGATATCTTTTAACTAAATATTTTAATAGGTTGTTTTGATAGGCTGCACATCAAGTAAGGTATCGTTGATATACTGAAACTATATGAATCTTTAAATCCCCTGCTTCCAAGGAACTGGAACATGGAGCAAACAAAATCAACAAAACAAAGGGTTTGCGCTCTGCACCTGCAGAACGCAAACCCTCATGATAGAAATACAACTTTGTCTTGTTCACACAACTACTTTCGCTCAGACTTGTCAACCGAAACCTGCCCTCCCAACTGAGTGTGTCTGGAGACAGTAAGTCATGGGGCAGGTTGGAACAGAAACTGCTGGTTTACATTTGAACCCCCCCTGCTTGTCCAAATGGTGCAGGAGAAGCGTGTTGAGTAATCAGAAACCTCTGCTACAGTGAAATTTCTGCTGATGGAGTCAAATTGCATTCAAATAAAGCATACTGTCTTCATGAGATGAGAAAATCCATGATAAGTAATTTATGAAGTGTTTTAAGACAAAATTGTGTAAAATTGCATCATATTATTGAATAAAGTAAAGCAAGTTAGGGTGATTTATGGTTCGTTTAATATACAATTAAATAGTAGTTTGCACTCCTGCCTTCCAGCTTGGGTTCTTTCTGCAATTAGTTTGCATGTGCTCTCTGTGCATTAGTGAGTTCTCTCCTGGTAATCTGGCTACCCTTCAAATCCAAAAATATGAATGCTAAATCTTTTGGTTTGCCTAAATTCCCTTTCAGTTTACACGTGTGCACGGTCATCATGTGTCTCACTTTTGGCCTGGATTGGACTGGCAACTTGTCCAGGATATTCTGCTAACGACTGATGGAGGTAGGTACCAGTAAAAGGTGGTTAGGCATACTCATTCAAACGATTAGCTCGAATAAAATTGCATCTTCTCATAACGCCATTGGATTTTTATTGTATTTTCATATGCAAACATAAAATTCTCTTTCCTGTAATTTTCAAAATGCAACAATAGAAAATAGTTTGGATGAAGTTGATAATGCATAAAACAACACCGATGGTTGACTCTGGTAAATTAAACAATAATTTGGTGATGAAGAGTACATATAAATAAATGCCCTGCTTAAAACCACATCTCACCATGAGACGAAATCTCAAGCGCTGCCAAATATATAAAGTCTGACCACACAACTCAGGATGTAGTGCTGGGACGTTTCGGTGCCTGTTGGGTTTCATATTACAATGTGTCCTCTCTCTGTTTCTCACATACAGAGCTGCCACAGTAAAACAACATGTGCAGCGCCACTAAAAGCTGCACACCGCAACCACAAAGCACGTTGCTTCTCATTTCATCTTTTGTCTTCCCTGGCTCAACAACAGACACACAGCTAATGATTTCATCGCTGCTTTAATCCCATGCTGACATACAATAGTCTCAGTGAAAGTTTATATGAAATTATTAGAAATGCATAATTCCTTTTAAGGAATTGTAATAGGTTGTTGACATTTTTGTCTTACTGCTATCATTTTAATTTCATTTATCGCTATTATATGTGATTATTTTTATATTTAAACATGAAAATGTGTATTGTTTGAAGATCACATATTTTTGTTGCTACACTCCTGATCAGCATTATCTGCTCATCTGCCTCCTGTGGGTGCACAGCGATAGGGACAATGGCAGTCTCTGTCCTCTGAGACTCTGTCTACCCCTTCATTAAGGTCATTCCTGAGAGAAAGCCAGGCGCCTGGTTATTGTTTGGTTAACCACTGTCTAAACTCACAATATGAGCCCAAGCAATGCGGTTTGCTAATGGCACAGAGTCTTGAGATAATGGAGAGAAAGAGTTCAACCATTCAGAGGCACATATGTTTGTTGTATAAGCTTTCCTGTTTGGCAGGTGTGTGATGACTGAGATAGAAACCCAGAAGAGAAAATAGTTTTCAATGATCAAAGAAGAGTAAAACATGTATTTACAGCAGAGAAATTGATTTTTGTCTTTATCTTCAAGTCTGTTTCATATTTAAAGATAAATATAATCCTCAACTATCTTTCCTGCCCTCAATCATTATGATGGGCAAAGATGAACCCAAAGTCGATCCATAACCGTGAAACTGAACTCTGAATCCAAACAGCCCATTGGAAGTGAATCTCAAACTGCTCCACCTTAAGATAACAATGTAAGCACGCACACATACTTACAAGCTGTAAGTAATAGAGCGATTGTAAGATTGCTTGGGCAGGTGTGTGCATGGTTTCACAATACAGGAGGCTTAGATTGGGATCATAGTAGAGCACTTACTATCAGGCAATCGCTCACTTCCCCTCATAATAAACCATTAGGACCTGCTTATGAGACCCCTCAAGTTGTTTTAAAACTGTCCAGCATGCTACCCAGTTATTGACATTATGCTATGGGCAAAATAATTCCTTCATTTATTGCAATCACCTAATCTCAAACAGAAATATTTACCACATATCCAATCGTGAGAGGGAGACAGAAGGGTAAAGGGATGAGGATAGAAGCCCTTACTTAAAAAGATTTATTTTTAACAATAGCCTAAATAAATAAATCACTGGTACAGCTATAAACACCCCAGAAGATAACTTATTTAATTCATACTTAAATTTTGCCACCCTCAAAACACATGTAAATCAATGGGTCCTTGAGGACACCAGTGTCTGGTGGATATCTTACAACTTTGTAATTGTTGATCCAGGATTTCCTGTTTCTTGGAAGTACACAGTGCATATGATGTGATACAGAGGCCCATTTGTCACACAATCTTCAAAATAGGAAATTCAAATCTGTTTCAATTTAAATGATTGATATAGCACAAATGAACAAGAAATATGCTTTCACAGTATTTCACAAAAACATGAATTCGGTCTTTCATTTTTTCTTTTGTCTTGGTATAGAAAAACATTCAGTCTGTACCAATGTTTCTCCATTCTGTTCCTAAGAAATCACTGCCCTACATATTTTAGGTGTGTCTGTTGCAGAACACCTGATTCAAATGATTGCATGACCTGTAAACCCACCAAGTGCTGCAGAAGCCTGTTAGTCAACCATTTGTTCAAGTCAGGTGCCAGACAGAAGGGAAACACCTAAAACATGTAGTGATCCCTGTGGCCCAGAGTTGAGAAACACTGGACTATTGTCAGCAAAAACTGAAAGAAAAAGAGAAATTTAGGGGTTTTTAAAATTTTGTTTTGTTTTGCCATGTTTAATAAATGGTTACATACAAGTCTCTTTGCTAGTAAAAGGTGCTGAATGGTTTGATAAAAAAGTCAAACAGTATGGTTTGTTTTAGGCAAACACTTTCTGTTGCTTCTAACATATTTTATGTTAAGAACTTGGGTCTTGGAACAACTTATAACAAAATTCGACCTTGTTCTGGTTCAAAACCCAAAAAAGCTGTGGGTTTTGCTAATTTAAATGCTCAATGAACGGACTAACTATCAATAACAATACAAGTTAGCAACAATCTTCTACATTTAACAAGTTCCATAAATCTATCAGCATGTTAATTAAAGCAGTTTGCATAATGCTGTATTTGAAACTGACTTAATACAAATTTTCAGAAATTATGATACTTTTAACTTCAACTATCACTAAGTTACTTATGTAAGGCAAATCTGTTGGATAAAATGTTAAAAGCAATTTTTCTAGCCTTGAAATCTGAGTTTACAAGACATTTCTGTAAAGTTTTATGTTTTTTTTAAAACACAGAAAAACATGCTGAAAAGTTCAACTCTTGGTTGCTCGATTGCATCTGGTACTTATATTTGTACTTCTCAATGTGGTGCTTGTTATAAAGAACTTGATAACCATTGGTGTTAAGTGTGTGATGGAAAAGAGGAGAAGACACAATGCATCAGCAAAAATACCTCACTGTGGGCCACCTGGAAACACCAGCAGATGGGGAATTTTTTTTTTGCTCTGGCCGGTGAGCATATGGCATAAGGTGAAGAAGGTTGAATGCCCAAGAACAAAGTTTATAAAGTCAAAGAGAAACTCAAAGTCAAGATTTAACCTAGATTTAAAATTCTCAAAGACTGAAATCTGACTCTGCAAAACATTGTACTTCAACTATTCCCGTTTGAGCATTTTTGAACAACCACGTCAAGCAAAAATGACAGCTTGCAGAGCACTTATTTGATTACAATAACGGTCCTGTATCAAGTTTAGCAATCAGCTAAGATTGGATGCAATTTTCGCAGCACACAATTAGGGATAATCTTGTTTTAGTGTGCATTAAAGTGAGAGTGATGTGAAAGAACAATTGGAGGGGAGAGCAATGTTTTTACAAGTGGAAGATAGATTATTTTACAAGCAACAGAGGGAGAGACTGAGAGTGGGGCAGAGCAGGATAGTGCAGACGTCACATCTGTTCCTGACAATCCCCAGGGGGTTTGGGAGCATGGGAACCTGCACCAGCTCCAATGGTTGCAACAGGCTTTAAAATGAATCTCTTCACTTCTCAATTTAAAAGGAAAATAAACCTAAATAGGGGGTTTTGCTGTTAGACTATAAAATTTTACCACAGTAGCTTAACCGAGGAGCCAGAATTGATATAAAAGAACTACCAGATGGTAGTTTTGGATGTGACAGGAAAAATAAAGACATCTGTATTTCATGCATGTTCTGGGATCTGTGTCTGTTATGCATCCAATAGAAATGTCTCCTGAATCTGGGCTTCCTGTCTGTGGCTTGTGGCCTACACCATGCTCAGTTTGCGTATAACGGTTTTGAGTTTCCCTTACTGTCATGTCTTGCACCGACCCCCCAGAATGGTGACCACCACACTTTAATAATCTATTTCACATGGGTCAATTCCCCTTTCTCCACGGCGTCAGCTGGGTCGCTCCATTTACCCTCTTCTCCCCTTCCTCGCCCAGGCTCCCCTGTTGGCATGTGTTCGGTCCAGCGTTGTTTACTGGACTGAGCATTTAGCGGGGTTAGCGTTTCACCATGGCAGCTGTTGGCACCATGTGCCTCCCTCTCGAGCGGCTGGCCGACAGCACGCAGGCCACAGCTTCACACACCCTCTGGCATCCCCCAGAGGACGCGGGCCTCTCTCCTGCTTGGCCTTGGTTGAAACCAGTAGCCTTGACCGGGTATCAGATGCCGGTTTAACAGGGGAGACCCAGTTTTAGCTTTAATTGATTGCTCCCTGATGGTACTCACAGTTTACAGACAAAGTATTTTGAACTTGGAAAGCAAATTCCATATGCCGCCTTTAAATATACTGAATTGGACATGTACAGACTGTTGTCTGTTTAAAAGCTAGTGTTATGTTTTTCATTGGGAGGATTAAGGCATCGTGTCAATGATTTGCCCAGAGAAATCAACGAAGGCAAAAGTCATATTTCACTTTATCAGCCTCTGTTTACTGTATCTTACAATTTAATGATTATATCTGCAGAGATACATTATGACTCACAAATAACTCAGTGTGACATATAATGTCTGACCAATTTGTCTGTACCTACTTTCATTTTTTGGCCAATAACTATTGGGGATTGGGCAGTTAGAGTTGTTTTGGTAGTTAGATAGATGAGAAATTATGTATATTATCATTAAAAGGCTACAATCCCACGCATCATTTAATTGGATCAATCTGAAATAACACTGAATGACCTCCTCCTTTAAGGTTTTTTTGGAGTCTTCTAAAATGTTTTTCTAACCAAGCCCAACAAGATGTCTTTATTAAAATGTTGTCAACATAGCAAGATATCACAAGAACTACTTTCTTTCAAGTGTCAAAATAAAAGTCTCAAACATAGAGACTTTTATGTTTGATATTCTGACACAAAAAAAATTGCTTACAATTACTTCATCAGAAAAAGAAGAGCGGTGGTTTTATTTTTTCATCAACTGAATTGTTAATGAAAAAATAATACCACCACTCTTCAATGTTTTTATTTTTGGTCATTTTCTTACTATAGGATGTTTCATGATCACATTTGTCAATTCCTACACACCAAGTGGACATTTTATACCCACTTTGACAACTTATAAATTAAACTATTTACCTATTCATTCTACTCATTGTTTATTATAGTGAAATGTGTTTATGACAGTAAATAATATTTACATGCTAGAATGAATTAAATTAATTTAATCAAGAATCACAATCTTTCCTAATTCAAGTATCGGCCAACCCAAAATAAATTTAAATACTGTATAATACAAAGATTTAGATAATAATTTACGAAAATATATATTCAAAAAATAAACACATTTACATACGGTATGAGAAATTTTGCAACAAATTAATTTTATAATTAATAAAAGTGCAGAAGCATAAATATAGTCTTATGCAATGCATACACGCAGATTTTTTTTCTGTGGGTATAAAAGGAGAGTAGGAAATAGCATGATTGGCATGCAAAGAGTAAATTGGCCCAGAGCTAACAACATCATGTTTATAGCAAATAGTGATTTGCTAGAAAGACTTTACTAAAATAAGAGTTATTGTGGTGTTCTGATATGTGGTAGCAGATCTCATGATTTTAAAATATTATGTAAAACATATTATGTATTTGAATCTGTAAAATGACACACACTTAAATGCAGACAAGCTGTGTTTTCAGGTCATCAGTACAGAGACAATCTCTCACTAAACAGTCTTGTCAAAACACCTAATATTATTTAGGAACCAGAAAGAAGATGGCAAAGATTAATGAAGAGAACAAGACATACCTTAAGACATAAATTAAGAAGGCATGTGACCTATCTCTCTGACATGTAGTAGCCAATCAGAATTAGAAAACCAATAGGCTAGTTAGTCAGGAGGAAATTTCAGCCCGACTTTGCCCTTTCAGCTTTAATTCAAGGTGATGTGCAATAGAGCCACCCTCTCATACAAATAAACACAGCACACTTAAGAATCATCTTACATATAAAACAGTTTGAGGAAAGATGCTGAAATCCTAAAATGCCAGTGAAGTCAGGCTATCAGCTACCTCGTCATCACTTCATATCTATGCCTGGCAGATGGCCGAACTTTCTAGACAGACAGCAGAGATTGTGAATGTTGGTAATCTCGTCACACCCTGCCTCAAAGTCCAGGGTCGCTCTGAAAGTGGCGTAGAGAAGCAAGGTCAGGGTGACAGTTGTCCGACATACATCCATACCGTTTGGATGGAAAGTGATACCGCAGACAGCTGAGGCTGCTTCTGACACTCTCAGGGTTAATTTGGAACGTCTTAACATTCACTTTGCAAAGACGGATTTATACGGTAATGAACGTGGAATTGGTGGGGGGCAAGTGGAAATCCCAGCATCTGAGTCCCCTTGTGTCTCCCCTGTTTGGCGTACACATGCACACTGATAACTATCTTAAGGCCACAGAACAAATTCCTGAGGTTGTCTGGTAACCACAATCATGCGGTGCCCATAACTCTTTCAATCATAATCACCGAGGCATGTCCTCTCATTTTGCTGCATACACCCATCCTCCCCACTCTCCCCTTGGGTATGGATCATAACCAGATCCCCAAGGTAAATATTTCTGTCTTTCACTACAGTCAAGTGGTGTATGAGGTGTAGTCCAAAAATAGAGGAACTGGTCATCTACAAATGATTTTACATATTATGATTGTCTCAGCGAACACATTGGCACAAGGGGCACTGTGCTAATTGGCAGTAAATGGTTAAAGTCAGCCTCTCAGGAAGATCTTCATCTTGGATTTTATTGTGGGTTTTTCTGTATGGAGTGTATGTGTTCTGTGTGAGCTTAGATGGTTTTTCCTCACTGACTCTTTGAAGAACAAAGCAGGCTTGTAAATTAGAAAGATTATAAATATTACTGTTGGGTCTGGTAATTCATTTATTGCTGCTTTAAGAAGTGTTTAAAGGTTTCTGTAATATTTTAACAAGTGGTTGAACTTCTGTGAGTATAATGGAAGCACTGAAAACTTTACATGTCCATTTCTTCCTCAATGACATCCTCTGACATTTCATAAAACTTGGATAGACGTTAAGGTGAGAACTCCCTGAAAATCAATAACAACTGTGTTGCAGTGATGAAAATAAATAAGAATAGTATTGGTAAGACTTAAAAATTAAATGTTAATCTTGCATCCATCTTTACATAAAGCTAGCTGATTTGAAATAAAATCTAAAGCAATTTAGTTTTAGTTCTATCAGTACTGACAGATCATTAATGTAAACATGATATGAGAGTAAATGACTCAATATATATCCATCTATTTTCTGTACACCCTTATCCCTAATGGGGTCAAGAGGGGTGCTGGTGCCTATGTTTCGGGTGAGACCTGGACAAGTTGCCAATTGACCTAACAGTCATGCTTTTAGAAGCCAGTGTACACGGAGAAAACCCACACATGCACAGGGAGACAAACTCCATGCAGAAAGACCCTGGGCTGGGAATCAAACCAAGGACCTTTTTGCTGCAAGGCAACAGTGCTACCTACTGCGCCACTGTTCAGCCCGCAATATATATATATGTTTTCTAATTAGTGTGATGGAGGGCTATTTAAATTGCAACTCCATGTAAATCAATTTCATGAACTTGGATCAAACCTCTAAACAATCAACAGGACATATATACTGTACACCACCAATGCCTGCTGATGCATTTGTTACACATATCAAGGATCACATTAGTAGCTCTTCACTGCCATCTAGTGGTTGCATTGATGAATAATTCAGATACTTTGCACACTCAACACCTAAATTCCTATTTTGCTTATGGTATTTACAAATTATAGATCTCTACATAGATCAGAATATTTGACAGCAAATTCACAACTTATCGTTTATGTACTGTAACGAATATTGGCAGTAAAGATTTAAGACTCAGGACTCAGGACTTGCATGTCTTATATATACGTGTATATATACCAATGGTTTTGACTTGGACTTCTTACTTTGTGAATTACAAAACAAAAACACGAGACGTCTTAACATTCACTTTGCAAAGACGGTTTTGTAATGAATGTGTAATTAGTCAAGACTTTGCTGTCTTGACCAATTAGACAGCATTGCTTTTTTTTAACATTAAGTAAAAAAAAAAAAATCATTTTTCTACTTAATGTTACAAGGTAAAACCAGATAGGCATAGGAATCTTTGCCCGTTCCTCTTTCAAATGAGTATTTGTATTTGATTATTACTGGATGAATTTTGGTAAGCAAAGCTTCTTGCAAAAATACTTTTCACCCTGATAAAACTAAAGTAAATTGAAGACCTGATTTTTCTTATATGTCTAATATTTTATAATCCTTTTGCAATACATTAGCTTATCCAGAGATATATAGAGTATTTATCAGGAATGAGAATGGATTGGATGGTACAATAAGTAACTGGTGTGAAGACCAGTCAACTTGATTTACTTCTTGTATATCCACAGGCTTTGTTTGTATCTTCCTGATTGTGCCACATATGTCTTTCTGTTTTCTCTCACATTAATCAGACAATCTATATCTCTTCTAAGCTAATCTTATAAGAAAATCATAAGATTAAAAGTGCCTGCAGCTCCATGTGCGAGAGTTCAATACTTCGTAGCCTACTGTCCCAGTCACCATTTGAATATCACTTTTTCTAGTGTTTATATTTAATTTCCACAAATTAAACAAAGCTCTCACCTCCAACTCTAGAACTAAATCTCATCTGAAAACCTCCCCACTGAACAAATACCTTGTTGAAATGTATTGATTGATGGCAGAGAAAATTAGACTGGGGGATATCTCTTTGTCAGTGATTCAGCGCATTGTTCCTAGAAGACGCACCCTAACAGAGTCACTAAGAGAGCATCGCAGTATAATTGGGAGATATGTTGGAGAGGCAGACGGATGATTATAAATATGAGATGTTCTGCCTTTTCTGGAAACCCCTCAGCCGAGTTTAGACTTCAAACTGTGCGACCTCAGTCTGTTTGGGCGGCAATTAAGCTTTGGATCAGTGGGCCTGTAAAGACCGACTGCCTGGCCTGCTGCATTGCTCCAGGCTTCTGCCAAAGCAATGCCCCTTATTAACAGTTATAAATGTCTGCTTAGTGGAGCAGTAAATCTAATGCACTTTTAGTTTGGGGATTTGTTGATACAGGTGATTTCTTTATTTAGGCTCATGCCACGCTGTGAGGAGCTGTTTAAGGTCAGAGCCTGGTGAAGATTGTTTGCCACTTCAGAAAAAAATAAGTTGCTTTAAAAGCTTTAATGTTTGATTTATTTTTAGTTTAACTGATTTTAAGTGATAGTTGTCATTTTGGTCACCCAGCTGTGAATTAGAGTCCCCTTCCTGCACTGTTCTCACTTTGGACTGTAAAGGACTGTAAAGGAGGGGTGAAGGACCCCAAAACAACAAAACAAGACCCACCTATGTATGTATGTATGTATGCCTTATCCGCATGGAGCCACCACACCGGCACCTTCCTGCCATTCATTTCCTTCAAGAGTTATGTAAATACAGTACCTTGCTAAAGTGTGAACTACTTCCCAATGAGTCACATGACATGACTGTGGCAATGAGTCATGCCACAGAGTGTATTTCACCAAAGTGAAATACACTAAAGTGCCGCAGTGAAATACTAAAGTGTATTTCACACTGGTTTTAGGGGCTAGGCCAACACAAAGCAATGTATAACTAGGAAGTGAAGGGAAGCTTGTGTTTTTACAAACAAAAATCTAGAAATAAAGACATGGATTTGTATTCAGTTCCACTGAGTGACAACTTTCTTCAAACATCTTAAGCTTCAATGACAGCAGAAGATGTTAAACACATATTTATGAGTGAGAGAGACTCGTTGTAGCTCTGCTTGTATTTTTAGGGTCGTTATCCTGCTGGAAGCTGGAGCTCCAAAAGGGGAGGGGGAGGGGGGTTACAAAAGTCTACCCCCCCTGCAGATTTTGTTCTCCAGAATTGCTGTGTGTTTAGATCCATCCATTGTCACCAAATTTTCTGGTGACAATGGATGAATAAGTGCATCCCTTCAGCATGATGCTGCCACCACTATGGTTCACAGTAGGGTTCATGTGTTGAGTGTGATGTGCAGTGTTTGTTTTCCCAAATACACCGACTTTTACATATAAAAAAAATCAAAAAAGTAAAATTTTGGTCTTATCTGGTATGAGCTCCTATTTTTGCACATGTGCAGTAAACATAGGATGACAGGTTTTCCTCTTAATAATTACTTTCTTTTTTCCTTTTACCTTTACATAGCAGATTTGTGGAGTGGGAAAGTTGTGCTATTAACACATTCTCCCACCTGAGCAATAGTTTACTGCAGCTCCTCTGACTTATGGACGACATATTGGATGACATGTTGAGCAATGCTCTACAACTCAGACAAACACATATGACTATGGAACTGCTGTATTTATACAGAAACGAATTTACACACAGGTGTTCTCTATTTCCGTTGGGTCCTAAATAGATATCTTCCTGGACCCGTTCACTCCAGCTCTGTAGCTGAATACTGAAGGCAATTATTTGCACTGCTTTCAAAGTAAAGTTGGTTGAAAACGAGTGCACTAAACAATGTTCTGATTCTGTTTTTCCCCAATAAGTTGGAAACTGTTTCATTTCCGCTTCAGTTTATATTCATGCAACACTTTTTGTTGCGCTACCGCCTAAAAACACAATGAAACACATTAATATTGTAAATTTGTTACAATTTCAATATTGTAACAAATGTGACCACATCTAGGAGGCATGAATACTTTTGCAAAACACTTGTAAATACAGATTCATCCTGCCATACAGTTTGGAAAACCGTGTGGCAGTTTTCAAAAATATTGTTAAACAATATTCATGTGAATATTTCAGATCTGGTAACGATGTGACAAGTGTATACACAATTAATTAGTATATTTTACAAGTGATAAGTGGGATCCAAATTTATTGTTCTAATGTGAACTGAATGATTCACGCATTTTCTCACCAAGCTGCCTCTGGGAGTCAGACATGTGCTTGATTTGTGCCTCTGCTCTCAGCTGTAAGAGTCTGGACATGTTTTACATTAGCACGGGTATCTACATATGAGGGGCTCGTCTGGAAACTGCTGTGAAGGTTGTTTTATGAAGGTGATAATTGAGACACCCGAGATCACACCAGAGTTTGGGAAAACAAAGAAACAAGAAGAGGCTCCGTAGCATGGGGCGCGTGTGTGTGTGTGTGTGTGTGTGTGTGTGTGTGTGGGTGTGTGTGTGTGTGTGTGTGTGTGTGTGGTATTACCAACATGTTTTTCTCAAAACAACAGACGTGTGCCTTCTGTAAATATTTGAATCAAACAGGGTTAGACACAAATTTCAGATGGCATAGAGTTTCTAAAAGCTGCAATTTTAGATAAAAGAAAAGTTTATTAAACTCTTAAATTAACCGTTCTAAAGAGAGAAAACGTACTTATAGGTCACCTAACTTTAAGAGTTACATGAAATAACATTTCAGTTTTAACCCCCTACTAATTGTAAAATAAATTATTTAAGCATTGCAGTTAAGAGATAATATCCAATAACTGTTTGTGTGTTTTTAACCAGATCTCAGCTAATTGCTGTGGACTTTCAATGAAACAATAATATTGTGCTACTTATTGTGTTAAAGTCGCTTGAATCATGCAAGCAACATAAAAAAATAAAAAAAAAGTCCTGGAGCTTTGGTAGTCTTGATTTAATAGCAGTCCTTATTTTTTGTGTAGTAAATGTTTAGTTACTGTTTTGTTCATATTTATTTACGGTAAAGGATCCGTTGTGGAAGTTAAACAGGAATACCTCAATAACTCCAAAACACAAGACAACAGTTTCAACATCCAAAATTGATGTCGAAGCAGCTTTTGTACCTAGTAAATTAAATTAATTCATTGCTCTATGAAATTGGATCAGAGTAGTGCAATTTTAAATTCCCATAACATTTATCCTTTTTTTTCTGTCCTGTATTTGTCAAGCTCAACTGCCCGACATTTGACACAGTCTGTTCTGAGAAATTGTTTAATCCAAGTTTGTGGGTGCATAGGGTGGGTGCCTAACTCCAACACTGAATGGAAGAGAGGCGGGTACAGCCCGAAAGGATTGCCCGGGCAACAGAGACACACAACCACACACACAAATCCACACCTAAGGGCACATTAACTCATAATGCTAATTTTTAAACAGTGGGAACTCTACCTGAAAAAATAAACCACATGCCTGCAGGGACAATATGCAACATTACTGGATTTGAACCTCCAACCTTCTTGCCTTAAGTCATATTCACACTGTGATACACTCAAACGCCACTTTTTAGGTAAACCTGCTCTGTTGCTTTTTTCTTTTCTTTTCTTTTCTTTTTTTTTTTTTACCAGATCAACAAATAGGTTTATCACATAGCAGAAAAATCTATGCATTCAGGCTTGCAGAGATGGTAATGCAGACTTCCCAACGTGCAAACAGAACATGAAACAATAAGAGAAATGTGAACTTAGCATGGTGGTGTCAGAGGTGTGGGTTTGAGTATTTTAAAAACTGTTGATCTGTTTGGATTACTTAGAGGATAGAAAGACAAAAGTAGTATAACCACCAAACTATTCACCATCTCCCAACATGTTGAACCTTACAGCGTTGGGCTACAGCAGCAGAAAACCACAATGGTTGCCACTCTGGTTAGCTAAGAACAAGTAACTGCAGCTACAATAGTCACAAGCTCCTTAAATTTGGAGACTAACAAATTAAAACCTGGTCCTAGAAATCTCGATTTTAGCCACAAGATTGTAGGGTCCAGATTTCATCCTATAAACTGATTTCTTGAACATGCAAGTTCCCTGCAATCCAAAGGCCATCAAAGTCACCAAATCCCAGTTAAGCAAAGCAGCTGTAGTATTTCCATTGAGGATGTGAAGCTGCATGATGCTATCATGTCAATGTGGATCAAAATTGCTGAGTAATGTGACTTAAACCTTATTGAATATAGATTCAGTTTTCATTCAGCTACAGAATGAAAGCTGATCTGAAGGCAAGAGGTAATCAAACTACTACTGTGCCTAATAAAAAGTCCAGAAGGTTTATTTTTAAGTAGGTACTGTATCAAATTCTGGGCCAAAGTGATAAACTGTAATATTATTAATTGGATTGAAAATTGACCATCATCAGTTGCTTCTGATTTCTATCTAATTCCCAAGAACGGTTTAAAAAAAGCTAGGCTTTTGGGTGAGACATTATCAGCAGAAATTTTTAGAATAATTCAAAGCTGTCATGCCTGAGTAAACTATCACTGTGCTTATTTGAGACAATGCCACAACTGTTTTGGTGGGAAGCAGGAATTCCACCACCCGGTCTGATATCAGAATGACATCATGTTGGGTTTGTCAAAGAAAGCAACTTTCTTCATCGTGACCTCTGGCCTCGCACCGTCCCAGCATCCAAAGAAGGAAGGAAGAGATTCTGAAGCGAAGGAACAACATTGTGCTCCAGGTCAGAAACTACAGTTCTGACCAGGCAGAGTTCAGGCTGCTGAGGTCAGATCCATTCAATTTAAAGCTCTAATAAATAACAGTTTATTTGCACCCTATGTCAACCTCTTAAACGGGTTTCTAAATTAAGCTTTGATAGAGTTTTAATTTTTTTATTTTTTTATCTTTGGCTATTCCCCTCTCCAACTGTGCAAATCAATTTTTAAGGGTTTTTTAAAACATATATTATATCATATGTTATATGTTATACAAAAGCCTCTCAAGCCAGACGAGGGCAAAATGAAGCAAAAAACAGAAGCTCAGACTTCACAGCAGATAAGAAAGTGTTCTGTTTTTCAAAAATCCACACTTTCTGACTCCGAGGACTGAACCACACCTTTGGATGTAGAGAGAAGGTGCAGCAGGGCAAGTGTTAACAGTTTGCCCTGAGCTGAGCTGAGCGTGTGCCTGTTAGATCTGACATTTCCCACGGTGGGTCAGGTGCTTTCCAGCATGCCCGTGCACATCTTTTTTTTTTTTTTTTTTCCATCCCCTTCAGCAAATTCCCTCAATAGTAGAATTTACTTTGCAGTTGTGCAATAGGCACGTTGTTAAGTGGGCTCTCTTTTTTTTCTTTTCCACGGTTTCCCACACCTTGTGCACCTCAAGAGTTTCGTCTGATTTGGTGCCGGTCCATGCGGCAGACACACCAACAGAGGGACAGACATATGCATGGACTTCAACAAAAAAATAATCTCTGCCTCGGGGTGGTGAAACTTGCAGTTTCTCCAAATGACAGTTTCACTTGCCCTCAGGGAAGGGAAAAAAAGAAGGAATAATAACAATCTCGCTCAGGCATGTATTCCTAACTGTCAGGAAAGTAATATATATTGCCGTGAGAACACTGAAACTACACTGAAACAGCATGCTGCGCAGAAAGACATATGCCCTAGAAGCCATATAAGTGATTGAATGCTTAGTTTAAAAAAATTGATAAAAAGATGTGTGTACACAATTATGTTGAAACTGAAACTCTGAAGCTGGAATGTGTAATTTCTTTTTTAATGCAAAGACATTTTCATGGTTTTGGACTTCAGGCTTTTACAAGCAAAAGACAAACAGAAGAAGAAATGCATATAAACTCTCCTTCAGAAAGCAACCTTCACTTTGTAGAAAAATAAAATAACTTATTGTAGAAGTTGTCAGAATTGTTCTATTTATTATTGCAATTTTGGATCAACTCTAGAAAGAACTCAAAAATAATCAGTGCATTCACCATATGTGGCAAAACTGTAGATATTTGCAAAGAAAAATAGGCAAAAATGAGTTAATGTGCAAAGCTGGTAAAGCTATAACAGAAACAAAGCAGGTGTAGTTACAGAAAAATATGCATTTAGAAAGTATTGACTCAAGAGACTGAATACAAATGTCTGACTTCTCATTAAAGCTTTTTGAAAACCTGTTGTATCCTTTTTCTTCCTCATCAAAGCCTTATACTGTATGTCGACATAAAGTCTCAATGGAGTTCATTGAAGATTGTGGTTATAATGAAAAAGTTTAATAAATCCTTTTTCAAGGTGATTTGTGACTTGAGAAGTGACTTGGTACTCAGTTCCTAAATAGGATTTTCACAATATAAGTTTCTAAATCATTGCAAGTTTTGAGGGTCTGTACATTATTTTGACCTGTCACAAATATTTTAGTCTTAAAGATGCTCATTCTCACTCAAAACACCATGATTTGACCATTTTCTGTATATTTTCTACTTTAACTTGTAAAGGATTAGATATGAGAAAAACACACCACATAGATAGTGCTACATATAGAAATATACAGTAAGAGTGAGGATTTAAAGCATATATAGCTCTGGTGACCAATACGTCACATGTACACTGTCTTAGGTCACAAAAGATGTTGCCACCGACAACGCATGAGAACACAGACATTTTTTTTTTTTATGATTTTTTATTTTATTTAAGAATGCAATTAAATTTATGAGTTAAATTTACTGTCCATTGAATGAATGAAAGCTGATGTTTGTCATTATGCAAGCAAACCAAATGCAAGACTGATTTGCTTGCTCCTATTAGGTGGATGCAGACATTGTTAACTCTAATGTGAAGTAATTAAGAACCACAAACATAATGTATTTAGCTTAATAAGCTAAAATAGATCTTCTATGTGTTGCATTTCTTGCTGTTTCACTTCCAGTTGGGAATTTTTTATCCTATAATCAATGGTACCAGGATGTTTTGATCTTCAAATGCATCAGATATTACAGCATCAAATCAGAAACAGGGGTAGTGGGGAAAGTCACTTCCTGTTTTTATCTTCTGCATTATGAAGCAGAGAAATGAAACCAGTCTGAGTCAGTGTGGGAATTTATAAACTGACGTAATGCATTTGATCTTTGCTTGAACTCTGACAACACTGATCTGAGTCAACTAAAGTTATTTTCTAGAGCAGTTACCTCCGCTGGTGATAAAAGCATGAGAAAATACATTTGAAATCTTGTTTTGCAGTTTTTGTTGCATATTATAGAATATATTTCATTTCCTGCCTTCATGTCTGAAAGTCTGATAAACACTATGGTTATCTGACTTTACCAAACAGCAGACTTGCCTTCAAGATGATCTGTATCATTTGTTAAAGAAAGCTGTTAAAAAGGTACATACGGCCAATTTTAACCAAACAAAGTCATTCAATTTCAAAATATACAAATTACTTAAGCAAAAGCAAGAATATTGTGAGAATGGATGTGGATATATTTTAGTTTGTTATGTAAAATGCACCGTTTACTTTTTCTGATTATAACATCCATAACAGTTTAAAATTTTGTCACTTTACAAACAGAAAACATCCATGCACTTTGCAGTCTGTTCTAAACCTTTTGTGCATCTAATGAGAGAAATTTGCCTATTCTTTGCAAATTAACTCTTGCTCGCAACACATTCCAAATGCCACCTTGCATCTTAGTTTGGACTTTGACTGGGCCATTTATAAAATGCTTTAAACTAAACATTGCATTGTGGCTCTGTTTGATTGCTTAGCACAAAAGCACGCTTCACTTTCTCAAATTGATTTTGCAAACAATTTTGAGAAAGACAATTGTATGTTTTTTTTCTTCCACATCCACAATTGCCTGAAAGTGGAAAAACAACTTTGTGCCCCTTGATTTGACCTTGTCTCAACAAATCCCAATAATGCAAATCGGGGTTGCAATATGATAGACAGTGTAATATATGACCAGATAAATATAAAGTCCTCTATGGAGGCCTCTAAGTGCTTCATAAACATAAAGTTATCTTTTTACACAACTTTCTATTATTAACAGTTTGTGTACACCGAGGGACGTTTCCTGGAGCATGTGGAGGGGAGGGGGCAACTCTGATTTGGCCACAGGACGACGAGTAGGAGGAGAATTTAGAAGGGGTGGAGGAGGAGGAGTAAGAGGAACTTGTGAAGTTGCTCGTAGATTTCATTGAGAACTCGGAGTGCAGCCGGTTAACACCTATGATCTGAGCTGTGGTGAAGACTTTCACTCTACCTGTTGGGATTAACCTTTCCGTGTCAAACTAAGGATATTCATTTTGAATCAACATCTGGAGCCCCATACTGCGGATCTATGCGAACCCAACGCGGGACTCCTGCACGTTTGTGAAGCTGAAGAGGAGGAATGTATCGTTTCTTAGTGAAACTGACATTTCTTATTCCAGCAGTCGTCTTTTCACAAGGTAAGTTTTTAAAATAAAAGTGGTATCCTGTTTAGATTCAGCAGAGAGACTCTGAGGAAGTTACAAAAATAATTAGTAACTTGGACTTTGTTACAAGTTGCCAAATATGGCTTTTCTGTTTATTATATTCAGGAAATGAGACTGTTAGATTATTGCTTGTCGAATAATGAGAATTATTACCTTGCTATAATAATTTTATTAAGCGTGGGAAGCGGTTCTGTGCAAGCTGCTGCAGACTGCGCGGCGGTCGCTGCTGACTTTCCCCGACTTCTTCAATGAATCTGAGCAATTAAGTTTGTGTGCACCGTAGAGATTGGTGCAGAATTAGTTTTATGATGTTTAATTCAGCCACATCATAACTTTTTTAAATATTTTAATTCGACTGTTCCAATAAAACTTAACACCTGCTTGACTTGGTTATAAACCACAAGAGAGAAGATAGAAGTTGGTGCGTGTGCTGGAGTTGGGGGCCAGGGGGGGCTGGGATAGACGCTAAAGGAGCTACGAGGCTGAGGGGGGCAGAAGGGGTGCACCTTTTGTCTGCAAGTGTGGGAGAGTGTTGTGAGTGCCGGGTGGTGGGGGTTGCTGAGAGAGAGTGGTGGGGGGGGGGGGGGGGCACTGTTATCCCGCCTGCTGGTAAACAATGCCGGGGGAGAGTGTTTTATGGCTCGTGCTGGACTCTGATTTCTTTTGTTGCGCATCTGAGCCCCGCAGCTGCCGCGCGCTCTTCCTCCTCCTCCCGCAAAAAAGCGTGCCCCCCCAAGTACCCCCAACCCCCCCTCACCCCAATCCTCCTCCTCGGCCCCTCCCAAAAGCCACGCACCACTCACCACGCGCTCCTCTGGCCTCACCGGTGTCCCCAGCAGGCTCCCCCGAAACATCCCCCAAGGACACTCTCGTGATAAATCAATTAATAGATAAGGGAACGCAAGTGTGACTTGGCATTTTAAGCAACTTTAGGTGTTTCTAAAGTTAAATTTTTATGGATTTTGTGCATTTAGAGTTTACTTTAAGTCTCAGATTTAATTTATTTTTTATGCAATTTACAGGTTTAAAATGCTCCCTGCCTACTGAGACGTGCCTAAATGGAGGAAGATGTGAAGCCACCTCAAATGGAGATGGAGAATGCAAGTAAGTGATGGGAAGACTCCTAGAGAGAGAGAGAGAGAAAAAAAGATGTTCCAGATGTTACACTCCAAAACATACCTACACGCAGCTATTATTGTTGAGTATGTATTTCTTTAAATTTGTGTGGTCTTTGAAAGGGCATTTCAGTTGGAAAGAAAAGGGGCCGCAGGTTCCCCCCTTTCCATTCCAGCCTTTGAGCGGATGCTGTGCCCAGCAACCGTAGAGGCCCTTCTTAGAAGTTTTGCTCTACTCCTGTATTCCTCATCCAGTTCTTTTTTTTTCTTTTTGCACTGCCCCTTACACACACTCATTCTCTCATAAAATGAGAAAAACTTTGGAAAAGTGAAGAAATCAAAAGAGCGTAGACCCACAATGTTCAGAATGAGAAGGACAAAAGCAGTCCACCACTCTCCTCCCCCCCTCCACAGCAGCCCATTAATGAATGCAAGACCCCCACAGCAGCAGAGTGAGAGGACGCGTCCAGCCCTAAATCTTGTTGTTCTGCTCTTTCACGGGCGACAGCTGGGGCTCGCCCGCCGCCCGTCACTCCATTGTCCCCACAGTCAGAATAATGCTGTGTGACTAATCTGAGTGGGGCTTCCCATCATGCCACAGCCACCCCAGACACCTCAACACACACCAAACTCCTGCTGCCCACTCCCCCAACCTTCCCAAAAAAGGCTTGCCTCCATCATTTTGCATCGAAAGCCCCCCCCCACCCCAGCTCACTGCTTGTGATCTCCATTTGAAAGCCAGATGGCTGTGAAATGTAATTGGATTGGATGTCAAGAGAGTGAGATTAATTGGAATAAAGTGCAGAAATTTAAGGGCAAACAAGTGGGAAGAGGAGCATAGTGGCAGATTGGGATCTGTTTGTTTACTGTGGACTGGTGTTATTAGTTTGCTGATGTGACACCTAACATGGCTACATTCTCCTTTTGCAGTCACTGAATCAGTCAAAGCTCAAAGTTTGAATCAGGGAGATTTTATGTGACAAACAAGTAAGGAAGTTTTTGTAGCCAGAACAGGTGCATTAAAAAAAAAAAAAAATTCCATTGTGATTCCCAGCAGTGGCATAGTTTGAAAAAAGCTCAGAGGTGGCCCTATTTGCCCTCTGGGCATGTGGTCACGGTGGGCACTTCTCTGCTCTGTGGGGACAACAGTGAGCTATTGAAGAGCCTGCACTGCTAGCCTGGGGCCACCAATTCACAACATCTAATCTGCACGCTCCACACACACACACATAGACCTCTGCACGTGTGCACTCCCTGGCACACCGAAACTCTCCCTCTATCCCTACAAAGCTCCTATTGTGGCCACCATCTCTGCTCGGTCTAATTAAAAACAGGCTGGATGAGGGCATCACTTCACCAACCAGCACTCTCTCTTTCCTGGCTGCTTTCAGTAATCATCCATCCCCAGGCAAAGCCGAGCAGCAATCAGTCCTGGGTTGCACTTAAAGAATCATGGGTGAGAACACGGACCAAAGGGGTTTCCAGTTGTCATTGTTTTCAAGTCACACTCTCAAACGCTGGTGCCTCATCAGCGATGGCAGATTCACCCAGGCACTGTGTGGAAGGCCTGGTTGGAAAGTCCACCTGTGGTTAGTGAAACTGAGATGTGTCCACACATTGAAATCAATCGTTACCGACAAAAGGGGTTAAATGGAGGAAAAAGTTTAAGAATGACTTTACACCTCATGCCACCTATTCCACCAGCAAAAGCACACGCACGCACACACACACATTGCACTTTGTGGTTTTTGCTGCTCCGTGTGAGCATTTGATGATACAGATTTGAGTGCTGAGATAGAGCTAAATCCTCCTTCAGCACAGTTCCCACGGTTGAAAGATTTGTGGTGGATAATAGAATGGAAATGGTCAGATATAATGTTTTTAAAATTGTTGAGCTAAATCTTTATTTAATCTTTCTCACATAATATTCACAAACTTCTTTGTATTCACTGAGGTTTTAAGTGATAGTCCAACAAAGATTATTTAATTTTACCTTTATTTTAACAGGTGTCCAATTGTAAAGGAGAAAGAAAAGAACACAAGGTTTCCAAACATATAGTGTGCATTTAAGTTTAGTCAGCTTAACATAAACTCCAGGTTGACTTAATTTTGTTACCCCTAAATAACATCTGGAGTAATTCATTTCCTTCAGAAGTTTCCTAACTCATAAATGGAGTGCCGCTGTGTGACTAGATCTAAATGGAGCTGTTCTGTGAATCCTTCTGAGAGCCACAAAAAACAAATGTTTTCCTCACATCCAAGTTGTAAAAATAGCATCTCTTTCTTTTTGTGGACATGTGTCATTCCTTAAACCAAACTGGGCTTAGTGCTTAGATGTATATTTATGTGTCTGATTCAGATCATGTTCAGCTTTTGTTTGTAAGTACTCTTGTTTCCTGCCTCTGTGCGACAAAAGATGCTGAAGTTTTCTAGGCATTTGGCAATGCCATAGTCACAAGTGGAAACCATAACGCTCTTTTGGCATGGCTGGGTCATATGATGCAAATAAACATGTGACTCAACCACAACAAATCATGAATTCCACCGCTGTCAGACTCTGCACTTTCTAACTGAAACTGGAAGTTCCTCCTATTTTTATTTTTTATGTTTTTGCAGAAATTATGATTGTCGCTAGACAAACAAGTTTATTGGGTTTTTAACTAAACAAAAACAAAATGTTCAGCTTTTGGTTAAAACCTAACAATGATTATCTATGTAGCTCAAAAACAAACAGCTTAGTGTGAGTTAACTGCGGTGATACAACTATAACATAAGCCTGTGAGGGGAAACACAAGGTTGTGACTCTGAGATTCAAGAGGTTATTTGAAGGCCTGGGGCTTCCTGTTTCTCATGGTGCTTGGTAGCTGACTGCCTCTGTAGGCTGTGTGAAAGCACAAGATGAAGGGCACAGCGTTCTGTGACTCAAATTTAGTTTCCATTTGTGGGACAGTAACAGTGGCATGGAGCGGCTGAAAGGGTTATGACCCCAAAACTCACCTTTGTGTAACTTATACTGCTTAGGAGGAAGAGACTGTTTTGGTGCTTTATACTCATTTGAACGCAGAAAATAACATCCAGACTGTGTGGGGTTAGTGTGATGAACTCAGGCAACTTTGGCTGGCACTGGGTATCAACGATAGCACATCTCACTTAAGAACACCTTGAATGAGTCCCTCACTGCTCAAGAAATTATATGCCCTTCCACCAGGAATGCTGCTCTTCATTTGTCCTCCTATAGGATTACCAAGCAGGTCTCTGTGAAGGCTCAGCTTTGGAGCATGGGAGTGCATGACGGGGTTAAATGTGGTGACTGATGTTGGGCTTTTATTGGGTTTAAGGCTTCAAGCCTGCCACTCCCTCAGTCAGTTCCATTCCCAGGATGTCAGGAACCTCTCGAATCCAGACCAAATGAAGGGTTTGGGGTACCCTGTGGAGAAAGAATCAGTCTCTGTTACGCTGAAATATTTAACACAAGAAATGTTTCTTATATATATTGTTTATGTGGCTTTTAAGTGGACTGCTCTGGATTTCCTCAGAGTAGGGCAATCAAAGCGGTGCTGTCAGAAGACATAGATAAGAAGCTATTTCATTCAAGTGGGCTCTGAAAGCTCACATTCGCCAGCTGAGGCTGTCAGAAGTAGAAATGACACCTCCAAAATACACTCAACCTTGAGCAAGTCCTTGGTTACTCCTTTATAGTTTTGCTTCAATTGAGTCAGAGATTATTTTACTTATTAATCAGTAGTTCTCTGTGTTTACTTGAAGATCTTTTAAAGATTTACTTTGAGTTGTCAATGACCCTTTTGAGATTAATATGTATTTGTTTAGTATTAATAGAAGTGTGCCTTCTTTAATTTAAGCTTATAAAGACTACTCACAAGTTGAAGCAGAGTTAAGTCAGCTTAGCAAAGAGACTTTTGTAAAAAGCTTTAAATTGCTTGTTCTCTACTGATTCTAGACATCCCACCTTATATATCTATTGTAAAAGGAGAACTCCTATGTAGATTGACCAAGAGTGAATTTCTTTGTTCCCCTTACATCAGAGCTGGGAAAATCTTATATGTAATTTGATTGGATCAGGGGACACCTTAAGTTAAACTTATTACCCAACACTACAGAATGAACAACTTTATTTTTAAATGATCCCTGCTTGATCACTTGCTCATTGTGCATTTAAATGTTATTATGTGCATTCACAGCTTATTTGTCAGGTGACATGCGATGCCTTACTGACTGACTTAGGTCATTAAGTAAGGGTTTTACTAAAGCAGTCATTTTTAAGTATTCTCATTTGAAATATGCTAATGAAATGTAGAATTTAATTTAAATAATCCAATGTTCAACTTGGATAAAACAAATTTTTTAAACTTGTTTTCAAGTACTCTAGCGGGCCCTCTGGTGGCCCGGCGGTCCTAAGCTGCAGCTTATCTTGTTTATGGCTGGGCCTGACTGTGCTGTACAGATATTTGATATATTAGCTAAAAGACGCAAAGTGATCATAAAGAAATGTTAAAACGGTTCTGCGCTGAGGATGTGGAGCCGACCTGTAATATACTTGCCTGATTGATCTTAATCAGAACAATGCTGTGTAGGTTAGAAGTCATCTGATAATAGTCAGGTGTTTTCACTGATTTCGCTGCGAGATCAGAGGTTGGTGACAGGGTACAGCCAAGTCCATAATGTGCTGTCAGAAAAACAAGGTTCACTGCACTTACACAACATTAGCTAAGTAACTAAATTGTGTAAGTATGTTTTTTTTATTTGCAGCGAAGAAATGCATTTTGAAAACAATCTGTTTGCCTACAACATATACGGTATCACTTCTCTAAATCAATGGGTCATTAAAAAAAAGGTAACTAAATAAAACAAGAAAATTGCTGTTGAAAGAAAGCCATAAAAATTTACCATTTGTAGTTTGCTGTCATTCCTGTAGCGGCTCTAAAAGCAAGCAGATAGCGTAGAGACACTCACTTTCTCAGCTCCTCTCACATGCACTTTAGTCTGTAATTTTGCAGCTGAAGCCCCATGCTAAGCTGCAATATGTCTGTACACTCTCGACCACAGCTGGGTAGAATGATATGAGCTGGCTGTTTGAGGATTTATGATGTCATTTTTGTCACATCTTTAATCTTAATGATGCAGCTTCCCATCCTTTGGTTTTAATATATTTGCAATAAATATTCCTGTTAAAAGAGTTCAAAGCTTTCCATAATCAGTTCATTTCTACATTTCTATAGCCAAACCACATTATGAATTTCTTGGTCTTATACAAATATGCACCCCAAGGGTCACATCTTGGCTAATGATTAGTTACGTAAATTTAAAAAAAAAGAAAACCCATCAGGGCCCCTTCAATACTAGAGAGAGGATATGAAGATATATTTTATAAGCAGCAGGAGAGAAAGTACAGGAAGTTCACACATGCACGCTTATTGTATGTTGCCCTCGACCTCCTCGTGCATTTTTTCCACAGCAGTGGCATTTTCCACTGCACAGTCAGGCTGGTTTTGTGTCGTATGATAAAGTCACCCCCAGAAGTGACAGATGGCAGATCAGGCCCAGTGGGACAAGAGCAGAGAGGGGAGAGAAGGCAAAGAGGCCGTCCCACACTCACAAAAGTGCTTAGGGTCAGAGGTCGGGGAAGCATCTGCTCCGGCCTGAGGAGACATTGCATCGCCGGGAGAGACCTGTTGCCGTGGTGTGTGCTGCTAGTCTGTTCAGCCTGTGGGTGGATCTTTATCTCTGAATGGGGTGACTTCACGACAAAGAGGATCTGTTACAGCTATTTGGTGTGTGCTGATGCAAAAACCGGAGTGCAAACATTCTGCTCTAAAGGAGGTCTGCTGCATTCTGCTGAGTGAGAATTCTTACACCAAAACAGTCAACTTCTCTCCTGAGTGTCCAGGATGTTTTGATAGTGAAACACAAAAAAAGAAGCAGGAAACCTCAAAGCAGCCTCAAATACCTTTACAGTGGTCTGACAATTGCAACTGTCTGGACTTTGTTTGTGCACGACGGACTGTTAAACCCTTTCGACTGGTCTCACCTCGCTAAGTCAACAATCAGAGTTTTAGCAGTCTTGTGTGACATAAGGAAAGGGTTGTAAAACCAAACTGCTGTGGCCTATAAAGGTATCTCTGCAGGAAAAAAGCAAAGATGCAAGTTGATGCTGAGGTAGTAACCAAACTAGAGGGAAAGAGGATGTTGGGTAAAATGAAAGGAGAACAGGTAGGCAAAAGAGGAATTAGGACTGGATTGCGTGGTTTAAGGGAGTTGAAGCGACAGAAGTTGCAACAGCTGACTTCACATGGGTTCTTTATGTCCCTGGGGGCGAGGTTGGCTTTTCAGTCCCCCCATCTGAGAGGAGGACAGAAGGAGGGGGGCATGGAGGGGGATAAGGGGACAGGAGGATGAGGAGGAGGAGAAAGGAAAATGGGAGGAGGAGGAACCCTGTCCAACAGCTGCCTTCATTAACATGCGCACCTGCTCCCTGTGGAGATACTCGGAGGCCAGCAGATGCCCTTTCTTACACATAAACACTCACGCTCGTGTGCACAACTGCACACTGTCGCACAAGCTCCAATTCAAACATAAACACGTTTTTTTTTCCGCTGACTTAAAATTTTCTTTCACGTGACAGTTGGGACCTTACGTTTACATAAGCAGCATGTAAAACATGTAAGGATTTTGTAAGTGTGAAATCAAAGTTAATAAATTGTTTGATGCCTCTTCATTTGTGGAATCCGTCTCTAGCAATCCGCTGAGAGGTGTGAATATTTTTCATTACTGGTGAGACCTCGGTGTCTTTATTTCAATGATCTCTTAGAGAGAGCCATGAGACTGATGGAGTAATTGTTCGTGACTAGATCGGATGGAAATATTAGAGAGCTTAGGGCCTGAATGCAGCGCTTCATGGGGGACATGCATAAGCGGCACAGTCGCCTTGATCTCTACAGTCATTCGAGATGAATTTGGACAGCGTGGGGGTAAAAGGTAGATGGGACCAAGCAGTTATGGCTAGACTATTTAGCAGTGTCTGTTGTACCAGTAGAATGTGTTTTCAAGGTTCTGAAAGGGCCTAATCCAGAGAGACACACTAGAACAACATGTCGTCCATGTTCAGTCTAGGTTGGGGAGAAAAAACTTTTAACTCCCCCCACTTCCACCCTTCTGAAAATCTCCTTTTGTTTGTTCTCCTGGATGTTTGTTCCTATGATTTTGTCAGAAAAAGATCCCAGTATTATAATCTTCACCGCCTCCTCCCCGTCTTCTCACAGGTGTCCCAGTGACTACGTAGGGGATCGGTGCCAATACCCAAGCCCCTGCAGCCCGTCCCCCTGCCGCAACGGCGGCGAATGCCATGCTGTCTCCCACGGCAACACGTTTGATTTCCACTGCGTATGCCGCCTGGGTTTCACCGATAGGCTGTGTCTGACTCCCAAGAACCATGCTTGCATGAGCTCCCCCTGTCGCAATGGAGGAACGTGTGACCTTATCAACCTCAGCAGCTTCCGCTGCCGCTGCCAACCAGGATGGTCAGGTATGTGGCTAACATCAGTTTCTATCCTATTTCACTTTAAACTCTCATGATTTACTCACCTCTTTTGTTTGTTCGACCAGGTAAAACCTGCCAGACTCCAAACCCGTGCGCTTCCAATCCATGTGCAAATGGCGGCCAGTGCTCTGCTTTAGATTCCAACTTCAAGTGCACCTGCCCTGCCAACTTCCAAGGTCAAACCTGCAAGCAGGACATTAACGAGTGTGCCATCAATCCATCGCCATGTCTCAATGGCGGCTTCTGTGTCAACGAAGTTGGCTCTTACCACTGCCGCTGTCCTCAGGAGTTTACTGGTCAACACTGTGAGACCCTTTACTCCCCTTGCAGCCCCTCACCATGCCAGAATGGAGGCACGTGTGTCCAGAAGGGAGAAACCACCTATGACTGTAGCTGTCTCCTAGGTAGGTATACTGAGGTCTCACAACATTAAAATGCCACATGTTTTTGTCAAAAGTGGAGGTTGTCTCATGAGCCATTATGCAGTTATTGCATGGATATAATTTCACTCAGAGTAAGTTAAAGCTACTCTTATGAGGAAGTAAGGAAGGAAATATTTCTTGGGTCATCTAATGATTGTGGTAACCAACATCTCTCTGTCAGAAAATCCATTAAAGAAGCCCCTATCACCTTTAAATCATGCAGCAGTTTGGATATAAAAAAATTGTTACTAGATGTAGATACACTGTGAAAATACCATGGCTAACCATTGTTGCTAATGAAAGAAGTGTCTCAGAATCTGTAGTTCTTAGACCCTGATACTCTCAGGCCATTTCTGATTCGAACAGTTTTTGTTTTCATGCCCCAACCCTTAACCTAATTGTAATTCTGACACCCAGCCTTATACACAAACTACTTAGTTGCTATATTATGTATATCTTAATATTCCATGTGTTGTTGGACAGGTTTAACCAACCATTGACAGTGCACTATCCAGAGATTCCCTAAAATTGGAGAATTATAAAGTATTTCTTTCTATTTGCAAAAACCATGAAATAAAATAACATTTCAATGTTTTTTTGACAGTAGCACCACCTTTGAATGGAATTGGGCAAGCTTAAAAACAAATGTACTAGTGAAACTTTCACTTATATATTCTGCAGTTATTATGGCTGCTATAAAATAAAGTTTAAAGTTCATGAAATGATTTCTCTGTTTGTGAAAACAAACAAATTCTGTTTAAATGTGATCTTATGGATGGCTTTGTTTCGTCCATTGTTCCACCATTAGCAGACATGTGTTTACAAGTGAGTCTATATGTCTTGTTAGAACTAATTGGGTTTGCATTTTAGTTTGAATGTTTGTTTTTCCTTTAAAAAAATATTTGACCTGAAAAGCAATGTGTTGTGATAAGATCTATTGGGAGGGGTGTGCAATCTTTGGGTTACCAGACTTTCTGCCAACCTCCACTGGCAGGATATAGTCATGCAGACGTTTCCTTCTGATAATGAGCAATGAGCCCACAAAGCAGTACATCTTACTACCTGTAGATATACACACCCCATTGATTAGGTCACATACGGAAAACAATGCCTTGTTTTTCACCCCATTCAAACCAATCTGTCTGCCATCTTTATTAGTTGGGTGCTCAAAGCTGTTACAACATTGTGGTTACGGTAGTTTTGTTACAGTTCGGTCCCTCTTTCTGCATTTACTTGATTTGTTCATTCCTTGAAACATTCAGCTATTTTTAATCTTCTTGTCTTCTGGTGATCAGCACAGGACACATTATTTAGATGACCAGATGAATGAGGGATATTGAGGGGTTGTTGTGTGTTAAAGTTTAATCTGTGCTGTGTGTGTCCCGTTGGGGGGCCTGCGCTGGAATGCGTTTAGATTGCGAAGCTGCACAAGCACCTGCAGAGCTGTGGGTTGATTGTTAATCAGACTGTAAAACACTCACTCGAGGCTTTGATGTTTGAAGAGGACACAGGCTGTATTGTCAACTCGAAGGCTTTAAAACAGTGTGCCACGAGGATATGGAGAGCTTATTGTTTTATGTTTGCTGTGATAAGGATAGGAAGGAAATGTGATTATTAACCACATCTAAATGGTCAAGTCTGTCTTCACCTTACTCCACTTTGTTTAAGCGCTTTTGGTCGTGTCTCTATCTTTTCAGGCTTTACAGGCCAGCACTGTGAGCACAACATTGATGACTGCCCGGGACACAGCTGTCAGAATGGTGGTGTGTGTGTGGATGGAGTCAACACCTACAACTGCCAGTGCCCACCTCATTACACAGGTTATCTCACTCTTTATATTATTTTTGAATGCCCACCTTTGTAGTTGAAATAGAATTCGCTACTGTAATATACAAAGTTCTTATACTCTGCTTTAATGACCCGATCAGGTCAGTATTGTACTGAAAACGTGGATGAGTGCGAACTGATGCCCAATGCATGCCAAAATGGAGGAACTTGCCACGACACGCACGGCAGCTACCACTGTGTGTGCGTCAACGGCTGGACGGGCGACGACTGCAGCGAGAACATTGATGACTGTGCCAGCGCAGCCTGCTACAACGGCGCCACCTGCCACGACCGCGTGGCCTCCTTCTTCTGCGAGTGTCCACATGGGCGCACAGGTAAGACTACTGCCAGTCCTGCTTTCAGCACTCACTCCGAAAACAAGCTTTAATAAAAAGAGATTAAATGTGGAGCTTTTGGTCATACAGGTTTGCTGTGCCACCTTGATGATGCCTGCATCAGCAATCCTTGTCAAAAGGGCTCTAATTGTGACACCAACCCGGTAAATGGCAAGGCGATATGCACCTGTCCTCCAGGTTACGCAGGATCAGCCTGCAACCTGGACATAGATGAATGCTCCCTTGGTAAGTTCTAAAGCTAGTTTCACAAATGTGAATTTTTCTCTGTTGTTGCATGGGGGTAGCACAGGGTAAATGAATTCCTGTGTGTTGCATGTTGTAGGTGCCAACCCTTGTGAGCATGGTGGTCGCTGCCTCAACACGTTAGGCTCTTTCCAGTGCAAGTGTCTTCAAGGATATGAGGGACCTCGATGTGAGATGGATATTAACGAGTGCATATCTAATCCCTGCCAAAACGATGCCACCTGTCTTGACCAGATTGGAGGTTTCCACTGCATCTGTATGCCAGGTGAGACAACATTTACAGTAGTTTTTTTTTTTTTCTTGTGTTGATCATTAAAATTGTTGAAAAGGGGACATAATTAAAATCAGGAAGGAGAATTCGACATACAAATGAAGCGTTTCAATAAGCGTCTAGAAAGTAGCACTTTCTGTTGTGGTTTGTTGATTATAATGTAAATGTTAAATCCAGTTTTATACTAGAAAGCAAAATTACTTATCCAAACTATATAATTGTCCTTTACATGTTTTTAGACATTGTCAAAGAATTAATACTTAATAATAAGGAAGTTTGATGGCTTATTTTATGTTTTCAGGATATGAGGGTGTGTTTTGCCACATTAACACGGATGAATGTGCCAGCCAGCCTTGTCTTAACAATGGAAAATGCCTAGACAAGATCAACTCATTCCACTGCGAGTGTCCCAAAGGTGAGATGACAGAAGAGAATCTGTGTAACATTGTCCAAAAAGGCTTTTAGAACTCTTGTGAAAACCGAACTGATTTAAACCCTTTAGAGAGAAAAATGAGTAATAAAAGACGGTATCATTAACCAATCTGTCAATGAGTACAGCACACATTGCTATACTGACTGAATGTCAATGATTTGCTTCTTCTAATGGTGCCTCTGAATACTTTGTGGGGAGACTGGACAATGTGGACCAAGCTGCATGAACATTAGCATATTTGGCGGGCAATGTTTAGCGCCAAAATTGGGGGGCAGGGATTGGTTTAGAGCTGGTGAGTTGGGGGCCATTGTACTGTGACTTAAACTAAAGATTTCCCTGCACAGTAAAAGCTGGGAAAAGGAGGGGGCAGAGTGGAGTTAGCATTGTGGAATGGCTTGTAAAGACTTTCAGCCTCCCGCAGTCCCACTTCAAATGCAAATTAACTTGTCTGTGAAACTTTTTTATTTTACATTTTTGCAAAATATATTTATCTTGATTTCACACACCTGTACTGAGTTTTGAAACCAAACACTGAATATTCTGTTTTTTTAAATACAATTACAGGATTTTCAGGAAATCTGTGTCAGGTGGATATTGACGAGTGTGCCAGCACACCCTGCAAGAATGGAGCCAAATGTACTGATGGACCCAATAAGTACACATGTGAATGTGCCGAAGGTACTTTCTTCAAACGCAAAATAGCACTTTGTGTCATGTTGTCATAAATGCAATACTTAATAATTACTTGGACAATTAATAAAATAACATCTCTACATGATGTTTGAAGTAAAAAATAATCCAATAAATAATTATTAATACAACATATTATTCCAAATTTTTGTGCTCTGTTGAAATAAATCAAGCACTTAAAATACTCCCCAAATTCTTATAATAGTCTGTACTTAAACTTGAAATAAACACATAAATTAATAGATAAATATGGTAAGCACTTGTTAAATTCTTTGAGTTTTATTTTAGAATTAAAATATTATGAAATATAATCTAAATGAATTAGATATAAGGCAAATTAAAATAAGTTGAAAATGTAATGTAATAAAAGGCAGACATAGACTATGTCACTGTTCAGCAGTTTTCTTTTATAGTAAATTCAGCATAAGTTTAATTATTTGTTACTTTTTTATAGTACATCATTTAGCATAGTCTCTGTGCAATTTGTAGTACAGTACTTCATGTGTTTTGTTGATAAATACATTTGTGTTCTTCAGAGGCAGCACTTGTTAAATAGTTAAATTCTTATGTTAGCATATTATTAAAAATATATATAATATAAAATAAAAATACAAAAAACATTTTATTTACAGAAATAAAAATATACAACATATTTTTAAATTATCATTTTTAACTTTTTTTTAAAAATTTGGTTAAATAATTCACTTTTCTCTTTCAGGTTACACAGGGCAGCACTGTGAGATCGACATCAACGAGTGCTACTCTGATCCCTGCCACTATGGCTCATGTGAAGATGGCCTGGCCTCCTTCACCTGCTATTGCCGCCCCGGCTACACTGGCCGCCTGTGCGAAACCAACATCAACGAGTGTCTCAGCCAGCCATGTAAGAATGGAGGCACTTGCCAGGACAGGGAAAACTCGTACTTCTGTTCCTGCCCCAAAGGCACTGCTGGTGAGAAAACCAGATTAATTTTCTCATATTATTTCAGAGAAAATTTCTGTAGGTTTTTCATATCTTTTCCAACTTGTTTCGTCACACCCCAGGGTCCAACTGCGAGGTGAACCTGGACGACTGCAAGAGTCAGCCCTGCGACTATGGGAGGTGCATTGACAAGATCAATGGCTACGAGTGTGCGTGTGAGCCGGGTTACACAGGTGAGTGGCTGGATGGAGTGTACAGGTGCAGGGGGCAGGGTCCCCTGAGCTTTGGGAGGAGCAGGTTCGACAGGTGGCTGCCGGGTCCGCTGCTGTGGAACAATGGTGTCAGGTTGCTTGTGTGGGACAGACAGCCAGAGAGAAAGGGAAGACTACCCCCCCGAACCTGATCCATACACACACAAAGCTCTAACTTTCTTTGCCCTCTGAAAAGACTGTGATGTTAAGCATGGAAAGAGTCTGTAAAGTGATCCCACAAAAACAAAAGAGACCGGCTTTAATCACATATCAGATGCTTTTAGTGTAAAAGTGCATTTCCAGTCATTTATCCATAAGGTTTCACCAAAGCAAGTAGGCGACTTGTCTTCATTCCTTTTGCTGCTCACCAGAGCTGGTTCTGGCTGGTAGCTGCTTTGTGATTATTTCACAAAAGAAGCAACAAGGAGGTAACAAGTGTGCGTGCGTGTGTATGTGTAGGCTGCTGTGCCTGCCTCCTCCCAATCCTCTCCACCATCTTTTGGTACTCACGGGGTGAGTGTGGAGGGAACAGCAGGACTGAGACGCAGAGGGACAGAGGTCTATTGTGACCAAATATCAGGCAGTTGGGCCCTCCCCTCCTGATTGATGAAGAGCAAAGGAGGAGGGGTGTGTAGGCCAGGAGTGGGAGATCAGAGGTGGTGGTGGGGAAGGGGGGTGGTTAATTGTTACTTGGCCATGTTTTAAATGGGTCTGGCCTTCTGTCCTCGTAAACAGTCCTGCTTGAGGTTATTTCTTCATGAAATGGGGGTGGGGGGCTTGGCGTGAGTGAGAATAGGGAGAGTGGCCTTGCCACATACACACACATGCATACTCCCACTCTCTTGGCAGCACCTCCCTCTTTCAGATCCAGCTTTTTTCTATTCAGCATGGCCCCATTTAATCAATGGGTAGAAGTAAAAAGGCCACGAGGTTGGGTACACACTGGAGCTGCTGTTGCTTCTGCTTTCTGAATGCCAAAAAGGAGACTTTATTTCACTGTCATCCTAAAGCTGTACTCACCACAGAGTATCATGGAGAGCATATTATGTAAGATTTAAAGGATACCACACCAGACAGCACCTGCTTGCCTTCTTTAATGATCCTTGAGAGTGCTTTGTTTGGGGATTTAGATATTTTGTCAAGTTACAACCAAAGATTTTGAACCTATTTTAGTTGGATTTTCGAGATGGATCCATACAAATTAGTGTATAATAATAAAGTGTTTTTTGAGAGAAAGTAAAAGGAAACATGTAAAACCCCACAAAAGCTAGACTTGTCATGCTATCTTCAAATCCTGCTGTATTGTTTTTCAGGCACAATGTGCAACATCAACATAGACGACTGTGCCATCAACCCCTGTCACAATGGTGGCACGTGCATCGATGGCGTCAACAGCTTCACATGCATCTGCCCTGAGGGCTACCATGACGCCACCTGTTTGTCAGAGGTGAATGAGTGCGCCAGTAACCCTTGCATCCACGGCCGATGTCAGGACCTCATTAATGGGTGAGTGGATGAGAAGTTTTAAGAAAAAAAATCAATAGCACCAAAGAGAAAGCAACAAATCCTTACTTTTCATTTAACGTCTTGTGAAGCTATAAATGTACCTGCGACTCGGGTTGGAGCGGCCACAACTGCAATATTAATAACAACGAGTGCGAGTCCAACCCCTGCATGAACGGAGGAATATGCAAGGACATGACCAGCGGGTACCACTGCACATGCAGAGTTGGCTTCACCGGTCAGTTTTAACCTTTCTTTCCACTGGCTTTTCGCTGTTGGCAAGGGCTTGCTAATCTGGTGAAAATCTAACCCAAATGTCTTTTTTATAATCCTGCCACTGTAGGACCTAACTGCCAAACTAACATCAATGAGTGTGCTTCCAATCCCTGCCTCAACCAGGGAACCTGCATTGATGATGTGGCTGGATACAAGTGCAACTGTTTACTGCCTTATACTGGTATGGCATAGAGGGGCTTATCTTTCACTCTGGGGTCAGACTATTTCCTGGATTCTTAACATCATGAATTGCTGTCTCAGCTTTGCATGCAGGTCTGAAAGCATAAAGATAGTCTTTCAGCTTCCTCACCGAGGTTTTGTTCTATCATATCCTGTGTTGTCTAAGAAAACACCAGCTAAAAAAAGGGAGGCCTGTTTTTTGGCGTCTGTGCGTGGAAAGATTGGCTTGTCTGTTTGGCAGGGATAACACAGAGAATGTGTTTTGGAAAAACAAAGCAGCTAGTTTCAGCAGCAGATGTGCACTTCAAGCTTTGGTCTCTCTTCTGCCACGTCCTGTTTCCTGTCTAAGATCAAACAATAGCAGGAAACAGGAAGGCCTTTCCTGTTTGGCTAAGTTGTCATGGAAATGGATAAGGAAGTGGAATGGAAAATGGTACTTAGAAACTAATGTTTTTAACTCTACAGATCATGGCAGATATGTAGAAAACATGGTATTTTTTACCATTTGGAAATAGACGGCGATGTATGGTTTCTGCATTTTGTTAACTATTGCTAATGGTGATGTTTGTTTTGTTTCCAGGTGAAAACTGTGAGACTCTGCAGGCCCCTTGTAGCCCCAGGCCATGTAAAAACGGAGGAATATGTAAGGAAGCTGAAGACTATCAGAGCTTTTCTTGCATGTGCCCTGAAGGATGGCAAGGTTTGCATCTCATAGAATTTGTGTGTATAGTATGTGGCTGTTAGTTTATCGTTTAGTTCATTGTTTTACTTATGCATACCCCACTGATGTCTCTAACAAAAGGTCAGACTTGTGAAATTGACATCAATGAATGCGTGAAGAGTCCTTGCCGCAACGGTGCTGTGTGCCTAAACACCATGGGTGGCTTTCAGTGCAAGTGCCAGCCAGGTTACACCGGTCAACGGTGTGAGACGGATATTGACGACTGCAAACCAAGTAAGCTACTGACCTGAAGCATAACAGGTTCTCTTCTATGATTTAAAATTCAAAACTTTGCCTAACATCCACTTTGCTGCGTTTCAGATCCATGCAGTAATGGAGGGCTTTGCCGCGATAGTGTCAACAGGTTTACTTGTACCTGCCTGCCCGGGTTTCGTGGCAGCCGGTGTGAGCACGACATAAACGAGTGCGAGAGCAACCCTTGTAAAAACGGGGCTAATTGCACTGACTGTGTTAACAGCTACACCTGCACCTGCCCACTGGGCTTCAGTGGCATCAATTGTGAGATCAACACGAATGACTGCACCGACAGGTAGTGTGCCTAATTTAGTAATTCTATCTAGCTTAATCTACTGAAATGTAGTTTTACTAATAATCTGATTGGGTTTTCCTCACTTGTTGTGCAGCTCTTGCTTCAATGGTGGAACTTGTGTGGATGGGATTAACACCTTCACCTGTCTGTGTCTAACTGGATTCACTGGAAGCTACTGCCAATATGACATCAATGAGTGTGACTCCAAACCATGCCTCAATGGAGGCACCTGTCTTGATGGTTATGGGACTTACAAGTGCACCTGTCCTCATGGCTACACAGGAGTCAATTGTCAGGTAGGATAAAATGGCACAAAGATGGTGTGATGCTTACTAGAAATGGCAAGTTGAGTCTTAGATCTGGACTCAAATTGCAAGTTAGCACAATGAACATTCAGCTCATAAGTTCTTTGTAAATTTAAATAAATCTTCTGATAATTACAACAATTATGTATTCAGGCATTAAATTAGGCTTAAGTATAAAATAATACACAATTGAAAAACGGAAGCATGTCAGTGTTATAGAAATTAACTTCTGAATATTCCTGATACTTGCAGTCTATATTTAAATAGTTTTTAAAGGCATTTCAAAAACATTTCATTTTTCAGAGTCTTGTGCGCTGGTGCGACTCCTCCCCTTGTAAAAATGGAGGTTCTTGCTGGCAGCAGGGAGCCTCATATACCTGCCAGTGTCAGACTGAATTTACTGGGCTCTACTGTGACATCCCAAGTGTGTCATGTGAAGTTGCTGCCAAACGGCAAGGTATGATAATTCATATCATGTGCCATTCTTTAATCTTCTACTTGATTAAGTATAAAGCCAGGAGTAATTGACAAGTTCCTTAAGTCATTTCTACTTTTCTTGGTTCCAGGTGTGGAGGTGTCTCAACTGTGTAGGAACTCGGGCCAGTGTCTGGATGCTGGAAACACACATTACTGCCGCTGCCAGGCTGGCTACACTGGGAGTTACTGCCAGGAACAGGTGGACGAATGTTCACCTAATCCTTGCCAGAATGGAGCAACCTGCAATGATTATCTTGGGGGTTACAGTTGTGAGGTAAAGGAAATACCTTTAAAGAATACAACAGTATAAACTGTTGGCAATCTTACAAGGGTTCATTGCGCTGTGCTTGATGATTTAAATAACCAAATGTACTCCTGTTTTTTGATCAGTGTGTCCCTGGTTACCATGGTGTGAACTGTTCAAAAGAAATCAATGAATGTCAGTCTCAACCCTGCCAGAATGGAGGGACCTGCATTGATCTCATTAACACCTACAAATGCTCCTGTCCTAGAGGGACACAAGGTACACATCGGCAATTAAAATCAAATGTTGTTCAGATATGCTTAACAGGTGCAATAGATATATTTTCTAAAACAATGGATCTATTTGCAGGTGTCCACTGTGAGATTAATTTGGATGACTGCAACCCTCTCAGTGACCCACTGACGAATGAGCCCAAATGCTTCAACAACGGAAAGTGCGTAGATCGCATTGGAGGCTACCAGTGCTTGTGTCCGCCAGGTTATGTAGGGGAACGCTGTGAGGGGGACGTTAATGAATGCCTGTCTAACCCTTGTGACCCCCGAGGGTCGTACAACTGCATCCAGCTTCCCAACAGCTACCGCTGTGAATGTAGAACCGGATATACAGGTACGGATGAGCATCGATTTTTGTGCCCTTGGAAACCGATTGTGTAGATGTCCAATAGAACAGCTGACAAACTTCTACTGTTTCTGCTTTACAGGACAACGTTGTGACAAGGTGTTTGATGGCTGCAAGGGAAAACCCTGCAGGAATGGAGGAACATGTGCTGTAGCCAGTAACACGCCTCATGGATTTATCTGTAAATGTCCCCCTGTAAGTGCTGCTAGAAATTCTAGTTACAGTTGCTTCTTATACAAATCCTTACCAGTGATAATGATACAAATGATGAACTCTTCATATTATAATATTTTCTTATAGGGCTTCACTGGATCTTCCTGCGAGTATGATTCTCGATCCTGTGGCAGTCTGAGTTGCAGGAATGGTGGTACATGTGTGTCCGGCCACCTGGGTCCACGTTGCTTGTGTCCCTCAACCTTCACCGGGCCTGAGTGTCTGACTCCCACTGACAGCCTCTGCATCTCAAATCCCTGCTACAATGGAGGCACCTGTCAGATCACCCCTGATGCTCCCTTTTTCCAGTGCAGTTGTCCCAGTAACTTCAATGGCCTACTTTGCCACATACTGGACTACTCCTTCGTCGGGGGGTTTGGCCGGGACATCACACCGCCTCCAGAAGTGGAGGTGAGCTGTGAGATTCCTCAGTGTGATGAGTGGGCTGGTAACCACATCTGTGACTCGCTGTGTAACAACCATGCCTGTGGCTGGGACGGAGGTGACTGCTCGCTCAATTTTGATGATCCCTGGCAAAACTGCTCGGCTGCTCTGCAGTGCTGGCGATACTTCAACAATGGCAAGTGTGATGGCCAATGTAACAGCCCAGGGTGTCTCTATGATGGCTTTGATTGTCAAGGACAGGAAGGGCAATGCAAGTAAGTCTGAAAATTAAAACTGTTTTTGAGAATGAGTCACAGAAAATGGCTGCAAAAAATCTAAAAAAATTTTCTGTGTTTTTCAGCCCTCTTTATGATCAGTATTGTAAGGATCACTATGCTGATGGTCATTGCGACCAAGGTTGCAACAATGCAGAATGTGAGTGGGATGGCCTGGACTGTGCTAACAACATGCCAGAGAAGCTAGCAGATGGACATTTAGTTCTGGTCGTCCAAATTCCCCCAGAGCTGCTTAAGAACCGTTCTTCATCCTTCCTCAGAGAGCTGAGCAACGTTCTCCACACTAATGTAGTGTTCCGCCGTGATGCAAAAGGAGAACCAATGGTCTTTCCTTACTATGGCAATGAACAAGACCTGGTGAAACACAATGTGCTAAAACGCTCTGCAGAAGGCTGGCCTGAGTGGACTTCAGTGCCATCCAATGTTTTGGGTCAGGTGAAAGAAAGTGTGTCCTCCATGGTCAATCAGCGGAAACGGAGAGAGTTGGATCCAGTGCAAGTCAAAGGGTAGGAAGACAACTGTTTTAACAAAAACTAGAATGATTTAGGATTTTGAAAAGTAGTCAGTGCTAATTTTCCAATCCACTTCTGCTCACAGATCGATTGTATATCTGGAGATAGACAATCGTCAGTGCTACCAGCAGTCTACTGAATGCTTCCAGAGCGCAACAGATGTGGCTGCCTTTCTCGGCGCATTGGCCACCAGTGGGAACCTCAATGTTCCCTATATTGAAGCAGTAACAAGTATGTCTTAATATTTACAGATTCAAAATTTTTTCGGAATAATGTATGTAATTATATACAAAATTAGTACTAAATCAAAGTTCAACATGTTGAATTATTTCTCTCTCTAGGCGTGAAACCTACTCCTACCCCTACAGAGTTGTTCCCCATGTATTTGGTATTCATGGTGTTGGCTGTTTCGGGTTTCATATGCCTCGGTGTGATAGTGGTTCAGAAGCGGCGTCGAGAGCATGGCCAGCTCTGGATGCCGGAGGGATTTAAAGTGTCGGAGCCCAGCAAAAAGAAACGCAGGGAGCCGTTGGGAGAGGACTCTGTTGGACTGAAGTAAAAGGATTTCATATTTTGCTGCATCTCAACACAATATTGATTTACAGGTGATCTAATCTCTTTTTTTCATTTTGAAGACCTATGAAGAATTCAGACAGCAACCTTATAGATGACAATCAAACTGAATGGGGAGATGATGATCCAGACTGCAGGCACTTCAGGGTAAGATGAACAGTTAGTTTATGTTTGCAGTTTTCTGTTTATTTAACAAACTTTCTTCGTCTAATCACTTGCGGTACTGATATTAATACTACAATGATCTTTACATTTCTCAGTATGAGGAGCAGGCAATGTTGGATTTAAGTGATCATACAGACCAGAGGAAATGGACCCAGCAACACCTGGATGCAGCTGACCTCCGGATAACATCCATTGCACCCACACCTCCTCAGGGAGAAATTGAGAATGACTGCATGGATGTCAATGTTAGAGGACCAGGTATGTTTGCAAAAGGGAAAATACATAGTCTGATCAACTTGAGTAAATATACTACAATTTCAGGGTATTGCATCGTTTTATTCAAATGTCGAATCCTACATTCGTTTTCAGATGGCTTCACTCCTCTGATGATCGCCTCCTGCAGCGGTGGAGGACTGGACACCGGCAACAGTGAAGAAGAAGAGGATCCGTCAGCAGAAATAATCACAGACTTCATTTACCATGGTGCCAACCTCCATAACCAGACTGATCGCACGGGTGAGACTGCCCTCCACCTAGCCGCCCGTTATGCCCGCTCAGATGCCGCCAAGCGCCTCCTGGAATCCAGCGCAGACGCCAATGTACAAGACAACATGGGCCGCACCCCGCTGCACGCTGCCGTGGCTGCAGATGCGCAGGGAGTTTTTCAGGTAGCTTGCTCATTCGTTCAGAGCCCCACATAGCTTTGGGCTTTCACTTAATTGACAGTCTAGCAGCTGAAATTCCTTTACTAAAGAAATTTGTCTCTGCGCAGATTTTAATTCGAAATCGAGCCACCGATCTTGATGCCCGGATGCATGACGGAACAACACCTCTGATTCTGGCTGCGCGATTGGCTGTTGAGGGCATGGTCGAAGAACTTATCAACTGTCATGCTGATGCTAACGCCACTGATGATTCTGGTAGCTAAAGTTTTATCATCTTGTAATCTGCACAAATCTTTATACATGCCCCATTATGTTTTGGGAGTTATTATAATAAACTATTGTAATGTAAAATCTTTGCAGGAAAATCTGCTTTGCACTGGGCTGCCGCTGTAAACAACGTGGAGGCTGCTGTGGTGCTGCTGAAAAATGGTGCCAACAAAGACATGCAGGACAACAAGGTATGGGCAAACTAGGGAATCTATTTACATCCCTTTAACTTTAGTACAAGTAGCACATCATAGTGAAGTGGAAGGAAATTTGTATATGGTCTTCAAATTTTTTTCTCGCAGATAAAAACATGAAAAGGGTTACACTGATTTGTATTCAGCTCCCTTTACTCTGATTGCCTTAAATAAAATTAATGCAACTAACTCCCTTCATGTAACCAGATTTCACTTGTGCGCAAGAGTCTAAAAAAAGTGATAATTGAAAGAAGAGAAAAAAGGAAAGTGTCTGATTTGCAAGGGAAATGCTATGTGTAGCAGAAAACCTGTGCCACACAGCCTTTGCACACTAGTCCCTTGGTGTGAAATTTAGTGGCTGGTTTGTTCATCAGAGAAAGGAAAGGTCGTCATAGTTGATGGCAAGATGTTTGAAACTAAATACAGGGGCAATTACTTGGCAATTAGGCACTACTTATCCATCCCCTTAATATTCCAATAAAACACAAATTATTTTATTCGTACAGTACAACAAAATGTAAAAAAAAAGAATTTTAGGGGTATGCACACTGTACTATCTGTTTATATTATTAATTGCTTCTCACTGAAGTTTCTGGTGCTTTGGTTGTTTTCAGGAGGAGACGCCGCTGTTTCTCGCAGCCCGTGAAGGCAGTTATGAGACAACTAAAGTTCTTCTGGAGCACTTTGCCAACCGCGAAATCACTGACCATCTCGACCAACTGCCTCGAGATATCGCCCAAGAGCGCATGCATCACGACATAGTCCGCCTGCTAGATGAGTACAACGTGGTTCGGAGTCCTGGGCTGCACAGTGCCACCTTGAGTACCTCTACCCTCTCCCCTCCTCTCTGCTCCCCCAATGACTATCTCAGCAACCTGAAGCCAACCCCTTCTGGGAAAAAAGTTCGAAAGCCGAGCTCTGGTGGGAAAGGAGGGAAGGATGGAGGGAAGGACATAAGGTTGAAGAAGAAGAAGTCAATGGATGGGAAGAGTAACTTGTTAGACACAACAGCTGTTCTGTCTCCTGTTGAGTCACTTGAGTCACCCCATGGGTACCTGTCCGATGTGGCCTCTCCTCCTATGCCATCACCTTTCCAGCAGTCACCGCCTGTGTCCTTAAATCACCTACAAGGCAATGGGGACTCCCACACAGGCCAGATTAGCATAGGTAAGGATATGAGTTGCATGTCGTTTGATCCCCCCCGCCTCACCCACTTGCCTGTGTCCAGCCCCAGTAGCCAGGGCACAACATCTGTGGGTGTCAGCAGAGGAGGCCAGTGCGACTGGCTGACCAGGATGCACCCGGGTGTGAGCCAGCAGGGAAGCTTCACCCAGGGGCCGCCGATTACACACAACATGATGGGTGCACTGCATGGCGTCAGTACTGCCACTTTGTCCCAGATCATGGGTTACCAGAATTTGCCAACCAGCCACCTGGGCTCAACCGTGCACATGATGCAGCAGCCTCGCTCCAGGCAGCTGCAGCACCAGAACTCCAACTCCACCACTGTCAGTCAAAGCCTGAGCCAGAGCTTCCAGAACGTTGAGCTGAATGGTGCTGACATGCAGCCAAACGGTGGCTCGGGCCGCTCGATTCCCATCCACACTGTGTTGCCACAGGAAACGCAGATGCTCGGCACCCAGTTTCCAACTCCTCCCTCCCAACATAGCTATACAGGACGTATGGACAACACGCCTAACCACCAGCTACAGGTGCCTGACCACCCATTTCTAACCCCTTCCCCCGGATCCCCTGACCAGTGGTCCAGCTCGTCCCCACATTCCAACTTGTCCGACTGGTCAGAGGGCATCTCTAGCCCGCCAACAAGTATTCACTCACAAATGAACCTAATTCCAGATCAATTTAAATAGAGACTTTCATGCACAGCAAATAGAAAAAGAAACACAGATTCTGCCAGAAAGACAATGAGAAACATTTCACAAGACTGAAAACTCCTTTTTTTTCATCAGTTTTTGAACTAATAGGACAAGTTTTAGTTATTTTTGTATTTATTTATGTGCTTTTTGACTTAAAAGAAAAGATTTTATATTTATGTTTTTTTTTCTAAGTATGAGAAAATTAAAAACTGTCAGAAAGGAGTGTATATCAGAGAGAAAGCCTCCTTGATATGTACACTGGTTATTTATTTGTTTTATGTAGATATATTCACTGGATTTATTTTTATGCCTTTCAGCAGTTTTAAACAAACAAATTTTATTTGTGGGTAACGGTATGTTTTATGTTTGTACAGGCCTTTCTCCCCAATTTTTATAGAATTTTGTTAAATGTTCAGTGTTAATTATATGTATTTTAACCTTCTTTTGCCTTTTTTGGGTTACTTGTTTTGCTACTGAACTACATTTTGATAAGTCTTATCACTGAGTCTGTGTTAGACATCAATTTAATATATTTATATAAAGTGTCACCTTCCCTTAAAAGTTTGTTACACTGTCTTATCTGAAGTGGAAAGCAAGAAGCAGAGTAATAGACCTAAGAAGATTTTGAGATTTCTTTGGACCTTTTTAAGCAAAAAAGCTAATGCTTCTTAGTGGTTGAAAGACTCTTGAGCTTACTTTTTATTCAATATTGGTCTGGGCTGGTGCTGAGTTATTGATTTGTGATCATGTATGTTGCAAGGATTGCCCCTTTGTCTCATATTGCTTTATGAATCATTGATTATGGTTACCGTGTTTAACCTGTCAAGTGTTAAAATTGCAGACCTAATGTAGAATGTCAAAATGTTACATTTGCCACTATTTTAAAAAGTGCCAGTGTGATTTTTTTTATTCGTTTTTCTTACGAAAAGCAAAGTACTTTTTGAGATTTCTTGTAAAATTGTCTTTAAGGAGGAAAAAATTGTTTGTAAAACTAAATGGGACCTTTGTGTGTTTAATGACATCACCTGCTCTTTAGTAAGGAGTGTGTTTTATGGTGTCTACATGTCACGTTTTATAAACTAATCCAGAGGGAAAGATGTTTTTAAGATGAATAAGCGTAACTGAATCTTCATGCACAGTTGTAGTTTGATAAGAAGAAATATTGCCAGATCAAAAATGTTGTAAATTTGTCATGATTGAATAAAAAGATATGATTTAAACTAAAAAAGTATTGTTTTTTCTTTTTAATATGTGTGATATTGTATTAAAAGTAAGTAGACAGTTGCATGCCCAACATAGAACTACCTGGGTCACTTGTTTAGACCTTTTTTTCTGATTTACCGTTTAAAACCCCTTAGCACTCACCCCCTGGAAAATACAATAGAAAAAATGTGTCATTGCATGTTAATTACAAAAACAATTAGCTAAAATTCAGCAAACAGCAGTAATCAGATAAAAACAGCACATAACACCCAAAAGAATTGTAGATTACACAGTGAGAATATCCTGAGCTGTGAATATACAGTATATTACACCCCAGTTCAAAGCATCTGAAGTAAAGATAAAGAAAAAATAAAGAGTATGACAAAACTGAAAAGAAATGGCTGTCCTCTTACATGGGCATGGTGGGCACTTGTTCACTCTACAAATCTGGTCCTTATGTGAGAATGGCAAGAAAAACGTAAAATGTAAAAAGAGCCTTAGTCTGTTAATTACAGTCATGAAAATTAAATCCTGTGAAATTTGTTTTTACTCTTTTTTTGGATTACTTTCTAAATTATCATTCGAAGTTATAGCCCTCAGTCTCACTTCATGAGGAACATCACAGTTCACTATTTTTTTTTTTTAGAATTCCATCTAATTTTAATAAATAACATCACAGGTGTAAAAACCAGAATTACCAACTAAATTGTTGGAGACGTTTAATCCAGCTATGAAATCAAAACCCAGATTTATCTATAAATGCAGAAATGTCTCCCCCTTCTGGTTGTCTCTCTTAAACACAAAGATTTCACTTCAACATAACAATCATGTCTGTAACTCTTCCATTTCTTGCAAAAATAACTTTAGTTCCACACTAGCCATGCTGAAATTATCCAAACATATGCATCTTTTCCTCAAAACATAAATTTATAAAGGTAATGATTGTCTTTGATTCAAAGAAATATTTTTGCTTTATCGTTTATCTACAAGTTTCAAACTGGAATAATAAAAATTTCAAACTGGAATAAGCTTATAGCTTGTGTCACAATGTTGATGATTTAAAGCAGCCAAATATGTCTGCATTTGGCTCATGTAAAGTCTTAAACAAAGCAATAAGCCAAGTCAGTTTGATAGAAGAATATTCAAACTGATCCGACAGTAATTTCATAAATCTGTTATTGTACATTATTAAATTGTGAGTGCAAAATTGACAAAATTGACAATTGGCAAGTGTCTTTCTAAGACATGCCAAGTTGCAACGTGAACTTTGTGCAGTTCACGGTGCAACTGCACAAAGTTCTGTAAGAGGAAGGACAAAGGAATCATGGTTTTTCATTTTATTAGAAATGTAAAACATAAAACTATGTGCAATTAGTCCTTCTTTTGTCAGAAACCTCTCAATAAGAAAGATAACTTATTTGTTTACATTTTTTGTGTGAAAGCCTGCTGGAGTCTGAAAAAGACCTGAAAGATAAGAAGAGCACCTACATTAAGGACAACTGGGTGGTTTGGACGAAAGCGGAAGTATTTAATGGAATGGTTTAGTCAAAATCCGACCTAAATCCTGTTCATAATCTGGAACCAGTCTTTAAAGTAGCAGACGTGGTAGGGACATTTCCCAAACAACACCTGCAGTTAGTTGATTTGCCGCTAATTGAGGTGCGACTGACTTTATGAGCGGTCATTGTACGTAAGACAAGATCGCCCCCAGCTGGTGAGTCGGTATATTGCAGGCAGCCTGACGGTAACACCCGTCCCCATAGAGACAGGCTCCTACAAACAGGGCTGCCCGTGCACCGGTAGACCCGTTACTCCTCTGTCCGGAGCGATGACAGCTCCAAAATGAAGCCGCCAGTGTTTACGCTTTCAATTTTCCTCGAAGACGGACGCCCGAATGGTTCCCACTCAGATTTTTTATTATTGGATTAACGACCATCCACTGCCAGCGACAGGCCGGAGATTTGTATCGCTGAACAGGGAGGAGTCTCCCGTTATTTCACCGTTAAACTGGAGGAACCAGGCCCAGCATGACAACGTTTTAACATCACACCTGCCCGAAAAGCTGAGGCTGTGAACAGGACGCAAATGTGCTCGTAGAAGTGAGTCTTTCTTTATATAAATGCTGCTTAAAATGACTGTGATCGCAGGTTAGCCATCCGACACACTGTCAACTCGAGCTTATTATTGTTCGGATAGTCATCTGTTACTGTTTCTAGCGTTTAAACTGTTGTTTTTTCTAAGGCTGTATTTTTTCAAAAGTAATCGGTTATAAACGAAAACTGTCACTCATTTGTAGACGTTCCAACCAGACACATCACCATCCGATATTCATAGAAACCGCTTTAGAGTCGGAATTAAAAAGGCTCAGGGGAATAAAGTGACTTGACAGCGAGACAAGGTGAGGCAAGGTGAACCGGTGTGTTTTATTTTGTTCCATCGCCTAAAGCAGGTGAACCACGGGCCTGCTTGTTTTGTTCTTCGATGATGTAATGCTCTTTGCCTCCACTAGCAGGGATATCTTTGTGTCTCTTCCTGCAGGATGGATGTGAATGCTGGCAGGGACAGCACCTGGAGGAGAACAACAGCAGTAGTAGCAGCAGCGGCGGCTGATGATGATGAGGATGATGGAGGCGGAGGAGGAGAAGAAGTAGGAGAGAGCATGGAGGCTCAGGTTGTACAGCTCAAGCTCTATGACTGCGCCAGGGCCAAAATAGAAGCAAATCTCCGCTGGGTGTTTGCCAAAGCCTATGGCCACGGTAAGGTTCTCTCTTCTTCTCTCCTTACTGAGAGGTGCTTATTAAATCAGCCATATGTCTGTTTAAGAGAGTAGGTAATTTTTCGTTCAGAAATGTATGTAAAAAGTCTGGTTTTGCAGCCTGTGGGAATACTTTTTTCCACACATGGTTGGAGAGACTGGCTACAGATTGACAGGAAGATGGTTGGAGCTAAGTTCAGGGAAATAGTGGCTGCAAAATCTTAACCCTTCAGCAAAAGAATGACCCTTGACATGTATGTAGAACAACAAATGAATAGATTTGATCAAAGCATGTACAGTATGTATGCTTGAATTCCCAAGTTATAGTCAAGACTTAAATCCAATTGAAACTTTCAAAGTAATGTTTTCACAAGCTCCTTATTTGCTCTGATTGAAATTAAATGGGTTTTATTGTAAAAAAAAAAAAAAAAAAAAAAAGGGGCAAACATGTGAAAAACTGTTAAAGAAGTATCTCAAAAGATGTGCTGGTGTAAGTGCAGCAAGAAGTGGTTGTACTAATGCATGCCACACTTTTCAGATTGATATAAAAAAAGGGAAATCTTAATTTAACTTCAAATTTATAAAGTGCCTTTTGTACATTTATCAAACACAGATGTCCGATAAAGTACACTGTAATTTGTGGTTATAAGTTACGTGACAAAATATAAAAAGGTTTAAGTGAACTATTAAAAGAACAAAATAAACCTCTCCAGCAACTGATTGCTGTTGTTTGTAAGCCTGGCAAATAAAGTCCATCACATTTTTCATTGACTATTATTACGATACACTGCAGTTTGCTATCAACAAAAAATTATGCTTCAGGCTATTTGAAAACTTTGTTCAATCTATGCAGTAGTTTATTGTTTGTAGATACTTTAAAATGAAAAGAAACAACCATAAGGGATGAAAAATTAAATAAACATACTTAAACTAAAATTAAATACTAATACTTATACTAAAATTAAATACTTCCTCTGCTGTTACGCTTTTCTATAAAAACCTTTTTGCCATTTTGATGGGTTATTTATTGTTTTGGGTTTTTTTGACAAAAATCACAAACTTGACATTGTAGAAACTTCTTAAATCAAGGACAAGCTACAATACTAATTAGTAAATAAAAACAGGAAAAGAAATGATAGTTAAGCAGACTTTAAATCAGATCTTACCTAAGGATTTGTTTTATTAGCTAGTGGCTAACTTTAGCCACTACCTAAAGAGTATTACTCAACTCTAACTATGTGCTGTTTCTATGTGGAGATTTTTAAATCTTGAAAATATATTTTTGTTTTCCAACATATGAATCTGCTGGTGAGACTGGTACTGATTTTGCAGCGTCTGTACGCCCACTGTGTGCTCAGGTTTCCTGCCATGGCTAAATTGCCTCATAGGTTCATCTGTGAATCGATGTCTTCTCTTACTGTGAATGTAGACACTTGTCTCTCTGTGTTTTTGCCCCGTGAAGGACTGCTGACCTATCCGAACTGTACCCCTGTGTCAGCTGATTCCAGGCCCCCTTTTATTTTTAATGATAAAGGTCCTCAAAAACAGAAAGGGTCATGTTGCAATTTTTAAGGCTTCTAAGGCTTGCTTTTTAAATAAAGTAAAGTGTTAAAGTGTTAATGCATAAAGTAAAGTGTTACACCCACCCATAGCTGGTTATAATTTAATTTTGTTTTTGTTTTTCCATCAAATGAGGAGCCAGTTTTTCAAACAATAGACTTTAATATCAAGAATGCAGCTCCAATGGGGACTGAAAACTCAGACTGCATCTTTTCTGCAGAGATCATTAACATTGCTGGCTCAGATTAAGGTCTATTAAGACATTAAAAATGACCACATGGCCACACTGGTTAGTAAATGTCAGGAAATGACTCCTTCAATGTGGGTTTCTGTGCCACTCGCTGTCTGCTCTCTGTGGTGTTTGAGCATAAAGTGAGTGGTGCTGTTCACGGACCCCAGCAAGACAATGATGGATTTGGAAGCAGCTACTGGGGCAGACCTCAAGTTGCAGAATAGTTGTTGTTATGACATTGAGTTTGTGACTCAGCAATATTAGAAGAGGGGCTTTCCTCCTGGAGATCTGCCTTGCACAGCTCAGCAACTTGAAACAGAGAAGGAGACAAGCCCTAAATATACAGCTTGTTAGTGAGGACTGAAGCTTTATGTACTCATGTAGACTGTGAAAAGATAGAACTTTTTTTTTCTATTTTGCTGAAATTAAATCAGAATACAGGTTATCATTTTTAGTCCAGTTAGGTTTGTCAAAAACGTTTTATTTCCTTAAAAAAAAACAAAAAAACACAGAATAACGAGTGACATTTTTTAATTACTTTCTTTGCAGTCAAGTTTACATATGTTTCCTTGATAACTGGTAGAACTTCCTTCCTCCCACACACCCCTTCAGATCTGCTTGTAAACACTCCATAAGACTAAGATCAGCCTTTTGTGATGGCTACTCTATTTAGCATTTAGCACCTTTTAGCAACGTTTTAACTAATTTGGCAAGATGGATAGGGACGTTGTGTATTTTGAAAGCTATGGAACAACACGATACTGCCACGTTTTTACTTTGGTTTTCTTATTTATCACTGTCAAATACTTCAGCTGTTGTTGCGCCACACCATGGGTTGAGTCTCCAGGAGCTAATTACTTTGTTCCTGAATGCATTTGCAGTGTTTGCGGTGTTCTGGCTTTTTATGTGGTTTTTAGAATAATTTCTCACCAAGGGGGCATTCACAGATATAAGCTGTTTTCTGAATCTCATAACAGAGAAATATTTTTGTATTTCATAACTTATCTCTTCTTGGCTGGAAAAGTAACAGTGTAGTGCCAATTATATAACAAATATCAATAAAATAAACCACAGTGATTTTGATTAATTTGAACAGGACAGAAGACCAAAACCACTTTGATCAGCTTTAAACACAGTGGTGCTGGGAGGACTGTGTTGTCTTTAAGCTGGTGTGAAAGTCAGAGTCAGACAGTCACATGCTTAAGTGTTAAATAGGATTGGACCTGAAGGCTTGTGTTCTGCTCAACAAAGCCTTCTTGTTTAGACTCATAACGTACTAATTCCTGACCAATGGAGACTTATTTTACTAGATTTTGCCCAAGAATGTAAAATAAATTATTTTTTTTATTCTGATTTTGATTCTATTGTTTTTTTATTAATAGTTTTTGAATGAGACTTTTACTGTATGTCCAGCAGCCAGATCATGCTGATTTTAAGAAGGAGTACAATGACCGTGTTAAATTCAGATCCAGATTTATTTATTTTTAACAAAATAGAAGTAGAAAATCAGACACAGTGTACCAGAGCTACTAAATTAATACTTTTGGAAATCAAAAACACATTTGTCCTGAGCTACACTGAAAGCTTGATCCAAACTGAAAAAGCTGCCAGCCTGACTTTACACCTTCCACTGTTTTCTGTTAGGTAAGACTCCCAGGTGTATCCATGCGTGCATCGTAAAGATTTTGTTTTCTCAGCTTGTGCTCTTCAGGTAGTATCTCCATTATAGTGTTCTTACTGGAATCGAAGAGCTGCACCTTTCTGCTGCATTGCCCAGAGTCTGAAAACCCTGCATCGTCTGTCAGCAAGATCCCTGCATCCTGTCCGGCAGAGCACCTGAATAGGAACAAAGCCTTTCCCTGTATAAACCCACACACAGACAACCTTTCTTAATTCCCCTCACACTCTCACACAGGCTCACCAGGGTGGGCTGTGATACTTAGATCAGGTGGATAATATTGACGGAGTATTAGCAGCAAGGATTACAGAGGAGCTCCTCCCTCAACCCTTATAGTTCCTCTTGTCACACACACACACACACACCCCCACACACGCACACACACACACATATACCATAACATGATCAAATGAGCAGGAGATGGGACAGCATCCCAGCCCCCACAATTAGCCATGCTGGCATTTCCCGTCTCATCACCCATCACCACGGCAACCAGGAAAGACAAGGGGACATTCAAGGCAACTGAGGCCAAGGGAGAGTCAGGACAGAGAGGGTGCAGGTTTAGGAGGAGCGGGAGCAAAACTAGACAGATTTAATCCGACCTGATGTAGTGTGCAAAGAGCAGTTTCATACATGATCTCGGATGCTCACGCACACATAGTGACTTCAGCACTGAGTGAGAAAGAAATTGTGGTGTAGACCATGTCAAGCATGCAGCAGGCTGTGAAATGCACAGCTGAGTCTTCACAGAGTTCTGATGTTCAGATCCAATCTTGCTGTTTATTTACATTTTTAAAAAGGCTCTGCTCTCTTTTGGTTATTTAGTTTGTGTAGAGGCAGGTGTTGAGTATTACCAAATATTATCCATTTTCTTCATACAGAGCCGAAGGTTATATGCCATGCTTGTTCACAGTTAGGATTTTGGTTAAACAAAACAACAGGAATTTTACAAAAGGGTTTAAATAAAAAAAAAAGTAAATAAACATAATGCCAGTCAAAAGAAAAAAAAATAATTCATGTGCAACCACTGTGGCAAACCTACAAAGAAATTTGTACATATCAAATGCCTTAAAATAGAGTTTGTATGTCTTTCTAATTCTCAAAGTACACTTTTGTGCCAATATGCTACTAATATCAACTGGGAGCACTTGTCAAAGCTTCATGCAAAAACAACTAAAGATATCCAACAAAGACGGGACGAATCTCTGCAAAATGCTTTTATCTGGTGGATTTTATGGGAGCGATTGCATCACCATGTATTTAGTGCAATCATTGTGAATGTGTTGCACAAAATGAGAATTACATCACTTTGTGAACCCCCTTTCTACCCTGTTTTCCAGTGTTAGTAACAATTATTGTCCGCTTTAAGCTTTTTCATTTACTTTATTCATTGTTTTAATTTTTGAAATTACAGTTTTTTGCTAGTTTTCCATTAACAATTACTGAAACTTTAAATTTAACATTGAATGAGAGTCCTATTGGTCATCTCATTTGAACCACTGAGTAAATCAAATGTATCTTTAATAATAGTAGCGGGTTTGTTTCTATTTCTTTGCAATGTAAATAGACAAAAACAAAAACAACCCTGCTCTTGCCACCCCCTGTCTGCATCAGCACCAAATGTGCTGAAAGCTAAAAGTAGAGAGTCCTGCAGGCTTTAAATCTGGATTAATGAGTTGGAGGCATATAAAAATAACTGCCACCATGTCTGTGACCACAAGCAGGAAAACAGCAGCTTAAACATCACCTCTAAGTCCGTTAACTCATTGACTTAAAGCCTCTGGTTCACAGCATGCCTGGCTGACATGTTGTTCAGCGTCTGAGTTTGTCCTAGGGTTGTGTTTTTTTTTTCTTTCAGACAGTCTAATACCTCGATAGTCCGTGCACTGAAAGTGTTGTGGTTATGTAACATGAGCAACTAGTAAACACATGTCAAGAGATAAAATAGCTGCATGACTGATGGTGATAAGGGAGGCAATAAAAACATGAGAAATTCAAGTGCCATGTCATTGTGACTGCTTTCCAGATGACATCCCTTCAGATCTTCGAGATCCATTCTATACCGACCAGTATGAGCAGGAGCACATCAAGCCCCACATCATCCACCTGCTGCTGTCCGGAGAGCTCTACAACCGTGTGTGTGGACTCATCCTTCCCGCTGAACAGGCCGCCTACCTCCAAAGCCACCAGTCTGTCATCCAGGCCCTGTCCAGAAAAGGGATCTATGTCCTGGAGACCAACGGCACACCAGTGTCTGACATAGATCTCTGCTCGTCTCCCATTAAAATGGTCAGTGCCTCCTCCTGAAAGCTGCAATAACAAAACGCTGTGACATCTACAACAAGCCTAAGAAAATGCCCTGACGTGTCTGAATACAAAATGATTTGTTTGTGTGCGTGTGTGTGTGGGTGTGCGTGCGTGTGTGTGTGTGTGTGTAATGTTAGGCAACACTTGAACATATATTTTCTCACGAGGTTTTTTAGTACCTGGCCTAATGCGTGAATCATGTCTGGAAAGGTGAGGTTATGAAGCGTCGCTCGTTTCCACGCTGTGAAATGCTGAAAACCTTTAACCCACTTGAAGGTGGGTTTAAGTGGGCATGTTAGAATTCGTTTTATAAACTTAACTTGTCCAGACTTGTTTTAATCCATGACAGAGAGAAGCTCAGCACAAAAGTAGGAGGCCTGGAGAGAATCTGGATGTTAAAATTTCACATTTGGCTTTTAGCTGCTTTCATCATACAAATACAGGCTTGGAATGTTGCAGTAAATAATTTAATATCTGATATGATATTTGTTGGATTTAGAATCTGCACAAGAACAATGTGCAACATGTTTATTTAATGGGAATCCTTTCCATAGAGATGTTAGTTATATCCCCCACAGTTGTGAAAACACATAGTCATCTAAGCTGGTTGAGAAACAAACACAGAGAATAACGTCTGCTTAGTAAATGGATGTTTTTCTTCTCCAATAGTGGCGCTTAAGAGTCTGAGGCAGCAATTAGAAGTTGAAACAAATGAAATTCTTTGTCATTCTACTTCATATTCTGAATAATTATTAAGTAAAACAAAATCCAAATCTCTTTCTTTTCCCAGAGTGCCCACATCCACCTCATTGATGCTCTGATGATGGCCTACACAGTGGAAATGATCAGCATAGAGAAGGTGGTGTCGTGTGTCAAACGCTTTTCAAACATCAGTGCCTCCAAAGAGCTTCCTTGCAACCTGGAGGAGGCTATGATCCTTTGGATTAACAAGGTTTTAATCAGTCAGATTTGTTCTGTTTTTATTTTTGAATGCTTTGAATAATTTCAATTTACCGGTTTTATTTTATTTTTTTTTCACATTAGATTACCATAAAAATGAGGGAGCTAACAGATAAAGAGTGTAAAATGAAGCAGCACCTACTGGAGTCACCCAGCCACCACAAGGTACACGAATCTCTGTGCTTTCATCTCACTGAAGCGATTAAAAGGCTTGGTGTGTTAAATAGTATTTTTTCTTGGAAATGTAGTTAAGCTTGTTGAATATATTAGTCTTGTTGACCTTGTGAACTGTCAAGGCTGGTTTGTGGACACTTGTGTCAGTGTGTGATCCCCCTGTTGTGCCTTTATTCTCCGTTTTTCTTGTGTGTTCCTTTATGATAAAATCCCACATGCCACACTTAGCCATTTTCTATAAAATACTTTATAGAAAGCTTACAGCTTACAGGCAGGCACATACAAGTGAAGCTGAATTTGAGATTAGCTGCTGGTGATAATTGCCAGAAATAAACACTTGAAATCTGTCATGAACCTGAACTATTACAGAGTTTTGAATTACATAAATTAATTAAGTTATGCATTTTTTCTAGATTGTTGAGAATTTCTGCAATATTTGTTGTTAACTGTGCTTAAAATGACGTTGTTTGTGATATGTTTCAGTCTAACCCTTTTCCATATCCATTCCTATCAGACCTATCTCCTGTCTAACAGGAGGTAATTCTGATTCGGTGTCCCTGTATCTAACCCTTTACTTGTCTGCTGCTCTCCCTGTTTGTGTCCCATTAACCTTCCTCCCTGTGTGCCTCTTGGAAACTAGTCTCCCTCCAAATGGTACTGGAAGCTTGTACCTGTAAGTGTAAATGTTTGCTATCCTTGTGTTTGTATGTGTGTCTGAGTTGAATGCTGTTGTGTACGTATGTTTCACACCTGGAAAGTTACATTAAAATAAACTTTGAAGAGAGTCGAGAAGAAGAAAGCATAATGACTAAAACACCTTGTCATAGAAACACTTTAGTATCCACAGGGAAAAATTTCTAGTGCCACCTAGTGGCAAAACAAGAAACAACCAATGCATGAAACTGCTTTCACTGTTGGTTAGCTTTCGAAACTCTGTAGCTATTTCTTCGACAGTCACTTGCCCCCTGTTAAAATGTTCTCACAGAGAGGAACTTCAGTTCACTTCAAACACATCAATACTGTCAAGCACCATGCCTAAAGCACACTTTCAGATGGCTCCACATTTCCACTCACTGCATGTTTCATTCCATTGTTAACGTCCACCAAATCATTTCTGTCTTCCCTCGCCAGCCTGATTTATGGCATGCTCTGGCTCATTGTTTATTGGAGCCTGTGGAGTTCTCTCGTGTGGTAACGTACTCGTCACTGACCCCTATGTTTTTCACTTTAACCTTAAATGTCTCTCCCTTTTATCTCCGTTAACCCCTAAATGTTGTTTTCAGTAATTCGTCATTATAACTAAATACTGCTGACGTCATGCCAGCTCCTATAGGTGAAGGCAGACGCTAAAATAACAGACACACAGCGCGCCTACCAAAATGACAAATCTCCAGCTGATTTGATATAAATTAAATTATATGATAAATAAAAAACCTAAATTATATGAATTAAATTAAGTAGTAAGAATCACTTTTGGACATCTGCTGCACAGTATGCATGTTAAAGTGAGGCAGAGGAGTATTCACAAAGTGAGGTGTATTGTGTCTGTGTGTGACAAATGTGTATGTGGTTTTCTGTTTGATCATTTAAGCTTGTGTTCATTTTGTAAACTTGGATGCTGTCCTGCTCGGTAGGTGCGGTATCGCAGGGATCATCTTTCAGGTCGCACTCTTCAGCACTTCCCCTTGGTGGAAGACATATTGAAGGATGTGAGCGACGGCACAGCCCTGCTTGCTGTGATCCACTTCTATTGCCCAGAAGTTGTTAAACTTGAAGGTTAGAGGGGTTGTCTTATTTATTTATTTATTTTTAGCTTTTCTTTTCTTGATTAGAAATAAGATTTAACATCTTCCCTTTAGAATAAAGTAGACCCATCTATCAGAGATTTATAGCTGACGTTCTGATAGAGCTGATTACAGTTTCTCTTTTAAAACTGTAATATGATTTTTTTTTTTTATTTTAGTTCTTTTGCTGTGAGCAGAGATAAACTAATTTGTTCATTAACAGAGGCGTCATCACGCCATGTGAGATAAGATAAAACATGCCATCATTAATTTTAAATAAAAACAAAATGATTAAGACTTGATGGAAAATCAGACACAGAAGTGCAAAATTAGGGCTGAAACCCACAGAATATGATGTAAGAGCATCTTCCAAAATGCAAACGTCTGAAATAAAAAAATAGAAACGTTGTCCTAATAAATAGGCCACTTGATATTAACAATTATTGTTGTGTTGGGTGCAGATATCTGCTTAAAGGAAGTTCCCTCCATAGCAGACAGCATGTACAACATCCAGCTGCTGAAGGAGTTTTCTAATGAGTATCTGAACAAGTGCTTCTTCCTGAAGCCGGAGGATCTGCTGTACTCGCCACCTGTGTTGAAGGTAACCGGACAAACAGATGTTGGCACTGTTGAGTCCTAACTGAGTCTTCCAGTCTACAGTTTCTACATTTTCCATGTGCATGTGAGGACTCATTAGATTGACTGGCCACTTTACGTTAGCTTTAGGTTTGTGTATGTGCACATTGTTGTATGTGCTTTACATCTCTGTGTTGCACTTTGACAGGTTGACAAAAAAACAGGATTTTTCCCACTTTTAATTTCTTTTCTTCTGGAAATAGTCGCCTTCCTCTCTATGGTCAGATAGAAAATGGATGGATGCAGTCATTTTCAGCTGTGTAATGTAAAAAGTATGCGAATCGTAGCTGTAATTATATAAGTTTTCAGATATAAAATATGTCTTCTTAAGACTTTGCTGTTCTCCTTATAAGCCGTCTATCACCAGAGAACATGTTTTGCAGTTATTTCTTTGCTTATTACAATGTTTCACCTGCTTTTGGTTCACTGATCTGATATTGATGAAAATCTTAAGCAATGAGCACAAGATCATTTTGTCACTGTCTTCAACAAAATTTGATCAGCTTCATTTAAAGGTAGAGAGTCTGAGACTCCTAGCCATGTGTATCTCTTAACATTAATCACATTGTATGTTTTTTGTCATTCAGAACAATGTTATGGTTTTCATTGCTGAGCTTTTCTGGTGGTTTGAAAATGTGAAGCCTGACTTTGTATGTCCCAGAGACCTTCAGGATGTCAAAGATGGTAAGATATTCTTTTTACATAACTGATTTTTTTGGCTTATGTAACTAAATTTATTTATCTTAAAGCAAGATAAAACATTATCTTTTATTTTTGTTGTTAATCCTGACTCAAACAGGTGTTTTTTGTGTTTTGTTTGGGTGTGTGTTTGTTTGTTTCTTTCCCCTGTTGTGTTATTTTTTAGTGAGAGTGCAGCTGCAGCCCAAAAATTCTCGGTCCTATGTACCCGTCTCAAATGTCACTAAACGAAGCTTCATGCCTTCATCAAACTCTCTGGACATCTTGAACACAACCTCCACAAATGACCAAAGGTATTAAGCCAAAAATGTTTCAATAACAAATATTATTTAGTACCATTGTGTGGATTTTTTTTTGTATAGAAAATTCAACTAGAACTGGACCATTTGGATGTTTGCATGCTCATGTCTAAATTGTGACATCTTTAATTTATTGCTACAAATAGGCTTTCAAATTTATAGTGTATACATAATATACATATTCAGTAGTTGCTTTTTAGCCACACACTACATAACTAAGCAACTTTCCTGCTATTCAGGACAGTAATACACCAATAAAAACAATTGGACCAAAAGTCTGTTTGTAAACAGATGTTGCATTAGTAGGATTATGGCTACAGAAATTTGTTTAAGACAACTTGTATTTAAAATAATTTTTATCTAATACTGATTTTCCTTGTTTTTCTTTCTCAGCGCCACATCAACCTCTAGTCCATCTCATTCATTACTGCCACTGAGACAGGGACAACAAAATTTGGTTGAGAAGAGCACTTCAGGTAGTACAAATCATATTGGTGCACTTTCTGCTCCCCCATATTCTAATACTTTTAGACTCTTGGGGACAAGAACTGTATCTTTCTTTTCTACTTTGCAGTTGTTCGCTACTTAGCATTGATCCTTCTCATACAACCCTATTAAAGTATATAACATTTTTCAGTTGCACGGTGATAAACTCGGAAAAAAATTCTTGCGGTCATAATATTTCATGAAGGAACTGCATCTTGGTTTTGCTCCTGAGTGAGAACAAAAAGGGTCATTAGACCCCAATCGTCTTCAACGTATCTTTCTTCAGATCCTTTGTGTTTACTGCTAACTAGTTACTAGTTGTATGAATAGTGACGTGAGTTTGTTTGAAGATTCCAGACTTGAAATTTAAAATTATTCGCTATCAGTTTTTCAGATTTGTCAAATAGTTCCTTGAATATGATTAATATTTGCTCCTCACAGATTTGAGAAAAAGGTCAAACTCAATGGCGCGAACAGATGGACAATGCCAGGACTCAATAGTTGCGTGGCCAGAAAGAAGGACAAGGTCAGGCTATGATTACTTCTCTTTATATCTGATAAAAGCAGTTCTCAGTTTGTGGCAGCAGTAGAAGTGGGCGTACAAATGAAATTGCTCAACAATTGCCTTGTTTTAGTCTTTTAACCTCATGGTGTCCCTTTTCTCTATTAGACCTTTGTCCCAACCAGTGCCGTATGCTGTGCATTTTGCCAAGGAGGATGATGCAGACAGCAACGGCCTCGCTCGCACCATAAGCAAGGACAGCTTGGCCTCTAACATCATGAGCATAACCCCAAAACACATGCTGGGGTCCCGTCTGCCTCAGTACCGACTCAGTGGCCAAAGTCTGCTCAGTCACATGCGCATAGAAGATGAAGAGGAGGAAATCGAGGAGGAGGAACTGGTTTCTGTTATTCACCCCTCTGGTTTTTCTCGACACCGAATCGGCAGTGACATGGAGCAGGATGAGCTGGAAGCGCAGAAACTAACATTGTCCGCCAGGGCTTCTGATAGCTCTCGTGCTTTCTGTCTCGATGCAAGCCCCTTTGCTCTCGACAGTCAGACAGACTGCTACTATCTGGAGCCATTGATGCCAACTATCCCTAAGCCAGCCAAGGAGAAGGGTATATCACTGAACAAGCAGGAGGAAAGTGGGGAGAGTTGCAGCAGGGCAGTAGCTGTCAAAACAAGAACTGCAAATATCCCTTTCTCCTCAAAAAAGAAACTCTGCGCAGAGTCTCCAGGCTTTTTTCTTCACCTGGATGTCAAACCAGAGAAGACTCCACACACCAGAATGATAGAGGCAGGGCATGACTCTGATTCAGATATTGCAGACCTTGAGGAAGATGATGAGGATGATCAGAGAGAGCTGGAGAAGACGCTGAGGGGGAACCGTTTATCCGAGGCCTACATGGCAGAATTCGGAGACGGAGAAGTTGAGTCAGCAAAGCTTCGAGAAGACTTGAAGGTAAGTGAGCATGAGGATAAAGAAGATGCAAGCGGATGTTCAAGTCCTTGTCCCAGCACTGTGTCGTGGGCAAGCAGCTGTAGTGCTTCGGGCAGTGCGGGAATCAAGATGACCAGCTTTGCAGAGAGAAAGCTGCTTAAACTTGGCCTTCGTGATGGATACTCAAGTACGAGCAGCTCCCAAAAGACTACGCCGGATGGTTCTGAGATTCTCTCTCAGTGGCAGGCAAAGGAGCCTAGCACCATGCTGGGGAAGAATATAATGGCCGGTCCGGTTGTGCCTTCAGAGCTGCTACAACTTCACATGCAGCTGGAAGAGCAGAGGCGCGCAATAGAATATCAGAAGAAGAAGATGGAAGCCCTGAATGCTAAGCAGAGACTAAAGCTTGGGAAAGCTGCATTTTTAAACATTGTTAAAAAGGGTGGAGGGAGGAGCGACACACTTCCTTTACCTATGAAACACTCCCTTGAATCTCCTGCATCAACAGCTGCAGAGAGGAGGAAAGCAAAGACCCAAGCTTGTAAAGACGATTCCTGTCTCGATTCTCTGAAAAGTCTAACAGACAGGTGGACGACAAGAGACGACAGCTGGAACACCCTTACCCAGTATAATAGCTCTGTACCGGATTTCAACGAATGTTCAAACTCCATAGACCTGCTCAATCAAGCTATTAGCTCCATCCAGCAACAGATGCTGCAGCTTTCCCTTCAGCAAGATCTTCTAATGAAGCAGAGTGTTGTCTCACCACCAGACGAGGCACAAACAGAGAAAAGCACAGACTCTGGGATAGATCCCAACACACCCCAAACAGCCTCCTCTACCTCAGACTCACGATCCTTTGCAGTTCACTTTGTAGATATTGGCGGCAGCACTTCGATGCCTTTCCGCCGTCCCCCCAAACTCAGTTCCAGCCAGCGCAGCAAAGCGGCAGAACGCAAACAAAATAAAGCAAATAACAAGTCTGCCCTAACCAAATCCACCAAACCATTGCCAGGTAGTGACACTTCTTCAAGAGAATGCAATGATGGAGAACTGGAGACAGCTGGAGTTCAGAGGGTTCAGAGGAACTCTTCCTTCAGAGTCCATGAAAGCAACGGGGACGGAAATATGGACTCATCAGACAAACTGAATTCGCAAGACCCACCAGTTATTACCAAGACGTCTGGATCTGCATCACAGGATGCAGAGCAAGTGGAAGAACAAACCCCCAACTACAACAAACAGAATGTGGACGACGATGAGAGCGGCAGGATCAGGAGTCAGCTGATCGAGATCGACCTGTCACTCAAGGATCTAGTGGAGGATGGTGGTGTAGACATCTCAGACGGCACAGCAGACGGAGAGCAAAAAGGAGTGCTGGGCTTCTTCTTTAAGGTAAATCCAAAATGTTGTTGCTTTTGTTTGGCTGGTGCATTGACATGTAAAGAACCTCATCTTCACAGCCATTTACATCTCCCTTTTTACTATTTGTTAATTTGTAACTACAAACATGCATTGCATTAGGAGTTTTGTGATAAACCATCATGTAATGCATGTGATGTAGAAAGAAAGAATAGGAAATGAGGATTTCTAAAATAAACTTTGAGTGAGTTGTGTGCATTTAGACATGAAGCATGTGTGTACACTCTACACATCTAGAGAGAAGAGACTTAATTTTTCTTCTTTGCATTCTTAATTTAGGCCATGGCCTTTGACTAGGCCAAAAGACAGATGATTTTATGCTAAAAATAAGTTACACTAAGCAAATGCCTTATTAGCTCACATCTGCAGTCTGTTAGTTGCACTAAATTTTAAGCACAGTGGATGTATGGACAGAAGGGCATTGAATACAAATGCACATCACACTTTTACAATTTTTATACTTAAACAATTGCTAAAACTGTGTCATTTTCCTTCCACTTCCAGAGCTCTTTTGTATTGTTCTATTACATGAATCATTTGTCTTTGTAACATGATAAAATGGGGAAAGGTTCAAGGGAAAAAACAGATAATTTCTCAAGGCACGGTGATCTATTTACAATTTAACAGGACGATGAGAAGGCAGAGGATGAAATGGCAAAACGCCGTGCTGCCTTCCTCCTCAAACAGCAGCGCAAAGCTGAGGAGGCGAGACTCCGGAAACAGCAGCAAGAAGCAGAGAGCGAGATCAAACGTGACGAGGCACGGTACGTTCTGGCCAAGACTCCTGCACAAAAAATAACATAGCTTGTCCTTGGACTGCTGTCATGAAAAAAAAAATAAAAATAGGAAGCCTTAACTGTTATGATGTTTATTCAAGGCGTAAGGCGGAGGAGGAGCGTATTCGCAAGGAGGAGGAGAAGGCCCGGCGAGAGCTTATTAAACAGGAGTATCTGCGGCGGAAACAGGAAGCCCTTATGGAAGAGCAGGGTCTGGTCAAGCCCCGCACCAAGACCAAACCCCGCGGGAACAGACCCAAATCAATGCACCGGGGATATTCCAGCAGCCTTCCTAAAGGATCCACCACACGTAAGACCATCGTTGAGGTTTACACAGTGTTGTATGTTGTTTTGATTTGTTTACAAGTTTGTTTAATTGTGACTTGGTTGGCTTTAGTGTCCTGTGTGCTTGCTGTGACCTCTTGTAAACGTGCATGTGTGTCACACAGGTGATTCTCTGAAGGTGTCTATGTTAATGAAAAACCAGAGTTCAGGAGCAGCCAGCAGGGGAGGTGAATGTCTCTAACCTGCTCTGCATAATGTCAAACAAGCATGTGCAACTTATTAAGCAGAAATGAACAAAACAAAAAAACAAACTATATAAGCTATATATCCATATATGTATATATATGTATTTGTTCAATGAATATTTGGTGTAGCTTATCGATCAAAGTGACTACTTGTTCTAACTGTTCCGTAGTTCAGGATCAGAATGGGGGCAATCAAATGTGAACTGTAAAATACACTGATGCTACTTTCTCTCACTCTTTTTAGCTGATTTAAGCTTCAGCCATCGTGGATCAACACTTTCCCTAGCAATGGATGCAGACAGTGTTATCTCTGGCGGGGCAGACTCAAACAGGTAAGAACTTGTGCTTGAAAATTCACTAATCAGATTCCAAATCTTGCGTATCCTTGTGCTTATCCGATTGACTTGTGTTTAACGTGTCAACAAGGGCTCCATCTGTGTGCTCTGTGGATTCGCTCCCCATGTTGAGCAGAGCTTCCAGCAGGAACATGGATCGGGACTGGGAGAACGGCTCCATAGCCTCATCCATCACTTCAGTGGAGTACAATGGTGAGCAGAAATGCAGAAATTCAGAAGGATTATACCGATAAGTAAAAGAAAAGACGCATAAGATTCCTGGAACGTAATTATTCATTACCAGTGATTCTACTGGCGAGAGATGGTTGCTATGAGCACCATCCAATATCCCTCTTACATTTTGAGTTGACATTAGGTGGTACATAAGGTCACAGTGAATTGAAGATTTAAATGTACGCTCAGTGAAGCTTTTTGTCCCAATGATGAGTTGATGGAACAAAATGAGAAAGAAGAGGAATTTTCAGAAGACTTCTTGCTGTAGAGGTTATGTCACACTGCTGTTAGAGAGAAGTCACTGGAAAATTGGACTCATCTAATATTTTAAAACTACAAAAATAATTACACGTGTTGTAATTTGACTTCAGGATTTTTACTTAGCAATTTGCCCAAATAGCACAGCTAGCGTTACAAAAAGAACAGTCACTGTTTCTCAAAAACAAAAAATTTATATCAAATGTCTGATCCAAATTATTGAGGACATTTAGAAGTGCAAACTTAAAAAAAAACATAAAATAAATTAATAATATTTTGTTTCCTTAAAGGTCCTAAGCTCTTCAAGGAGCCTAGCTCAAAATCCAACAAGCCAATCATCATCAATGCCATCGCCCATTGCTGCCTGGCTGGAAAAGTTAATGAGGTCCAGAAAAATATCACCCTTGAGGTCAGTGAAATCTCCTGGAATCAATCCAAACTGTGCACATAAAACTTTTGTGACCTTCATGCATTTCATTACGTTCCCGACAATTTCTTGTTATACGCCCAGACTGAAACTCTTGTGTGTGTTTCTCAGGAGTTGGAAAAGTGTGACTCCAACCACCTGTTCATCCTCTTCCGCGACGGCGGGTGTCAGTTCCGCGCCATTTACATGTACTCACCAGACACCGAGGTGATCCTCAAGTACACGGGCATTGGGCCGCGTGCCATCACTCCAAAGATGATCGACAAACTGTACAAGTACAACTCAGACCGCAAGCAGTTCACCGTGATCCCTGCCAAGACTGTGTCCGTTAGCGTGGACGCTCTGACCATCCACAATCACCTGTGGCAGATCAAGAGACCAGGGAGCGCTCGCAGAAAATGAGCGGGACTTTCATACTTTACTGTCTGTGTTTAATAAGCTACAGTTGGGCAAGACCCAAACATCTTGGAGAAGACTGACGAGATTAGAGAGAGAGCTGGATGGTCTGTGGCAGTGTGAATACCAACTCACCAACTCACCGTACTCGCTGTTTTCATTTTATTACCTGGTTCTTATGCATGTCACACTTCGATAATTTAATTTCATCATAACCTGAAGTCACCAAGTCTTATCCCGCTGAATCTCCTCCCAGAAGCAAACTTGCCACCGACACAAAGTGCAGCTTACAGCAGGCTGTGATGAACCGAGGCAAGTCATCAAAGGTTGCTGGCTCAGCTTCGCATAAAAAAAGCAAAATAAAAAAATCTACGGAGATTCCGCGAGACTGTATCTGCTTTTATAATGAAGGAACTTTGAAGATACTTTGAGTGTATGTAGGAGATAAATGGTGGTAGTATTCGTCCAGTTTAGTGTGTTTGCAGGTCTGAATGATTGGTGGGATAGGGTTCATCGTTCTGATGATTATGCTTTAAATCTTAACTATTAATTTATTTCTTTTTATTTTTTCTTATAATTTTGGACCTGTTGTCAGATAAGAGAACAGAACCAGAAATATTGGTTCCACAGTAAGGGAAACATTCTACTATTCATCCTACACATATAGTATTTTTTGGACTACATTAAGCTATACCATTTGTGTGTGATAATTCATTAACTAAACAATCCATTAATCAAAACAACTAAGTTATGTCGCAAAGCTGTTTGCTGCTTATATTTGGTTATTACATGTTATTACATGGCACAGCTATTACCTGCTAATGACCAGTTGTCAGTATTGGTATACTGTTTGGAAAAAACCCTGCACTATACTTGATATATTTGTTTGCTGCACTTTGTACATTTTTTAACAGTATTTTCTGTACATTACATACAAGTTCTGTTTGCTAAAAAAAAAAAAAAAAAAAGTAGGCACTATTTTAAAGTTTATTATGTTAAAGAGATGTTATGTCTGATTTTAGTTATATATTTTGTGTTTATTTATTTTGAGGATATATAATAAAGTGCAACTAGGTACATTTTTCTTGCCAAAATGGGACCCGATTGTATCAGTTCCTTATAAAAACAGAAACATTATTTCTATTCTTCCGATACACATCTCTCAGTCTGAGTCTAATAACACCTATTCAATTTTAACTACATGTAATGGTAGAAATGGTTGTATTTATGAGGGATATATCGCTTCGATAACGTACAAGTGACACCATCAAAACAGCAGATAGAAGGGAGAAGTCAAATCAAGATAAAGAACAAACAAACTTTTGGTTGTTTTTAAAGTGCCTTGACAAACTGTTCATAACCCTTTAAATCTGTCCCTGTGTTGTCATAATACATCCATTATGTAAGACCAACATGCAGTAGTGCATAATATGAGGTGGAAGGAAAATTATTAATTTTTTTTTCTTTTACAAATAAAAATCAGAACAAATTGTTGAGCATTTTTATTTAGCCACACTGAGTCAATACCTTTTTCTGCAATGACCTTTCTGAGTCTTATGAGCCTTACATATCCATAGACTGAAATTGCTGATAATTTGATCAAAGCACCTTCTGCCACATGTTTGCTCTGTGGCTTGTATCAAACCATGGCAAACAACGCATCACATAGTTTTCTTCCAACAATTTATTTCTTGTTGCTGCCATTTCATAAAACCAGAATTTTAGAGCTCGTTTCCTCAAGTGCCCATTTTAGATAAAAGTTGAAGTGATGTTTAAGCAATTTCCATTAAATAAAGAGAATCCCTGAAGGGTAAAATAACTAGTCACTAAACTTAACTATAGTTCACAGTTTATCTATGCAAATCTCAAAAGTAAATAAGTACATGTGAACCTGAAATGTAAAGAATTCAAGAATTAAGGCAGATGTTACCTTTAAAAACAATGCTTGCATGCAGACATGTCTGTGTAATAACAATTGTAATTGTAGGAAATTTTACTTTTTATACTAAAGTAACCAAATACCCTTCACAAATCATTTATAATAGTGTTTGCACCTTGATTGGGTCCAAAATCTACGTAGAAAGAAAGGATCACACAACTCAAAGGGATTTTATGTATTTTTTAGCACTTTAATGTGCACATAAAACTGTGATCAAGTACAAATATTGTAAACACTGAAATTGGTACAAAGTCAGACCTAAATGCAAAAAGACAGAAGAGGTACACACTTTGCTCAACAGTCAAACAATTAATAAGCGATGCCTTCATAGAGCAACACGACGTTCTCTAATTCCTGATGTGGTACAAATAGGCATGGACCGGTATGAGATTCTCACTGTGTGCTAACCTGTGTCACTGATGTGACTAAAACAACATACCATGTAAGTTGTTTTATATTTTTATATTTTATATAAATTTTATATATGTACAAAGGTATCAGGAAAGTTTTGATAGAAACCCACTTAGGTTATGAAAGTTTTTAAATGCTAATGGTGCTGAATATTACACCTTTTTTTCCCCCCAGCTTTGCTCAACAATTTCAAATTAGGTGATTAATCAGTCAGCCAGCTGCTTAACCTGTTATTTGTAGGACTTCTAGGTGGATGTTTCTCTCTTGAAACGTGGGGGGGGAAGTAGGAAGCTTCATTCAGCTAGCTGACTGGCACTGCATTGTACAGAGATAGATGGACAACCTGAGCGTCTTGCCACAATCGTTAAACCATGCGTTCTGTTGTCTACCATCAACTCCAGAAGGATACAATTATTAGTTTCTGACTTTTTTAAAACAGTCAGAAACTATTTAAAACTAATTAAAATAATTCTGCAAAGAAGAGTGGGATGAAATTCCTCAACAGCGATGAAAAAAAACTCATTGTCAGTTGTCAAAAAGTTTGATATCACGTGTTGTTGCCAGTCATTAGGTTTACAGGGCAATTAGTTTTTTCACATAGGGCCAGATTGACTTGGACAGCTTTTTAAAATAAATTAAATCTAACCTTAAAATAATTTTCCAACACGGCACACTCCATACTTCTGAACAAATTTCTAGTCTTTCTGGCACTATAGGAACTGTAACTTTCTAAACTTTGGCATACTTCGACACCAACAACCAGTCCATACCTAAGCATAGCCAAAAAAATTTAACAAACCTGTATGGTAGGATGCTGAATGTTAACACAGCCAGTTTATAGAGCTGAATTGAGTCATTTTTGAGTTTTAAGTTTCTTTTAGTGAAAACTTAACAAATCAATTATTTGCTCTGGCAAACATATGAATAACCATCAATATTTGTATATTAACCACTGACTTAGGTCTTAGTGGCACTAATGAATACCTCAAAAATTTATCTATAAAATATCAGTCTGAAAGCTTTAATGCACACATTTAGCTTAAATCACTTGGGGCTTTTCAATTGTAGCTGCACAATTTTAGTAGAGTTGTAAATGTTCAGATGTGTTAAACCTGAAAATTAATCATCCGTCTGATGTACTCCTTGTTTCCAATAATGGAAAAGAGACTTAAAAAGTGGGATAAAGCCTCTAACTTCATTACCAAGTATATGACAATCAAATTTAAGTTGAATCAACTTAGAAGTGTTAGGTAAAGTGAAGATACAAACCTAAGAAGTTCATTTTAATTCTAACCAAACACAACAGCAAATAGGAAAAGCCTCCCTGAAATCCCTGCATATTCAACCAGCTGAAAAGAGGGTGACGCAGTATTCATATGTACAGCATTTGCAGCAAGATGATGAAAATTGCAACCATGATATCCAGTGTGATCAGACAGGCAGTAGGCACTCACATTATACATTTGTGGGCTTCAGCACTCGGAGAGCTAAATCCCAACTGAGAGGGGGGGCCGATCCAGTTAAAGGCCAGCGCTGCGTCAGAGTGGGGTGTCCTCTTTGGTGTCTATGCTGGACTCGTGTCTCTCTTTCAGGCTGCTGCTGTGGACAGGAGGGTCTTCAGGAACGTGAGCCAGAGGGTCAGAACGAATCAAATATCTGTGAGGGAACAAAAATATCCGTGCTACAAACGTTTCCCTAAGGTGCTTCAATCTCGTAATTGTTACTGAAAAAGCACAGAGAGCTGAAAATCTCTGTGGAAATCCATAAAATATTTACTTGAACTGCTGTTAAATCCAATGTTTTCTGGTATGATTAAATATGCTGTTCTGACAATGATGAGCTACAGCAAATATTACAAGGATGCTTACGAGGCACAAAAAAAGTTGGTAGCTGAGAGTGGATTTATTGTTACGACGTCTGTGAACTCGCTTGCATTCATATTTACAACATATAAAGAAACAAAACCTAATCTGTTAATCTATAAAACATTAATTCAAAGACATGCATAGGCTAAATGTTTCACAATATGCACAAGCTTTCTTCTATGTTGCTCTAATAATTACCACTGGCACGTTTCTTGCTTCTTTAGTTCCTACATGTGGTTTTATTTTTACACATTTTACACAAGACACTAGGAGGAGCCAAAGGAAAATTTTTTTACTGTATATTCACTACTCTACTGCGTATTTATACCAGGGCTTGCAAAAGTAATCATACCAGTTGAACCTTTTTCACATTCTGTCATGTTGCAACCACAAATCAGTGGATTTTCTTTGGATTTTGTGTGATAAATCAATACAATGTGGCGCATGATTGAGAAATGAAAAAAAGACAGGATTTTCACATAAATAAAATTCAAAAAAGGTAAAGTCATAATTTATGGGGGGATGGTAAGGTAAATATGGGCCAATCTCAGAAAAAAAATAAATAAAATGTTATTTGAGGCTGTAGAAAACTTAAGACTGAGGCTTAAGGTAAATCTTCCAGCAGGATAACGGGCCTAAACATACAGGAAGAGGCACAGAGGAATAGTTTAGATCAAAGCATGTTCACGTGTTAGAATTGCCCAGTCAAAGTACGGACCTCAACCAACTGAGAACCAGAGATTACAAACTGATGATAACTGATGCTCTCGAGAATAATACGCAACAATTTCCATCTACTGATGGGCAAAACTGGTAGAGAAATATCCTAAAAGATGCTCAGATGTAACTGCAGTAAAAGGTAAAAGAGCAAGATGGTATATAAAATCACTCACCAACATTTACAGATGTTTTCTTGCAAAGAAAATTAAAACCATGTATAACTAACTCCTTCACATCATGATGTGCTAATTTATGTTAGTTGGTCACATAAAATACCAATAGTATACATAACATTTTGTGGTTGCGATGTGATGAAATCGGAAAAAGTTCAATAAGGTTGAATACTTTTTTAACTTATTGTAGCGAGAACGAATCTGCATATTGGTCCCATCAAAAATTTGACATGTTGTTCATTAAACAAAGAAAATGGTCACGTGGATCATGAAGTCGTTTTACTTACACCAGGGGTTTTCAAAGTATGAAAGGGTGAGCCCCCGTCCAAGGAGCACAATGCCTGCTGCGCCCCCCCCCCCACCCCCGTGGAGGGGGGCGGAGTTGTAAAAACTCCACCTTCAGCCCCGCTCTGGCCAAAACCAGTGATGGCATAGTTACTTTGAAAAAGTAACTTTAATCGGACTACTGATTACTCCTTGAAAAAGTAACTTAGTTATATTACTGACTACTTGACTTGGAAAGTAACTAAGTTACACTAAAAGTAACTTTTTAGTTACTTTCAGCAGCTGCTAACAACAACGCTCTGCCTCCTGTGAAAATCACATTGATCTTTGCTAATACTTAATTGTAAGCTATTTTATAATGGTAACATCAACAATGTGTCTCCACTGATAAGGTTGAACTGAAGAGGAGATTGTACAAAAAACAGTACAAAAAATAAAAAACATGAGTAATTTGTGTGGTCCACTGTTGTCTGGAAAACTCTAAGAAGGATTTTAAAGCCCCCCTCCCCCCAGCCTCCAGATTCTGTGTTACGCCCCTGAGTTTGATGTCGCAGCGCACAGAGCTCCTCCTGCAGCTCCACAGCTCACATGGCTGCACAGATTTGTGACACTTACCATAATATTAATAATTATAACGATGCTAACTTGCCATTATAACTATTGCCAACTACGGACACGTTTATTCGTGGCTGTTTTAACGTTTATTGCGCTGTTCATATTGGTCTCGATGTTTGCAGTTTTCTGGAGCGCAACGCGAAGCTAATTAAGTTGACATTAACAAAGACACAGCGGGACGGATCATCCGGGAAATGATGAAGACGGAGAGACTGACTAAAACTACCTTAATGACGGACAAATTCTGGGATTTATTATGAGTCTCTGCTTATTTCCAAGCCCAAATGAGCAACTTCACGTTCAAAAACGAGCCCAAAAAGGCGCAACCCGCCACTCATTTAATTTGCAAGCGACTTTTCAAAGATGAAGCCCAAAGCCGCTTATAATAATCGGACTTGGCGACAGAAACTCAAAATAGTTCCAGTTTTTCCACCAACAAAATGCGCATCTCCCCCCATTTTTAACATTTCTGTTGCATAGAGACGTCGGTCACTCGACAAGACGAGTAGAGGAAATACGATTAAATAACAAAAGAAGATAGTAACGCAGTAACGCAAAAATGATTTTGATAAGTAACTGTAGTCTGACTACTGGATTTGAAATAGCAACGCGTTAGATTGGAAAAAAGTGGTCCGACGTCAGTAACGTTACTGACATCACTGGCCAAAACATCCTCTAAGGTGGGAAACATTTCCACTGATCCCCACTCCACACGCGCACCCCACAGTACCAACTTTTTCCTAAATCCACAGAGTTGATCATGTGCGTAAAAGACGTTTCTCTCACATCAGTAGACAGCAAGCAGATAGCTTTTCCGGTTTACTTTTTCCCTCGCACCGCGCCTCCCCTAAAGTGCTCTGGCGCCCCCCAGGGGAGGCGCGCCTCACACTTTGAAAACCGCCGACTTACACAATGTCGTTGATCTCCAGCCTGGTATCATGTGAAGGGTTAATGAGGACATAGGACAAAGTGTTCTGGTGATCATTCTGTTCATCTGAAACAAACAAACACAATCAGTTTAAAACCTGGCCGATGCGCTTAACTGTACCTAAAAAAGTTTAAAATGGTTTACCTTGTAAGTATCCCAAATTGACTCTGTTCATGACATCACTGGCTGTCAGATTCGTCAGATCATCTTTGTTTTAAGTAGGGAGGAGACATGATTCAAATTATAGTTATGCATTAAAGTTACAGCAGTGCCTCTCAATTCCAGTCCTCAGGCCCCCCTGCCCTGCACGTTTTCGGTGTTTCCATGCTGCCACACACCTGGATTGAATCTATGAGTGATTAACAGGCTTCTGCAGTACTTGATGCCTGCAAAACAGGTAATGCAATCATTTGGATCAGCCGTTCTGAAATAGGGACACATCTAAAACATGCGGAGCAGGGGGGCCTGAGCGCTGGAATTGAGAAGCACTGAGTTACAGCAACGTTGTCAGAGAGAGGGAATGTCCATAGTTACCGTATCCTGAGGTGGGGAGGCCCAGATGCCTCATGCGGTTCCGGACCAGCTCGGACAGCTCTTCCCTCTCGGAGCGTCTGTAGAGGTTGAGACGCTGCTGGGCAATGCGCTGGGCGTGGTCTTTACTCGAGTCCCGGCTTCCCCCCTGCCACCTCACGCTTTTCTTACTGAGACGCCGCGCCCACTGCATGCTCTTCTTCCTCAGCAGGGGGTGATCCGACTGCTCGTTACTGCGAGGCTCGTCCCCTCTGTCTTTTGTGTCTTCGCAGTTGTCAACACTCATGGACACCTGGGACTTAATTAGGACGGAAGTGTTTGTGTTTTACTTGTGATCCCGGACTGTGATTATATGTTAGTTTCAATGCATTAATGTTCACAATCTCACCTCTGAAGTGGTGAAAATGTGAGACTCTGTGCGATAGATGCCAATGGGAATTTCAGCACTGGAGGAGCAAAGTTTTTGGAACAGTCTCCCGTAGGTGCCGATCCATAGATCTTCCTCTTTTATCTTCATCTAAATAAGAGAAAAGGACATCGATCTGAAAAGTGGCTTGGTCAGTTTAAGCATTTTCTCTTCCACAAATGTTTCTTCAAAATTATTCTAACTCAGAGACCTTCCACTTTTAATGGAAGTTCAATGACCATGTCCCAATCACAAAATTCTGTATGTTAAAATTGTATATGTATAAATTATAAGATATTAATGCTAAACAAAGTGCTGCATATGTGTGAAATGGAAGAAAAAGGAACCGATGAATTAAATATTATCCTACTATAAATAATTTATGGAAGAGGTTCAAGAAGAAAGCCATTGAGGAAAGAAAACCAAAAGTCCCATTTGTAGTTTGCCACAAGCCTGTAAGGAACACAGCAAGGACGAACGCACCATACAGGGGAATTGTAAAAAAATAAAAATAAAAAAGACTTTCCAGAGAGAAAAGACTTGAAAACTGTACATCGCTTCACCTTTCAGCAGGATAAAGTTCATGTGTTCAAATCAGAAGCTGTAGTAATATTTCAAAATTGAGATCCACAAACACGCTCCACCCGATTGGATTTAGCTTGAACTATTCTGCAAAGAAAATCTGGCAACTTCTCTAGTCTCCTGACATGAAAATCTGAAAGAAAAAAATACCACACAAATCCTGTATGTGTAATAGCAGCAGAGGGTGACTCTCCAAGTATTAAGTAATGAGGACTAATTACAAATACAAGCCACCTTTCCAGACTTTTATCTTTGTAAAATAAAATTGTAAAAACAAACAAACAAAAAAGGCATGTGTCATTTTCCTTCCACTTCACAATTATGCCCAACTTTGTGCAGTACTTTTGGCAATGCATGTCACTCACAGCACAGAGGAATCCCGATCCAGGGGTGGTGTCCAGTCCCAAGAGCAGTCTGGCAATAAGAATCATGTAGTCCTTTACGAAAGACTGAAAAAGTAGCAAATGTAAAACACTTCAAATCACTTTACAACCTTGATTACATCTAACAAAATAAAAAGCTTACAACAAAGAAAAGAGAGAAAGAGAACGAGCGATGCTTTAGTAACTGAGCACAAGAGGGCAGCTCTGCCTTCTGAAGCCAGCGCTGTGGAAGAGGCAACTGTTTCTCTGCTGATGTGAGACACACTCACTTACCTGATGCTGAATAAAGTCACCTGAGGCTGCAAGGTTTGCTGTGGATGCCTACCAACCTGATAGAGGAGGGTGTCCAACATGCTGATGCTGAACACTCTGCCTGCAGCGAAGGGCAGGCGGAACATGAAGGGCAAGTTGGAGCCTTTGTCTCTCTCTTTCTGCGCAACATGAAATGGTCAGAAAATCATTTAACCATAGTTCAGCATGTGGTTCCCCACTCTGGTCCCCGGGTATAGACTGACCTTCTCCAGCTTGGACAGAGCCAGCGAATAGCAGTCCTTCGCTCTAAACTGCATGAACCTCATGTTGGATGGATGTGTGAGCTCGGTGATAATACTGAGACTTGGAAACAACCTGCGTTGTTTTTTGGAAAGCGGGGAAAATTGGAAATAAAAAAAAACAACAAAAAACAAGTTAAGTGGACAAGATCAATCGTCCAAACAGAGGATCACACACTCAATTAAAAAATCTTTTATTGATCCCAAAGGGAAATTAACCGTCATAAAGTTATTAATTTAACAGAGTCAACTAAAACGTTTAATTTACCTGAACATTGTTTGTACATTGACAATAGTTTTGGCATCCGCCATGTAGTCTTCCTCTGCGCTCATCGTACTCTCTTTATCCACCACAACTAAGTTATCAGCATAGATAATACCACACTGGAGCAGGCTGTCCAGACTGCAACACACACACAAAAAAATATCATTTGACAACAAAACCACCCAACATATGAAAAAATAAAAGTAGGCATGTTCTTTAAATAATTTAAAACGTAAAACAATTTGAATTAAAAAAAACAACGATTTTGCGATGGCCTTACTTGTCTATCGACCCACCCATGTAGTACACCATTGGGAAACAACAAATGGCCTCCAGGAAGTGATTATCAGGACTGCGGGGAGAAAATCCTAATGAAACTCAATGCCGTTTTGTTTGCTCTTTCACATTTTTCAAACAAAAGACTTGTATGCCAAACTTTGAGTTTGGTATACAATTAGTGAAACGTTCAGTATGTTAATAAGTCAGAAAAAGCCTCAGAGAAGACAATAAAGCAGTTTCTCACAAAAGGATTTGTTCTTTGTTTCCTCTGTTTGTCCCTGCTACTGTTCAGTGCAGTTTGTGTCTCCATCAGTCATTTGTTTTGTTTTCAGCTTTCAGAAAGAAAATCTTACCAAATCTGCTGCAGTAAAAAGCAAAACTCACATTTTTGTTGGCGATGTACTGTCTATTTTGTCCATTGACTAAAAAGCTCTTTGGCTAGGACTTTGTGTACGATTGTATTTTCAAAAGAACCTTTGAAAAAAGAGTTGTATACTTAAATAATATTTTAACCATCAAATCAAGTCAGTTTTTATTTTTATAGTGCCAAATTACATCAATCTGAAAAGAGGTTTGATATTTAATTTTAAGAAGCACTCATCAAATGCAGAGACAGTTATCAATTAATATTTTAACAATTTGTTAATGGATTTTATCAATACATTCATACGCAAGTGGCTCTTTGAGGACATTCATGATTTCGATGTGGCCCAAAATGAAAATGAGCTTGACATTTGTGGTTTAAGGGGTTTGCGTTTGTTCCCTGATGGAACCACAACCAAAATAGGCATTGAATTAAATAAATGCAATTTAAAGTTAGAGGTGAATACCCAACAGTGGCTAATACTTATAAATGCAGGTAAAACAACGGTGCAGTAATGAGCAACATTTTTCAGAAATCCTTTGGCATGATTAACTTAGATTTTTGCTAATTCCAGTGGACTAACTTGCCAAAGCAAGATATAGAAGCTTGTTTTTAGTAAATAACTGATTAATAATAATTTTTTTTAAAGTACTAGCTTGATTTGATGGGCACATTTTTAAACTAATTACAAGGGAAAAATATCTTGGTGTAAGTGAAAAAAACTGTCAAGGGAACTTATACTTTTTATGATCACTAATTAAGGAATTATTGACGTAAAACAAGCTGCTACATCTTGCTGAACAGTTACTGGCAAGTTAGTTTGGTCTTATTTCAAGTGTCCCAATATATTTGCACAAGAAACCAGGCAAAAATACTTCTTGCAATGCATTGAAGTTCATGTAATGTAATCTCATCAAATAAGAAATGTTTCATGAATAATTCTTCCAGGCACTATGCACTTAAAATACAGATTAATCAAACGTTTTGGGGGCTGATATGCACCAAATGAATCTATCCTTTCAAGGCTGCTTCAGAAATGAGTCTATTTCTATTTCCAGCAGCCTGCACCAGACTCTTGGGAACCTCTGTGTAGTAGTTATCTCATTGGTCAGAGTGTCTTCAGGCAGAGGGACGAGTCCATCTGGTACCGAGCGCACTCAGAGCGAGATTCAGACACTTTATTAGTGTCTGCCTTCCTCCACCTCCTTTGACATTGCATTACTTTTTACATGTTCCCAATCCCGCTGACACGAGACCCAAGGGTGTTGTAAGTGATTGAATTCCAAATGCGTGGGTGTTTGCATTTGTGTGTGCAACACTGATGGAGAGAGGGGGGTGGGGAGGGTGGCACCGAAACCAGCAGCACGCAGGGAGCATTTATTGTTATGTGTGTGCGCTTCTATGAGAGATCTTTCAGTCGGCATGTGGGGGCTGAAAAGGCGACACATCAGGGCTCTTGATGGAAGTTAGAGCTCTCAAAAGAAATCATTTTCTCCCCTTGTGGCAATATATATCACCCAAGTTCAAGGTAGAGCAAGTTTCCATGGTTACTGTCTGGAAGTACAGGGGATTTTTATTTTTTTTTTTACTTTGTCACTAAAAACACAGAGTAACACCGGTAATCTAACATCAGAATTAACAATGGAGCCCCACCTCCACAGCCTTGTCCTAAGTGCTTGCTGACGTGCGCCTTTCAGCGGTCATAATCTTTCCCAGCATGACACGGAGGAAGTCTGAGTGAAGGGAAAAGCGGAGGAACAATGTACTGCAGTACGCGTGTGTTAAGAACTCACGGGTTATCTAGCAGCAAGACAATGGGGTTCAGCTCTTTCCTGGGTCTGTAATAAGCTCTGAGAGGCACGATGAAGTTATAGAGACCATTCCCCGCAGTCTCAGCCGACACAATGATGAGCTTGTTCTTGAAGCCGTAAGCCTTTGCGTCCTCAAAGCTGTTGTGCATGCAGCCCTGCAAAAGGAGTGGAACACAGAGCGGCATTTTAAGTATGCTTTTATGATGTGAAGGACAGAGAGAGACGAGAGGGAATGATTGAGGCTGCCTGTAATTGAGTGACTAAGTTGAAGGAAAAGCGACTGCCCACCTGGTCTAATCGTAGGCAGCAAAATGGTGCTTTTTCAGCCAACAGATGGCATAAGGTGGGCGAGCTCCCAATGTACGGCGAGTTGGGAGGATAACCTTTAACATACCTGAAAACAGATCCAGAAGGAATGAATGATGCTCTTTGTCAAATAAAAAATCTACTGTAATGTACTTCATTTTCAAAAAAACTCAGCCTATGACTGCAGAAGACTAAGAAAAACATGTGTTATGTAAAAAAATGCATTTAGTTAAATTGCTATATTAGCTATAACATAATGCTAAAGATGCTAGCCCTTTTTCCTGTTCAAAAGGATCAGCATCCATTAGACTTGCATAGTCAGTAATCCTGAAATAATAAACAATAATAATATGAATCAAGTATCCCACCCTGTTTATATGTTTTATTTCATTGCAAAAAAAAAATCCAATGTACATTATTTCCTTTATAATTATACCCTTTAAAAGGAGAGATGGATGGTTTCAGGTTATAGCAAAAACAAAAAAATGCTAATTTCCACCAGCAGTTCCTGGACAAATTTATGTAATCAAGTATGCCAATATTACACCAATGTTCCCCCACCAATGCTACTAATAGTGCATGTAATGAAATAAAGTGTGAAAAATATTAAGTCAGAAAGAAGACACTGGCTTAATATAAGCCAGCTGATATAGGCTGCAGGAGACAGAGTAGGGCAGAGTTTCACCTGCTACCAGAACAACAACCCTACAGCCTAAGCAGCAATTAAACGTCTTAAATCAAAACCTTAGTCTCTGAGAATGACCCAGAAAAACTCCAGATCCAATCAATAATCTGTGTCAAGACTTGAAAATTGCAGTTCAAGCTCTTTCCATCCAGTCTGATTGAGCTATGTTAGAAAGACGAATCATTGACTGGATGTACAAAACTGGCAGAGGCACACCACAAATGACTTGTGGTTGTAACTATGGCAAAAGTGATGTGATAACTTACTGACAGGAAATCTGAAAAAAAAAAAAAATCCTGCCACACGTTACAGACTTTTATTTGTAAGAGGTTTTAAAACTTTATCACTTCACTTGAAAAAGAAGTATGTTACCTATTTTTGACCAGAAATGTACTTAAGCTGTCAGTAAAATGTAGCAAAAGCACAACAAAACAATTTCCTGCTGTCGCAGACAAATGACTGGAAGTTGCTTGCTTGCAACAATTTCTTGTCGCAGACAAACATCACATGGACCAAAGTGTCTTTCAGAATGTGAACTCTCTAAATTTCTGCTCTAAGTTGCTGTCTTATAATATAACTCTAAATGTTTCACAATAATTATCGTCTAAAGAAAATATTGCAAAGCAGAAAAAGTACTAATTACAATCTTAAACAAAAATGTAAAGTACACAATGTATCCTAGCGTAGCATATTTTTGGTCTGAACCCTTAAGTTCATCCAGTTCGCCCATTTGATAATAATAAAAAATAAATAAATAAACTTGAAGAGCTCTTTAACAATTTCTATATTCACTTCTACATCACTTTTTTGTAAAACTGATTTTGTTTATTATATGTAAGGTTCAGGAGTAACTGGGAAAAACGAAATCCTTACTCAGTAGACGAGCTTCTCTTTTCATCTGTAAAAACAGTGTCGTCTTCTGACTGATCACTCAGGAGGTCACACGGCAGGATTGCGGCAGAGTCGGCAATTTCTTGGACTGGTGCGATACTGGGTCGGCGGCTGCCTGTCCCATTCACAGTGGGCGGGACCAGTTTGCCCCCTGGAATGTTGGGTGGACTTGTATTCTGAAGATCTATGGCAACAGTTCCTGCAAACACAAGCATTGTGCCTCAGACCTCACTGCATGGATTAGCTTCACTTATCCAAATGTTTGCATTTTAATGACCTAAAACATGCAAGTATCACTCACCCATGCTTGCAATGATGCTGTGCACAGGAAGCTGTGAGGGCCCGTCATAGATTCCTGCAGCAGGACGGCCCTTCCGCTCCTCCTGGTTGAAGATGAAGGCGGAGTTCTCCTCTTTGGTGATGTTGATGTAGTAGCAGGTGTCTGTGACAGCCATGATGTGGTGTGGACCAGGGTTCAGCAGGATGCTCTTGTTCTCCTCCCTTTTTATCCCGATGAGACACACCCCGTACCTGAAGAATCCACCATTTGTGAAGAAGAGAATGCATTTATTACAATAACACCTGCAAAGCCTGAATATATAATGGCAACAAGCGAGCAGATATATGTGGAAAGTAGGAGGATGATCTAGACTGGTTGCAAAATCAGCCCGAAGGAAAGTGATGCTCGGGGTGCCTGCTTAGAAATCTTGATTCACATCACTCTGGTGAATAAAAGCTTGACTAGAGCCACCTACATAGATGCTGACAAGTTTTCATCCCTGCAATATTCCCTGATCTTCCTGCGGGCAGATTTAGATTTCCTATCATTCATTTAAAGAGAAAACTGTTCCTCATTTTCAGCCACTAAGTCTCAGTCTAATTGGTTGTCCCTGTCATGTTTCATGAGAGTAAAATAAAGAAACAATTAACCCAAACAAAATCTGCCAAACCTCAACCTGCCAGCCTGTTGAGGGAGACATTATAGCTTACACGTCAACTCACTTCTTGTGAGCATGAAACGAGGCATAAGTGAAGCTTTTGCCATTGTATTCTCCAAAGAACTTGCTGTCACACAGTCGGATGTGGTAGACCTCGTTGCCAGAGCAACATCCATACATCCTCTGCCACTGCTCCGGAGATTGCTGTCCTTCTCTGCAATTAATTCAGAGAAAATAGGGATGGATGCATAAGCCAAACGTCTTTTCCATCAAATACACTGACACAGAAGACATGGTTTAAACCCCTGCGATAAAAAGAAAAGATCAACAGCAAAAACACGTCTTTATTAAAGCAGTTTGGTTGATCTATCTTTGTCAGTCAGCACATTTGCCTTTCTTTTTTAACTCGACCACTACTAATAATGTAATGAGGTTAAAAGTGGTGGGTCAAGGTTAAGGTGACTTTTAAACTGAGTTTCCTTCCCTGACTTCATCCATCCTATTGTAGAAAGCAGAGTTACATACCTAACTAAGAATACTCGGATTGATCCAGCAGCCAATTATTTGAGCAGACTGTCATTTTTTTTTCTTTTAAATTGGCATCAGCCACACATGAGTGTGCACTGAAACATTCAAACTGAAAACTATCCACTAATGTAAAATTTCAATTAGAAAATGTTATCTATAGGGTTAGGATTAAGGTTAACTGTTTTTGCTGTGGAGGTGAGTATCTTGTTTCTGCTGTACATGCGTATGTCTGTAGAGACTCACTGTATCAGCCAGTGTAAGTCTACGTGCTGTGAAAAATCATTTGCCTCTGCATTTGAGAGAATGCAAAGATTTGCAATCTTTTGCAGGTTTTGAAACAGCCTTTCAAAGAACTCTAGGCAAAAAAAAAAAAAAAATTCAACAAAGAACTGAAAAGAAAAGAAACAGAGACATAGCGTGCTGCTGTTCTCTCTTGTGCTGAATTTTTTTTTCATGTCCTGCTGTGTTGCACAGTGCCAAAGGTTTTTCTTCTGTGCTCTGGTTTTTCCTTGGCTGCTTGGAGATTTTATCAAGCATCAGTGGACGTGAACATGCGAAGAAGTTGAACTTTTCAGTCATACGGGGGAGAAATAAAATGGCTTATCGGAGATAACCTACCGTCCGCGGGAGGTGTGAACTAGGAGCGTGACCAAGGTGGAAGTGGCAGGACACACACAGTTGAGAGCCAACATGGCGTACTTGAATTCCTCCTCACACACAACTTGATCTAGAATTGGACGACATGTTACAGGTGTGTAACAATAATAAACTAGTATGGCCGTGGAATGAAAAATATACAATGGTATGCAAAAAAATATTCATGCCCTTTCAACTTTTCCACACATTATGTCAATTTAATTATGATCAGAGTAATGTTCACTTTTGTGAGACAATAATTGACATAGTCTGACACATCAATTATGGGCAATTATTTCTGACTTTTAGAAATCAAAATTTTTTTTTTAACCAATAGTAGGTTCATGCACCACAAGCCTCTGGAGGATCCTCCACCTTGTGGTTCCAGAGGCACCAGCAGCTTCAAATAACTGTTTGCTGCTTTGTACAGGCATTTTTAACAGCTGCTCTCTTAATCCGATCAATTTGTCTAACAGAAACCTTCCTCATTATAATGAGGAAGGTTTATAGATAATAATCTATAACCTCATTATAATGAGGAAGGTTTCTGTTATCTTTACAAACCCATCTTTGTTCGGAATTAGCCACAAATCTCTTCACAGTACGATAACGCTTCAGTTTTCGTTAAAGTACTAATGTTTTCATACCTTGTCATACGGCACTACACACTATATGATGATTTTCGTCAGCAGAGAGATTCTTTCTCTTTCCCATATTGTTTGAAACCTGTGGCCTGCTTAATAATGTGGAACATCCTTCTTAAGTAGATTTTCTTTAATTGAGCTCACCAGACAAACTAATCAACCCCGTTCTCTGAAATTAATTATAGTGATTTAAAGAGCCCTGACACACAATACCATCTATAAATTTAATAGCACAACAAAAAATTTAATCTTTATGGCGCCTTAATCCAATTTGCATAATAATTTGGAACAGTTCTTAGCTGAACAGAACTGTATTTAGGATCATCAAAGTAATGGGGTTGAGTTCAAATACATGCCTGTCTTTTGAGATTTTTATTTGTTAGGTGTAATTTTTCTTTACTTCCACTTTGAGTTTACAAACTGAAAAAAGGGGCATAATAACCTTTTCAAGAGACTATACGTTAATTTGTACTTTTAAGAGTCTAATTTTTAGCTTTTTATACAAGTGATGGTCAGAAAGTTTTTTTAGAAAAAGTCTCACCTGCAAATTTAACATGAAACTTGTTTTCAGGTTTGAGTATCTGGACATAAAGAGGACAGTTCGGAGCAAAGTCTTTCACTGCCCAAGCTCTCAGGATGGTCTGGTGGTCCTAAAAGAAAATATTGCACTTTTTTTTTACTAGACTGTTTTCATAAAATATAACTTTTAAATGTAAAAAAAAAAAATAAAAAAAAAGTGAGAGCAGGGTACAATAACTACAATGTATCCTACCGCAGCCATGCGATCAACCTCGTTGCGACTGCTCAGAATGAAACAAGCCTCTGCGTCGTCCATTCTGCAGCATTTTGATAAAGACATGAAAAGGTCTTTATAGAAATAAGTCAGTCAGCAAAAAAAATAGTAAGACTTTTGCTACACAGTATTCACATAAAATTTTACTGATTCGATATTCCATTTTGCATTGGCTGTGTATAAGCAGACACACAAACAAGCTGACGGTTTGTATATTGAATGTCCAGCGGCTGCAGAACTGTTTTTGCATACGATTAACACAGCCAGAGGAGTGCAGAATGCAAAACAAGTGTGGGAGGATTTGAAAAACTGCCAGATGAGGGATGTAAGCACGACACACACCCAGTCCTTTGCTTCTAATTGCCCTGACAAATGTATACAGTGGAGCTATGTAATACACTCTAGTCAAAGCAGTCATTTTGAATGATGTACCTGGTGAAGTGCTGTAAATAACTCTGCTACGATAAATCTTGACAAACAAACGGTAACGTTACGGAGCCACATTAAGCCACATAAGTCTGTAGCTACCATTATCGCAGAAAAGACCCAAACTGAGTTTAATGGTCTGCAAAATCAGGTTGTTTATGGTCGGCTGAAGCTCTGCAAAGAAAATCCGAAAGCGGTTTGCAATCTTGTGCTTACTTGAACTGGATTCCACAGATGAAGTTTGATGCTGCAGAAAGAAATTTGGCTAGATGTGCTTTTATTCCTCTTTATTCATTCTTTTCTCCAAGTGTTATTTATTAAACCTCCAGGATAAAAATATGACAAAGATGACGTAAATCTTTTTGAGAAGGAGTCATTTTACCAGTCAAGTCATAAAGCTATAAAGAACAATTACAGTGTTGGCACTGTATTAAGCCACACAATCACTCTGAGAAGCTTTTATCTGAAAAATGGAATGATAGAATAAGCTAGGTGATACCTAAAATGATTTACCATGTAGTAAAACAATGGTTTTTATGTACTTTAGCCGTCCTTTTGAATATTTCAAGCTAATTTAATCTATAACCTATGAGATAAAACAACCTTTTCGATTTGTTTGAACAAAAACACTGCAGCAGACCAACAGGCTTAGTAATAGATGAACTTTGACCTCTCTCTCCTCCCCTTTGGTACGTGAGAAACTAAGACACATCAGACTCTATACCTGAGGCGAAGTGTGGAGAAGGCAAAACAGGCAGGAACCTGAACGAAAATAAAATGACAAACTAGTAAATAAGAGCAATGTTTAACCGTTTCAACTTTTGATAATCCCACAGACAGAGTACCAGCTCAGAGCAGAGATGTCCTGATCTTTTGATTCCTTGGATTGGATGGTGGTGCCACTTAGGATTTTTTTTCGGAACGATTGGTATCAGAGTCGCTGACAAAACTCAGTTTTTAATAGTTGTTGGTCCAATCTTTCCATATTTAAAACATTTTCATTTTCATGGCTAGCAAAACTATTAAGGGCCATAAACGTTATTTTATTGAACTCCACCTCCCTTTGCTTGCACTCGGGTTCTCCATTCAGATCATTTTTATCCCACATTTGATCAAAAAGGGTAGCAAATCCAAAATTTAGAAAATGTATAGATATAACTGGAAGGTTACCCAAATTCCAAAAATCAGCAACATATACGTGGTGCAAAAAAAAAAAAAAAGAGCTGGGAGTCGTAATATTTTAAAGTTAGCACAGCCAGGGAATTTATTGGCCAACCAAAATGTTCGCCCACCTACATAACATATCTTCTGATATTTGTTTGTGTCTTTTCTGTGTTTTCATGACAAAGCGTTATTACGTTGCAGCTGTTAGAATCCGTCCACACTTTTCAGAAGGTGCCACTTACTTCGCACGGAGCAGATCCTGGTCTTTGAGGACCGACCCTTGCAGGTAAATGACCCTCTGAGACCACAGGGGAATCTGCAACACTCTTCGCACCTGAAGGTCCATTTCACTCGGGCACAGGATCACCACATAGTAGTCCTTAAAGATTTTTGAAAGAATCGTGAGTTTGCCTGCATGGCAGCGCTTTAGGTACGTACATGGATGCTAGTGGGCACCTGCAGTCTGGGGTGTGCGTAGAATTCGTTGAGAAAGTCCATTAGCAGGTCGATTTTAAGCGTGCTGACACATAAAACTACATGCTTCTCTGTCTGAGCTCTGTGGCGGCTGTAGTTCCCTCCAGACTTCTGTCGCTCCATCCACAGGTAGATCAGCTCCTCAAACTGGCAAAACAACATGTAGATTTCTGTGTAAAAAAAAAATTTAAAACGCACTCCCATAAAGCATAAAAAGTTCAAAACCCGCTTACCTGGAGAGGAAGCACCACAAGAGCCACACAAATCATGATGACGACCAGCAGCTGAGAAGGCCAGATGCGTGGAGTCACGTCTCCAAAGCCGACGGTGGAGAAGGTGACAATGCAGAAGTAGAAGGAATTGAAGAGGGAGAGGTTCTGACCCGCTCGCTCCAGGTGCTGAATCCCACATGTGCTGTGACAAACAGGTGACAGCAGGTGAGAAAGTTAACTCAAATACTCAAGGAAGGATTTACAAAGTTGTATAGTGCACTCTGCACACGTTTTGCACTCACTACTCACAGATTCACAAGGAAAATTATATTATGACTGCAGAAAGATAAAATCTTACCAAGTATTTTTGGTTCAATTTCAAGAGCAAGTATCTACACTTCAAATAAGACTAAACTAACTTATAAGTAACCTTTCACCAAGATGCAAGAGCATGATTAAAAAGTATGAGTAATATTACAGATTATTTCACTTATAACATGGGAAATATCTGTTGTTTTAAGTAAAATAATCTGCCAGTGAGACTAGTACTTTCTCTATCAATTTACTTAAACCAAGCTCCCATATTTTACTGAAAAGTTACTTGTAAGTTAGTTTGGTCTTATTTCGAATAAAGATGCTTGCCCTTGAAACTAGACCAAAAATACTTGGTAAGTAAGACAAAAGTTAACATGGAGATTCAGAAGTTATTAAAAAAAACAGAGAAAAAAAGAATCTCTTCATAGAGATCTCCAGGTGCTGCTCTTACAAATATTCCTCAACAGAATCAGGAACATGTGATTTTATTTTAAATTAACAAATCAAGTGAATGTTTTCAATGCAACTGATTTTTAAAGAACATGAAGTGTTTTCACTCTGGTTCAATGAAAACACAGATACATCTGAGGTGAAAATACATTACAACAACCAAAAAGAAGAGATATTCATGTGTGCTAACCTCAAAGACAAGTTTTCATTCCAGAGTTATTTTTTTTAAATCTAGGTTGACTAACTTCTGTTTGTGAAACAATCACCTGAAAAGTTTCACAGTTATAAGCTTTAGTACAGCGAGTCACTTTATCCCTTTCTTCTGCTGCATTAAAATAACCACAAGCTTCACAATAAATTACTGTAAAAAAAGTTACTTTATCTAAATAATTTTTGCAGAAACTAATTAGCCTAAACAACAAATTCATTTAGTATTGGCTAAAAAGAAATGGTTGAGTGTTTTCCATAGAGTGTACTTCAGTGATCTTTGACCTTTACATGCAAAGTAATGCTTTTAGATCTCCTGTTTGACAAAGAAGTAGTTAGATAAAGTTAGACTTTGTAAGTGCAGCTCTTTACTGAAAGTAGTTTTCTCAGACTATACAGCTAACCACCAGCATGTTAGTGAATATAAGGGTTGTTGACAGCTTTATTTAATGTTTATAGAACATCACAGTAGCTCTCTAACTGCTCTACTCATTACACAGCTTCTTAATAGCGGCTTGAAAATTAATCACATCACGCTGCAAAGAGAAAACGCATTATGGGTTTAGTAGTGCTTTCCCGGGAAATCTGAAGGAAAAGAGCTGCACCACGTAAACATATTCAATTTGTTCGGTAATAATGTAACATTAGAATATTGCTTGAGAAAACTTTCTTTCTCCCCAACTGACCCACAGTCAGTCAGTAAAATCACACAAGCTCATAAACTTGAATTAAAAAGAGGCGCAGCAACTTTTTACCCAATTGTTTTTTTTCTCTCTCTCATTAGTTTCTTTGATGCATCATTCATTTTTGTTGTTTACTTCATTTTCTGGATCCTATTTCTATATTTCCAACAGCGCGCTAACAAGCGTTACCCAGTGAAGACGAGGCACAGCAGGGTGCAGATGAGAACGATGACCTGGTTGAACATGGCCGAGTTTGTCCTCTGGATCGCTCTGTGGACATCATTCTGCAACACAATGAACAACGTCCGATGAAGAACTGGTATTGTATCTGACTATTTTATGTACGTAATCCACGATACAGGGAAAAATCCCCGTGTGTCATTTCTGACTGTAGACACAAGTCAGGAGGAGTAAGAGAAAGGATCTGTTACTTGTGAATTAGCGTGAGCATGAAGTGAAAACATTGCAGTAAAACGGCAATCCTCTTAGCTAAACAGTCATTATCCAACACATTTAAGAATATGGATTCCACTCACAATCATGTTCTCTAATGCACACTTAGCCAGCCAGCAGTTGAGAAACACAGGAATGAAGATGTCCTTTATTGAAGGCCAGAAGATCTAAAAAGACAGTTTAACAGTTTAACAAGACCGATTTCTTGTGCAATAAAAACAACACATTTGAGAGAAATTCAGAATAATTTCCTATTTTTCTACTTTGATTACAACACTTTTCCTTTTCCACATTGCTCAGGCTAATATACGTACATAATTTTCTGACTGCAATTAGACTTCTACTTGAACAAAGAAGTATAAATTTTTGTTTTACATGCTTGTATAATTTATTATTGGTGATAAGTATTGAAAGTTGGAAGGACTCTTTGCCATCACCCTAATGTTTAATCGCTTCCTTAGGTTCTCCATCAGATTCAAGTCAAGACATTAATATTTCTCCTAGTCATAGAAAGATGTTGGCAAAATTTAAATATTACAGCTAAACTTTAATCTTTCAAGATAAGGTTGGGCTTAATTATGACCTATTTCCCTTACCAATGTTAAAATTAATGTCTTGTGTTCAAATTTAGGACATGCAAATATTTTTTTTATGTTGAATATTAGGGTGGAGTCATAAATGATTGTCTGTAGGCAAGACGCAGCAGGCCTTACTAATCCTACACATTTTTTCTTGTTCATTCATAGTGATAAATATCAATACGGACAATGACTCATTAAAGCAGACACCTAACAGCAGTGATACCCTCTGACAGGACAGATATTGAGTATTTTAGGAATAGCAAAACTTCTTACTGTAATAATGAAAGGAACTGTGTTGATCATCTCCAGAAGAAAGGAAACCTGAAATATCTGCTCCCAAATGTTCCCCTAGATAAAAGAAAAATAAATAAATAAAACATGCACACGCAATTTCAGTTTTTCATCTGCAACCACACAAAGGACTGTGAGTCACAGCACAGACTCAGAATTTTTTTTTTTCCTCATCACTGTCTGTCATCCTTATCAACCACTTACTTCCTCACCTCAACCAGATCCTGTAATTAGCACAAATCCTTAGTGTTGCTGTGACAAATGACTGGGGCTAATTGCACCACTTACGGATTGTCAGTCTTATGCTGTGAAAGCGATTAATTGTACAGAATGCCTTAATCATGCAGAACCGCAGAGTGTGTTTTTATTCAGTTGCGTCTCTAGCTCACCTTGTAGCTCAGATACATAAGCAGCATGGTCTCCAGGAAACTGATGATGGCCACGATCACCTAAACAAAGAATAAATATAACTGGTAAATTCATGACGACAGCGACAACATGTTAGATACAAGCACTGATCAGGTAGAACGCTCTTTGCTCTCGATTTTGTTGTGACTCACTTGAATGGCCCAGACTGGAGCTTTCCTCTCCACCCAGAAGATCAAGTCCCTAACAAAGAGAGAGAGTTCAACATCCTCCATGTTTACATTCAGAACTCTACATAACAAGATCTGAGTTGAATAAAAGATTAAACTTTTATTTTAAAAGTTTAAAATAGACATTTTATTGTTGAATAAAAGATTAAACTTTTATTCAACCCCCTACACTCTTTGGCATCCCTTTCCAAAGATGTGCGAAAACAGCTCCAATGTTTAGAATGTCCTCACATTTCAGCATCTCAGAAGATTCCCAATGACTTCGCAACCCTAAAGCATGACATGTCCTCCACCAAAGCTACCAATAGGAATGCTTTTCTACATATCAATTACACAAGAACTCACCTGTAGAGTCTATTGCTGAAAGGCTCAATCTGTGACACATCAAATCAAACCAACTGATTTCAGTAAATGTAGTATATAGCAAAACCTGTTTATGACAGCAGAACAGAAACTTTTTTTTTTTTTTTTTGCAATGCCTCCCAAACTTCATTGCCATGTAGATATACTCGAATGGTTGTTATGGAGACTTGCTGACCACAAGATCCCACTTATTGCTGTAATATTCTAGCAGAAAACTTTGAAGTTATTTTTCTTTTTTACTTCCATACCCTGCTGCTATGTGTGCTTGGTGGCAAAATAATCAGGGTTCTCATCCGATCTCTTTTGCTACAGTTCTAGTTGTGTTAAACTAGGATTTTTCTAATGGGGGCAAGTTTAGGTCATTAGTTATTTCTCTCTGGTTATTTCTAGACATGTGAATATTGTCACACGTAATTTGCATGAATGTTCCTTATTCCTTCCAGTTTTAAAGAGTGGTTATGAAAAACAGTGTCATATTATATGAAGTGAAAGGAAACAGAAAAGTAAAATGGGTGAAGTACTGCTTCCTATGTTACAAAATATAGTTTTCTTAATGTGGGATTTGTTTTGTACTTCAAAATAAGTGCTCTATCCGTTTTTACAGACCTTTGGCAGAGCTGCCAAAAAGGATAGCTGACACTTATCAGAAATTAAAAAAAAACATTGTACCAAATTAACCAGTAAAACGACTGCTAAAAATTAGTTAGTAGATGCAATCTCACCAATTAATTTCTCTGTCCTGCACGGATCCATTCCACTGGCAGTCGACGCTGCAACGCAACAACGACGGTCATGAAGAGAAATTAAAACAAAATGGAAACAGAAGCTGAGAAGGGTATGTAAGATCTGTACTTTGGTACTTCAGTGAGGCAAATGGACCAGTTTCATAAATGTCACCTAAAGTAAAATTCTTCAACATTCTTTAGTTAAAATGTCATTTTTGTAGCAATTCTGCGTACAGGATTTCAACGACTTTCAAAATTGTTTGAATAGCTCCTTGCTTATATTTTTGAAAGAGGCTTGCCTCTGCATGTGCTTCCTCCAGGTGAAATAATTACTATTATTGAAAACATCAATGAATTTAGCAAAGGTAACTTAAGTTCCAGTATCACCAAAACAATGCTAGTTTACAGGCTTCCCTGTGACATGAAAGCAAATCATTATTTAACAATAATGTGACCTTTCATTCATTTTATTGACCACTTAGTTCAGTCACATCTTTGCACTTCATTATCATCTAAATCACATTATTCTCCTTTTGCTGGCTCTCAATTTCATAAAGTGTGCAAATAGAGAGAAATGTGTGTGTTATTACTGCGTTTAACCCAACTAAGACCCATCTCTTGGTGTGAACTAACCATTTGTTGTTGCCATTTGGAGCGTTTTGTTGCACTGAGCTGTGGCTGCCGCCTGTGCCCTGACCGGGTCTGTCCGTCATCACTCTGATGATGTACAGCAGACATGTTAGCAGCTTCAGGCAGAAGTTGAACACACGAATCCTGAGGCCTGAAGACGAGAGAGAAATCAGAGCAGTTTCTCCTCACTGCGGCTTCTACAAATACTCGGAGTTGAACAGTTCTAGCCCAAGATGGTCCATTTTAACGCACTAAGAAACATTTCAGGCACATTAAAAGACGCCCCGCTGTACGGACCACTTACTTGATCTTTGGTTTTTGATGAAAAAAAGCTTCAGACGCTCCTTGAAGGTGTTTTCGTTCACATAAAACTCCACCTGCACCCTAACAGGAAACAACAGACAACTGTCAGATGAGAATCGACTAAAAACGAGGAAAAAAATGCATGGCACACAGATGATTTTACAAAACAGAGATGGGAAAACAGCTTGAATATTCATCCTGCTGCTTTTCTAATCATCTTGCCTAAGGAGAGTTAAGTTATTATCCGTGTCTTGTTTTCTTCCCAATTAAAAGGCGAGGTAACTGCAGATCATGCAATTTGAATTAAGCCATCAAAGAGCAGCTGTTGCAGCTCAGAGGAAGGATTTAGCCTGAAGGAAATAAAAAAAAAAAAAAGACTAATTGTTTTATTATGCAACCACTTAATTTGTCAAGATTTCTTGTGTCAAGAGAACATTATTCGTTTTGCTTAAATCAGAAACTATGACCCGTTTTGCTTAGATAGTTATTCAAAACAAAATAAACATCTACACATGTAAGAAAATTGAAATTTCTTTACACCGGTATTTAATTATATACTTACAATATATAGTTGGCAAAAACAGTGCTTTTTAGAAGTATTGGGATTTTATGTGAAAGGCAAATAAAAATAATGTGCTTATATGGACAAGAAGGAAATTACAGGTTGCAGCTATTGGCTCACAGTGGTAATGAAGTACAATACAATAAGGTACAAATATTCATTTGCCCCCATCTTCACTAATAATCTCACCTGATAAGCCCAAGTAGAGATGGAATTAGTTTAAATTTGCATTATTATTATGAATGCTATTTTTGTACATTTCACTTATATTTTTACATTTCTTTGCATTTGTTATTTTCCGGCTGTAAAACAAAATTACCCCTGTGAACGACAAAGTTTATTTTTATCTTTAAAGCATGTATGGTTTTGAAGCTATTTTGAAAATAAATGTCTGCAAATTGTAGCAAGCATTTACATGGTGGATCCCTCTACCCACATCCAGTGGCTGCAATTGCACCTGCAATTTTTTGTGCATATTTTTTTTTCCAAATTTTTCTTTGCAATATGGAGACAGTTACTGAAAATAAATGTTAAAGTTCTGCCACAAATTTTGAATTGAACAGAGGTCTGAACTAGGACGACTAAGCTATTAAAAAAATTAGATGATTTAATATAGACCATTCCATTGTATATACGACTGTACACTTATGGTCTAAATCTAATGCTAAATTTCCTAAAAAGTGAGATGTCAAATCCCTAAAAATGTACTTTTTTGCCAACGACATAAAGACTAAATTAATGTATGCTTCTGTGTCATTATGCCTTCCTTTTCGCAATTATGTGCCACTCTGCGTTGCCATGTCATATGTCGTAAGAGCCACACGGCCATGCATTCAGAAACAAAAGATTAATTCTAACAGAATTAATAAATAATCTTCAAAACTTTTCTCTTAGGAGAGAATTTGTGTGAGGGGAAAAGGCAAAGTGCAAACCTAAGAGATTAGAAGTGATTTAGAAGTGTGTGTGTGGGCGTGGGTGGGTGTGTGCATGTGTGTCTATGCAGATTCTGCTACTAATCTAAAGTTTGAGCTTAAAATGACTGTCATGGAGAGGGAGAATAGAGCTGCGGTATTGACTTGAAGGTTAAACTCTACTTAAGAGTGCAGAAAAAGTGCAACAAAGAGTGAAGGAGCGGATGAACGTGTGAAAAGAGCAAAACCATCTCGACTGAAATGAGCAGAAACCCAGGGAGACAGAGAGCTGCTGAGAGTCCTACAGACTGATCTCTGTCTGTCTCATTACTCTGCCCACACATGTGCACATGTACGGAATGCCCCTTTATTAGCTCCCATTCCAATTACGAAGCTGAAGTAGCCCTGACATCAATCACACTGTGGAATCACTTTGGTGTTTCAGGGGAAAAGCACTAAAACAAACAAGCTTGCACAGAGATATGCATTAATGAACCAAGATGTACTTCATGTTTAGCTTGTCAATTAACCAGCCAGTCTAACGAAACAAAACAAATGAATAATATTAAATGATTATTTTTCCTTTTTTTTTAAAAAGGCCGGATATCAAAAGAAATACAAGGACAGCTTGAATAAAAGTATTCTGGGATCATCCAGGAAACTGAAAATGAACAAATAAGTGAATAATAATGGGAACATGTGACCAGAACAGTAAATATGGATTAATTAAAAATCTGCCTTTTTTCCTTTTTACATAGCCAGTAGAGAATCCAGACCTGTTTATTAAAGTTTATTAAACTTGTGAAGTAAGTTGAAGTAACTCTGGAAAAGGTCAGTGATCCATCTTGCAGTTTTTTTCCAACCTTGTAAAATGTTACAGGAAAAGTAACATTTTAAATGTTGTGCAGAATATTGACAGCAGGGGCATCAATAGTAATGCTATTAGTGAAAAGATGGTTTCTCAACATGAAGTTTCCCTCCTCTCAATAAAAATCTTCTAATTACGGCTGGATTTTTCTTAAATTGTCAAGGTGGGGATGTTGGTTCGCAATAAAAGATTAATTTATTTTGAGCATTTTTATAGCTCAGAGTTGCCAATACACTAAATATGGCTGGCACGGTGTATTTCAGTTTATGGGATAGAGTTGATATAATTATCCTGCAGCAACAATTACACCAGTACCGAGCTGCAGCACTAATTGCACTGGGCATGTTAACGAACAAGAAAAATAGATTCACTTGAGGCTATGATTCATAACAACACATAAGCATCTGGAAAGTTAAACTCATCCTAATGGATTTTGAGCATAAACTTGTTAATCACACTCTTTTGTTTTCATCATTCCTTAACGACCAAACCCATAAGCAGCTGTGGGTTATGGGTTTGGTCTATCTATCTCACCTGAGCAGTGAAAAGCAACATGGACACCCCACGGTGTCAGTCCACAGAGCTCACCTCCACTATTTTTTATGACATCAAACATCCTACCTCTGGCCAGCGTCACTACCAAAAACATCCGACCTCCAAATTCCCACAGAAGGACTGATCCAGGTGTGGACGACGGTTTCTGAGTCCATCGCGTAGGGACACCTGCTGCTGCGTCGTGCAGAAAGTCTGAACTCCTGCACTAAGCCTTGTTGACTAATGCACTCCCATGCAGATCTGTAGTAACATAGCTCCTCTCTGCTGGAAAATGATCACTGTTGAGCTTTTTGAGGAAAAAACAGCAAACACACACACACACACACACACACACACGAACCGATTAAAGCTACAGGGAGAGAATTTCATCTGTGCTGCGTTTGATCATTTTTATTTTGCGGAATGGGAATATTTTTAGAGTTGTATACAGTCTTTTCCCGCCCAGCTTGTGTGCGAACCTGTTGCCACAGCAACACTGCCACGATAGGAATAACCGTATGTGATGGTGCTGCAGCATGGACCTCTCCAACGACACTGCAGCACCTGGAGAAACTGTAAACATTAGCAGTGAAACACTGAAGGATAAAGAGAGACGCTTGTGCATGCTTGATCGGATTGTGTGCAAACTGTGATGGCATGTTGATTATTCCAACTTGGCCAATAAAATTCAGAAACACATTTTTTATCATTTCATTTTATGTGTTTTTTATTATTTATCTTGCTAATGATACTAAAATGAAAGTCAATATCATCCTTATTATTATTATTATATATGTTGTTGTAAATCTATATTTCCTCATTTCCTTTCTTTTTGGGTATTTGTTCTGCCAATAACAAGGAACCAAAGTGCTTGGCTGAGCTGTTGATTTGGGGCTCTTCAAGCTCTAATGATGTGAATGGTTTGGTGAGAAATGACACCTGCAGACCCTGAAAAAGATCAAAGAATCAACGAACAAGACGGCTTCTGTCTAATTTCTCCCCGTATTTTTCTTTCCGTCTCCACCAAATAGGGGAAGGTGGGAAGTCTGAAGCGCTAATTTATAGATGACCTCCTGCATGAGTCAGTGCTTTTGAAAACACCGGATGAGGCCACTCCACTCGAACCTCCTCTCGCCCACACAGGTACAGCCATTTAACGTGGCTTTTCAAGTTACATGTGGGCACTTCGCGCCTTCCTGTGACTTGTGCCGGCAAAATATGTGACATTTTCCGTCGCTATATTTAGATCCGAGAGGCTTCCCCTTAGTAACAGGATAATGAAAGCACTTAAGATGGGGGAAAAAAACTGCGGCTCTGCAATTAAGAATGGCGTTTTAATGTTTATCTTTGTATTGGTTTGACGTGTTTTTCTGTAGCACGCCTTCACCTTTAAGAAAGGAACATTTAAATGATAGACGATCCCTGTTAAGATGTGACCAGTGACATTTGTTTACTGATGACCATTGCAAATATAACCTGAAGCCTCATTCAGCTCTTACAACATTATCGACTGGGGGCGGGAGACAGGTTCCTTGTAAGGGCCAGAGCTGAAAAACGATAATGAGACCTTGCAATGTGGTCTTCTTTAAAAAGAAAAAAGAAAACAATTATTCCTGAAAGAACAGCCAGGTTAAAGGTCACCTGGGACTAAAAGCTCATCTCAGAGGTGGTTTTCACTTAACACTGACAGCAATTTACTCTGAAGGGTTTTTTTTTTTTGTTTGTTTTTTAATCACCACATGTAAAATCACATTTAGTTGTTGCTATACCCCTAAAAATGTGTGTCACAAAAGGAAAAAAGATTTTCATTTTCAAAATACTGGACTTTGGCTTCACTGGAAAAGCTATTCTCAAAAATATTTTGACTGTCAGAGAAAAAAGGGAATAATATACCAGGAGCAGAAGTATAAAACCTGATGAAAAGAAAGGAATCCCTGATCTTAGATGATAATAAGTCAGGGTTTTTTGTTATTTTATTTTTCTGAACCCATAACAATAGTAGAAAAAAACTATTTCTTAGCAGCTGAATATTCAAGCTTTCTAAAGACACCTCAGACAGGTATAGCATTTTCACCGCTGCACTCTTCACCTTTTTCAGATGTAAAATATGTAACAAAGCCAGAACTGAAAGGAGCGTTTTATTCATCTCTTTTTCTGTTTTTATGGCTTGGGTTATTTGCTGAAGCCTATCTAAAACATTTAGCATCTCAGGCAGTTCAGCCAGCTGGATGGTGTCATGGGAGATAGCTACCAGTGAACCATCAACAATAAAAAGAAAGTAAAATACACTCATCAGTGGGACTGAGAGCTCATCTGCTGTATTGATTCAACAATCATCCATTCATTTAGCCAGTGACTCATGTTAAGCAGATTCATAACCAGGTGACTGATGATGGAGCTTTGTCATTGTCTCTATCATAAATATCTGGAAAAAATACAGCCTTAGTCTTTTTGTTGAGCTGAAATCAATTTTCATCCCCAACAATTACTTCATCATCACCAAACCTGCTTTCAGTTGATAGTATTGCAAAAAGGTTTTTTCCAAATATCAAGTGATTCTTTATTGCAGAGCATATGAACATTGACCCGCTCTGCTCCTTTTCCTGACATCCAGCCCGATGTCATTATCAATGAGGATAAACAGTGGGTTTGTTTGACCCTGAATGCTTTTCCTCAAGCCCCTTATATTGTGTTTTGGTATTAGCAATGGTTTACTAATAGTTTTTTAGTAAAAAAATATTAGTAAGTAGTAAACTATTAGGAAGTTTCTATCTTAACTCCACTAGAAGTGGAGTTAAGATAGAAACATTGACTCCTGTTTCTGCTATTTTGTAAATATCCTTTCTTGTGTATTTTTTATTTTAAACTTAACTTGTTTTACATTTCAAATCTGATGCTATCATTGGTCATCCAACATTATTTTCTTCCACAATGTTCCTAATTTAGTCAGTTAACTTAAAAAAAAATCCACATTCTTGAATGAAACTTTGTAACCCTCACTATTGCAACAACTCTCTTGTTGGTGCCCAGATATCCTGTCAGTCAATAAAATGTCATAATTCTTACTTTTTTTTTTAGAAGTTCAAGTGACAAAGTGACGCTATAACTTTTCTCTAAAGATTAATGACGTGTTATTCCTCCATTTTAGCAGGAAAAAGCGATCTGTCACTGATTATTACAATGCCAATTATTTTTTCCATAAAATAACAGAATTAAAATACAAAGTTTTGATTCTATCATTTTTGAAAGGATTATAGATTGCCTGATCAGAAACAACAAGGCAGATATGTGGGGAAAAATATGACAAAAAGACAACTACATATAATGTATTTGCAATATGAAATGCCATCGCTTCTAGCTTTAAATACAAGAAAAAGGAAAAAACCTTCAGTCAAATACAGGAGTTTAGGTACATCAATCTCATTGTAATCTGTTGATGACAATGACAAATAAATCTTATCTTATCTCTTATCTCTTATCTTATTCTTCAATTTCAGCACCATGGTCAGCACATGAAGCATCGCCCAAAGCTCAGTTCTACATCCAAATTACCTCAAATATGGATTGAATGAAATACACAACTGTTTAAGACTGCAAGAAATAGACCGGTCGAAAGAGCACAACTAAAGTAAAGAAGTTAATGTGCAGTCTTAAATGTCACCACCATGGACATCAGAGGCACCACCCAAAATGTAAGGCACTAACACGTGAATGCAGTACAATTCAAAATCTACTTTTGATTGCTAAACGACTGAGAAGTGCTCCAACTAAAATAAACACAATCACCGTAGTAAACTGTATGTAAATCTCACAATTTACGATGAGATTTCAGCATGATGGAGAACACAATCACCAGCAGGATCCAGTGGGTTTGAAGGCCAACTAGTGGTTGAACAAAATAAATAAGATCAACAACCACAAAAACTGACGCTGTAAGTGAATTTAAAAGTATTGGTTTCAAACCCTACTTTGAAAATACCTAAAGGAAATACTGCTGCTTCTGCTGCATTGTACACTCTGGTAAACTATTTAATCAGGAGTTTAAGTTTAATTAATGTAAAAAAATGGATTATTTTCAATTTATAAACAAAAGTGTGAGATTTTCTAGCTATTTGCTTCAAAAAACAGATTTTTCCAAAAACACTCCCAGCTGACATCGCCAGCTGTGACAGTTGCATTAGTAATATTTGGTCAGACTGCTCTGGAGTCTCTGTCTCTGCCTACCTGTCGTCGTTCTGGAAGTTCTGGTCCCCCAGCAGCAGGTCTCTAAAGCGGAAGCGGGGCGGCAGCGGAGGCACTTCGCTCTCCAACTGCTCCATCTTCAGCGAGGAGATGTCTAGGATAACTCCACTGCTGCGGCTGGTGTTAGTCGGAAGTGGAGCAGGGGAAGAGCTACAGGAGCGAGAGGAGACAAGTAAAGAGGCAGAAGGGAAATAAAGTGCAGGGAGGAAAAAAGGGCTTTGAACAAATGGAGGGAGCTGGAATGGATGGAGAGGGGATGATGAAAGAAGCGCAGAAACAAGAAGAGAAAGCACAGAAAGGGAGTGGACAAGTGGAAAAAGGTAAAGTTTTACAGGAATGCACACAAGTATGATTTACAGAAGATCAGAAAACAAGCAATTAACAAATGTCTCTTCAAGCTATTATGCATACAAACTACTTGACACAAATGGGGCACATGCAACTTAACACGGATCATTTAGCATAAGAAGCAGAATATGAATGTGTTCTGGGAGTCCCAAACAAGGTTTTCTGCTTGATTTTAACAGATGTAAAAACAATATTTCAGACAAGTACAACATCTCTATCAATGAGCTGTTAGACACAGTGTACAGCATTTTAGTTGATTGATTCCTAACAGGCTTTAGGACTGAACTCTGACTATAACATTAAACTACAAGGTAGCACTTTATTTGACGGTGAATAAGACTGTCATGACACCGTCATAAACATGACATAACACCTGTCATGAACATGAGTAAGTCTTTATGAATATTTATGACTGTTGTCATAAATATTTGACATTAACCAAGAAATCATGATCTTACATAAATTTGTTGTAAAAACATTGCCTATTAAACTTTAGCTTTTATAACATAAAGCTACATACTTTTTAAAGTTTAATCAGTAATACTTTAATAACAAATGTGTCAGATCATGATTTCTTGGTTAATGTCCAGTTATCATAATGACAACATTTTGAATAATGTCAACTTTGTATTAAAAGTGTCATGATTTACCGAATGAAACTTTATGACAGCAGTCAGAAATATTCATGAAGACTCACTCATGTTCATGACAGGTGTTATGTGATGTTTATGACGGTGTCATGACAGTCATATTCACAACCCGTCAAATAAAGTGTTACCAAATACATATATGCGTTTTGATCTAAACCATTGTGGCCCTTTGTGGTTAGAGGTGTTGTCCTGCTGGAAAAGATTTAGAAATAAAAAATGATGTCTATTAATTCAAGAAGCAGATTAAAGTGGATTTTTTTTTTTATTTATTTGCCTTTGCCAGCACAAATGGGAGTCTCTTACAGATGAATGGGTTACTCTTCATACTTGTTAAATAGCCAGCGGCTGCAAAAAAAAAAATAATAATAATAATAATTTTTTTTAAATTGGCCTAACGAGAGAAGTGCTGATGGTCGGTGTGAAAATTGGTGCTGCATTCAGTCTCCTAGAAACGCAGACTGCATCATTCACAAAACAGACTGGATAGAGATTTCTCTCTATCCAGTCTGATAGAGACTGGATAGTCTCTATCTGATGTGTTTTTCTCTCACATCAGAGAGAGAGAAAAACACCTTGAAACTCACATCGTGTCTCCATCGAGGGCTGTAATTCTGTATTTAGCTTGTCAGAGGTGTTTCATAATTGATGAGTGGTTTGTGTTTTCGCTGCGGTTTGTTAAAATACACTTTGCTAAACAAATCATCAGGAAACACTCTGGTCTCTCAAAGCACACTAGTTGATTCAAGCATCAAAGTGAGGACTGAATTGTATTTATATGTGTGTAAGAATCAGAATAAGAATACTTTATTAATCTCAGAAAATAACCAGTATTGGCTAAATAGTTTAGAATACAGAAAATATAGAATTAAAAAAGAGAAAGAAAAGAAAAAAGCAATTTGTGAAAAAAATAAGTTAAAAGTTCTCCAAGCATATTAACAATAACACCATGTTAAACAAATGTTTCTGATGTATTTTCTCTGAATTTATTGCTGAAATATAACAAATATTATAAACAGATACATCATGATGACGCTCTTCAGTTTTAAACGTACAATTGTTGGAGCAGTAATGTAAAGTGTAATAGCTGTAGGCTGATGCATTGAGCAGCTGAACAAACAACAGCGGGGACAGGTGAGTGCATGTGTGTGGATGGATGAACAAACAAACAGCGCACATATCACATAGTCACTTTTCATATTCTTAAAAATAAATCTTCTAAAAATCACACAGCTTTTTAATCTGAGTGTAACTTTTAATTGTTAATTGAAAAAAAAAAAAAAAAGTCACAGGAAGCCTGAACTTCTGTTAGTGTCTCCCTTACCGTTGCTTGTGGGCGCTCACGGTCCCATCGTCGTTCACAAATGACTGATTCACGTAGCACTCGCTGCACATTTTGGCCGGAGATCCGGCGCTTCTGTCCGACTGGAGGGCTGCGGTGGTCGGCGTGGGGTCATGCACAAACTCGTCTTCCTGGGTTAATTGCATCGGAGGGCGACTTGCCAGGTAGGAGCGTACCCACGGACTAAAAATAAATAAATAAATAAAAGACGCTCTTGTACAACAAAAGTTATCCCTCCTTGTACTTGCGCCTCTCACCTATGCAGGTGCATTTTGGAGGAGAGTGTTTTGCTTTCTCCACCTACGCACCTAAGAGGCTGCAAGCCAAAGTGAGGTCTGTGTAATGAGGTTATAAAACTGACAAACTGAAGGATGTAGGTGGGACTATTGAACGGGAGGCAGAAACCGAGGCTGGCAGCGTCACGGGGGACTGGGGGGAGGGGGGGAACAGGTCTGCAGCGGCGAACATGACAGGGTCCTCCTGCTTCAGCACAGGTGAAAGGGAGAGCAGCACCATCTGGTGGACTTTATGTATATTATTGCATAAAACATTCAGGTAAAATACAATAATTCTGAATGAATAATTGCAAATTTTTTCACGTATAAAAACTTAGATTATTATTGATTTTTAATCTTGAATTTGCGTCACATACCTCCACGTGTCTAGTTAGTAAAATGTGTTTTGATTTAAGTCTGGGTTACCTACCGTGTCATTGAATCCCCACCTAAACTTACAGAGAAATTAGAGCAAATTACACATGGTAACTTTGGAAGAGCTGCAGAGATCCACTACTCAGGTGATTTGCCCAGATTTAGGTGAAAGCATATTCATTAGCCAGAAGGGCACAGACAAAATTCAGAACAAATCATAATGAGATTATGTGGCAAAATGTGAAAATGTATATTATGTAGACAATTTTCATCCAATCAGACTGAAGTTCAGCTAACTTGTGCTTTGCATAAATTGATGTAACAAAAAAAAGCTGAATTGATCAAGTACAAAAGCACAATTCCCTTTTTAGGTTTTTTACTAATAACTTTTTTCTCTTCACAATTATACACTGCTTTTTGCTGGTTCATCACATTGAATTATAATAAAATATATAGAATACGTGCCAAAATTTTGCAAGGCATTTATCTATAGCCAAAAAATTGATCTGTTCTGCAAGTGCTCCGAAACAGACGCCACTGAAATAGACTGTAGTGATGGGTACTTTGCTCAGCTGTATTACTGCAAAGTGGTTTTGAAATCACATTAAACCAAGCCCTTACGAAATGTGTGGAAATGGGTTTAGGCATTAGACAGCAATAAAGTCTACAAAATGATGGTCCAAGAGCCTAATAAGAGCTGAAAAATGCCGACATTACAGCAACACAAACCTGTTGTTGAACCCATGTGATTGACACAACCTAATTGATGATGGAGGGCTGATTCACCATTGAAGCAATTTCACATTTCCTCCTACTTTCTGGATCTTGTCAATCTCAGATCCTCCAACCTTAAGAAAATCTGAAGCCAGTATAAGAACTGTCCATCGTAAAAAGTCAACTGGTAGAAACAGTTGACTTTCTGTCAACTGTGATGCTGAGTCTTGTTAATCTCAGCATCACAGAGTTTAACGACACACTCTAAAGTAAGAAAAATTCCTAAGGTTTTGCTTTTACATTATGAGAACAGATTTAATGACAGGGAGGACACTGTGACCTTGGTGAAAAAGCACAAAGAAAAGCATCCTGCACGGTTTGTTCTTTATCCTTTCGTCCCTGTTCTGCCTTTTTATGAAGCGAATGTCAGAAATCAAATATCAAGTAAAAAGACTGACGGGATATTTCTTCCGATGATCTGATGGCACACGGAGGAGAAGACGTGGGTGAACTGATGAGTCACAGGGGACACGGTGACGTGAGGGTGCTCATGAGTTTCAAGCTTATTATGGATGCTTGAGGTTGAGTCAGAGCTCACAGGAGAAAAGTGTTTTTGTTGTTGTTTTAATGCTGTGGCAATGGAAGGATGCGATACTCCACCTGCAGGCCCGTTTTAATGCGACCAGTGGATGTTGAAGCCATTTTGCACTTAGAATGACTCAATAGAATACACTAATTGCATTTTAAAATGATCTAGAATGTGAAACACTTAGAAATATTATCTGTGACAGAAAAGACTACATTAAAGTACTTGGAAGGTTTAGATATTTAGATATACAGCTCTGGAAAAAAATAAGAGACCACTTTAAATGATCAGTTTCTCTGATTTTACTTTCCTTAGGTGCATTTTTTGAGTAAAATTAATTTGTTCTTGGTTTGTTTTTTATTTACAGGAAAGGTAAAGATATTTATATTTTTAAACATTTATTTAAAAAAAAAAGATAAAAGCACTGACACAAAAAGAAACACAACTTTGGAAAGCCGTGTTGTCATAAGTTCAAAGTTTAAAGCGTAGAAAAAAACTGAAGAATGTGTCTGGATGAAAAACTTGTAATATCTGACATATTATAGAGTTTATTGCTTAACTATGTGGTTAAAAACATGAAAACTTGCCTTTTGCTTCCCTGCTATTACCATTTTAAATTTATAAAGTCATTCAAGTACTTTTACCCCAATTATTTGTCTAAAAGTATCTAAACAGCTTCAATGGCTAATGGTCTTTTATTTGTAATATGTTATGTTTTCAGGATTCATGGTATGTCTGCCAATTTATGTGTGTATGTATATATGCCGAGGAATTAGTCTGCTCCTTCTGTGCTGACAGAGGCCACAGCTGATATGTAGTAGGGTCCTTCACTCAGATACGTCTTCAGGCGGATGTAGTTTTGACTGCCCAGTATTTCTGATGCTGTAGATGAGCCCAGAAGAGATCCCACCAGTTCAAATTTGGCATCTTTCGCCTCCTTTGATTGGCCAGTTGAGCGATCCAAAATGAACTCCATGAAACCAGGAGTGTTAACCATCATCTTCTGACCCCACAGCTGGCTTGCAATGGCCTAAGAAATACACACACCAACATGGTTTTTATTATCACTTGTCACCATCTGCTCTTGTGAAATAATGGTGTAATTCTTCAGTTTTTAAGGCAATGAGTGCATCAACAAGTAATGACGGTGGCTATTTACAGAGAAGATTCTCAAAGCCCCGCAGTGCAGCTCTGGAAAAGGCTGAGTGCTGATGTTGCGAATCATATCCATTGGCTGGTTAGACAGAAGGTGGAACCAGGACTCTGTCAGGGACAAAAGGTCTTCTGTTTGATGCTCCAGCTGTACAAGAAGAAAAAAAAAAGGTAGAAACTCATAAAAATGTCAAAGTTGAGTTGATTACTTTTGTGTATTCAACAGTATCACAGTAACGTTTGACCAGATTGTTTGTTTAAATACCTGAAGGGTGAGCAGCTGTGATATGGCGTCCAAGCTTCGAACTCTGAGCTCAGTAGCTCCAGAACTAGCAAGTTGGCTGATTTTCAACAACACAAACTTGAAGTTTTCTCCTGATTACAAAAAAAACCCCAGTAGTAATAATTAAGAACTTTCTAGATGACATAAGATGGTTATGACTCCTCAGCTTGACTAAATAATTGACTTAGATGTGATCTCAGACGACCAGAAAACCTCCCAAAAAAATCACTAGGAATAAATAACAGAAAATTATAAAAATCTATGTAAACATTACAGTAACTGGTCCTTTTATTTCAGGCTTCACAGTTCTTTTAACACCAGACATTTATTGTAAAGCCCTTTTTTTTCTCTGCAGGTTGGTGTATTTACATTTTGTTTTGTCCTGCTAATAAGAGTTATTATTCAAACAAAAATTTACTGAATCCCCTTGGTCCACTCCCAGGAGTGATTTTGGAACACATTTGTTCATTGAAATTATGGAGAAAGACACAAAAATCCAGACCTACAGAAATCACACCTACCCGTCTTCTGGAGAACCTGTTTCCCCTCGACTGTAGAACCAAGTAATCCCAAAGTGTCCAGGGCCACTCCAACCATGACGGGGTCCGAATCCATGACCATGTCAAACACCTTGTTTAGGAAGATCGGGTAGGATTCACAAACCTGCTGGGGGCTGTCCGTAATGGCCAGGTTCCCAAAGAATTTCACCAAACCTAAATCAGCAGCATATATATATAGTAAGGGTCACAGTTCTGATTAACATTTCCTGAAAATTAAAAATAACTTTCAAAGTGCCCATTAAGTTTTTTCAAATAAGAACAACAATGACAAAAAAAAGGCAAAATCATCATTTAATTGCTGGTACTGAATTGTGAAATAGTTTTGAAAGCGTATTCACCTGGAAGGTAGAAGGAAGAAAACGGGTCCATATCGGCTCCTCTGATCATGTTGGAAATCTTATCCATTATACCCTGCTGGGCCAAATACTGGCGACCATGCTGACTGTGAGCCAGAGTGGTCACCATCTCAATTGATGTGGCCCTGATGGGAATGACATGAATAAAAATAGTCTCTACGAAAGGCATGGGAACCCTGTCAGAAAGGAGATACACAAACATGATATGCATTTGCTTTTACTGATACAAAGCTGTCGCCACCTGATTAGGACATCGTCTCCAGTCAGCTCGCTGAGCAGCTGGGAAATGAGGCCGCTGTTGGCACAGCAACCAAGAGAAATTGGAGAAAAAGATGAGATTTCAACCACCAGCTGCAAGCAGAAAGAAGAACGAGAGGAACTGGTCTTATGACAGGTTTTTGAAAAAAGTGGAGAACACTTATTTTGCAGCAATCATGTTACTTTACTTGGTAAGCAAACTATTTTCATGCGAACAAGTAAAAGTAGATGTCAATGAAAAATGAAACATTCATACATTCATCTAGTATTTTCAGGAAAAAAATCGGGGAATTTAAATCACCTCATATATTCTGTATCTGATTATGTCGTTTTTGCCCATCACTTCCTTCATGACTTCAAGCAGATCACTCTGAAATAACTTGTCTAATCCAGGCTTAGAGTGACTTATTTTAGAAAGGGACTGAATTGCCTGGAAGAAGAAGAAGAGAAAACACGACAACATTTATTGCACACCATCTAGGTTGGACGAACTGGAACAAAATCTTTTCAATGTCTAAAGTTTTCACCTGTTTTGCCACAGCAATTTTCTCCTCACCAATGCAAAGGAACACCGCCCGTAAAATGTCATGACTGTTGAGGATTTGTGTGACGGCCTCTGGGTGCTCCACCACCCTGCCAATCTGAAAGGAAAACAAAGGCTAATGTAACATTGGTTTTACTGGCTGCTATCTACTGTACGTGTCCAAACTCCCTACCTGTGTCAAGGCCAATATCTTCACTGTGTCGTTAGGATGGCTCAAACCCTCTTGCAGCTTTTCTCTGTAGTTATGCACCAAATGCAAAGGACTGAGGGCTAGTAGGATGCGTTCAAGAATGTCCACACACAGATCAACCTGCTCCCTGTGAACACAGAACATATTAGTAACTCAAAACCTCTGTAACAAATGGTTTACATCAGCAACTAACAGTTTGTTAGTTGCTGATCCACTTTATCTTTTCAAAGTCATCATAACGCATTGGTGTATCCATTATATTTCTTAATGGATGCTTCAATTGTGATGCAAATGTTAAGTGCTCCTTCAACTCTGGATATTTCTTCCAACAAACATTTAGTTCGTATAATAAATGACTTGCAGTAAGTCTGAAGTTGCACCCCCACCTCACTACTATATCTGATCTTTAGCATCTTGCCCATGATATTATTCTAATTTAACTCTAACTGGAAAGTTAGACCAAACTATTAAAGTTTAATTTTAATAGAAAAATTATTTGCAGTTGCTCAATTTAAGGTACAGCTGGAAAATGTTGGAATATAAATTCAAATGAATCTGTAAAAACAAATTCTTATGCATATTACTTAAAAATATGTCTATGAGTAAAACAGGGCTGGTACTGCTAAAAAAAAACTACATTTTAGTTTCAGAGAACATGACTGAAAATAAACTGAAGAAGTGTAGCAATGTGGCTACTTAGCACGCTGACAACAAGCCTTAGTTGCATGCTAGGATACAGGAGAGGTTAGCTAGCCTCTCCTGTCGTTATCCTTACGGCTATTCTAATCCATTAGTTGTTCAAGCAGCTGCAGAGCAGAGTAACACGCTCTCTGACTCAGCAATAAATGGGCAATCGTTGAGTTCAACAGAGTGTAAACAAGACTGAGACACAAAAGCCAACCTTTCATTAGTGTTCAGCAGAGAGAAAATCACATCGAAACGCTGTCCGCTCAGGACGTCTCTCAGGGCGCTGACTGGAACAGACAATAAGGCAGTTTTTAAGCTCTGCAACTCTTCAATTGGGTCTTCAACTCCGGATATTTCTTCCAGCAAACTTTGAATGGTGGCTGCCATGACTGTGTCTATTTGGAATCCACGACTTCCGCTTCTTCTTCATGTCACATTAGCCTCACACAACCAAGAGCGCATTACCACCACCTAGTGGACTAAGTGGGAATAAAACACCCTTGATTACTTTATTTGCCTTGCTCGACTGCCTTCCCTTCTAACTTATTTACTCGCTTTTGAAAGACATTATTGCGCCATATAACACCAGCCACAATTCTATGCTTTTAAGATTTTCTTTGGCTTTGTTTAAACAAAATAACTCAAATAAAGCAAACAAAGTTACTGAAAATAAAATTTTCACTCACTCCTGCATTAATCACATTTGGGGTTTTTTGGGTTTTTTTTGTTTCTTACTTCAAAACTTTACTCCCAAACATAAATAGGGATTAAAAAGTACATATAAACTTATACTTTCTGCACAATCCATTTATCCTATTGAGAGCTTGTACAGCTTTTACCATTAAAGAGAGTAAGAGACTATCATGGTCACAGATTTTGTAATTTAAAAGTCCCTGGGATCAATGTTTTTCCACAGTGGAGGAAGTCATGTATTTGGAAAAGCTGTTGCAAGTAAACACTCAACTCTAAGATTTAGTTAGGGGATGTTCCATGAATCAACAGTGCTACCCACCACATCAACACAGTTGACTTTTAAAACTACACTCTTAAAATTCTAAAGACATCATGGCCTGTGGAAGTATTGCTGTATCAGCAATAGATTGAGTGCAGAATTTGCACTGGTTACAACCTTCATATGGATTCTCAATAAATGGCCATAAAGACCCATCAGCTGTGTTTTGCGTTGGGCCAGAAAAAACATTCGACTAGAACTTGATTATGTCCCACTGTACCTGTAAAACCTGTCATCTCTTCACATCCCTCCAAAGTTTCAATAATAAAGTTTTATAAGTCACAGCTTTTCTAATAATTGAATTCTTTTCCAGGGAAGGATATTTTAACATCTGCAACATATTGCTTGCAAAACTAATAAGAGTCCAGAAAGGGAATATTATTAAAATAATGTTACCTACAAATGATCTAATATGTCAAGCTGGTTGATAAAATTTTAAGAAAGGTTCACCTTTTGGAGCTACTGTTTAAACATATCAGTAAATTAGATACACTCTTCTAAATGAGGACGTGACCACTGGGTGTAGAGTTACACAATTCTTAAAACATTCCTACAGCCTGTTTTGTAGGCCAAAATGTTCGATTTTGGTCTCATTTGATCAGTGTATCTTCTTTTATAAGTTTTTCTTATGCCTGTGTATGCAGCAGCTCCTCCAGGTACAATAGCTCTTTTGGCTGCTTCTTTGATTACTGATGCCTTTGCATTGTGTCAGTCCTGTTGAGTTTTTAGTTGTGCCTTACACATTTCATCTTCAATGCTTTTGATATATTTTAAACTCCCATGGTCACATGAATTAAAATCCAACTTGGTAGAGACACAAACATATCTAGGGCATGGTTATGGAAATTTTAAGAATGATAGTAAATTTTATGAATGTCATTTATTTGCTTCAGTAATTTGTGGTGAATGGTGAATCTTCAACAATCTTTTGGCTTTATTCACCCTCTCTTTCTACATTTCACAGAATTAGTATGTATAATGTAAGATGGACTCCTTGAAATCAAGATCTCAGTTGGGAACAGGGTGCACAGTTACATGCGCCTTGGGTTTCATGAAAGTGGAAACCCCGTGTGATCAGCTGTTATTGTTGTAGAGCCTTCTGCCGTGGCGGGTCCAATCATCACTTACAGCTAATAAACAGATGAGCAAAGAGGCTTTTGCAGCAGCTGTCATGCAGGTACAAACTACGTTTTTTGAACTCATAATTTTTTTATTTTATTTTTTAAGTTTCATATACTGCATTTAGAATGATTCATTCTTTTTTTGACACTGCAGTGCTATTTGTGTAAGCTGCGTACCCATCAGTGGTGTTTCCTCCTGTTCAACGTCTTGCTCTTCCATGCATTGCTGTTCGGGGCAGATTTTGTTGAGGAGTACCTCCTGCAGCCGTCCCCTGTGGTTTACACTGATGGTATGGTTGCAGATGTGAGGGAGAGAGCAAGAAAACTGGACTTGAGCACCATAAGGCAGAATGTATCCAGAGATTATATAATTTCTAATCCCGATGCCTGCAAAAAACCTGACCTCTTCCTCCTCGCTCTGGTCTTCAGCTCTCCGGCAAATATCACCCAAAGAAATGCAGTGAGGAGAACGTGGGCAGACCAAACACAAATTCAAGAATCTTCCATTAAGGTACTCTTCTTCACAGCATCGACTGAATCTTCCACCACCCAACAGGATCTCATTAAAGAGTCTGAACTTCAAGGTGATTTGATCCAAAGCCGTGTCGTAGATGTGTCATCCCTCTATGGAGCAAAGGAGAACACACTGCTGGCTCTTCGTTGGGTAATCACGTTCTGTCCTCGAGCACGTTTGGTTCTGTTGACTGAGGACTCTGTATTCATAAACCTACCTGCCATTGGAAGCTACCTGCGAGGGCTTCACAGGAATTCAGAAGACCTGTATCTAGGCAGAGTGATCCAGAAAGAGTCCCCTGACAGGAACCCCAACAGTCCACGCTACCTGTCCCGCATTCTCTACCCTGACAAGTATCTACCAGAATACTGTGAAGGAACTGCTTACATTTTGTCACAGGATGTGGTCCGTAAAGTCTACGTTGCATCATCGACTGTCCTTACACCCATCCCGGTTGACGTTTTTGTAGGTTTCTGTGCTCAAAAAGCTGGTGTCACACCAACTCACAGTGCTAGGTTCTCAGGAGAGAGACACATCCACTACAATGCCTGCTGCTATCAACATCTGTTCAGCTCAGCAGGAATGGGAAGCCAAGAGCTAGAAAGAGTGTGGCAAGACCTTGAACAGAAACATGGAAAATGTTCCCTGCTTAAGACATACGCTGGGCTTGTGGCCTGCAAAGTTCGTACATATTTGGATAAAATGTTATTACAAAACTCAAGAGAGCCGACTTGATTGTATAAGTTAAAATGTCATAACACTATGTTCAGAGTATTTCTGTTAGTTTCCTTTTGTCCACTCTGAAGTGTTACAACAAAAATCTAAGTAAGCTGAAGTGTAGACTTGACATCTGAAGAGATTAGCCTCCGAGTATTCAATGGATGGATTAGATGGAAACCGATTATTTTAAATCTTTCCTCTTGATTACTTTGTGTTTTGTGAGAACCTAGTTTGGCCCAGTGAACTTCATACCATTTCTGGTTTTCATCTATTACTAATTGTTAGGTTAACTTGGCTGAAACCTCCGCTAAATAAATGGAAAACTTTAAACATAATATGTCTTAAAGCTGATGGTGCTATTTGTGGTATGGTTGATCGTTCAAATACAGTAGATGTCTACAAAATTAAAGAAAAAACATCCCAACAACATTCTGCTCATAGACGATCTGGTTTTCTTTCTCTTGGAAGTACATTTATTGTAAAATATAATATATCCAATCTGGAAAGTATTTAGCCATACGTAATGGATTGTTAAATCCCAGCAACAAGCTTTATTTCATAAACATGCAATGTGACAAAGCAGGATGAAGCTGTGCACAATTGTAAAGTGGAAAGAAAATGTAGCATGGTTTTTATATTCTTTTTTAATAAAAATCTGAAAAGTTTGTAGGACAAAATTGAGCAGCATTTACATCTATAAATCTTTGCTTGTGTATCTTTACCACTTATGTTATAGACTCTGGAGACTAAAAATGTTGCCTATTGATCAACGCATTTTAATTTAAGCTCAGTCAGTGGAACAGTTGAACAGAGACTGCAAGCGTGAATATGGCTTCATCTGGTTCTGGTCAACTAGCTCCATCCATCCCCACTGACGCTGTCACCATAGTTCATGGTGGAGATGTGGTGCTCAGGATGATGTACAACATTTGGCCCCTAAAAAAAGCATGTTACTTTCAGGCTAAAATGTTCAATTTTGATCTCATTTGATTTATAGATGAACCTCTTCCACATGCTTGCTTGTTGGATTCCAGTCAGGACTTCTGGCTATCTGCTCAGACTTCAGATTTATGGAGTACTAGTTGTCCTATTGGCAGATTCTCCTTTGTGAGCTACAAATCCCTGCAGGTTCTCCAGAATTACATTAATTTTTCTCTGATCAATGCCCTCAATACCATGCATGTCAGTTTGAATGGAGGTCTTGATTGTTCTACATTGTAAAATTATTTTCAAATGTTAAAATAAGGTTAAAATCTAAGCATATTTTTACATTTTGATGATGCATTCTGCACTGTTCTGTAAGATGTTCAGAACTTGGGATAGTTTTCCTAGGCTTAATTTTATTTTAAACTTCTTCATAACTTTATCCCTTCCAGTTAAAGAAAGCATTGCCACAGCATGATGCTGCCACCACCATGCTGGTTGTTCAGTAGCGTTCTCTGAGTTCTTCACAGAACACTTGTATTCATATCGAAAATAAAATACAAACAGGTGGGCTGTCTTTAAAGGTAGTTGGTTGTATTGTTTGTTTTTCTACATAGTGTGAAGAATGGAAATATATAGAAAATAATGTACATTTTTTTTCCTCTTACAAATATGTGCTCCGTGTTGATCTATCATCTTACAATTGTGTGCTATTCTGTGTTGATCTAAAGTACAAACTCTATATAAAATGCTCTGAAGTTATATTGTTGCAAAATGTGATAAACGTCAAGGTGTATAAAAACCTTTTCAAGGCATCGCGCAGTTTTTCAGCTTTGATGGTTTTCCTCTACCTCTGCCAGAGGACACAGATTTTTTTGTGTTAATGAGGACATCTGGTGGTTAGTTTGAGTCATAGCCAAATAACGGTGGAGTTGCTGGGTATATTATGTCCTTTATTCTGACAGAAAAACGGACAGAACAGTTTTTACAATCTGAGTGGGAGTTTTATTTGATCTGAAATAACATTCGAGTCAGCTTAGACATTACATTTGTAGCCTATCACATGTTCTCCTGTCTTTCTTTTTAAAAACAGCCTGAATTACATTTTCACCATCAGTCAGTTTATAACCAGCTAAACATGTAAATCAAGAAGAACAAATTGGTGTCCCGTAAATGTTGTTTTTAAACTTCATCTTAAATTCCACCACGGAAACGTCTGGCTCCAGTGCTGGTACCATGAACTACCCAAACAAAATGCCTGGCTGCACTGCCAGCAGTTCACACTGCAACACTCCATTCCTCTTTGGCACAGTTCCACTGTGTCTGCTAAGCTTTCTGTCTCAAAGCCAAAACACTTCAAAGAATAACACCTCAGCATGTCAGAAGTAGCTCTGGCAGATGATTAGTCATGTCAACGGTTGGATTTGGACGGGATCATAGTGGAATGATGGACAAATTGCTCCAGATGTAATTCACCTCTGCAGGTCACTATCCAAGCAGTTCTTTTTACTTTTATGCAGTACATAAAAATTACCTTTATTTATTTATTTATGCTGTTTTCAGTTCAAAAATCACTTCCAAAAGTAAAATAAAATGTTATATTTCCAGGGCTTTTTCAGACCAAAAATGAGCTGACAAAAACCTTCTAAAGACAAACTACATTAGGTGGTATTTCTCGTTTAAGACACCCACAAATAAGGATGTCAACCAACTTTATGAGCCATATTGCTGCAAGCAGACATTTGTATATTGTGCATTTTACATACATAAATTCAAGCATAACTACCTTCACTTTCTGATCCTTTGACTATCAATAAGTGTCATTGTGACATAAAAATTTAACGTTAGCTACCAGTTACCTTTATACAGATGAACATTTGGTAGTTGCCGTGGATCACAGTTTCAGTCAATTGGACATGAGGTCGACTGCAGGCCTTGATGAATTTCTTACATTATTCCACTCTCCTTTTGGGTTTTGGAAATGTAATAAATTGTATTCTGCCCAAAAAAATAGAGCTCTAGTGACCCAGATGGTCAAGAGAAATTTGTTTACAAAAGAGAGACTGTCAAAGATCCATCACTCTACTCCAAGTTCATGACATTGTTGTACGGAGAATTACTAGGACTCCAATTAGCCTGGCCGATTGTTTTATATGCAAAAAACGTAAAAATGTAAATCATGAAACTACTTAAATATTTGGTCATTATGGTATTCAAGACATTGCCAAATGTGAGTTGTTCTATAGTCAAAGTCAGTAATACAAACTACTAACTCCGGACATTGTTAAGGTTTGGTCGAATTTTCCAAGAGAAAGTGGAAACAGGGAAAGGGAAATGGAGGAAAAAAAACACCTCTTCAAACCATATGGAGACCTGATTGTAGACATGAACATACAGTTACACACATCCACTCATGAGACAGCCTGCAAAGATTGTTCATGTGAGGTTGAAGGAAATGGCACACTGCATGTGGGTGGTGTGCTCTAATGAATAGCTCTCCTCAGAGAGAACATTCTCTGATGGGAGGGACTCATCAAACCAGAAAAGACTGTTTTATTTAGAGTGTTTACACTGAAGAAAGACGTCTGAGACTCCATAGCATGGCCAACTATTTGAGGGAATGGTCAGAGGGAATGAAGGCAAAAGCTGAAGAAAGAAATATTTGTCAACTTTATGCATGTGTTCTATTCAAGAGAACATGCAATGTGCAGCTTTATTTTCTGCGTACAAACCTGATTGTGAGATTTATGTTGGGAGCTGAGGGTCAGTGTTCGTGTGGCCCTCCAGCCCATTTACGCAGAAGCTGTAACCTCAAGGATAAACCCTCGTTTTGACGACATCTGTGGTTTCTGGTGCTTTCCCTTTTTACAAACTCCATAATCCATGCTTTGAGGTTTTGGTAGCTTTCCCATGCCAGAAGCTGGTGCCTTTCTGTGCAGCTGCTTTTGACTTCTTGAGTTTTAATTATGGATTCTATAGGTTTTGACTTGCTTTCTCCTCAAAAACCGCTCCATCTGGAGAAAATTGTATGCATTAATCATAAAAGGCTACTCTGTGCTTCTGTATATAACAGCTCAACAAGTGAGTATAAACAAAGCTGAAAACGTTTGCATTATATAACAATGCTTTGCTGCAAACTATCTTGCTTCTCACTTTGTCACATGAAATGTAGTGCATCTCATTAATTTCTGTGCATTGTGTCCCATTAAAATGAAAGGGTGTGTCAACTTTGAAAAGGTGTAGAAGGAACCACACCTTCCAAAATTTAATGGTTTGTCATTTTCCATCAACAAAATGTTTTGACAAATATTTTTTAGGAATTTTGAAGATGCTTCTTTTTTCTTTTTCTTTTTTTCCCAAATGTGAGATATGGCTTTGAATTTCAGTCTGTGAGTTGTTGTTTTTTTTATCCTGGACCTCTTTCAGGAATGCCATTTTGTCCAAACTCTTTCTTGGTGCTGGATTGTGAACAGTGACATTATTGTGGACAAGTGAGGCCTGCAGTTCTCTATGGATGAATCACTGATGTGTTTTTGGAGTATCTTTTGGCCGGCCACTTGTAGTAAGGTCTACCACTGCTCCACGTTTTCTTCTTTTATTGGCTCTCACCCTTTTCCGCTGGAGTCCCAAAGCCTCTGAAGTGACTTTGCAACCTTTGCCAGTGCGACAAATGTCAGGGACTTTGTCTCTTTCCTCTTCTTGAACCTCTTTAGATCAGGATTGGTGTTTGATTCCTTTTAGAATACTTCATGCTACATAGAAATGTAACATAAAGTATCCTTTACATAGGGGCTATTCTATGTAAAGGATTTCTTGAATTGACCGGTCTGGTAAATAGGTCTGGCTTGTGTTTAACTACGGAAAGCAATATATTGATGGCTCTTTTTCTTTACTGATTTTTAATTAGTATAAGTAGAAAACGTCATCTTTGTCATATATCAAACAATCTAATCCAAAGCATTTTTATGTAAGATAACGGAAAAAACTGAAACTATTCTCAATACCGCATAAGACAAGCTCCCGTTCGTGATTGAAGTATATCAGTTCGAACACATGACTGGTTTACTGGCTACAAATGGGAAGACCTGTCAAAGCATTGAGGCACTGGAGGATTCATCAAAGAGCTCCTCACTCACGTCTGTCAGAGGCAGCACTGGGTGGAGACTCAGTCTGTAATGGAACATATCAGATCACATATTATTACAGGCCTTTTTGAATTTGTTGATGGTTTCTGGATTGCAATGCAGAATCAGTCTTCCCAACTTTGCTTCAACTACAAAGTACTTTTACCTAATGTCAACGTCATTATATCAGCAGCACAGACTGGCACTCCATGCCCTTAATATGTATTTATGGTTAAGTAAAAGAGCCCAAGGCTGTGGGCTTTTTATATTGCTGCATTGGAATCATGTGTAGGGTGTGGCATGAAAAGTCTTTGTTGTGAATCAGTTGGATGGTTTGTGCTTTTTTTTTTTTTCTTTTAAGATCTATTTTTCTAAATGCATAAAGTCTTTCTTTTATTGCATTGTAGAAAAAAAATCTATGTTTGCGATGATTTAAAGGCAATAAGTAAACCTAGGTTTGGGCAGCAAAAGGTGAAATTTTTGAACACTCGTAGTACATAAATTAGAACAAGTTACTTAGAATGACATATAACCATCCTATTTTTGCTCCACCTGGTTGCTGTTTTCACAAGAATAAAAATTTATTTTATTGTCATTGTGCAAGAAAGAAAGCACAACCAAATTTAAAAGACTGAGGTCTTGCAATGGTTGAAAAAAAATTTAAGCTGAGAATTTCAGCTGTGTTTTTCTCCTTTTTTTCTCTAATATATTGATCCCTATAAACCTTTATCTTAGTGTTTGGGGTTCTGGTTGTGTTATATAAGAAAGTATTCCAGATTAGTCAGTCATGGTCTTTTTTTTTTCTTTTTTTTTTTACTGTACTGGGTTTTGTGTGACATGTCTAATGGGACGTCCTCCCAGCTTCCTCCTTGTAGTGTGTTGACCACAGTAAAGGAGCTGAGGTTTAGTGGTCAAGCTGGACAGGAAATAATGATGGTGTTTTAAAGAGAGACCTGATTTCTAATAATAGTCATTACAAACAGTGGCTTTCCAAGAAATGCAACTCAACTCATTACAGCATCTGCCTGAAAAGCTTATAGTAACTGACTATGAGTTATGAGACTGTAAGTATTTGTGTATTTCATGTATCCAAGTAAACCAAACTATTGTGGTTGAGGTTTAGGAATCCAGCACAACAATGACCACAAATTTAAAACCTTTTTTTTTCTGCTCAGAGTTAAACATGTCCATTTTATTTCCCTCAGGACATCCTGTTCATCTTGCAGCAAGTTACAAATCACTGTCAGGCTCAGTCTCAGACTTTAAAAAAGAAGTTATCACCTTAAATTACTGGTCTGCTGGTAACACTTAATTCACTTTTTTTTATATAGTTCAATTCACAACAAATGTTTTCTGTGGGACTTTTTTTTAAGAAAACTTCTTTCCTGTCCAAGTGGAAAGTTACCACCACGCTTAAAAATACATATTTTCCTCCAGCTTGCTTTGGTACATTTCCAACCATGTTCTGGTCTGGTATCACCCATGTTGTTTCTGCTCTGAAGTTATTTGAGTCTGCTTAACCAAATTTGAAAAGTCAAATAATTAATAGATTTTGGAGAACATTTGTAACCGAAGTTATAATCTTTATAAGCTGTATGAAGCCCCAATGTAAGGAACAGAAAGATTACAGTCACTGTTTTTCCACTGTGCTGCAGCTAACATTTTATCTCTCTTTTAAACACAAGTTATAGTAATCAAATTTCATTTAGAGAGCACTTTTCATACAGTCATTTGTACAACAGTGATTTTTAGAAATTAAAAACAGAGTTTCACCATCCAGGATTATTTAGGTTTTGGTTTTCTTCTGTCTGAATTTTGACCATTTTTAATTTGTTTCTTTGGTTCCCTTGAAGTGTTGCACTATTCTGTTCAGTTCCCTGAATGCAGAATTGTTTAAAAGGTTTTCTCCACACATTTTAATTTCTTTCAGCTTAGTTTCTTAGTTTATTCTTGTGTTTTGTTCTTTGTGATTTTGGCTTTAAAGTGAGAGAAAAATAATTGCAACACAACCTCACTCCCCAAAACACAGAATACAGAGACCCGTTTCTATTATGAATTTAACAAAAGTTTAAGTAAAAAAACAAAAAACAAATACCTAATATTTTAACTATCAGGTATTTGTTAAAATACCTGATAGTTAAAGGTATTTGTTAAAATACCTGATAGTATTTTAACAAATACCTAATAGCATCTAAAAAATGCAAGTTTTTAGATAGTTACTCGCTGAAATCTTTTTATGTGCATGCCTTTCTTCCACTTCCCGGTGATACTTTGTGTTGGTCTATCACATATAAAGCTTGATTTTGTTTATTTATTTTTCATTAGCTTTAGCTTTAAGATAATACAGAGACCTCCATTTTCTTAGATGGGAAATTTCTGCTTTAATCCAATGTAAAAAGTTTTTATAAAAATCTATAGGGCTCCAGATTAACTCGTACCCCCAAAGTATTATTAAAGTGATCGAATGATAGTTCATTTACCTTGTAAACGTAACAGTTGGTGGTAGGCGGGCTATCTGATGGTAAAGACAACATTGCAGACTTCTCTATTACCATTAAACTCGAATCAGAGGTCCCATTGTGCTCCTTCAGAAAGTGATCTTAATCTGAACTGAATAGGGTTTTGTTTTACAGCGACTTTCTGCCAGTCATACACAAGACGCAGTGCAGTAAGCAGCTTTCGGCGTGAAGGAGAGATTTTATTGCAGTATTTGTAGGTTCAGATCCTCAGCAGGTTGAGTTTTAAGGTGCAGCCTGCTTCTGCAACATAGCACAATAAATTTCATGGCACATATAAAGTGTGTAAAGAACTCAATGATCTAGATTTCATCATCTTCCCAAAGGATGGGGTGGAAAACTCAGCTCAGACATCTTCATTGTGGGAAAGATGAAATGGTAACGGATTCACTTTACCAGCTTAGGAGAATGAACCATTGGTTCATTGGTTGGTCCCGACAGGATAATCACTTGTCTTAAAAGAATCCATTCAATCCCAGAAAAATTTAAAGCTCCCTGACAATTTTCTGCAAACTGTTTGGAAACGTACCAATGCTTTATGTTCCGTCATAAAGTTCATTCAAACCCAAAAGGCCCAGAGTCTTAACGAGCCAACGTTGAAAGCCATCAGGATGCTACTAAACTCCATAAAGACGTCAGGTCAGCGAAGACAAAACTTTTGCAATGTAACAGGAAAAGTTCCCACATCCAAAGCAGACATTCATTACACCTGTGAAGTGTGTAAAACAAACATCTGTCAATGGTAAAGCTGCTGTCTTCCCAGACTTCTGACTCTTCAATGCCATTCAATTTTCATAATGATAATTGAATTGCAATTCAATTATCTATACCTCTTCAATTCTAGACCTTTGCTACAGTGCCCTTAGTCCCATAGTCCATCATTACCACAATAATAGCCAATAAAATCATAGAATAAAAGAGGAAAAACAGTGGCACATCTGTTGTCTGTTTAGACCATGATCACCGGTGCATCTTTTCCAGAACATTCATTCACTGAAGACTTAGTGCATGGCTCATGGCCCTCATGTTCCCCTCTCTTGTTTTGTCTCTGACTTAAAACTGTCTCTTTTTTTTTTTGCAGTGTATGCGTTTATAATCAGTACTGTGCGTCTTTTGTCTCAGCACTGCACTTTCCTTTCATGTGCTACATGTTTGCAATGTGTGTTATACAGAACATAATTCTTTGAACACACCCAGAGCCACTCCTTGAAATCCTGTGGCAGCCTCAATGTCGTCTTTTAACTAGTGGGAGGGGCACATCGCTTCATGAAGATGTTACAAGCTACGCTTGCTTTACTGCATGTCATGGAGTAAATTTGTAACAGTAACTTGATGAATGAGCAAAACATACAAATTTTTTCTCCTATCCAATGCTCTTGATCTAGCAAAATTGTTGGGTGGAGCAGGGTTTTTTTTAAATACACTAGTTATTGCTGTTGTTTAAAAGTTTATGGTCTTTATTTGACGGCAATCCTGTCCAGAAAAAAGAAAATTAAAAATAGATTGGTTAAATCCTAAATAGCAGACATGACTTATAGCTGATGGCAGTTGTGACATCTCTGCAACATCATAATTATTAATTATTAATTACAGAATGTAGACCTTGCAAAAGATTGTAGTTAGAGCAGACTGCATTAAAGGAATTATATACATCTACAATTATTGACAATATGTGGATGCCGCAAACAAAGTAATAGTGAGCAGGGCTGGCCCAAGTCATAAGCAAACTAAGCAGCCCTCAGTGGAGCTGATTATTATTATTATTATTTTTTTAAATAATTTATGTGTCATTATAATATCAAAAACACACAATTTCACCATGAACTGATTTGTTTTTACAATAATATATATTTGCTAATGTATGGAGAAATGACTATTTTATTGATCAAAAGAAAACAAACAATTGTTCTTGGGGGCCCCTGGTGGCCGCGGTAGGTATCGCATGCTTTGCGACGGCATGATGCACATGAGCTGCCGTGCAGCGTGCAGAGCGCATCCAAATGTCCAAAGCTCCAGTCAGAAGTTAAGTAAGCAAAACAATGTCTCCAAAGAGGACTTATCCTTCAGGGAGGGAAAAAAGAAAGAGGAAGAATAGAAAAAAAGCCAAGATATAGGCTAGGTTTGTTTTAATGTTTCTTGGTAATGTAATGTAATGTAAAAGATTTGTAAAGCTGCTGATAGAAAATTAGCTTGAACGGTCCAGTTCAACAGCCAAACATTTATACTAGCATCTTTGTGTTTGTGTGAAAGTGAGTTTAAATTTTAAATGAGTTGATTCTCTGTATATTTCTGAGATATTTTTGGCTTCAAAACGCCATGTTTGATAACGTTTGATAACAATAATTAAAACTTCTCAATGTTTGACATTGTCTAGCAAAACGTTTTTATGTCAGGCTACATAGCTGCTACATCGATGAGCTGCTCTGTGCTGCAGTTGGGGATTTGTTGTTTACTGCTGAGCATAATCATTTTCTGGGTAAAACAAACATTGTTATTACATCAACTTCTAAGTTATGTGAAACTTCGGTTAAAATCATTTGAAGGCCACATTCTCAGGGGAGAAATACTCACCTGGTATAAATTAAATTTTTACCTATTGGAGTAATGCTTAAGAGAAATTAATTTAATTAAATAATGTCATGAATATGTGTGTAGGCTGCACCAACTGAAGTTTTCTGGCCGATCCCGGGTTACCGATCTTTAAAAAGCCTGACCTGCTGATTTTGATTTTAGTTGATATGATTTATTTTTGGCTGAAATGTCGCTAAATATAGCAAAAACGTCGGTGAGTTGGCAACAGTGGGATGAATATTGTTAACTGCAAACGTGCAGACCTGACCTGGCGGGCCGGTCTGTCAGTCATACTGTCCCCAGAAGAGGACAGAGGCTGATTTTTAACCCTTTGCTGACAAAGATCAGATTAGGGGGTAAGATGGACTTCACATGTAAGTATCAGCAGATCACGATCCCCCAAAATTAAGGAAATTGGCACCCAGAAATTGCTAAATCAGTTGGCCAATAAATGTATCCTGTATTATACATGTATGTAATGTAAACAGCACTGCCAGAGATGCAATAAGTTTATAGCAGGTGAGTGAATAATCTAATGATCGAACTGCTGATTGCAGCTGGTCTACATTGTTAGCAGAACCAAAGGGCCCCAAAACCAAATTTCGGCTTGGACCGGCCCTGATAGTGAGATACACTGATACAATTTTGCTTATCTCTAAGCAAAAATGTTTATCTGTAGCTCAATGAGTAAATTAAAGCAAATTTTAGGTCTTAACTGACTGTGGTGTGTGTGAAGGTGTCTCTTGTGCGATAAAAACAATTATGAAGATTTCTCACCACTAAATATTGCACAACCAAGTCTCATTGTTATCATACTGAAGTGGCTGTGATTGGCATTGCAACTCAGTGACTTAGTGAGAGCCCACGTAAAATCACAGCGCACGGTCAGCACATACTGAGGTGCATACCATGCGCTGTGCACCAAACTTCATGTGGCCTTCAAATTAACTCAACCACAGTGTGAGGAGAGTATGGTTTTCCATCTGTATTTAAGCCTCACTTTACCCTGTGCAATGCAAAGCTTGGATATAGCAGTGTAAGGTACTCTGCCACTGGTCTGCAGAGCTGTGGACATACTCTGTGGAGTGATGAATCATCTCTCTCTTTCTGCCAGTGATGAGTCTGTCTTGGCATTTGCCTAACTGAACTGTGTCAACTGTGGAGTTGCTGCAGAGTGAATTATGGTGTACTGAAGTCTTGGATGGGTGAGTTTGATGTAGAAAAAACTTGACTGATCTGCACAGAGCTTGGACCAGAACCAGAGAGAACACTGTTGGGAGAAATCAGAGTCAAGAAGACAAACCAGACAGCTTTGTCTAACCTAGTCAAAAATTAACATCTAGAACAACAGTCAGGGATTCTACAACTATTTGGAAAGCCTTTCCAGAAGCATTAAACTATTATAGCTGCACAGGGGGATTCAACATCATATTAATATTAAAATATTCAAGTTTAATTTTGTGCCGAAGCAATATTTCTGGCAACATGGTGCATCTATGTCACTATTCTTATGCGGGGTGGTGCAAAACCAAAGGATTTAGGTCTAGAATGATTGTAGTGTTATTTTTGTATTGTAGAAAATATGGCAACTTGCAGACTAACACTAATGAAGGAAGGAGCCTCAGAGGTGTTTTCCTCTGAGAACATAAACAGATGACAGGCCAGGCTTCAGGTAGAGGAAGGAGTTAAAAGGCTCACCTTTCAGATCTAGTTAAATGAAGCCCTTTGATGGATGATTTCTGTGAAATGAGTCACAGTGATGCCTTAGTGAGCGCCCTTCATAGAGCAAGGCACTGGCTCTGCACAGGAGGCAAACATGAGAAATTCTCAAGTCAATCTGCCTCCTTCTTCTCCTCATACCCTGTTTGGATTTCTGCAGGAAGTTCAGCAAGCCAATATAGGTGTGACTGCTATGATATTAATGAGTTTTGTTGAAGGACTCCATTCAAAGTAGAAAGAAAGATGAAAAAACAGAGCTTCCCAGTGATTTCATTTGAACTGCAATCTTGTGTGCTTCTGCAATAAAAACAAGGAAGGAAAGAATTCAAATTGTATCAGTTTCACGTTTGTCTTTTACTCCAGTTGCAGGAGGCAGCAGAGATGCAAGACTGTACTGGTACCTTTTCTTTTTTCAATTCAAAGCTGAAATAACATTTTCTTTCATAGTCAGAAGCAAAAACCACACATATAAAAGAAAAGTACACTTAAACTCAAAACACTAGATATAGGAAATAGACAGAGACAAATGGAAGTACCCAGAGACATTTTTACAGTCTCCAAGTTTAGACAATCCTGTCATTAAGGTTTGGTTTACTGAGACAAGTGTGGTGGTTTAAAGCCAGTAGGCTTCATATGAGACGAGACGGCATAAGACTGAATCCTTGTTGGGAAATGACAGTGGCCTCAGCCTGGTCGCTGGCACCAAAAATACACAGCTGGGGATGGCTAAGGACCGGGTCTGGGAACATATATATAAAGTTAATTATTGTATATGCTCAAAGAAAAATATAGTTGGCTGGAGCTAGCTACTAATTTTCTTTCTCTCTCTTGACTATTAGATTTTAAGTAACAAGCCCTCTCCTTGTAAAGTCAGATTATGGGATTGAATTTGTTTAGTCAGTCCTTGTTGCAGATATGTTGCCAACTTTTCCTTGTTCTTTCTTGTGTCTCTTTTACAATACACAATATGCCATGAAAATACACTAATATAACCTGAAAGACTGCAACATTTTAAATTGTTCCCAATATTGAGTAAGTCATTAGCCACTGAAAGAGTCCAGTTCCAGTAGACCTGCAGGTCTGCTATGATGCACATAACAACCAGAAGCTGATCTTTTGGCTCTTTTAAGGAGCCATGTGGGACATCCATTGGATTAGATCTATTCATACAGCGCAGTATTATCAAATATGAACCATATTTACATATGATTTCAAGTAAAAAAAAGAATAAAATCCTTGTTTTGTGTGTTCCTTACTCATCTTACTATGCAAGTTGGCATTTCTAAAACTTGCCATTAAACATCAATTAAGAAATACAATTTGTGCTGCATATATTGCGTCTCTAAATTGCAATAATCCAGCTGAGAAATTTTCCAACATGTCCAAAAGCATTACAATAAAAAATAAAAAAATGTCTGTAAAAAAAACAAAAAAGAAATGTGTCATACATTTTTGCTTAGACTTTCTGAGCCAATACTGTGTGGAACTAACTTTTACTGAAGTTCTAGTGGGTGTGTCTCCACCAGCTTTACATGTAGAGACTGGAGTTACTCTTAATCTGCTTGAGCTCATCCAGAGTGAATAAAAAGTGTATGTGGAGTTAATTTTCAAGTCTTGCCACAGATTCACTATTTGACTTAGGTCTCAGGGGTTTAACACATCAAAGTGCCTTAGTTTAAGCCAATGGTGCCTAAATTCATTATTGTTATTCTGCATATTTCAGTTCTTTCTCTGGTCCAACACACCTGAATCAAATGACAGTTCATTAGCAGAAGTTTGAGACACTTCATCCTGTATAGCAAGTGGTGAAAGGAATTAACTTAAATTTGATCATTTTTACTGTTTAATTATTTTTTTTATTGATTTTCCAGCATTTATACTACCCATATTTAAATTATGTCCATGGATAATTAAGGTCTATCAATTTTATTAAACTGATCCTGTCCAATTTTTCAAATTCAGAGACCAAGATGGACCAACAGGACTATTTTCTGCAGCATGCATTATGCGCAAACAACCACCAGAGGTAGCATTGCTCCCAGATCACTCTGTGCCTTCATATTAACACCTAGTGATTTAAACTTGAAAAGCATTTGCTTTTATGTATTAAAGCAAAGACTGGGGTAATTTTCTATTTCATATTCCCAATATCTTAATTAATTTTTATTTATTTTTTTTTCGCAGTTGAGTCACATGTCTGAAACAAAATTGTTGAAACTTATTTGCTTCTGGCTGAGTTTGAGCATTTGTGTCAAGTTGAGCCAGTGGCTATAATCACCTCACGCCCTCTCAAGAACATTCATTTACCTTAATCCTAGAAGCACTGAAGTCACAATAGTGAAAGGGTAGCGCAACGTTTTAAATGAAGATGGAAAAAAGAGGAGTGCAGAAGTTCAAGTAGAATCACGTTGAATTACAGACACCATGAATATAAAATGAAAGAAAAGGTGAGTAATTAGAGAGAGTAGGAGATTACAGGAAAGTAGCTAATGGTAAGGTTAAGTAAGAAGATAAAAATGTAGATTTGAGGAAGAGGACAAAAGAGTTAGCATCTCCTTGACGCATGATGAATACGTCTTTTGTGATGCAACAGTGTGTTGACCCTTGGAGGGGCCTTTGACCAAAAGCAAGTGTTTGCTTGTACACACAAGGAGCTGCGAGCCTTTCAAAGCCTGCTTAGCTCCGAGAGGACAAGCGTTTGTTGACTGCTGCTGGAAATGCCACTGGAATGGCCTGTCCCTCTCCTCAGCTCCCTCCCATTGGAATAACAGAGGCACATAGAGCCGTTATTCAATATAAGTACAAGTCACTCCCGCTATACTCGCTCACGTGTGGTTGAGCAGCAGATTAGCATGCCTCTGTATACAGAGGGGGTCCAGTTCAGCACAAAGTGAGTTGTGAGTGTTGACCGATTGTTTGTTTGAGAGAAAATTAGTCATCTGTCATCGTGGCAAAATGGCAACGATACAGGAAAATGAGGCTTGGTTAATTTTGGAGTTTTTAATATCAAATTAGAGGAAAGGGAGTGGACATGGATTCGGATTGCTGCAGGCTAACAGAGGGCTACTGCTCCTACGGTGTATATATTAATATTTGTAGAGGAGATACGTCTAGATATGTCTTCTTACATAAGGCATATTTTACTGCTAAACTGCAGATAGTGTTGTATCACCGCATAGACGTTTCAAGCAAGAACTGGCAAGCTCAAACTTCTGCAATGTCTTTTGAAATATTCCAGAAGTTAGACGAACTTTCCAGAGGTCAGATGATTAAACATCCCCACAGATAACCCAAATGCATGAGTCACAAAATGTAGAAATAAAATGTCAAATTTTTTGATATTACATAAACCATTTCATTTCAGTTCTTTAGTTTTTTTTTCTTTTTTTAACTATTTGCATTTTAAAAGGTTAGTTTTGTAGTGTTTGTAGGATGGTGATATCTGGAATGAGAGAACTCAATAGAATCTTGATGGATAGACTTTGAAAAAAAAAATCACAATGTTCTGATATGCAACTATGATGATGACTTCAGACCTATACACCGCTTTCAAAGCAATGATATATTTTGAGGAAAGAACGCAGAGGTGATTTGTTGATTCTTCTGGATTATAATCCAAATCCCACGTAGAAGCCTAAAGCTAAAGTTTTTGTCATTAGTTGCACAAAGAAAGGCCAAGAGTCTCAGAACCTGGCACCTGGAACCTTGCTGCTGAAAGAATGGGCAAAAGCTTCCCTAAAAACAAATAAAGAATTCCCTGAACAGCCAGGAAAAAAATAATTTACAAGTTATTTTTTGCCAATGGGAATGTTGCAGAAACTGACCGTACCGTGTCCAACTATTTTATAACAAAAAATAATGAATACCCGTTCCATATAAAGCTTTTTTTGGAGTTGTAGATTTTGACTGCATGCCCGTTTACGTCATTCCTCACTCTAAAAAGACACAGTATAGAAATAAAATCAAATCTGAATAATTCATAATGTGCTACATACCGCATGTTACAAATAAAATTATGATTGTTTTTAAGGGATAGTATTATGTGTTTTCCAGCCATATATTGCCATTTTATGGCATAATCAAGTAACTATGTTACCTTCATTTGTTAAACAAATGCTATGGCTTGAAAGAAATTTTACTTCCTGACTTAATAACTTGAAATTGGGCCTCTGTCTCTATAAAAGCTCCTGCTTTGTCTGAAACCCTGCCTTCAGGAAGTCATCAAAACATCGTTCTTCTATTAGCGCTTTAACAACGTTGTTGCCCGAAATTCAGTGAGAAGCAGCTCCTATAATGAGCTCAGCAGATGCACAATTTCACCCGATGTTTGCTCATTTCTGCTGACTAGTCTGAAGGAACTGAGCAGGGAAGCTGTTTGGGAGGGGTGATCTGTGAGGCAGAAGCTCGGAAGTCTGGAAACTGCAGCAAACAAACATTCTGCACAGCTAGGTAGGTGCCACAGGAGATTAAAAGATTTCTCTTCCATCCATGGTAAAACTACAGATATGCTTTTGATGAGGGAATAAGATTTTGACATGATATAAAGCTCCAAAAAGTCAATTTTACGCGACACTCCCCCTTTAACAGTTTGCACTGAAAATTGACTCGTGAGTTACAACAGATAGAAGTTATCGGCTTAATGATGGTTAATCTGGTTGAGATCTGAATTCATGGTTTTGTGCATCAGCTTTTATAATTATCTTTCCATTTTACTGTTTTTTGTATTTAAATGCATTTCTGTTGTTTTAAATGTAAACCAAGGGGAGGTATTTTTTTTTTTTTTTACATATTGAACATCTGATTAAGGATTCAAAAATACATATCTGGTAAAGCAATTTTTAAATAGGCAGTATTATGTAAAATTAACATTTTTGAGCTTTACATCATGTTATAATGTTATTCCCTCACATCAAAAACATACCTAGAGTGTTAATTTTTAGAAATCCTTTAATCTCCCACGGCAACCATTCTGGTGTGTAAAGGAGGTGTTATCAAGAAAAAGTATGAGTAACTATATCTTCTGCTGAAAGTTAAGAAACTTCTGGGTTTTCTCACACAAGAAGGTGACTCACTTTGAGGATGTGTCTGACATTAGGCTCTTCTTTTCTTTTTCTGATCCCTCAAGTTATCCACTCCTCTGGCATGCCCTAAGTTGAAGTTCATAACACGCTTAACACAATAAAAACTTTTTGTTTTCTTAACAAGATGGACGACTTTAGAATTTGTGAATATAAATGATTTTGTTTAAATAATGAATGTGGCTGTTACCATTCCGAAAACTAGAAATGTAACACCATAAAACTAACGACACCAATGACTTGTTACAAAACACAAACTAGTGAACTTGCTCTGAGGCACATTATCTCTGATCGACATTTATTCATTGTCACTGAATCATTTTCTACGCAGAATAGTGAAACAGAGGACTTTGCAACCATTAATTTCGAAGTGATTTTTTTTTACAGCTAAAATACAAATAGGAGCAATGTATTTGTTTCACAAGGCTATGTCAGAAACAACAATATGGAGTCATAATCTCAAATGTAAAATCTCAAATAAACTTGCCCTATAATAGTGGGGAGCTATTATACAAGGATACCATGTGATTGTACACATTTTAAATCATAAGAGGCATTGGCAGCATTGCATAGTGGTTCAACTTTTACCCTACAAGAATTTTTTGAATAAATATTCAGGTTTTTAAAGAAATGTGCAAAGCTGAGAAGACTTGGTTTCACACTGTTGGCATTGTGAAATAAAATTTGGGTTTCTCTCATTCTAAGCAATTTATTTTTTTGCACTGCTAACTAATAGCCAAGTAAGTTTGTTGAATTAAAAGGTGGAGACACTAAGCTGAATCTCGCTTCTCCAACCTACCACCAAGAACTGCCTTAAAACTGTAATTCTTTTCCAAGAATAGGCACGACACTGCAGCGTCATTCAAGCTCACATAAGGACATTTTTCAGGGTTTGGGAGAAAGCCAGCTCATCTCCTCTAGGATACTATTACAGGAAAACCTGCTCCCAGTCAGCAGGCTTCACTTCTTGCCCCCTTTCTGCATTTTAATGCTGTTTGTCTCTTTGACAAAGGATTTTATATGTTCCTATGACATTACTGTAGTTCAACATATGGGAAAGAGATGATTATTTAAAACCTGGAGACTTTTATTATTGACTCCAACTTTTTCCAGAGTCGTATTGAAATACAAGTAAGGAAATTCATAAATCTTGGATTGGTGGGTTGAAGGTGTGTATCCACTACCGGTGTGAACTTACCAATGAACAGACTGAGGTTTCTAATCTTAAAGCTATACCGGCTTCGTGACTGAAACCTAGTGTGTAAACCAAAACACAAGGCTTTAGACATGGAGGCGACTTAAGTCAGCAATCAAACCCTGAACGTGGATTAGAAAGCAAGCGCAAAGAATTTTGATTAGAATGAACAAAGGGGTGTGAACAGGAACGGGTGCCCATTTCTCCAGAAAAATCAACATACAGTCAGATTATCCCATTTTCCTCCTTTAATCCTGCAACTGTTCAGCGGACTGGATGACAATTTAAGAGCGACATGGAAGATTAGTGTGTACATGAATAGAGTACATCCTCCTGCAGAAGACATTCTTTAGCCGTACTTATTTTTGGCTCCAATATGTTAGCATAAGCTCGATGCAACAATCTGTTAGAGTAATTGGCAGTCTGGCACTGAGAGAGGCTCTGTGCTTGTCTAGCCAGAGAAAAAAAAACCCGTCAATTAATGACCTGCTTTGTTAAAGCGTTATTGATGTTAAAAGGTTTATGCCTCTAGCGAGCCTATGAGTATTGCATGCTTTGATTTGATTTCCTGTGTCCTTAAAGTATAAATATGAAATGACAGAGAAGCCAATTTTTTAAGACTTTCTCAAATTGGAAAAGACAAAAAAAAAAAAAAAAAAAAAAAAAAAAAAAAACATGCTGATATAAAAGTCAAAAGTGTGTTGATTTTCAAACATCAAGAACCAACTACATGGTGAGGAGCTATTTAATTAAGGCATTTCTACGCCCAAAATTTAAAAGGACTGAAACAGGACAGACGATTCTGGAAAGGTTTATCTTTTCTCTATGCACAACAAGCTTCATCAGGACCATTAGACTTCTACATCCCAATCAGTTGGTTGAAAGGCATGCCATCACATCTGCTTTGTTGCATTGTTTTTCTAAACACATCTGTTTGAACTGACTGCGCATTTATTCATAAAATAAAAACATGTCCCAAAGCACGAGTGTTGGTCTGGATTTAGACAGATATATTACTTATTTCCTCCATAGTTACTCTTTGTTGACTCCTTCTTTGAATAAAACATTCTTTCTTTGCATGATCTATTCACAATAAAGCATTTATATCCTTTTTTGCAATATGAATCAAATCCTCATTAATAGATTTAGGCTTTAAGGTCCAAGAATGACTCTTACCTCCCCCCCAAAAAAGTGAATGACAAGGATTTTGTGTTGGCCATTTCTGCATTTTTACATCATGTAAGCCTACCCAGAGGAAATACTTGCCAGAGGAAATGAAATGTTTATTGTGTAACCCTGGGGCTTTAGCAGAGATAATTTTGGTTGCCTTAAAGAAAGGACAGGTTCTCCACTCCTCGGCTCTAAATTTGGCTTCCTCCTGCGGAACCTAAGAGACGTGAGGTAGAGGCCGGGTCACAGAAATTATAATGAAAGAGCAGCAAGACAGGATGAAAATTGGGGCATGAATAGAATGCTGATCCTAAATTCACTCAGTGGAAATTTAGATTCCCAAAACTCGTTGATGAATCAAGGCAACGATAACAATTACATAAAAGTAATGAATTAGAGTTTTGCTATAATACATTTCCTAAATGTGAACCTTTGTTCTAGATCTTCTCTACATATCTACAATATGTAGAACAGAAAATGTACCTGAAATAAAACAATTATAAAAAATATCATATTAGGGCACAGAAGCATCCAATTCTAAAGTAAATTTTTTTAAAGTCATGTAACCACTGAAGGTAACATACAGTAATTTCCGGACTATAAGCCGCGGCTTTTGTCTCATGCTTTCGACCCTGCGGCTTATACAACGATGCGGCTTATTTATGAATTTTTTCTAACGGCCAGTAGGGGCGCTGGAGCAGAAAAGGTAAGCGTGAGACAGCTGGAATACATCTGTAGAGGAAGACTAATGTAACATCGTGCTTTGTGCATGAATAAAATTAGCTTGAACAGACCCCCATCATGGAGAATACAAGAAGAAATGCATATGATGCAGTTTTCAAGTTAAAAGCAGTCGAGCTGGCTGATAAAGAAGGAAACAGACACTGAGGAAGAAGACTTCCATGGTTTCAGTGCACAGGAGGAAGAGGATGACGGCTCTCCGTGACTTTTAACCGTATGTTATTTAAACCAGCCCTGTTAGTGCTGTTTTGCTATATTGTTGCTGTTCAGAAAGAAAAGCTACAACATATTATTATCCGTTTTATTTAAACCAACCCTGTTAGTGTTGTTTTGCTATATTGCTGCTGTTCAGAAAGAAAAGCTACGTCATATTACTAAAACTTTAAAAACACTTTCTGTGTACCGCCTTTCTTTGTAAATATCTCATGTTTCAATGTAGGCACATGCGGCTTATACACCGGTGCGGCTTATGCATGTACAAAATGTGTTTCTTTTAAAAAATGTAGGGGGTGCAGCTTATAATCAGATGCGCTCTATAGTCCGGAAATTACGGTAGTTGTTTTATTGTGCTATAAAATGGGACTGTGTGCCTAAGAAAATATGTAATATTGCCCTTTTTAACTGTAGTTTTCTTAAACCATGTTTTCTGACTTCAGTCTAATAGTACACAGGTAAGGGCTGGAAGGGATGTAAAAACACTTAAATACAAATAAACTACTACAACTAACTATTAAATTATATTGTAGAAGGTTAGAGGTTATGAAGTTAAGCAATGCTGCAGGTTTAAGGGGATGTTTAGTACTGGCAGAGAACATGTTACATGTAAACTCTCTTGAGAAACATTGCATTTTCTTGCCCCAAAAATTGTCGGCCTTCCCCACAACCACCATCTCCCTTAGCATCACTTTGGTGGTTCAATTGCTGAGTACACTCGAGCTATCTGTCAACGTTGTGGCATGGACTCTGTTGTGGGCTCGTCCTTCTGTTTAGACTTGTTTTTCTTCTCTTAGACGAGCAATTTCAGTCCTGTCATAATCTAAACTGTGAATGGAATTAGTCACAAACAGGTTGAATGTTAAGTGTTGGGCACCAATCCATTTGGCATATTTCCATTAGAAAGGCTGTTTTGGGAAAGAAAAGGTTTAGTGGCTGTAGGTACCCATGGTCTTCTTTAAAATACGCTACATGTTCATCCATGTATGGTGGTGCGCTTTTTTGTTTTAGAGAGGCTGGGCTACAAAGAAGAAAAAGGTATAATTTTCTAACTCAGCAGAATTCTTTGTCATGAGAAGACTTGTTGTGTGGATGCAGAAGTAGTTCTTGGCTTTTAAACAAACAGTTTGCTGTTGTTCTTCATAGTATTACCGCCCTGACCACTACCGGGTCATTTTTATTTATGGTGTTTACTGTGATTTGAGCTTAACTCCACATCAGTCATGCTTGGGTAGCACTCATCCGATAGCAATGCTGTAGTGGATTAGAGCACAGCAGTAGATCAGTCGTGTTCATGCCCCAAATTTCACCTTTTCAAACAATATAAGCTAAAACTGTCACTCTACCCTTAAAAAAATTCCTTTTAGGAGCATTATGGCTGGCATACATGATTAGGTATATAGAGAGTTTTACAGATTATTTATAAAACTCTACATCTTTTTCCAGTTACACAACCCAATGCAGTTGTGTAAGAAGTCTTATCTTAAGAAGGAAAATGTGTCTTTTACAAATCATCCTATCAAAGGATGATTAACACAGAACTGAACTGTTCTTCATTATGGTCTGCTGATTTTTAAAATACCCTTGTTTCACACAATGCTGCACGTCTTGCAGAATCTATTTTGATCTATTGCTCTTCACAATTTTAAAATTATGTTCGTTAGAGTCTGATTTTGTCTATGTCACAGCTGCATTTGATCACCAACATTCCAAATTTTAGGTCAGCCTTTGCAGTGCCTTACATGGTGAAATGCATGTTGCATTGTCAGTCTTTTGCAAAAGCACTGGTGGAGGTGGACGGCATGAAAGTGTTCAAAACAAGCTCTTAGACCAAGCCAGTTGATACACCTTGGATAACTTTTCTGCAAATAAAACTTAACCATCTCTTTGCCCGGAGGCTTTCATTCAGATGGATAAATTCTAAACATGTTCAAAATTTTATTATAATAATATGAGATTTTGTAAGCCCTGCCCTTCAGAGCTAAGTGAGCCTCAGTAAGCCACATTTTGCTGAGTAAGAATGTAAGGCTCCAAGAAAGTCTCTTAAATAAGAAGCATAACCCACTTGTGCCTTGCTCATAGTTATGACTAATGTCAAAAGAGAAAAATGTAATTTCAGTGACAGGACACTAGGTCAAAACACCCATCACTTGGCCTATAGCAAAGTCTCACAATTTCCTGCAGTCTCCACAGTGCAGTTAGTCAGATAATGACTCCACGGCTTCTCAGCTGAAAGTAATACTGTCACCGCGAAGATTCATTCAGAAGACAAGGTGCTTCCAGATTAAGATCGGTTCTTCTGGATGTTCACACAAAATGACAATATGACATGGATCTGTTCAGTAAAAAGAACCCAGTACATTAGGACACAGAAATAAAAGCAAACTATTAGAACCATATTGACATTTAAAATGTGCACATATATTTGGAAGGTGAAAAATTATGTATTTGCACATTACAAAAAAGAGAGTGATAACTCAGATCACTGCAGAAAACCTTTGGCTATATATCTTTGGGTATATTCAATTTACAAAATCTCCAGGTTTGATTGTATTTGTAGAAACCCATCCATTGGCAGAAGATCCCGTGATCTCTTGACATATCATTAGACATCATAACTGTTTTGATGGAAAAGGACAGACCTGCTTAATGTTAGGCAGCTGCATGTGGAAAAATGTGTAATTTGCAAAAATACAAAATACAGTGTCCTGTGAAGCTATGAAAATAAAAATATTTGCTTGCACAGACAGGAAGGAGAGAGCAAAGGCTCGGGATAAGTTATTCTTAAGTACATTGTCATAAAAATTTTTACTCAGAAATAATAACAATACATTTAAATCCTCAAACAAAACCTACTTTTGTTGTAATGGATTTTTGCTGTAACAATTAATAAATTGCTTTCTTTCTTTTGTTTTTATTTTTCTCATTTGACTCATGAGGAAGTAATGGAGGCATTTCGTGGCGGTTTCTGCGACGCAGAAACACTGGACCTGGTGTAGGACCTAGAGAACCATGGGGGTGTGGACAGAGCATCATAATGACCAAGCCAAATATTTGTGTAGTTCATATTCTGAGAGCATAATGAAGTCCTTTTACAGAAAGCATCACTGGAATCTGGACACTGATTTTATGCCAGGGAGAGCAGGTTTCACTGGGCTCTGCTGTTTCAACTACCCTGGTCCCAGGTGGCCCAGAGCAAATTGAATATAGAGCCTTAAGTTCAGAATAAGAAGGAATTCTGGCACTTTTTGACATATGACGAGTGCATTAGAAAAACTGTAAAATAAATGTACGTTTTGTCAGCAGATGAAGTGAAAATTATACAATAGACTCAACTGAAGGTTACCTATGAACTAAACAGAGTCTTTTTTTTTTTTTTTTACTGAACACAGTCATAGTTGTGTCCTGTTAATAGAGGGAGGAGCAGCTTCAGGAGTTACATTTTAGAGTAAACCATTTAAATGTGTTTATACCGTATGCTGGAGATCAAATCTATGTCAAACAATCTTGTGGGATGTCGGAACCAATAACTTGTCAATAGATTGTGAATTTCTTTAACTGGGAACATGCCACACAAAAGGAACACAGGTTTTCTGATTTTAAAGAAGCTTTAAAGTATTCACTAGCACATCGTTTTTTCCTTGTAAAGACTGGGGATCACATTCTGATGAGGGATACCAGACTACGTAATTTAATTTAGCATTCACCAATTAAAGCATGAGACGTTCATGCAAACTCTGGCAAGGCTGATAGTTTAAGGCAGGTGTTTCGCCCTCTGTTTAGCCAAATAAACTTGTTTAGAGTCACATATTTTGCATGGCTTTTTGGAAAGGACAACTTCTGACATCTGCTATAGAAAATTTGTATCCTTTTCTAAGAACCATATATATTTTCTTGTTTCTATTTTAAGTTTTGAAATAAAGAAAAACTAAACTTTTGCCAAAAGGTGGTGGATTTTCCTAGGATGTTGATATTTGTGGAAAACTATGTAAAGAAAAAAGACCACAGTTTTTAAACAAATGACAAGAAGCATGACTCTAAACAAATGTTACTGGTACTTTTAGTATTGCTATGTGCCTAAAAAATATGTAATATTGCCCTCGGCTCTGCTGTTTCAACTACCCTTGTACAAAAACATGACTGTCAGGTTAAATGGTCTTTCTAAATTCTCCCTAGGTGTGTGTGTGTGTGCATGTGCATGGTTGTTTGTCCTGTCTGTTTCTGTGTTGCCCTACGACAGACTGGCGACCTGTCCAGGGTGACCCCGCCTCTCACCTGGAACATTAGCTGGAGATTGGCACCAGCAACCCTCCTGACCCCACTAGGGACACGGGTGTAAGAAAATGGATGGATGGATGGATATATTGTGAAAATTTAATGTGATTTTTTTTTTCATAAAAAACTGCCAAAAACCTGTGTTTACTATAATATCTACCTGGTTCTTCATCATGTGGACGTTATTAGGAATCGTTGTGGAAGGTCCAAAGATCCACTTGAGGCTCAGGAACCGCAGGTTGCAGACACATGGTTTAGGTCAAGTCAAGACAAGTTTATTTGTATACCACATTTCAGCAACAAGGCAGTTATAAAAACATACCAGTTGGTTGCAGTAATGCACCAGTTTGTTGCTTGCCAACAGCCAATAAAACTTTGTGCAGTAGAAGAACAGGACAAAGAAGTGCACACGACATTACTATCCAGGCTTTTCTGTCCTTTCTTTAACATGACATGAATACACTTGTTAATATTTCATTTTTGTTTTATTTTTTTAAGATAAACATTTGTGAGACTTTGGCAAAAATACATCAAGATACAAAACTGGCCTAATCCATTTTATATCCCCCTCTTGCACTTCATTGGCTGTTGGCAGCAAGTTCTACAGCTGAGCCAGTACACTGGTCAACTACATCCAGATTTGACTTTTAAAAATTCAAATAAAGGTGATTGAGGATGGTTTTGGTATGTTCCTCTCACAAACTAACAGAGTTTTGTTCCAATGCCAACTGGCCCCAACTAATGCAGACTGGTTGGGTGCAGACTGTTGTTTTCTCCGTTGCCCAACGAAGAAAAAAATCTTCTAGTATGTTCTCACCTTCAGTAAGCCAGATCATTTTTCAGCTGAGATAAAACTGCCACAACACACTGTGTCTCCCCTTTTTTTCTCACTTTAGATAAACCATAAAACTCACATCACTGTTCTGGGTTCTTTCATTAAGGGAGTCAAAAGATGGACAGCCAGAGTAGGAAAACCTGGAAGTTACTGACAGAAATTGAATGCACCACATCCCAAATTGTCTGCTTCACTATTCTGTGCAAATTTAACGTTTCAGTTTTTCGATTTTTAAAACTACAAAATGTCACATTTAACTGGTTCATTTTGCATACATGAAGCATTTTGTTAAATAAGTAATCAAAATGGTTTGTTTGCTTATTTGAACAATGTAGCTAGTTACATTTAGTTTCCCCAAGAAAATTGATGTAATAGTTAATGTATGTATGCAATCATTTATGTCAGATTTTCTGCTTCTGTTAACATGCAGGTGTGGGTTGACAGAGAACAAATTGAAATGTTACTCAAGTTTACATTATCCTGCATTGAGCAGCCCTCCCTTTTATGAAGACCCCCTCACCTCCACACAAGAAAGAACATAAAGCTGGCAGCACATCACCTACAATGCTGCTCATCTTAGTTTCTTACAACATATTCTGCCAAAAAGTTGGAAGATTGCAACACTGCGGAATTCAAACTAAGAAAAACAACACTGTACGGGAACATATTTTACACTTCAGCAATTGTTGTTGTCTGCAGTGCTGACAGTCCAGGCTGGTCCAGTCTCCAAGCCTACCCCAAAAGAGCTTTCCTCCCCTTATAGGTTATTCTGGTGTTATTATGAGAGGTCAACGTGCTCATTTTGGTTGTGGCAAAGATTTTCGGGGTGGCTACCTTCTTCCTCATGCCAACAGTGGGAATGCTTTGTTGAAGAAATGGCAACAAAAGGAAGAAAAATAAATGAGGGAGAAAGAAGCTGTAAGCAAAAAGTTAGTGTGAGGAATGTTATGAAAGAATAAACAGTAAAGAAAAGAGAAGTAGATATAGGATAAGTCGATGCAGCTCGGTGTGACTGTGAGTATTCATGTGTTTGACCATTTTCCACACCACAGTGTGTCATCAAACCATCCACAGGAAGGAGACAAAACCAGGAACACAAGCAAATGGACTGAACCACCTGTAAAGGGAAAAATACAAACCACTGACACACTCCACACACATACACACTCGTCTGTGTGCTTTCCACACTGTCAGTTTCACACTCATTACTTTGTATGAACAGCCTTCTTGTGCTCCGTGAAGCTGAGAGAGACAGCACTGTCTGGGTTCCTGCCGCCACCTTGGTAACCTCTGCAAATGCCCATCATGGAAATGCATGTACACAGAGGGGGCTGTATTTACACGATGTTTATTTGTTGGGTGGCATTATGTTATTTTTCATGCAATTGGACTTAAGATAAGTTGGTTAAAGATAATTATGTGAACAAAGATAATACGACTTATTACATATGTAATTTAGTGTACTTTCTATAGCCAAGTAAAAAAACTTCATTAAAAGTGTCTTTTATATTTACGAAGCCTTGTAAAAATTTTGAACTTTTACAAGGTTGTGATTGATTGATTGATTGATTGTTGATTGATTGATTGATTGATGAAAATGAAAATATAATTGCAAAAAAAAAAAGACCTGGAGATTGCTTTGCATTTCATGCAAACTGACCCTGTCCCTGACCTTGAACACACCATCCCTACAAAGAAACATGGTGGTGGCAGAATCAACTGTGGGGATTCTGTTCTTCAGCAGGTTAGGGAAGCATCCTCAGAGTTGATGTAAAGATAGCTAAACAAATACACAGAACACCTTCTATATTTTTATTAATAAATCATAGTTAAAAGCATCCATCATTGTCATCCACTGCACACCTGTGTTATATGTGTTATATGTGTAGTAGTATGGGTATATCTATCATCTAAAATCCTAATATGCAAAAATCATTCTTTCAGGATTCTTTGCCAAGCCTAGACTAGAGATGTGCAATACTGCATATTTTGGTACTGATCGGATACCAGGTAGCAAGTAGCAATACCAATACTAACATTGATATTTGTTACTAAAGTTTGATATATCAAACTTCTGACCCTCCTATAAACTATTTTAATCTAGGACAGCTTTTGGGGAAAGTTTATAGGTGTCTATCAAATATTTTAATTGTGCAATTTGTTTTTTGTGTTTTTAATAAATAAACCAAATGCAAAAAAATTTTATTTGATGGCAAATCACAACAAATTTTTTGTGGTAGAGTTGAGACACTACAATACAAAAATGAAACAACATTTCAAGAGGGAACACTTAAACTAAAGTATCAATCCGATATTGATACCGATTTGGTATCTATATCTTGGATCAATCCGCCCACCTCAAATCCATGCCCACTTTCTATGATATATAACTGTAAATATGCATTAGTTTCTATTTTCACTCATACACAGACAGACCTGACTCTTCCTCTCAGATTAGGCCTAAGGATGGACCTGACTACTTCCCAACTGGGATGCATCCGCTCAACATCTGAGCTAGGCACGGTACTTATTTAAAACAGCACCAGCATTTAGATAAAAATAAACCATGAGAAACTTGTGAACACCCGACCAAGCCCAGCGTCTAGTTTTCTTTGCTTCAAATCCGCAAAACACTTTATTGGATGTTTATCTGTATGTACAGCACATAGTCGACTGTAAACAGTGGTATCCAAACAGGCTGTGTTGCTGTTACTCTTGTCATTCATCAAAGAAGAGGCTTGTGTCCTCACCAGGCCCAGGCTGCAATTTGGGCTCAAGGCGTGGCCCAGCACCCATTGGGTTGTGTCCGCCCTGCGTACCAGTAATGACCCCTTCCCTATAGGGAGCGTTTGATCTGGGCTGCCTGTGAACTTCGATGAGGACCTATTTCGGGAGCGTGGGGGGGATAAAGGGAGCTTTCATACTTGGTGCCAATGACCATAATTAAGTTGCTTTAAGGGGTGGCAGTGAGTGCACTCGCAAGCACAGAGTTTGTAATTTTGAAGATGGAGGCAGAGTGGCTCATTGGAAGAGTATGGGAGGGTCAGGTGGCACCCAGTACTGAAACACAAGGCCCAGCGTGTGTGTGTGTGCGTGTGTGTGTGCGTGTGTGTGTGTGTGTGTGTGAAGGCCTGTAAACTAAATGTTAATGACTCGTGTCCATTATCACCCACCCTTGTGGCCGGCTGGCTATCAGCCTGAGGTCAAAACGAGTGAAGATCACCAACACTGAGACAGCCTGTCAGCCTTACCTTCACTGTGTGACTAAACAACCTTTCAGTTCACAATGCCTGCAGCCAGTCAGCTCAAAACGTAAGCAGGACGTACGTACGAGTCGCCTTCTTTGTTATTTATCCACACATTTTGGAGAATACACTCTTCATCTGGGTCTTAAGTGTAATAACAGACTCGGAGTGCTAACATTTAGTCAGAGTTAAACTTTAATTTCTCCCTTTCTAGGAATCATCCCAATTTAATCTCTTTGATTAAATTACCGTCTAAGTAGATCTTTATTTGGGCTTACTTTGAAGAATATTAAAATTGTGATTTGATGGAGCCCAATCAAATATATGTTTCTTAAAAATGCTTCACATTTCATCAAGTTTCACAAAAAGGTAAACTCATTGTGTTATTGTGTTATTGAATTATTTTAAATATTCAATTATATTCAATACTTATGTAAATAGGTACAAATATTTTTGCTACAGCTAGCAAATAGCCTATTTAAATAGCTGTAAATAGGCTTTTTGCCCAGCTGTAAATATGTACAGTTTTCCTTATTTTAATATTTTTGTAGATGCATTTCCTAATTGTTGATAAGTATGACATTTTTTTATATCTCCTTTACAAGTTTTTGTCACTTGAGCTTAATTAACCCAAAGTTGCTCAACTCTTCCGTATGCTGAATAAAAACTATTCTGAAAATTTGATGAAAAAAAAATACACATTTAACCCGAGAGGGTGGCAAAGCAATAGTCATTCAAAACTTTGGGGGAGATTTATAAGATGTGGATGGGAGTCAGAGTACATCATGTGTCCATCCCTTGAGTTCATCTCCTAATGAATCAGAAACTACATCAGAAATCTCTTAGCTGGGGTAAGGATAAAGATGAAGGTAAATTTTGCATTTAATTTGGAAATCAAGATCCTGGAGTCTTAAAAGGATATGTGGGGAGATCAGTCCAGAGGGAAACTTCCACAGTCAGTGATGATTTAGAAAGTGATGATTTGGAAAGCCATAGTATTCACTGATGGTGTCCCTGTGTTTGAGTGGCCAGCAAAAAACCTAAAGTTGACCTTAAGCAGTTTCTAATACTGTCTATTGTTAAGAGGGAAATGAGTACATGGACAGTTTTCAGTAGGTCAACTTTTCTGTATTCAGTAAAAGTTTGCAGAAATATTTGCTTGAAATAAACAGTTTATTGAAGGAGTATTTGCCACTGGGTGTGCATGTGAACATTCAAATTAATATATTAAAGGGAAAAAAGCTATCCACATCAACCTGCCCCTTAAACACAGTTGTACCAAAACTGGCAGCAACAACAGGCATCTAGCATTAGCCATGTGCAATGACCCATTGTTCTGGAGCATAATCCAACAGATTCTCTCTGCTCTTTTTGGGATTCCATCAATTATTGCAAGTCTGAGGAAGTAAACTAGCCCCAGACACTGACAATACCACCACTATCTTTGACATGAATCCCTTTTTGATATTAATGATAAACTTCATTTAAAAAGGGACATTTATCAAACATAAATGTCATGATCTGATGCACCGTACCAGATTATAGAATGAACTATAAGGGACAGCATCTGCTGTCCCTTGACTATTTACAAAAATTCATATTTTCAGAAATATTTTTAGAGGTTTAGTTGTGGATTTTAAGAGAGTAACACACACATTGTTCAAAAAGTGAGCCTTTTGTCTCATCAGTCCGCAGACTGTTTCCCCACCAAATATTGGGAAATATCAAGGTAATGTTTTAAAAGCACATGTGCAATTGTCATTATATAGTATGGTGGATCAAATGCAAATACGGGATGTGATGGTGGATACAGTAAGGATGTTTGATAAGTGAAGCTGAATCTTCCTATAAAAAGTCCAAAGACCAAAAAAAGGTGACATGTAATAAGAAAACATAGACCAACAGACAACAAAGTTAAGCAGCAGCAGGTTAATGGACTAGCTCATTAACTTTTAGCAGAGAGGTGATCATGAAAGCAGTGAAAATAAAACAGATACCTAGAAACAGAAGACTAAAGAGTACAACTCTAAATGCAAGAAGCTCAAATACAAAACAGTTTAAACCAAACGTCTAACAGACAAGTGCTTATGTTTATTTGTAGTCCACAATGAATATGATCCTGGGAGGCCAATGAATGCCATTTTTGTTTGGTCTCTTTCTTATTGTTGAGTCACACATATTTATCATAAGTAAGGCCTCCAGGGCTTTAGATGCTCTTTGTTCTTTTGTGACCTCTCAGATGAGTGGCTGACATGCTTTTTTGGATGGATGGCCACTCCTAGGGTGGCTCACCACTATGTCTTGTTTTCTCCATTTGTGGATAATGGTACTCACTGTGGTTCTCTGGAATCCCAAGACCTTAGAAATGGCCTTTCTGGAGCAATGGATGTCAACGTGTTTGATTCACGTCTATTTTTTTTAATTAATCAGGATTGAGGCATATTGATACTTGTATTTTTTTTATGATTTCTTGACTCACCAAGTCTGGCTGTAATTAGGCGTGGTCACAAAACTAAACAAAAAACGCTAATGACTTAATAGTAGTACTGTACCAGGAGTTTTATGTTTAGCATTCAATTAAAAAAAATAAAAATAAAGCAGTCTCTAAGGGAAGAAAATAGGTCTTCACAGCACTGCGTTCTTGTAAGTGGAACAAATCTGTATATAAGTTTAATTTCTAGACTTTAGTTAATAAAATAACTCAATATTTCAAACACAAGCTGACCACCAGCGGCATCACAGTTTGACAGCCTCAGGTACAGATATGGATAGACCCCCTTTGTGTGCCCTGGAAGCACGTCCTTACTCGGTGCCCATCCAGTCCAACTTTGTCACCGTGGTTCATTCATATGGTTAACCAGAGTTTTTGGGACAGAATCCATGTGGCCACCCCCTGGAGAAAAAGGCGTGTAGTTGCTTTCTCCAACCGCTGGGCTTGTAACTTGACACCTGGCTGCGCGGTTCGTTTGCCATCGTTTTTACCCTCAGAAAATCTATTTAAAAAGGAAAGCGATGAGTCCAGCGCTTCTGACTCCGTAACCCCGCTGAGAAGAACCCACGCAGCTTTCCTCACCGGCCGCAGCGTCCCTCAATCTGGATCGGCATAAATGAATGAGCCACAAGGGAATATCGCCAGACGATCGCAACCTGGAAACTCTCTCTTGTCAAACAAGACAACCAGGAGGATTCTATGTCGAGCTTGACAGGCAGCTCAGCATGACTTTTTATGTCTGGAACTTCATCTCAAGATTGTCAAATGCGTGAAACGGCGGCCGGTGTTTTCTGCCCCCCTCGCAAAGGAGTCACGCTGTGATTAACGGATCAGGTTTTTGACTGGCAGGACAAATGAATACAAATGAATTTAGGCACCCGAAGGAGAGATTGCAGAACCTCTCATCTAGATACAAAGTAAGTAAGATTTTTTATTATTATTTTTTTTTTTTTTATGTGTGTGTTTGATGCTTTTGTGGGATCCGTTCAGACACACGGATGTGCTTACCTGTGATACCGGCTTGCTTTGGTCCAGTATAATTCTTGCATTTCATGTTTAGATGTTTTTTTGTCCGTTTTTTTTTTCTATGTTGGAAAAGGTAAATGGTTCAGTCTTTCATGCAAGATTAGCTAAACTGAATCATCTGACAACACAGGGGGGCGGGAGGGAAGAGGCAATAATTAGGACCTATAAAATGTAATGAGCGGCTCATCAGCATCCTCTGCGCCGTCGGATATTTTCCACTTTCCCGGCTATTCCAAGCGGCCACTTTTACGCACTGCCAATAATGCATTAGTGCTTTAAAGAAAATGCCATTAAAACTAACCTTAGTGCTCATTTAATCTGGAATTAGTGTGGAAATCGTGGTGGGAAATATCCACAGATAGACTAGTTGTAGCTATGAATGAAAGTTTCATTCATTCATTCATTCATTCATTCATTCATTCATTCATTCATTCATTCATTCATTCATTCAATCAATCAATGTTTAGAACATGCATGCTTCTCTCCTCACGCTATTTGCTCTAAGTTATTATTATTATTATTATTTTTAATTATCTCCAGGGATGTAACCACTTTTATGTTCTTTAATAAAACAAAGCGATGATCACAGTTGAATCATCAGAACAAGCTGTTGAGCTTCAGACACAATTGCTTTGCCCTTCCTTACTGCTGATGTAATTGCGCAATAAAAGCAATCTACCTGCGTTGTTTTTCAGTAGGCGTCCACAAGGTGTCGCCCTTTATATCGAATAGCTTTTGTACAGGTAACTGTTTTTGGGGGGGTTAACTCGTCTTTAGCCCTGAGAATTAGCTGCAAAATCAAATTCAGGTGTAATTTACAATGAATTTCCTAGCCTTTAGGTCTGCAGGTATTTTTCCATCTTTTGCAGGACTGAATTAGGTCATTACTAAAATTAGTCAACAAGTGTTCACAGACAGACCTGGTGATGGAGCCTTGCGTGTCCTTCACATTAGTGTCATTACTGTCTACTCATCTATAGGAATTTTCCGCTGCGTGTGTGTACTTGTGTGTGCGTGTGTGAAAGGATCTCCTTTGGGAAACCTTTGCATGGAATCAGTCAGTAGTCTAAACACACGAACAGAAATGGAAACCATACACTGGGCTTTCTGTGTCTAACCTGTACACTCCCCCCTCCACCCAATTCACCCGACTGCACCTCCCTTCTGCAACAAACCAACCTTCAGCTGATGTCTGCAGAAAAACAGTGCAGGTTTCAAGACGGTAACAGTAAAACCATTGCAGACTTAGTGTCTACAAGGAATGTAAGCTTTATTAATCACTGTTAAAATTACATATATCACTTGGATACTATAAAAACACAAAAGGAATATGTATGTAATATAACCCAGTTTCATCAACTAGGTCTGTTTACAAAAGAGAAGTTTCAAATAGCATAAAAATCATTGTCTGTTTTACTGGATAACATCATAGGAGCCATTGCTCACCCATCTTGCATTTTGTCCACTCAGCTTACGGTAGAATTTCCAATGCGAGTCATGTCATTGCTCATGGTTACAGCAACAAAAAACCACACTAGTCTGAATGTACTGATGTTAGCCTTTCCAATTTATGACTCATTTCAAACAAAAAACTTCAACAGCTGTGCAAAAGAAAAATCCCTACCTGTCGCAGGCACCTCTAAAGCACGCTAATAGAAACCTAAACAAGCTACTAAGGATTTTGAATAAGCAGAAGCCAAGGAAAACAATCCTGCTTCCTGGGTAAACTTGTTCCAGTTTCCACAGATGCAAACGGCCCGAGGAATAAAGTGAAAGTTGTTTTATTGCAACAACAACCAGTGCATTCATGACTCGATTTCAGAGGATGGGTTTCTCAGAAGAGAAGACAAAATCAGACTGCAATTATCTTGGAGTCATGGAGATAACACACACACACACAAACACACACACACATCCTGTGAAAACCACAGCCAGCTGTGTGTGGGGATGGTTGTGATGAATCTTTATTAGCATCTAGGGGCTGAAAGAGCAGAAGACGCAGACACCACAAATGTACATGTTGCACACATACTCTGATTATAATTATCCAGGGCTGAAGGGGATTCTAATCCTAGTCAGTGCTTAGACTAATTGTTGACTCCTTTAAACACAGAGATAACTCTTTGTCAGAGGTAGTGCAGGTAAATACATTTTAAGACAGCTACCTTCATTACTGTCTTTCCCACATTTCTGTATTTGGAACCCTGGTTGTCTGCTTCTCTGTGGCCCTCTAGGCACAGCTGCTATACACATTTCCTCCTCCAATGTGTGTGTGACCATGTGTGTCTGGATAACCTCCAGCGGTGAACAGTGGCTCCCCTGCCTGTCACTAGAGCTTGGTCCCCCTGTTGAGCTCTCAGTACTAACATGGGCCAGTCTTTAGGTTCTGCTGCACACCTGGCTCTTTAGAGGCTGCGGAGAGAGATATTTTTGTTTAGGTCCATGTGTGAGTGCATATTGGTTTGGGAAAATAGAGTTATTGGATAAGTGTACGGTTGTATTTTTGCCTCCAAAACCCACAACTTGCAGGGGTGGGTGTGTTTGTGTTGGGGGTTCAAAGAGGTGCTCTAAGTGCTTTTGCAGAATCCTGCTTCCTGTTGTAACTCCCATGGAAACTCAGTTGCTGACAGTTGTTTTTGTTAAAGATTGTGTTTTGGTTTGATGTTAACGATAATCCCAGGATAATTTATGAATTTGTGCTGTAGACCAGGTTCCTGAATAACACAGCAACCTTGAACTGACAGTAATTGTGTTAGTATGACAACAGACAAGAGTTCTTTGTAAATATTCTATTGATTGCCAAATGCACTATTTCTATAAAGTAAAAAATAGTATTTTTACTAGAGACTTTCACAATGCTACAGAATACTCCTTGATACAACTATTGTTCAAATAACACGGGAATGAACCAATGATAATCTTACTTGACCTCATCTTAGCTTATTGAATACTGGATAGAGAAACTGAAACTTATGAAATGGCTAGCTTTGATTATTCCTGCTAACTGCTTTGTTTATTTTCTAGCATTTTAGTATAACTCATAGGTAGTCCGGTAATCGCTAAAGATGGAAAAAATAGGTAACACAAGCCAATGATGTCAAGAAAGGAGTAATCTAATAATAGAAGTTGATAATCCCTACATATATCTGTAAAATTCTGATAAGGGGAACATGAAAAGTGACACACACACACCTAAAAGATGACACGATTTCACAATCCACAAAATCTCCTTCATTTCCTCAAGCTTTTTTTTTCAATGCACCTGCACACATGGCAATGTAATTGTGTGACGGCCCCTTTAAAGATCGAAATATTAGCTACTAACTTTGAATGAAATAGGCACAGAAGTGCAAAGCGAGGTTAGTCATTTTAGAGGCTTTCAGATGTGTCTGAGTGGAAGATGTTGTCTGAAGAGAAAAGTCTTCAAGTGACTCCTAAAGATAGCAAGTCTGAGGACGATTCCTTGCATCTAAAACTTACTGAAAGCTGAATTAAGACGTTTCGTTGCACTTCCAACAATAAGTCTAAATAGCCAGGCTGACTCAGTGTTTGATGATGCAATTCTAATTATAGTTAGGCTGTGTTCTAAGTATATCGCTTAGAAAACTCCACTGGTTTACGAGCCTAGGACTGGAACACATTTAAGGTCCGATTGATGTCATTTTTGTTTCCATTGATGTGGTCTAATTGTGGGAAGTTGTCAGAGATGCTGATAGATAGTTTATACCTGCAGCTTTTACTCTGCTTGATGTATTTGATCATCTGGACTTTTGGGGGGTTTTGGGACTCCTCTGGTCAAAATTTCAAATCCTGGAAACATTCCGGTTGCATTTCCAACTGGGAACTTGATTAATCCGATTTGTTTTATTATGAATTCACATTTTGAATGTCAATTATAGCTGCACAATATGTCAAATGTCAATCCACATTGCTATGTCAGCGATACTGATTGATATTGATGTAATAATTTTTGAGAATATTGGTGCCCACATATAAATAACAGTGATAAAGATGCTACAGCTCAGAGAAAGTTGTTGAAATAATGCGGGGATGAAAAGAAGATGCAAGATTATTGAGAAATTCACAATATTTTAACTGGATTGCAATTGTATGTTTCCGCATTATCAATCAGGATTTTAAAACTACATGTTTTTAATCAAATGGAAATGATAGAAAATCTCTGACTCCATATACTGTAACTGTTTCCTTTTTCTAACACTATTCTTCTTTCTTTTACCAGGAGAGCCCTATTGCTCTGTACAGTTTTATATTGTACTTGTTACCTGGGACTTACACAAGTACACTCTGAAGGTAAGACTATTATTCATCTCCATTCATTTCTCATCTTCCTTTTCTCTGCATGTTCAAAAGAATTAAGGCAAAATGGAAAATATGTAAGGCTGGGGTGATTTTGTAGTTATCCTTTGCCTGTTCAGTAAAGCTGTGGAGAGTTCAAAGTCGTAACAAGATTTTTTTGTGAATGTCGGGCAACTGTTGCTATGATAATCGTAGTTCAAATCAATAAAGGAAGCAAATTTAAGGAAGAAATGGGATTAGAACATTTTAACTATAAAGAAAACCTTGTGTTTCACTTCACATTTATGAGCTACATAACTCCAGCAGTCAAGAGGGCAAGAGGTGAGGTAGCTACGCCCTGGACAGGTCACTACTCCATTGTTTTAGAGGGCAAATAACCATTCACACTCACACCTACACCTAAGGGTAATTCAAAGTGGTTCATTCACTTAACATGCATCATTTAAGACATTTGGAGGAAGCCACAGTGCCTGGAAAAAACCCCAGGTACTGTGAGAACATGCAAAGCTTTTTGAGATTTGAACCTGGGATTTTCTTGCCAGGAACCAACACTGTTAATAACAGGTCCATTTACTTTATGGTGGTTTTCCTTGCTGAAGAAGTTCTAGATTTACTCCAGTAAATCATCACCCAGCCACCCATATATATATAAAAAAAACTATATTATGTAAAACATTTTTTTTTTCCTCCCCACCAGAGGATCTTTTTGTGGGCTCTAGTGTCCCTTATAAGACAGTAGGCTGACAAGAAAAGGGGGCGGGAGAGGGGGAAGACATGCGGCAAATGTCGCCGAGTCCGGGAATCAAACCTGCGACGGCCATGTCGAGGACTCAAGGCCTACAAATGTGGGTCCCGCTATCCCCTACACCACCACAGCACGCTCAATATTATGTAAAACTTAGCCTTTTTGTTCATTCTTAATTCATAGTTCATTAAGTAAAAAATGTCTTTAAGAATTTTTATTTATTTATTTTTTTTTGTAAAGATAAATTTTTAGTTGAGGAAAAATTATGCCTTTTGCTTTATGTGTTTTTCCTAAGATGTTTTTAATTCACGGTGTGCAGCTCGGTTGTTGTTTCTACAGTTATATTCTGACTGAGAAAGATTACAACCTTTAGGAAAATCATCTTTTATTGACTTTTCAGCTTTAGTAGCTGAAAGAAAAATATGAGAATATGAAGAATGAGAATAATCATAACTGCTCATACTGCAGTGCTCAAGGGCAGCTGAGGGGAGATCTCTTGAGTGAGAATAAATGACTTCTTTCTCTACGGCGGATAAAATTACAAAGTGTAGACCCTTGGTTTTTGTATTTGTGCTACATTAGTGAACTGGCACAGAGCAATGCTATGAGCTCTCGCCATGTGCTTGACACACTGACATTCAAACACAAATGTAAAACCACTGGGTTAATGTACACTATGCCCCTGTAATAGTATAATTTGTTAAATAAAGACTTTGGGAACATCAGTATGTACATTACATGTAATGCATGCCCTGCTTTACTGCCAAGTCCTGCTGTCCCTTGCTGCCAAAGAGACCACACAGAGAGGAAAATTTACTGAGGATGAGTATACAATACACTCAGTGTATTCCTTAGTTCTATTTTATGAAGCCCTTATGTTTTGAGGAAAGAAAAGCTTTAGAAAACCAGACTGTGAAGACGTCTTAAACCTTTATTTGGAAAGATTTTTCTTTGACTCATAAATTCAAAAACTCTTTTTGCACCAAAGCAACTGTTCCCTATCTTAGCTCTATTCTCTCCACAAAATAAATGCTCTCTGCATTATAACTTTCAGCAGTTGTCTACTACTGTGCAATTCAAAAGTCTGAACGTAATCATTTTTCCAAATGTTTTTGTTTTTTTTTGTAGACAAAGATTTTATGATCAATGCTTTTCCGGAACATTGCGCATTAAGGCCACTCATCCCTCTTCTAAGTGCACATCCCCATTAAACAGGCAACCACAAGTCTGAGTTACCCTGAGGACAATAAAGATAGTGCGGATCCTGTGGGTCACAGGTCATTGGGAAGATAAAAGCTGGGGCTACTTAGAGACTGAATGCTGACTGAGTTAAAGCTGTATAAAATGCTGCAGACTGTATTCTGGCTCCAGGGAGGGAGATAGTGTGCTCAGTTCTAAATATCTGAAGAAAACAGTGTCAGTCAAAGACGTTAAGTTATTTTGGTAAAAGCAAGTCAAATAATCCTGTGTTCACATCCAAAAATCCAACTGGGATAATTTAATGTGTGAAAAGAATATATCAGGCTTTCCAAAGATAATCATTTGATATTGAACTTTAAATGTAACATATTCGTGCAAAATACACAGAGTACTTATAGATATTACACTTTAATTCATAAAGATGGATCATTCAGACGTTTTGTGGCAAAAATCTATTTTTTAAAGCTTTGAACTGATAGTATTGACTCTAGTCTATTCTTATTTCTCTTACAGTACTGCAAATAACACTGGCACATTTATAGCAAATTCCTTAGAACAGCTCAGAGTTACAGAGCTGTCTCTTTTTGCCTCACTAAAAAACTAAAAATATGGAAAATTATTGCACAATCCTCCAGGTTATGGGATAGATGTAAGTGATCAAATAAAACCAAGCAAAATTTCATTTTGTACTCCTTTGCAAGACACATTATAGCTCGCTTATTGGAAATTAACTTTACATACTTCTTTGTTTGAATCTGCAGCCAATTTCACGGTGTACCTTATTTAGTAGTTCTCTTTCACTTGTGGCAAAATGTGCTAACTATTAAGAATAAAAAAGAAATATTTAAGCCCCTTTAGGATGCAGTTGCATTCCTAGACATGCATGCAAAGTTCAGAAAGATGTTGCTTTAGTATCAACATCTACGTTTGCAGATAGTTTTTTTTTTTAGTTTGGCTTCAAAGCAGCTGAATTTCAAATAACCGGCTATTTAATTTACATTACATAAGGCGTAATTCAAGCCATGTATGCTGTGGGCAACGTAGTTTAAAATTAGAGCCAACACTTAGACATTGCATCACATTTTATGTCAGGCTGCTCCTTTGACAATTTGCAGACCATTAAAGCAGGAAACATGTTTCTGTTGTGGCCACACTTAAAGCCGTTTAAGACATCACAAGTGGCTTATGGGATAAGACTGAGAAAAAAACAACTTTGTTTTGAGGAACATTGCTGAAACTGCTCATTCAGTGACCAAGACAATATGTAAAATAATCAAAATAGTCTTACTACCCTGCAGTGTGAAGCTGAAAACATCTTATAAAGTAGCTCATGTGTGATATGTTTACATGCTTATGCTTTGTTTTAATAAGATGCATGTGTAAAGTTTTTTCATATTCTAGTACGTTGATTATATATAGCACACTCCACAAGTATTGACACCTAAAAAAAAAAATAGATGATAAGATGTGGAAGGAAAAGCTTTTGTTCAAGTTTTAGGTGTTTTTAATCATTTTTGGTGATATTAATCAAATTTTAGTGAGTCGTTTTTTAAAAGTTATTTCCTTTTTTGTGAATCACACTTTTGTGACCGAAAATGTAAATGTTCTATGGTCTTTCCCATTCTGAAGAGTGGCTGAGAAAAAACAAACAAAAAAAAAAAAACCTATGTGTCAAATTTTGCTTGGAACTCATGGAAACAGAAAGTTATGGATATGTAATGAGAATGTGAAAAATAATTAAGATTTATTTAGAAAATGCAACATTTGTTATATCGCACACTGAATTAGTCTACTCAAATTAAAGAATGGGTTTTCTAAATGTTTCAGTGTGAGACTGAGTTACTGCAACATAGCTAAATCTATACTGTGCTGTGTGGAGGATCAATCTTAGTACATATTTTTATTAATACACTTTGAAGTGGGTGGGTGTTCTTTATGCAGATGTAGTAATGTGAATAATGTAAATATCCTTGTAAAGTTAATAGCAAGACACAAGGTAGGAGAAGTCTTTTATTAGGCTATAAAATTGTTGTAAACCTGATTGCTCTTCTGCAGCCTTCATGTTTTGGTTCTATTCCATACCATGGTGTCCATTGTATCCTAATAAAATTGCAATGTAATACAATCTATTTAAAGCAAAATCTCAAAGATAATGATCTAAAAAGGTTTACACAGAACGCTAATGTATTCTTCGTTCCAAACATTAAAACTCAGCATGCTGTTCAGATAATAAATGGAGTGCATAGCAACAGGCATGCATGACTAACACTGCATTCTCTTTTCTTCCCAGATGTTGATATCCTCCAAAAGTTGGGGCTTAAGGGACAGAAGCCGTCACGTTCTGTGCCAGAAGGGGTCATTCCATTCAGAGCAGGGATCATCCTCAACCAGAGGGCGCATATTGAGGCTCCATTGCACTCAGTTCTTCCAGCGGCCATCTGGCCCAAGTTGGCACTGGTCCTGAGTGTACGCTCACATCGTGTAAACAGTGCTTTCCTCTTCACTCTGCTTTCAAGCAATAAGAAGCTCCTTCTTGGTTTGCAGCTTGTACCAGGTAGTCTTGTCCTACACACAGGACTGAACACCTCAGTAACACTGCCCTATGAGCCCCATGATGGCCAGTGGCACCAGTTGGCACTGGAAATTAATGGAAAGACAGTGACTCTATATGCCTCCTGCGGAGAGCAGAGTGTCCAGGCAGACTTTGGGTGGGACAGTGAGGAGGGACTGGCTCCAGAACTCCAGGGCTCCTTCTTGCTGGGGAAGTCAAGCCAGCACCAAGCAACAGGATACTTTGAAGGAGCAATTTGCCAGTTTGATCTGGTCCCTTCTGCACAGGCAGCTCACAACTACTGCAAATACATTAAGAAACAATGCAGGGAAGCTGACACTTACAGGCCTAACCTTTCTCCTTTATTGCCTATTCTACCAAGAGTAACAAACATTTCAGCTATTCCTGCTGCCCCTAAGCGTGGTGGTTCAGACACCACAAGGAAGGCCACAAAGTTGAGCCTTGCCAGGAATGTCGCCGCTGCTGCCTCAGCTGTCAGGTATGTGGCCCCCACCCATACAAAAAAGCTAAATCAGACAACCACACCCACTCCCCTGCTAGTAACTGTGATGCCAACCACATCCCAATTGGGTTTGGTCGTCCCTTCTTCCATAACCAAGACTGAAACTGTAACAGCACCACTCAGGACTCCAGCGCCGCACGGAAAATCGCCAACCCCAAACTTGAAATCTTCAGATTACAAAACTGCTAAGCCCACACCACCACCAAAGCCTACTCATCAAAGCAACTCAAAAGAGACTATAACAAAAGAGACTATAACAAGAACAGTCAAGAAGAAATTTACCACTCCAGCCACCAAATCCCCAAAAACTAAAATTGACACTGTTTTACAAGACCAAGCTAGAGTCCTGAACCAACCTCAGCCCACAACACCCAAGAAAATACTCCCCAAGTCTAAGGTTTCTCCATCCAAAGCTCCTTTGCCCAATTCCAAATCAGATTACGTCAAAGATACCCCCTCTAAACCAACACTATCCAAAGCAAAGTCCTCAAAATCAACAGTCCCCAAAACTACAACTGCTAAGCCCCTAAAGCCAATCTCTAAACAAACTACCAAGCCAACAAAGAAACTCAAAACTACCAAGGTTTCAGTCACTCCTCGACCTACCAAGCCTACAGACCACACAGTAACGCCACCTGCCACTGATGGTTTCCTGAGCTGGGAGGTGCCACCAACACAATTCTCAATGCTGACAGGACCAAAGGGAGAGAAAGGAGACCCTGGCCCTCCGGTAAGAACATCTGTTCACCCTTAATTTGAAGTAGTACCATAAAAATGTCAATTATACTGAGAAGGATATCAATTTATGTTCTCTTTTGCTGGTTCTGGGTGGCCTTTCATATAAAAACCCAAAAGCAAATGAAAGTAAATGTCACACTAGAGTCAAGCCAGTCTGTTAGGTATTTTGTCAACACTTATGTCAAAACCTTTTACAGATGCCATTTAAGTCAAACGCTAACACTTTAAATAAACAATCTTCTAAATATATTTTCTGTTGTCTTAAACAGTTTAAGAGTTCCTAATTTACTTCGTTACGTTCTCCTTCCTTTGTTCATTGAACCATCCAGGATGGTTGTGACGTGCCGCGTTTCACGCTTTGCCATCTCTTGACCAGATTCCTCTGGCTAGTCAAGGTCACACTAAGCCCCTTTCAGATCGAGGTTGAAGGTCAAAACAGTCGGCAAACACTGGGTTTCTCAATACACGCACAAGGTTAGGTCAGGGCTTCAGTGTGTCGCCTGAAGCTGAAACCCAGCTTAAGCCTTTCAAGAGGTCAGTTCACACTCAGCTTCAGAATCTGTCTGCATTACAGCTGACCACTCAGCTTAAGTAATTTCTTACTTCCAGGTCTCTGTTTTTTGCAGATACACTGGAGCTACTTCTTAACCATTAATGCGTGCATACTACTATATATTTTTCTTTATTTTGTAGCTTTTATAAGTAATCCGTGGTTTTCGTATTGTTGGTGTAATGTACTCCAAACAAGGCATAAATTGTGGGATAGACAGATTAGAGGGAATTACCAGTGCATCTTATGTTAAGTAAATATTAAAATAGAAAATGTATGCTATGTTTGCTACAACAAGTTACTATTGTCTGTTTAATTTAGCAAAGGAAAGGTAATTTCTTCAGATAAATCTTCTTTAAACCACTTTCTCAAATTCTGACTAATGTGACAGGCTTTACTCCTGCTTTGAAAAGACTTCCCGTAACCTTAGTTGTGCAGCTTAATCTATTTCATCATATGGCATATAAGTTGACATTTGCTGGAAGTGGGATTGTTAAGCTAATGTACTGGCCATGTGTTTAAATTTAATTTGGTTATGTGGCAATTGATTACATATTTCAGTCGTCTGCCAGTTTTTAGGGACATTTAAGCTTAGCCTAGAGCTTAAATACTGTTGCAATCAAGAGAACTTAATTTGACTAAATCTTACAGTATAGAGTGCTTTAAATAAACATTTAGGCCCAGTTTGCTTTTGTACAATTTTTGATTTTATGGCTGTCTCATTTTATTGTGGAGAAGGAGAATATGAACCAAAGCACCAGATAATATGAATTATACTGAAGCTGATCTGAATTTACCTCGGTTAGTATTTGATTTCCAACAAAACATGTCCTAGGACTTCATAAAACCTTTGTTGGCAGTCGCAGTAGTTACACATTTCTTGTGGTCTCCAGGTTTGCTCAAAATCTCAAGAAGGATTTTGGCCCACTCATTTGTACAGAAACTCTTTAAATCTTTTAGGTTTCTTGGCTGCCACTTGGCAACTCGAAATTCCAGGTCTCTCCTCAAATTTTCTATTACATTGAGGTCATGAGACTGGCTAGGCCCATCCTAATACTTAATGTGGTGTCTCTTTGGCATAGTGTTTTGATTCGTTTTCTTTTTGGAATACCCTTCCACGACCCACTTTCTGTGTTCTGGCTGAGGATAGAAATGTATCCTCCACAATTTTATGTTACATGGCTCCTTCGACTACAGGATGCATTAAAGTCATCCTGTAACCTTACTGAGAAAAAAAAAAAAAGAAAACCAAAGCATAATATTTCCATTTCCATACTTAACTGTGAAAATTATGTTCTTCATATTCAGCATTTCGCTTCCTTCCCAACAGAGTGAGTAGTGTTGATGCCAAAAAGCTTTTTGATTGCACATTTCTTATTTCCGATCTTCCTCTGCCAGGGAAACATGAAGGATAGTAAGGATTTTAAAACCAGTACTTTGAATGTTTGCTGGCAAACATACATATGAGGTTAGCAAGATTACAGTCCAGTCGTGGATGTCTTGAGATCTTGGATAAGTTTCTCCAAGGTAACTGGTTGAGGGCTGATCCCTCACTTTTTTCATGATCATCAGCACCCCATAATATAAGATCTTTCCAAATGTTCCAGACCTATTGATGGTCTTTTCCTATTTTTTATTGCTTTGCTTTAGCTTTACCATCTCATCGTCAGTATTTTCTGCCAGTTCTTTAGTCTTCTCCCTGGTGATGGAGATGAAGGACTGAAAGAGACAAATTCTGTGGAAAAGTGTGTTTTGTGCACATACCACAAGTGCTTTCAATGAATTAATTTTAAGCCGATGTTATCCAGTAATCTTATCTACACCCACAAAGGACTGAAAACTAGCCACTCTCTCCTTTCGCTGACTGATTGCTGACTGACTGACCTGCCCACCGGTCACATCTGCATTGGTGCAATTAAACAAAAGTCACCCCTCCCCCCGTTGCCAACTTAGCAACTTTCTTGCTATATTTGTATTGGAGCAGTTGGACTCATAGTGTGTTGTGACTTTACAACAATGTCAATTTAAAAAAATGGATAAAATTGGAATCAGCAGATCACCAAACTTCTTATAACAGTGATTAGCTTGAAAACTGCAATCGGTGCAACCCTAGTTATATTTCTAAGAGGTATAAAATCAGTTGAAGATGAAATTGATGTGAACATGAATTTACACTTCAGAACATACAGTTGTGAATTTCAGGAAATGTAAAAATGAAGATGAGGAAACTTGTTATTTTAATTTATGTGATGAGAATAAATTAAGGATATCTTTTAAATGCAGAGCATCTTTATGAAATATTAATCTTAGGATCCACAAGCCTTATGTCAGCCAAAGCAGCTACCACTGCTCTGTTTTCCTTCCTCCTGTCCCTCTTTTCTAATTAAAAGAAAACGAATGAGCAGAAGCCTGAAAAAGACACACAGAGGCATTGTGTGGCGCAGGAAATGACCTGTTATTTCTAGTCTTTCTACAGTTTCCTGCCGCATGGGCTCTGACGGTTTTGATAAATATGTTTTAACTCTTATCACCCGGAGACTGAATTACTTCAGAGGGAAAGAGGATCACTTTTTTTTGACACAGAGCAGAACCATTTAACCTGTAGCCCCTCAAAAATATGAGTTGATGGTTTTGACAAATATGACTGTAGAAGACTTCTGGGGTGCTGAAGAGACTGTTTGTTTGGTATGTCAGCTTGGAGCACTGACCGAAAATTCTCTCTCCAGGGACTGCCAGGACCTTCAGGGAAACCAGGCCTGCCAGGCAAGAGGGGTCCGCGGGTAAGTCTGGCTGACCAAACACATCTAGACATATTCTATGTTTCGTTTCTTGACACATTCTTGCATAGCTTATTATAATAGCAAAAGCTGTATCTCTGTGCTGAAGCAGCTAAATCCCACATCATTTTAAATCCCTCTCATTGAGCAGCTGATGCACGCAAGCTCATTTGCATGCTTGCAGACAAAGTTCTCCTGTGCAGGCGGATTGACCATGTTCAGCACAAGGCTGCGAGTGCTGACCTCCCACCCCTGAGCATAAACAGGAAAGCTGCTATAAAGACGACCTTTCAAAAGCATGTCTGTGCCACAGGATGCCTAATAAAAGCACAGTAAACAGACAGAAAACACATGGCTTCACTGGACTTTCTCCTCCCAACGGAGCTGTTGCAGCGGGCCTCACGGACACTTTGTAGGAATCCCGCTCTAGACTAATTAAGGCCCCAATTTTTCTAAACCAGTTAATCACATTCAAGAGTGTTCATTTAGTGAATGTTCTTCCACCTCCTTTGTTTCTCCTTGTGACTCATGGGTTTTGAAAATGTTTCTAAAAGTTGGTGGAGAATTTGGACAACCATATTCTACTACTTTTGTCAAAAACAGAAATATTCTTACATCTGAATTCCTTCTAATGAGGTGTTGTGCCAATATTTATATTACTTACTTTTTCCACTAGTGGCACAATTAGAGTTAAGAAATGTAGCTTTTAGTAAATTGCCTAAACAGCTGTGAGAGCTTTAGCCATAAAATGTTCTCCCCTCTCAGAAAGAGCTGCTTTAAACCTGGTGAACTCTTTAACTTTCCTGCCGGTGCAATCAGCATCTCAAAATTGTCCCAAAAAACACATGAAAATAAAATGCAACCCTTCATGCATAGTCTCTCACCTATCCAAGGCTGGGTTGTAGAGGTAATAGGTCCAGCAGGAAAATGCAGACATCCCTCTTCTGTTCATTTTGGGGAATCCCAAAGCGTTCCCAGGCAGGAAGGGATGGATTGTGCCCATGGTATGATCTGGATCTGTGTTGGGGTCTCTACCCAGTTGGACCTGCTCAGAAATCCTTCAGTGGATCCAACCTGGCCAGATGAACCACCTCCGTGCACTGTGGAGGAGCAGCAGCTCCATTCCAAGTTCCCTTAATGAAGGACTCAACCAGGCTTAGCTTGGCCACCCTACAGAGGAACATCTTTTCATTTGCTTGTATTCATAGTCTCGCTTTCCACATTTCATGACCATAGGTGAGGGTTAAAACATAGCTTGACCAGTAAAGCTTTGCTTTGTGGCTCAGATCTTTCTTCTTTAGATTACTGACTCTGTGGTTTGTTTGTTTTTTATGCTAGCAGTTACATTCAAATATTTACGGAAGAAAAAAGCTCAGATCATTTCAACATTAAAGCTCTAGAATTTACTCTGGAGTATACCTTATTGTGAATAAAAAGTATAGGAGGATGAGAAGGTCTTTTTCTGGGTTCATTAGAGATGATCAAACATTAAGTTCCAAAATTTCATCTCAGATAAGCAATGCTTATGATCCAAGTCAGATTTAGGTAAATTAAACTTTAACTGAGCTAGAAATGCCTCCTCAGTTCAATGAAATCTAGTCAGACCAAGTGTAATTCAGAGTCCAATATTTTGTGCTTTCTGAAATTCAGCAGTGTTTTCAAATATAAAAACAAAATGAAAATACAACATATTTATCTACTGCAATGTCATAATGAAAATAAATAGCAGGGACCACTTCCCTGTGAATGAATGCCTGGTTAAAGTAGTACAGTGGCCCAGAGGTGCAAACCACTTCAGCAAATTGAAAGCATAAATACAAATTACAAAAACACAACAACAAATTGAAAAACACTACAACATTTACGAAGCACAATTACAAGTTACAAAAACACTACAACATTAACAAAACAGAAAGTTTCATTGGAGCTCTGGCTGTGTCTTTTAGCATTTTTATCCTGCTGGAAGGAGAGCCTCTGTTCCACTCTCAAGTCGTTTGTAGCCAAAGAGAGTTTCTCTTTGAGAATTTATCTGCATTTATCTCCATCCAGCACAGATCGACTTCTCAGGTTCCATTACAAACAACAAAAAGTCAGATGGTACTGCCTTCTATATACCTCCTCAAAGCAACTTACCATTGTCCCGTAAACATATTCTCTAACCTGAGATGTGGATCTCTATTTCTCCACCATAGTTTCGAGGTTGGGTTAATGGTCTATATGTACCTGGCTAATTCTTATAGTTGTTTTCTCCTGCCCTGGCTTCCACCCTTCATCCTTAAATGTTAATTTAGGGTTAGAAAAGAGCAAAGAATGAATGTCAAGTTTTCCTTGTAAGCATCAATAATTTTGGTGTAAATTTAACAAGATTCTTGCAAATATAAGGATTTCTTGCAAACATCACAATGTCTGACCTCACGGCCATTTTATTAATGACGTTACAAGATGGGGTTGTGTACATGCATTTTCACTAATCCCACACTGAAGCATGGATGTATGCATCTGTGTTTATGGCCTTCCTATATTGAGAGTAAGGCCAATCATAGAGCTTTTCCTGTAAACAAAATCATTTATCAAGTTCAACTGCAGCTGCCAAGTGTGTGTGCTAACACATGGATGGTGTGTACTCATATTTACACAGATGGAAACACATACTTTGAGCAAACAAATGCTCTCCAAAAGCCACGCCTCTTAACCAGATGGACGTGTGGTTTCCATTTAGAGAAAGGGATTCACCACACCAGGGACATAATCAACTCCAAATAACAGCTCTAGGCTTCAAGCTTACAGGTGGTGAAATATAAATTGATATATTTATATCGTAGCTTTGAGTGGAAGCTATGAAAAAGCAGTTTCTGCTCTTGGGGGTCAGCCGGAGAGTGAGCTTCTCCATCGTTTTTCCGCCCGACCTTCCTTAGCCATGGATTGGTGGAGTTCTGTATGATAACACACAGAGGCCCATTGAGCCCCAGAACCGTCACCCAGGAACCTTGACCTCTGGTCTGGCACATGTGAGTGTGAGATGCCGTTGTCATAGTAACAAATGTCTGCTTAGACTCTTTGCAAGGTGTCCATGAATGACCAATCCGACCTTTTCCTCCAGGCGTGTTTGTGGGTGTGCAATGATGAGGATGGTAGGAGGGTGTGAGAGGAAAAGTGGATGCTTCATGGGTGTACAGGCCGGTATCTGTCTCGGGCACTGCCTGCACAGAGTTGTCTGGAGCCTCATGGGTCAAAGGGGTCTTTGTCTCAGAGGAAGAAAATCTCCGTCACCCATCTTTCCACATGCTACCTCCTGCACAACACTCCTCTGTCCTTAAATAAATCCTTGAAACCTTCCTCCACCCGTTTGAACACAGAAATTAGAAAAACTTAAGATCTGACCAGTCTAGTCAGAGGTTTACATAAACTTATCATAAGAAAGATTGTCAGTCAATTTTGGCTTTTATTGATGTGCTTCAACTGTTTATTTTTTTAGAAAAGGATCATAGAACAAACAAAAATAATGGGGGTTTTTTAAAGCCAAGACTTGGATGCACAAGTCTTATCTTATTCTGGGTTTTCTCTACTCTTGAGAAGATCAAAATGTTACACCGAGAGTTTTAAATGTACACTTACACCCTCACTAACACTTGGATAAATGTTCCTGATCAAGTCACAGAGATGCCAAACTGCTTTTGTAGCCAATAACAGACTTCAGGTTTCACGGTCTTATCAAAATTGGTGGAGTTATTTAAATCTGTTGGTGTCTTGACATGGTCCCAACTTTTCAACACATTTTCAATAAATTTTCAATAGGTCTGATTGAGGGGCTATCCTAAAAGTTTATGCTAGACATCTTTGTTCACTCTAAAACCAGCCTACAAGCATGTTTGGGACCATTTCCCTTGGTAACGGATCGGCTTTTTGAGAGTCTTAATAATCCTCTAAAGTGTGAAAATGCTTCCTGTGCTGGAAAATGACTAATATGTTTCAGGATAATAAAAATCACAACCACTTTCTAGTTGTTAACTTTTGCAATCCCCGTTAGCGCCTTCATACATTTTTACATTTGGGCAAATAAAAGTCAAAATTTTTCCATCATCAATTTCAGACTTGTCATGGCTTTTACTGTTATTTTGTACTAATGCGTTAGATTACTTAGAATTTAAGTTGTCCAGACCTCGGCTCGGTGTATGATGTATTTACCTCTGAAACTGGTTGCTAAAGCCGCTCATTAACACAGTCTGTTGCTGTGACATTACGTGACACTATTAAGCTGAGAATTCCACTCCTCTCACTCAACAATGGCTAGACACGCTTTTGAATCTCTAACGAACAGTGAAATGTTTTCCCTAGAGGAAAATGTTCTCTTGTGTACATGTCCTGCTCACAATCTGTAATTATCAGGACATCAAGTGGTTTCACATGCTCGCTTTATTTCATGTTAGGTCATTAGATGTTGTCCCATAGAGTCTTGTTTAGCCCAATACTACAGAGTACTTCTTTTATCTTTAATATGATGCCTTTATATGCATTTGAAGTGTATTTTATGAGCCAGGATCTATTTGTTGCATAGCCTATTTTTCCTCTGTGTGGGAATGTAATGATAGAAGTGACGTCACTCAGCTAGAATCAAGTTGTATAACATATAGTGTAGTGCATTACAAAAGTTTTCACACCCTCTAAGTTTTCCACATTTTGCCAATTTGCAAACTTTATGTATTTTGCGTGGGTAGTGCATAAAGGTGAAGTGGAATATTTATTGCTATAATAAATCTGAAAAGTTTGGTTTGTGTTCATGCTCCTCTTTGCTCTCACACCACTAAATAAAATCCAGTCCCATCGTCAGAAGTCACCCAGTCCGCCTGTTCTGTTCAGTCAGATTGATGAAAGAATTCTGGTTTTCAATAAGACAGAATGAGGAAAAAATAGCTGAAAGGATGTGAATATGAATGTTTGGAGTCCACAAAGAATGTGTTGCATAGGAACATTTTTATAAGAACCACAATGACGCCCCTGAATCCCTGTTCACTGAATAGTGGTTTATTTTATTTTATTTTTTATTTAGTAGCCCTCAGCTGACTTGTGCTCCACCCGAGTGCTCTCTAATTAGACACCTGTTGTAAGAGAAAGGCACACTACACAGAAACAAGAACATATACAACCGAACCCCAGTGCCAGTCCATGCCCGCTAGTGCACTGCCCAACCTGTGGTAAGCCACTGGTTTAATTTTGAAACATGTAATTCCACTGTGCCTTGTTTGTTTAAGTTTATTTAGGGCACAACAGCGTTCCTTAATGCTGTGTGGACAGACCGTCTCCCATGGAATGCACATAAACTCAAGGGTGAGAGGGGAAGTGTGTGGGATGAAAAGATCTTTAAAACGTCACAGCATTTAGAAGAGAAGAATTGTACATTGTGAAAAGGAAATATTTCTTTAATAGCATTTTTTCCTTAAATTAATAGGAAACAAAAGTCGTCTATAAATGAAGTAGGTTGGACTTCCAGTGCCTAGCAACAAGATCTAAAGCCCCTCAAATTTAGCCATATTACAACCACAACCTGTAATGTGCTTTAATAAATTTTTTGTGACAGATCAGATGGAAATATAAAAAGTCTGTTGCCTCAACAGAGACATAAATCTTTCAGAGTCTCAAAATATTTCTTCCAGGATTGCTCCGTATTTAACTCCATCCACGTTGCTTTGCCTACCGAAGAAAAACATCTCCACAGAATGATTCTGCCACTGCTGAGACGCACTTTGTGGGAGCGATGTGTTCAGGGTGTGGTGCATTGTTCAAACCCGCATCTTATTCTATTAGGATCTTATCTCATCAGAGCATCTTCTTGCGAATTGTTGCTGTGTCCTTTATATTTCTGTGGATCTCTGCAGCTCCTCCAGAGTTGCGATGGGCTTCCGGGATTGTTTTTTGATTGATGCCGTACATGCCCTGATGATTAGTTTAGGTTTGCAGTTGTTATTCGCTGGTGAGCAGACCTTACCGTGGTACAGTTGTCTTTATACTGAGATTAAATAACTCGCATGTGAACTTTATTTATTAAGTAAATGAGTTCTAAAAACAAGTCCACCTGTTCTGACTAAAATAAAATCCAATGGATTTTGTTTTTAGGATTTCAAAGTTAAAAGGTAGAACACAGATGCTCATATTTTTAATTGTAAAATATTTGAAAAGCATGTATTCTTCTCCTTTCCATTGCATTTCTGTTGGTGTGTTACTTAAAATCACAATGAGATACTGTACATTGGATTTTGTGGAATAAAGTGTCAAAACTGGCAAAAGTTGATGGAGTATAAATGATTTGGCAAAAAAACCTGATCTCGACTCTACATCATAATAAGGAAGCGATCTTATCTTTTGAAATGTGCAAAAAACGGAACATCTCCTGTATATAAGTACTTTTTCTACCTTAGGTGGGCTAGACAAAACTGTCATCAGTTTCTGACAGAACGATCAATTACAGCAGAACGGATTTATGCAGTCTTGTCTGCACCAAACCAAAATGTCTGTTTTTGAATTTTTCTCAAAGGGCATTTTTGTGGAGCTGTATAGTCAAGTCCAAACCCCAAAGTGTTTTTCTTTTCTCTCACTTGGAAAAAGTGGGGCTTTGAGAGTCTAGTTGACAGTTGGTGTCGGCTTTTGATGCAGATGATCAAACCTCGACCATTAAGGCCTCGTTGTTTGTTTGGAGTGACCCCAACAAAATCCAGTGACCCAGTTCCTAAAGCACTCATGGCTATTCTTCTACACTCAACACAGCCAACCCTTGACCCCTGAACTGGGATAGGTTAGGGGCCTTAAGGTGCCACATTACATGCAGAGAACAGGGGGGAGGTCAGAAATTTAACAAGAAGGACTCTCTCAGGGTTCCTGAAAGCAGACAGTCAGACGGGTTGATGAGCGTTGTTGCAGCTCACCCCCCACGCTCCTGTCTGCAGGCAACAGCTCAAACCCAAAAGCAGTTATAGATTCGTTCCCTGGCTCCCAAAATTTCTTTGCTGAACCTTCCCATGGGGTGAGGGGTGCTGCATAGACTGCAAAGGTTCACATTACCAACGTGCTGCCATGACTGATTTTGCTCCATTTCTGTCCATCTCCTCATAATCTGCCAGCGCAGACAGACACAGAGATCTGCGGTGAAGTTCAAACTCGCAAGTCTGTGACATTGGACTGTCAGCATTAGTCATTAACATGCCTGGCTCTTGTGTGTTTGTTTGTGGCTGGATGTATGGAAGTGGGGGTTGGATTGTGAGCCAACTATGGACAGGAAAACACAGCCATATGTTGGAGCGGCTCCAGGGAGCCCCATTTTCTATGAGCCCTCCTGCAACATCAACCCCAAATACCACATGCACACATCCTCCCACACACACAAAGTTAAAACATATTAGCAGAATGGCTGAGTTTCTCCAGATTTTCTTTAATCTTGTCTTTGCTACGGCAAAGGCACAAATCATACATCTTTACATGTAGACTGAAATGCATCCTGCAATATTTTTTATATGTTTTGTTTTATTTGATGTTTTGTTTTGTTTTTCTAGGGAGACCCTGGCCCCCATGGGAATCCTGGTAGACCTGGTCCACCTGGGCTAAAGGTAAACAGTCTTGGACTTAAAATCACAAGTAATCATTTTGTTCTTAAAAAAAAAAACAACAGGAAACCATGCTTTTATATCTGCCCTAATTTGCTTTTATATCTGCGAAGACGTGTTGCATATTTGTTTTTTTGTGTGCAAGCTTTAAGGAAAACAAGGCTATGGAGTTTTACTGCTGCAGAAGTGGGGTCACTAAAGTTCACAGCAAAGCCACGATACTTGACAGCTCATTAACTCACTAACACCACTCCGCTTATGTTAGAATATCCAAACTGAACGCAAGTTATTTTAGGCTTTAATTGTTGACACAATATTATCCAATGTTTGAATAAGTTTAAAAAGCAGTGCACAGATTTTGCAGTTTCTGTATGAAGGTTGTCTCTGTGCTTCCACCGTAACCTGAGTACAGAGAAGAGAATAGTACATTGACACCAGAAGGGGGTCAAAATGATTTATCCTGGTGTCAGGGAAAGACATTAGGATTTGGAAAATAAGAACTCCAAATAAATCCTACCTATTTTAATGTGTGAAAAGAAGATGACCTTGCCTGAGACAATTCTGCATCCTCCATAACGGTCTGAAATGTTGTATGCACTAGCAAAGACTCCCGACCTCTGACTTTGTGTGTTTGGAAGATAGATTTAGAAGTGCAATCCTTATTTCAAGTTTTGTATAAAAATATGTATATAATTAGTGATAATTACTTCTAGATATAGAGAAGAATGGGGAAGAAGACAGGGGATTGAAGTGACTTTGCCAGACAATAAGGTCTGAACAGTTCAGAGACTACTGATCCATGGAGACTCCTACAACTATCCCATCCAGTTTGGTGCCTGGATGGGACCAAACTGGATGTTTGTGTTGCCTCATATATATAAAAAAAGATATTTTTTATATGAGAGGTTAGAGAACAATGGACAGACTGGTTTGAGACAAGGCAATGGTCCCTCAAATAGCCAGTTGCTACAGCCAATGCATGTGGATTACATATTACTGCCAACATTTCAAACCCCGAAGCTGGTGGGTTACACCAGCAAAACAAGACATGGGTGTCACTCTTGTCAGCTAAGAATATTAAACTGAGGCTACAATTACACTGAGTCTACAGGCTCACCATAATTGAACAGATTGGAAGGGTGTAATGCTGTTGGCAGTATTTCACTGGGACTTCTTGGGCACTTTAGTGGCAACACTGACTTCCTAAGTAATGTTTTCAGTCATATCCATCTCTTAATGATAGTAGTGTGTCCATCTTCTAATGGCTACTTCCAGCAGGATAATGTATCATGTCAAAAAGTTCTTATCAAATTGCGTATTTGAAGATGACTATAGGTTTGCTGCACTCCAAAGTCCTCTACAGTCGTCAGAGCTCAATCCAATAAAAACACCAGTGGTGGAGGATTGGAAGACCACTTTCACTTGGTGTAGCAGACGAATCTGCATCACCACTGTTTGGTGCTATTGTGTCAACATGAACCAAACTCTCTGAGGACTAACTCTGGAATCTTGTTGAACCTACACCATGAAAAATGAAGGTACTTCTGAAGGAGAAAGGGATTAAATTCGAAAGTTAATAAATTCTATAAATGTAGCTACTAAATGTAGAGAGCTTTTCGTTTTGTTTCACTGATATAATAAAATCAACATTTTACTTTAATGTTCAGATATCTGCAATTTGCAACTGCATTATAAGGAATTCTATTTACTGTGTTTCTTATTTAGAGTTAATACAGTAACTATAACTCACAAGTCTGCAGTTAAAATATTTAGCTTAGCCTTGCAAAAAGATTTAGAAAAAGTGTGGAATGTATTTTTGATTTGTTTTTTAATATCTTGCTTACCCCCCACATTAGATAAGCAGAGGGGTTCAGACACACCTGGATCACCAAGGAGATTTTGATGTCTAGTTCTGAGGTGATGGTTGGATGAAGTGGGACAAGCACTAAATCAGGACAAATCTGACTGTTGAGTCAAACAGTAAAGTCCTCGCTAAACTGATCAAACCACATTGTCATTAAGTGTGGTGTGAAGTGGTGAGGCAGAACGCGGCGGAACCAGGTGGAAGTGCAAATAATGATGTTTAATGGTGAAATAATCCAATACAAAGTCCAAAATCCTGGCAGCACAGCAGAGTGGAAAGCAAAGGCTCAGATCTGGTAGCAATAGGGTATACGAATGGATAGCAGACAAAACAATGACTGGTGCAAACAACAAGGACGCAGGTGACACTAAATACACAAGAGGTAATCAGGGAATGAGACACTCCCGGCAATAATCAAGGGGAGACAGACAACACGGAGACTCAGACACAGAAACTCGAAATAAATACACAGAAAAACACAGAACATGACACACATTCTTTCACTCTCTTAGCATCGTGGGATATGAACTATCAATGAAATATTGACGCATTGGATACAAGCACCTTAAATGAATTCAACTGACAGGAACTTTGTCGTCATGGAGTAGTTTGAAGTGCTGTCCCTGTGTCAGTTTTGTTCAGGCAGACAGTCAGAGTGCCTCCTAAACACTTCTATTTTGAGTTTTCCCGCTGGGAGAAGACCCCAGGGTCGACCCAGAACACACCAGAAGGGCTGTACTTAACCTATGGCCTGCAAACGCCTTGCAACCCCTAAGTATATATTGGAGAGGAATAGTGGGAGGGATGCCTTGGCTTTCCCCCTGGATCTGTTACCTGCAGATCTATTTTTGGGTAAACAGAAAACAGTGGACTGATGGACTTTCTATTGTAATTCTAATGGGGCTGTACACTGAACCAGTAACTAAATTATAGCCATCTGCTTAACATTAAACAGTCTAATTGTGTTCCTCATAAAAGACTGTGGACCATTAGAGAGTTGCAACCTTTTTGCATATCTTGTGTTGCCTTACACCAGGACTTGTTTCATTTGTGGATCTGAAACTTTATTTATTTTACAGTAACATATCATGACTGCCAGGTCCAACATCTCCTAGAAGAATGTTTTTCTGAACTTGCATTTTTTTTTTTAGTTGTCAGTGTTGTGGACTGAGTGCACCAGTTGTTAATGGTATCCAATATTTTTACACACTTCAATGAGGTTCATCGTACAAAACTTCTCTAAAAGTCATGAGATATTATCCCGTAATCTGAGCTGCCATGAGAAAAATTAATCTTCCCACCTTATCATTCTCACACTCAGCCAAGCCACTCCACAGAGAAAGCTCACTTTTGGCTTTTAAAAGAAAATAATGAAAAAGGAGCTATGTAGAATGATCATGAGTGAAGATTTAAAATCCCCCCCACATGAATCTTCAGTCAGCTCTGTTGTTTGGCAACCTGGCAAAGATTATGCTCCCCTACCTGGTAAGTGTGTTGAAAGGAAGATTATGAGGTGTTTGATGTCTGGGCAGGGTGGGGGGAGTCACTGCAGTTTATGCCCTTTCATCATTAATAAATGAAGCAAAGTTGTAAATGCTGGCAGCCCGAAGGGCAAAGAGAGGGAGTCAGTACCCACTCGGTGTAATTTCCGATTCATTGCTTTGATGTGCTGAAACCCTGTTATTGTTACCTGCTGACAATGAAGCTTGGTACATATGTGTGTGTTGGTGTGGGAGACTGCAGCTGCCCTTAATCAACTAAGAAATCCATGCCTATTATTGTATGAATTTTACCTACTGTGTAGCATTAAGTTGTGCCTTTCCACAGGATAGTATAATTTCATAATTTTTTTTTGTGTTTGTCAGAAGATGTGGGATTAAAATATCTACCATTTGGATATATTTAATCCATATAAAATTATCCTTCTCAGGGGAAAAAAGGAGATCCTGGCATGTCACCCGGGCCAGCACCTAAAGGAGAGAAGGTATGTTTTCTTTTATATTTCCTACTGACCTGCAGCGGCCTTCTACTCTTGTCCTCACTGATCTTCTTGCATTGTATTTCAGGGAGACTCAGGGACTATTGGCCCAGTTGGACAGCCTGGACAAGAGGGCCGAAAGGTAAGGTTAAATAGCTACCTCATACGGGACAAATGTCCTTAGCTGACCATTTACCCGTTTTTATTGTAAGTGAGCACACCAGCCAAATGTCATAGAAAGAGTCCCTTGAAATAACTTGGAATCAGATTCTGTATTCTTGCATCACTTCATAATCGTTCAGTGCCAGTGCTGTGTCAGAGCGATGTGTTTGGTATGTAAAGATCCTTACTTCCTGCTTCTCTCCTCTTTTCTTTATCCTGTTGTGCATCTTTAGTTTTTGAATATTCACCTGTTCTTACAGATAGCACAAAGGATGTTTTTTAACAAATAAAGGAAGACTATATTTTTCAGCAGTGAAACCAGCTCTCACTCAAAATTACACACTTTGTGTTTTCCATAAGAAAAAATTGTGGAGTTATACTTTTGATTGACAGGGGTGTAACAAGCATGACATTATTTCAGTGTGGCTTATTATATGAATCATAGGTATATAGAGAAAGGTTGTTTATTGTCCTGCTATGTGCGTTTTCATTCTTAATGTGTCTCTTCCCTGCTGTGGTTCTACAAGAGAGGAAGTCTCAAAAGCCAGTTCTTGCTTTGCCTTGCACATTTTTATTGGTTGCAGTTTTTGCTCCTGCATTGTTTTTGCATGAGTTCTATAAATGTAGCACCCCACTGCTCTGTCCGCTAGTAACTGGGACAAGAACTTAAATTCACTGGTGGGGTGGCTATTTGGGTTTGTTAACTTCTGGTAGATACCACGCAGGTTTACCTATATTGAGAAAATCCTTACTCGTCCAATTACCATACACTCCTTTGATGTAACATAAATAACTCCAGACAACCGGCTACCTAAACTGTTTATTTTAATAAGAACTTGGAAAAATAAAACCTTAGCTCCACAATACCCCAAAATAATCAAAAAAACTTAAACATAGAGCAAGGTCATTAATTCCTCATATTAAATGTTTCCCAGAATAAAATAAAGCGGATAAGGCACTTTTTCTTTTCAGTGCCTTATGTTTTACTCACTTCAACTTTGCGTTTTTTAAGAAAAACCCTTACTTTTAACTGTTGTTTTAAACAGAACACTTGTGCAGATATCTCACATACCGTGTGTGGGATTACTTGTGTAAAATACACCTGAAAAAATCCAGTTCCTTCTCCCACCTCAATCTCTGCAAACATTAGCAACGGTCTCCATTAGCTTCCTCCTTCTCTCTCCCACGTTCTTCTCCCTTCTTCTTCCCATCATCCCATTATCCCATTTTGTTTCTCTGTTGAGTTCACTTGTCCCTCGTTAACCTAGTCTACTTTCATAGATAACACAATTCAATACAGTTTTTAAACTAATGAGATAATTGATCAAACAATAATACACTTATGTAAGTACACAAGTCACCTCACTAGTCCGATCTCACAGGGCAACACAAAGACATAAAAGACGAACAAGTGCACACGCACATACTCATACCGACAGACATTTTAGAGACCAATTGGCCAAACTATCGTGTTTTGGGACTGTGGGACGAAACCAGAGTACTCAAAGATATCCCAGGCCAGGATTCAAAGCTTTTTGCTGCAAGGCAACAGTACCAACCTCACCATTGTGCAGTCCAAAATTCTGTCAGTTTCAACTCAGATTTTTATATTCTTAAAGTTCCTAAAGCAGAATTGAGGAGCTGCACAAAGCACTCTCTCTTAACTGAACAAAACATCTAGTCAGACATGGTTTTGGTAACATGCATCTGGCCTTTGCAACTTTTCGCTATGTTTATGTCTACAGGCCTATGAACTGATCCAACTATCATATTGGAATGTAAATGTTGGTATTGCAGGCTTTGAACAAGAACCACGTTGCTCCATATTCGTCCGGTTGCTTTGCATAAGAATACTACGTGAACCCCAAAACCTGAAATCAGTTTATTATTTAAATTAATGCAACTGGAGAGGTGAAATTTATTCCACATTCCCCCCAATGCATTTTAGTGCTTCTTACTGCTGGACCGGTCTTTTTCCAAACAAACAGAAGCAAATAGGAACTGCTGCCAGTCACGTTTTATATTGGTTACAGCTGATTCGTGCAACTTTGTCAAACAAAATTGAAGTATTATTGGGTAATTGAATACAACAGGCCGCTTATGTGCATTTCAGTAGAGGTGTAAAGCTTGTCTGCATGTAATGCCTTTCTTCCCAGAGTCACAATAGTGTATGGATGAGTGTCAGACTCCAGCAGGGTTTTTTTTTTTTTACCTCAAGCTTAACATGTGGCATTTGTTAAGAGCCTGCTTTTCCATGTGTGTGCGTGTCTATTTGAGTGTTTCTACCTCTTTCTTTCACCCACACTGACACACTGAGCCAGAATGGAAAAGAAATTAGGGTAGTGGAAAACATTTACAGATTCCTTTTAAGCAAGATAGAAGTGATTTGAAGGCCTATTGAAAGGTTAGCCAGTGATGCATCAATCAAGTTGACGGTGACGACTGATTCACATGTCGTAAAGCTCATGTACCATGTCTCTGAAAAGTATTTACACCCCTCAAATGGTTCCAATATTTTTTCGTGTTCCAACTGGAAACTTTATTTTACTTTTGTGGGACTTTGTGACAAACCGACAAAGAGCAGCGCATCACTTTGAAGCAGAACCAAAGCAAAATCCTGAAAAGCGTGACAAGCTTTTGCAAACAGGCCCGTGGTGACTGGAAGAGCTGCAGAGATCTACAGCTCAGGTAGGATAATCTGTTGAAAGGACAACTAACGGTCAGGAACTAAAGCAATTTTCACCTTTGAAAGACTGATTAAAAAAAGGCCATGTTGAAAGAAAACAGTAAAAAAAAAGGTTACATTTTTGGTTTGTTATCACAAGAAGACAATTGGTTAGAGGCTGCAAAGGACGTTTGACTGGGATGGAGGATGACTTTCCAGCAGGGAAAACCTAAACTTGAGGTACAATAGAATGGCTCACATCAAAGCCTATTCATGCATTAGAGTAGCCCTGGTTATGTTCATACTTCAATCACGTTCAAAATTGTCGCTTACTATAAATATGAGCTCATGAATCAGGAAGAAGGATGAAGTGTGAATAACTTGGTCATGCACAGGAGCTTAAGTGCTCTTTAGCTTCTCTTTAGTAAACCTCACAAGCAAAATATAGCTGCTGCATATCAGAGTGACATAATAGCTTGGCGTCTGGATCATTATTGCCATAGCAACATTAACAACATGCACACAAATAGGCTGGCCTCATTCTAGTAAGACTCAGGTATTATTCGGCGGAAGGAAGCTTGTTAAATTAACCCCAAAGAGGTAACATCTTTCCATACAGAACACAAAAGCGTTTACTCAGCAGAGAACAATACACAGAAACCAGCTGTAGCTCCACTTTTGACAACTTTCCATCCAATGACAAATGCATGAATCAGTGTCCTGACTCTGCTGTTACACTGTGCCTTCGTTCTTCCACATCATAGTTGGCTCAGGTGGAAAGTCCCGATGCAGGTCTTCCCCACCAAAACTCAAATACTCAAAACAAATATAAGCTTTTATAGTTATGTCATTTGAAGGTCATCTCAGAACTGTCTGCATAGCTTCCCTGCTGTTTAGCTTTGAGTTCTGTGGTCAAGGACAATGGGGAAAACATAGGCTTTCTTCTATATCTTTTTTCCATTCCACCTTTTTTTAAGACACTGTTACACACCCACCCCGGTCCACACAATAGAGCAGACCCTAAATCTGCCTTATGCTTGATGCTACGAGCGGGAATTCAGGAATTTGGCTGTGAGGTTTTCATGGAAAACTTTAATGGAGAAAGCAGCGGTGCTTTAAAAGCACCATAGTCCAGTGTGATTTTACACCACTGGCCAGGCCGAGCATGTTCCGCTCTGTACAACATTTGTTCTACTAAGCAGACCCTGAATGGCTTTTCAGTATGGCGGGCAGGGTCAGGGAGAGGGGGACGTGCTGCGAGCCAAACCTCAGCTACAAGGCCACAATGCAGGCCACACGTCTCCCTGTTGTGGCTGCGTCTCCTCTCTCTGCTACATAAGCTGTCTCTTCTCACTTGTCTAAGCTTTTCCCTCCTGAAGATGATGTGCATTTCATGGCATTTCAAATAGATATGTCATCCATGTACTCATTTTTTTAGGCAGTTCTGTAAAAAAAAACAGTGACCACCCGAAGACACGTTTTTAGGTTGTTACTAGCAACTCTACACGTCTCTTTTCTTTTCACATGTGCCATCATTTGAGGCTTTTTGACACAAGAATTACTAATCTGCATGCACATTTAGAAGAACTCAATATTTTTCATTGTAGTGGGGTACAGTTGTTTTTAATTGGACTGCATCCAATGATTTTTCATGCAAAGAGGAACTTTATCGAACCCAGAAAGATTACCCTGTAAAAGATAAGTAAAAGGATTTGATGTAATGTCCCTGAAGAAGCTAAAATAACTCATCAATCATTCCATGTTTTTATGCGTAGCAGGTTTTTGTGTGACCCTCTCTCTGTGGCTACTCAAGATCTGTTTCGAATAAAACTCCCATCGTGTTCCTGCTCCTTATTTTAAGCAATACTGGTCACCTGTTTTCTCTGCGTTTGACATTAAATCAACTGAAACCTTTCCTGTTTCAACTCAATCAGGATTACTATAACGTTACAACGGTATATATTGGTAAATAATATTTCCTCTTCCTAAATGCCAGAAAATTAAGAAATATAATTTTTTTTTAATTTTGTTATTACTTTCTTCAACTTTTCAATGACTTTAAGCATTTTAAGAAAGTCCAGACTATGATTTCATGGTTTGTAAGATTCCGGTTGGTTAATTTACAACATTTCAATTAAGAAGAGCCACATTTGTACAACATTTGTTCTACTAAGCATAAGCATAAACGTCATCTTACAGTGACATAGCGGTAATGCTAACACTACAAGCTAAATTTTATCCAAATTGTCCATTTAATTCAAACTGTTTATCTGTTCCAGGCAGACATCACCGTTTATGTTCTACTGTACATGCAAACGTGCAAGAAGCCCGATAATTACCGAGCAACCTTCTGGCTCCAAGCCTGCGCAGATCTTGGAGAGATGAAAGCATAAATGAATGAGGTGTTTATCTGGCAGACCACCAGTGTAATGTAAAGTGTGATCTTTGGTGTAGGAACAAGCTTATACTCAGTTGAGCATCCCAGCAGTCAAATGTGTACAGAAAAGAAAAACTAAGTAGCCTCCCATGTCTTATCATGGATAGACACAATGTGTATTCAATTTTCTTCATGCAAAAATGTGCTTTGCCCTGCCTGGAGCACTCCCTGGCATACTGAGGAGGTTATAGGGTGCTACTGGAGAGCTGCTGCAAAATAAAAGCATTCTGGTGGGGTTGATCTGATTGCACACACATGCTTGTTAAACAAGTGCTACTGTAAATACACTCGCACTGATGGGAACGGCTGCTCTCATTAGAAAAATAATAACGAGAGAGATAAGGATCTGAGATGACATGGCTTAGCTTTTGGAGGTTCCAGTTAATGCACAGGATCCACAGCATGTGTTTGCATGTGTGTGTGCTGGGGGTTCTTTGATCAGCCTGGGAAAACAGACCTTGTAAATGTTTCTACCGCGGGGTATATAATCTAAAAAGATGCAAAATAACATCACAGCATGTTCATTTGTAAGGTTTGTCCTACTTGAGTTAAAAACACATTCCTCAGCTCGCGCACGTAAAACTGAATTGTTTCTTTTTTTTCTGTCCCGGTCAAGTAAATTAACATTTTTATAAACCTTCAAAAAGGGAAGAAATCTAAATTTTGTGACCTAATTCTGATCTCAGATTTTGATGAAGTTTTGACCGACTAACACCAGTAATAAAATCTACCTGTTTCTCGGAGGTTCTTTGATTTTTGAAGACAAAACGTTCATCGCTGAATAAACACTTATTCAATCTTACCACAATGTGGTGTGCACGGTTTATACTCTTAGGATAAAAATCAGCTTTAAAGATTTAGAGCTCTGATTCGGGGATGAGAGCTTTGGGTTTTCTTTCTGCACAAGCGAAAATGGGTGTGGATGTGGGTGTGTGGGCGTTGGTGTGTGGAGAAATGAAATGAAACTGAACTGTCATCATTTTCTTTCTTTTTTGCAGTTGCTTTTATCTCTCTCTTTGCTGTATGTCCCACTCCACTACTGAGCTCACTTGACTTCTAGTGATGCTTTTTAAATAAGATCACATGATTTAAGAATGATAGTGGGACTCAGGCCTTTTTGTCTTTCATGTGTTTTGCAGAACTGTACTTAGTTTATTTACTTTCAAATGTAATGCTTTGTTGTTACATTTTGTAGCAGCTAATCAGAAGCAGAGATCCATTTTTAGGATGATATTTTAAAGCCCTGAACCTCTAAGTCAGTGATATTGACCATGTAAAATACTTGTAACCTGGTTTCTGCATCCCTTTTCTACTGCTGAAATCAAATGGTTTAGTACACTCTGAACCCAGACAACAGGAGTTTTTCCATATTTACCATGTCTGTTTTTACTTTATTTTTTTCTCTCTTTCTCCTTGTCTCTGCCTTGTTCTCTCAATCTATCAATCTGCGGTTTGTGGTGGCATGTCCTCCCACATTTTATTTAGTTTTTCTACACTCATTGACTGGGGTTTGTGTTTCTGGAGTCAGCAGATCTGTGGAAAAACACAATCGGGTTGTCTTTCGTCTTGCAGTTGCCCTGCACGCAGTCTGGGAGTCCTGATATCTGACTCAAACAGGAAGGCATTTATATCCTCAACATGCCACGAACCTGGCACCAAAACTGTGTGAACGCAGCCAGTGGAAACTCTGATCCTTTGACAGAAGAGCAGATTGATTTCTTGCATATGGCACTAAACCGGTCTGTTGGTGTTGTTAATTTTAACATGCATTTTCTTTGCAGATTTTGCAAATGTGCCATCCGCCGACTTGAGAAAACTCTAAGCATGTGCCATAACTGAAGTGGAAATCTTCCCGTCTCACATTTGTGCTTTCTTTTATCTGTTCTACCCACACTCATCCTTTCTTATTTTTGTTTCTGCAGGGACAGAAAGGACACCCCGGTCCACCTGGACTTCCTGGAGAAACAGTATGTATTTTCTGCAGTTTATGCATTCTTAAACTCTTGTTCCTGTTATTTTACATACATGCTGCTGACTTTAGATTGGCAGAGTTTTCTTTTTACGTACATCATGCGGTAAGGATGCTTATATTTAGCAGGGACAGGGAAGAAGGTCTGAATTAAAGGAAAAGTAGATAAAAGTAATCCTCAGAAAAAAAAACCTGTGAGATTTTGAAAGACTGAACTTTGTGGTGGAGATTAAAGCACATTTATATGCTCAAAGGTCCAAGTCAAAGTCTTGAACTTAATAAAACTGAGAAGCTGTGTCTAGACTCAAAAATTGATCTTCATGGATGCTTTCCATCCAACTTGATCTGAGCTCAGAAAAGAAACGTGAGAAATTTCAGTCTCTGGCGGTGCAAAAGATGGTCCCACAAAGTGTTGACTCAGTGTTGCAGAATTCAAAAGCATGTCCACCTTTCATATTTTGATTTGTGGAAAATCTTGAGAAGCATGTAGTCATATTCATCAATAACATTGTAAGATGTGAACATATTCATCACGTATTGATATTTTTTTCAGTGCACTGTTTGTACAGTTTTTCACAGGGTCTTTAATTTTAAGGATCAACTCAACAGCTTTCATCAGTGTCCTGCTTTCATCTTGCGTACTTGACTGAAATCTAATCCCTCAGTCTTACATTCATTTTCTAACTCCTTAGTCATCATTTATAGTTGTTTGACCTCTCTGTCTGTCTGCGTGTGTGTGTGTGTGTGTGTGTGTGTGTGTGTGTGTGTGTGTGTGAGGACCCTACATCTGCCTGCAGGGAAGCCAGATTAGATTAGTCTGTTATGAAGCACTGGTGAGAATTGACATCTGGCTGTAGCACTGTGGTGCAGTGACGCTCCTCAGGATATTAGAAAGTGATGCCAAAGAGAGAGAGAAAAAATAGAGTTGAGAAACAAGAATAAGCCAACTAGGCCAGCAGTGACACATTCATGACTATTAAGCTGCAGCCCTTTAGAAAGTCTCGCCATTGTCTTTGTTTCTGTCGTCTTCTTGTTGTTGCCATCATCCAAACAATCACATTTGTAACTACAGATAATTTACTGTGCAACATTCCTCTCACCGCTAAGCTTATTTGTCTTTTATTTTCTTTCTTGCATAAGTGCACTGAGAGTGCAGATTCCTTATTTGTGTAGAGAAACTTGGATTTAATTAAGCCTCCATGACATCATCATCTCAGGGAGTTCCCGCTGCGCTCTGTACAAAGAGTGAGCACTTCTTCTCTCTTAACAATATCTCCTGCATGTGTCCACCCTCAAACGCCCCCCACTTTCCCACAGATCTGCTGCTGCTGGTTATGATGATGTGGATGATGGTAACGGTGTGAGTTTGCAGTTTGAATCTCCCTAGCACCGACGCCTGACTAACAGGCACAACTGTTTGGCATTGTGCGCTCCACAAGCCAGCTGGTGCTCATGCAGTTCTGCTGACTTTGTTACTGTAATGTACGTCTGGCTGAGCCCTCAACCCCCTTGCTCCTCTCTTACACACACACACACACACACACACACACACACCCTCTTTGCTGGCCAGTTTAAGATCTGAATCCACCACTGGCCAAAGCCTTGCCTCCTTCTAACTAGCAGCATTATGCACTATATTTATCCAGGAGAGGGAATGGCAAGTGGCAAGCGTGGGCTGCGTCAAAGGAAGTTATACATGGATACTGGTTCTCTGTGAAATTCGGACACAACCTGCTTTGAGTGTGTGTTTGTTATGCTTTCCAGAAGTTACATAAACACGCATAACCTCCTAATCAGCATCTACAGGGCTCTGCACAGAAAACATTTGGGAAGAGAGGATAAAAGAACAGCTTTCATCAAAGGCAATGCCTGTAATGTGTTTTTAAGCACATCCATAAGTCATCGTGATGCATTATGAGACTTTACAAAGATAATTATCTATCATCGTAATCTTATGTAATCGCTGGTAGAGAAGTTTAAGAATTTCCCTGATTGGTGAAACAATGTAATTTATGGTTCATAATGCTTAGACCTCTTACAGAAATAAACAGAAGAATTTAATTTCTATAGACCTTGTTTAAAGTTGTAATCCAATATGAATATCAAAGCCAGTCCATGGTGCCAAAAAAATTAGAACTGGAGGTCCATCAGCTACCATCATTGAGATAATGTTCTCAATATATCACTGTAATGTAGCACACACATTGTTAGTGAACTGCAACCCACTGAATTGTTTTGTTTTTGCATGGTCTAGTAAGATCAGAAATTTAGTCAAATCAAACTTTAATCCACGCAGGTTATATGTTGCTTAGTATGTAGTTCCTTGGAAAGAGACATATTTACTCTGGAGATTGATTTTAGTAAGTTATGAAACTGATTTATGGACATTAGTACTATTTTAAGCTAGCTTTAAATGTTTTTCTGTACATAATGTTGAAATGCTTATGCATTGTAGTACATCTGCTTTTACAAATGCAGAAAAAAAAATTACAGTACAAAATTTTTTAGTGAATAAACCCAAACTAAAAACAGTTACAGCATATATTATTCAGTCCTTTATAAGACATTAGTGGGGAATCTACATCAAAATGTAAAAATTAACCATACTGAAACTTGGTTTTTCTTCCAGGTCCATTGAAAATAAAAAGCAGCTTAATTCAATGAAATATCTGAACAGAAAAAGCTAAGATTTACTGGCATAGGTCAGATTTTTGACTCAGTAATTTCACATATGGTTACTATGAAGAAGCATTAAGAGGAATTTTTACTGTGAAGAATGATTTGTCATTTATGTTAGGAGCAAATATGACATGACACGGGATGTGCAGTAAAGCAGTAACTATTAGACGGCTTCACAGCTAAACAGGGTTTCGCTCTTGTTCTAGAAAATCTAAATTACTGAAGATTCTTACTGGAAAAAGGTCAGTCCAGTGTATCAAACAAGTCAATGGTACATTTCTGGTAAAATCACCTGTTTATCAAAAAATTATTTCTCTAAAAAATGTCCTCATGGTCTGACCAAACTATTCAACATGTAACATTTTTCACTGATGCATACCTTACATGAGTAATTTATATTTGCAAAAGGCCGTTTGAGTGTTCTTTGGGGCCCCTCAAGTATCTGCTCATGAGACATAACTTGGTCCATATCTGATGAAATAACCCTTTCATGCATAGTCATACAGTGTATGTGGATTTTTATGTTATAAATGTCCACCGACCACTGAAATGGACACTAATGCATCATAAAATACACTATCAGCTACTAGCCATCAGCTGCAAATGCAAGAATTATTATTTTTTGTTTAATCCAATATGGCCGACAGACATAAAAAGCATGCCGACCGACCCGGTCCCTCCTTCTTCTCTAGACGACTCTTGCAGGTAAAAAGAAAATATTGTGGCATCAGATAATCCCTAAAGAACAATACTACTGATGTATTTTTCAAATAACAACTTTGGAGAAAATTACAAATGATCACCTAAAAAAAAAAAATTCTTTACAAAAATGTTTTTCTACCTTTTTTTTATGCCTTAAGAAAATTAAAAAAAGGTTGGGAAAAAAATCCTGACACAAAGGATCATAATTTATGTATGAAAGGGTTAAAAGCTTGATTAGGATTTACAAATCAAGTCGTAGTTGTGCTAATCTTGTTCATCTCTCCCACTTTTCTTTCTTTCCCTTCCACTTCTTTCTCTTTCTACCCACCAGGGAGAGCAGGGTCCAATCGGAAGCCCAGGTGCCAAAGGTTATCCTGGCAGGCAGGTGCAGTAAATCCTCTGCTGTGACTGGTACAGTTGTGGTCAGGGCCAAAGAAAGGCAGAGAGCCAGAGGGGAATTAGCTCATACTGGTCAGATGACCTGGAAGAAAAAAGTCTTGGAAAACACTAAGCAGGTTACCTACATTAGTCAGAAAATGTTCAACATTAACAGCTACACTCTCCCTTACTGGGATGTTCAACGGGAGTGTTTATCAGATATGAGATGGAATTGATTTCCCATATATTATTTTGAATGTGTCTTTGCCTTGCATGGAAATGTCATGTTTTTATATTGTATCAACATGTAACATAAATGCTTAAAGTCAAATTTGAATGATCATGCTTCCCAGAGCCAGAATGAGGTTTAGACTGAGGCTTGTCCTCTTGATGTTAGGAGCAGAAAAAAATTAAGGTGTTAAATTTGTATTCATTGTTCTTACTTCTCAGGGTTTACCAGGACCTATTGGACCAAAAGGGCTGAAAGGCATTCGGGTAAGGGAAAGTACTGTTAAAGTCTGATTTTATCTGATGAAATTATAAAATGTGATGCTTTAGCGTAATTAGTAAATGTGATGATCAGCAAGGCAGCTCATTGGCGCTTCTCTCTCCACAGTGTTTGTAGAAGGGGGCACATAAATCTTTGTTTAGCCAGATAACTTTTTTTTTTTTTTTAGGGCATCACACTACTAGTCCTTTATGCTGTAAATGCGGTCCTGCATGAAAGCATGCTTGTGGAGCTCAGTGAAACAACATCCACATGCATGCATGCATGAAAAGAATGCGTGTACTTAGTGCTCCAGCATCCACCTCTGCACACATAAGCATAATCTCGGTCACCCGTGCAGTGTGCGCTGCTATTAATGGTGGGCTAAAAAGGTAGCGCCCTCACACGAGGCGTAAACACTGTGTTAGTTCATACAGTAGCTTTTTGAAAGTCTGTTAGTCAATAAGCTTCTGCATACAAACAGAAAGAAACATAGTCAGGGACACAAACTGATTTTTATGTTGTGTTCCTATAAAGGTCCTTTATCAGCTCTCCTTGGCTTGTCCAAAGTCTTCCCTGCCCCCGAAGGCTGGAATTTCCTGTTTAAGCTCCGTATGAGGCCCTGCTGTCTTAAGGAGGCATTCTAGTCCCTTCTCCCCCTCTCGCTGAGCCACCTTTTCACATTTCCCCACCCTTTGGTGCATATTCCACATTGTGCAAATGTAAACCTGCTCAGGTTCATGCTCATCAATAACACGCATCTCGACTGTTCCCCTACAGTTCAACTGTGACGTTTGTGCTTGTTTTCCTCTGTGTGTGTGTGTGTGTTGTCTCCACTGCACTGACAGCCCAGTGTGTCGCCCCCGGTTATCTTCAGAGATCCCTGGCGTGAGGGTATGTGCCCTTGGACTACATCGTGGAAGCCAGCACCATGCAGTCCATGGGCATATACACTTGCCTCATGGCTTGGTTCTTCATGGAAGCCCACCCCATGCTGGAATGTCGGGCCCTGAAACCCAGCCTCAGAGCCGAAGGGAGCTGCTCTTCTCCTAGCTGCGTGTACTGGGTCGAAGCACTCACAACTGTGCCCTTGCTTTCTTCTCTTTTCTCCTGCAGGGTTTCATTGGAATCCCAGGCCTTTTTGGCCTGCCTGGCCCTGATGGCGAAAGAGTGAGTTCTTCTCAAATGTACACTCTCTCAATTATTGTCAGACGCTGACCAAGTGAACCTTAATCCACATTCTTTAACTTTTTTACATTTTCTATTGTTACAACCACAAACTTTAATGTATTTTATAGAATAGTCCAATCTGTTCAGCACACAAATATCCCCATAGCATGATGCTGACACCACCATGTAGTACTGTAAGAGAGACATCTTCATTCTTTTGTATATGTTTGCAGTGGCTTGTGGCAAAATTTGTTTTTAGCTCTTCTTACTTACCATTTTTTAGCTTTTTAACATACCGTTGCTTTAAGCTTCTCCACGTCTTTATCATTGAACTGCCTTGTGTATTCCTTGGACTCTGTGGTGTTGTTTCTTCACTAATGTTCCCTCGCACTCCTCTGAGGACTCCACAGCACAGCTGTGTCTATATGAAGATTAACAGGTGGTCTTTATTTTTGACTTCTGAATGCAGTTGTTTGCACAGAATTTTACACGCAGGTGTCAGAGTGAAGACTTTTTAGATTATTATTTTGCATAAAGTTTTGAGCCATTCATAACATTTCTTATATTTCACAATCGTTTTCAAACTGTTGTTGATTTTTTCTTCTTTTTTTTTTTTACACCTAATTCCGATAAAAGACATGGAAGTTTGTGGTTGTAGTACGACAAAAATGTGAAAAAGTTTAAGACGCATGAACACTTTTGTAAGGCACTGCAACTTCCCATTGAGATAAAAAATAAAAAATAAAACAACGATGGCACTCCTGTCTATTCCATCCAGCTGTTTTGAAGTTGTTATAACACAAGATGTAATCTCCAGCTGTCTAGGATGTTGGTGTGTGGGAGTGCTGATGACTCATATGATAAAACCCCCCTCTTGAAACCTTTGAACTGCCTGAACTCCACGCCCACTGCTTGTGTACAGCCTCGAAAACACAAAGCGATTAGCCTAGTAATAGCATGATCTGGGTGGGTTGGGGTGTTGCATCACTGCAAGGGAGGCTGTAATCAGGACCCCTTCATCACCAGACAACAAAATGGGTCATAAACCCTACAGTGCCTGTCTACCCCGGAGAAACTTGTGGTTGTTCTCAATATAAGTGTAGAAACCCCTCCATAAGGGTTTGGAAACATGTTTAATGGGCTGCAGTCAGCTGCTCCTCACATCTGGCGACGGATGAAGTGGGAGACACTTAATGGCACAGCTTTTTAATGGTGTGTTTTGAGCTCAAATCAGTGTTGTCCATGAGTGTTTTGTCTTTTGGATATTTTTCACTGACATCATCTTCTTTTTCCTTCTTTTATGTCTTCCTTGAACTCTTTTTTTTTTTTCTCTTTCTGCCCTCCCGACGTTTGGATTTTCAGGGAATTCCGGGTGAACCAGGGAAGAGGGGCGAGATGGGTAGGCCGGTAAAGTTTTGTCTCAACATACTTTACAGATAATCATTCTTAAATGTGATCATGTGTATTATGATAAGTTTTTACGTGTGTGTGTGTGCGTGGGTGTGTGTGTGTGTATGTGTGTATAAATATATATTTTTTATTTTTATTTTTTTTACTGGACGTGTTTATTGAAACCACTTTCATACCTCACAGACATGTAAACCATAAATCATGATCTGTCACTGGAACCAAAGTTTGCGGTTTGCATAAAGTAATACTCAAATGTCACACTCTTGTGAAAATCGTACTGGCAAAGACGTGTTACACTAATGCAGAGGTTCTCAACTTTTCATAACCAGTCCGATTTCAAGAAAGCTTTTCTAAGTACCACCACACAAGTTTTTTGTTATTGTTTTTGCTTTGTTGCCATTTGTGTTGAGAGAAAAAATGCTGTTATACGTTGGCACTAGAAATTTGGCAAAAGTTTGAATTTTTAAGTTCCAAAAAGAAAAAAAAAAATCAACAGAGAATCCACTGAAGTCAAAATTTGAAGTAGAGGTTGCCATTGTGGCCAATTTGTTTTTATACTTAGTACATTTTCAGACCCCTTTAGTGACATTTTCAACAAAGCAATTCTTGACAAATCTAGAAACTTTTTTGTGGTGTAATTAGCAACCTTTAAAGACTTGTGGAAGCACACATTGTTTAAGGCTGCTCAGACCTAACAGAAGGCATGAGATGTACTCACAGCCAGCAGTGTGAGAGAAGTGAGCTGAACACAAAGCCCACAAATATGTCAATGAAGTTATCTTTCATCACAAAAGAATGGCCCTTCACCCCCCTTGGTACTCGCTGACACTAGGGCAAATTGACTGTACATTTCTTCTAGAGATAAGGAGCCTTGGGTAATGCAAGAATAAAAACTATTACTTTGTATTGTAAAAATGAAGCCAAACCCTCCACAATCTACCGTGAAATAAATTCATCTTTTAAGGTATGATATCAGGCTTAGCTTAGAAAAATTCTGCCTTTAAGTAAATAGAATAACTTCAGAAAAAAAATTCCCCAACAAGAAATTATACATTTTCACAAATGTATGGATGCTTCACTAATGTAACTAATGTAGTAATTTATAATTGTATTTCTTTCATAGGTAATACTTTTCAAAGTGTCAAATAGCCTTTATTTAGTAATCCGTAACTTCACAGAGGCTTATTTCTTGTACTTTCTCTTCAAAGTAGGAAAGACAAGAAAACATGCTCTTTAAGTAAGCTTGTTGACCTTCAAAAGCGGGGAATTTCTTCAAGTAGATAACTACTTAAAGCAATTCTTACTGGAAGTGGATTATGTTTATCTTGCCACTATGCACAGTGAGGAGGATGATTAGGAAGAAAAACAAATGCCCTATGTTTACTCTCTCTTACAACTACCTGTTTTAAGGATTTTGTATACACCTCCACCAGCAGTAATAGATCTGAGAGTCCCCTCCTCTTGCAACGCAGAGGATGGGCGCATTCAAGAGCAAATTTCCACCATCTAAAGCAACTCAAAGTCATCAAAGAGATTTTTAGAGAGTATTGTATAGCTACTATTTCTACACGTTACTGCTTTTTCTTAAACAAGGTTTTGGTGGAATAAACTCGTTTGCTGGTTGTTGGGGGAGGGGGGAGGGGGTTGTGTTAAATAGTGTTTAAAGTCAATCTGAAAGAATGCATTGAACTGTGTAACCCCCAAACACATTGCTGAGATCATTTTGCAGCTGTTGCTTATTGACTTTTCAGTAAATATGATATTTGTGTTGCCAAAACTTCTGAACACTCTAACGAGAGGGACGGGAGGTTCCTAATGTGAAGCTTTTTGAAGCGACAATTAAACTATAAAAACATTACTCTTTACTCTGCATTTTTATGGCTTTGTTTGCGTTTTACTAAACTGTTGGAGATGCCTTTTCTGCATACACTTTTTCTATAAGGCTCACAGACTGACACTTTTCTGCCATAAAAAAAATTTTTCTGGTTGTTTCACAGAACATATAAAGCTAAAAACATTTGCATAGAAGAGTTGCCATCACATTTTTATCGCTCCCCTCTTGCAGGACATTGCAGATGATGTATGACAGCAGTAGTTGTGTATTTGAGGCATCACTGTGTTCAACATGAAAGCTATAGATTTGTTTGTTTGGAGGAGGTGAGAAGAAGGTGTCAGGAGGAGTTATGTAATTTCAGTGGTTTCGGAATCTGCATCTAGTTGCTCCTGTAGGAAAAACGGAGCATGAGGGCGTTTGACAGGATGATCCTTAAGAGATCACTCTCGTTTTCCAGGAGGAAAAACAGGAGAACTGCTCAAACCTGAGCCAGACATTTTAATGGCCATAACCGCAATGCTTGTTTTCTCTCAAGGAAGCACACGCACGCAGACGGACATTCTGCCATTTCTCACAGACCAAGATATATCGAAAACGGTAGAGAGTGTGCAACAACTTTCCAAAGTACATGCAAGCAGTTTGCGTTCTCCATTCGATGCTTCTTTTTAAATAACATATCTTTAATTGTTTTTTTGGCAGTTCTCTTTCTCTGTTGTCAAACTCAGTGCCATTTTTCTTTTATCGTACATGAATCTGTTTGAAGTTGTTACTGAATAAAAGTATTTTTTATGTCACATGAAGGAAAAGGTTTCCTTAAAGTAATTATTCCAGGATTTTTAAAGTAAGATTATCTTCAGATGTATTAAGCAGTTTATATCTGACCTGTCGTAAATAACTATTTTGAATTTTAATTTCAGACTAATCTAGAATACTTTCCAAAAACTTTTACCCCTACCTGGTTTCAAAACATCTTGTCGTCTCAGAATCCGACCACTTGGAGACATGTAAACATGCACCTGGATTGTAGCAAACATGTCAGGGTTTCTCTGAAAATGAGCTCTGTGCAAACAGGGCCTCAGGTCTATGATAGAGGCTGTAATTAATGAGCAGCTTAGAGTCAAGGACAAAATTGACCTCTGGGGTCTGAAAATAACTAATCCCTAAAAAGACCTCTGTGGTTTAAGTGAACCTCATGGCCTTTCAAACTATTGTCATGTTATTTATAAGGAAGCCAGGAACTGGTGAATGGATGTAGAAAGTCTTCCTGTGTGAGAACAGATCATGTGAAATATTTGAGACAACAGTAAACATCAATCAAACTTTTGTATGAGTGATGTACAACTCACCAGTGCAGAAGAAGAACTTAGATGTCACACAATAGCGTAATGTTTCCAGAAGTAACAAAGGGTCCATCCATATATGTTTTAATGTCTATTGAGCAGTGGGAGCTGACAGTATTGTCCCAAGATCATAACAAGACAAAAGGAGCTTATAAAAATGAAGCACAACTAATAGCAACAGACTTTTTGTAGCATTTGCTGAAACGTCTGTGTAGAAGTTTGTTTTGATGTGTATTCAGAGTCAGGAGTGGTGGGACTGGAATGTGATGCGCTTCTTTTATAATTTCATAGTTATAGTTTTCAGCAATTATTCACATGTCTCGTCTTGATGATGTTAAAGTCGGATAAAATGTGACATGACCAATTTGACTGCAGGCACTTTGAAAACAATCAGAAACAAACTATCTGATCTAATGGCACATGTGGAAGTGGCTCAAATCAGACTTTTTTCCAGGGTGAAAAGATTGGACATCCACTGTTCTGATTGGCAGAAAAAGACAAAAATGGATTGCATGCGGACAAAAAAAAAAGGCAGATTTGCGTCACATTTGTCTGTTTTGTCACACAAAAATCCTCAACACTGAGTTGATTTCCATGACACTTGCTTTTCCTATTTAAGCTGACCAATCACTGAGCCTATTTCTTTGTTGGTTCCTAAAGAGTCTCAATGACCCGTTTTTTTTCTCTTCAATTAAATTAAATGAAAAAAAGAAAAGAAAACTCTGCCCGACTCATTTTACTCTGAATTGAGTGTCAAACACAAAGAGCTACATTTACAAGGAAGATTGTGTTTCTAAGATGACTCTATGATTAAAATAAAACATACATTCAGTCTATCTGAGGAATCTCCGCTCTGACAGAAATAACTGACATTATCTGGAGGTCACAGTAATTATCATGTTAAAACAATGCATCGAGGCCAGTGTAGAAAAAAGTAGTCATTATGAGCGTTGAATCGTCTCAGTACTAAAGCTATTAGCAGTAGGGCTTTTTGCAGATGTGGTTGCTCTCTGCTCCAGCACCAATGTTTTGTAAAGCTTAGATTCGCCTCCCGATTACTGCTAAATGGACAGAATAATCGCTTGGCTCACTTTCTCCCCATCTAAAGTTTAAAGTTACCAACAGCAAGGTACCCACACCCTAAAGTTAATAGATTTAATGCTTTTAATAGGACCATAACGGTCTCATTTTAAGCAACTGATCTAGTAACATTATTACAGTTAATTTGCAGCAACAGAGCTTTATTTGTTCAGCAAAAAGATTAAATAGGTAAATGTTTGCTCTAAATTTGGATTGTAAGATTTTGTTATTATTAAAGCGGTATTTGGACATTTTCTGCCTTGGCAACAGAGATCGAAATGATTTGCTTTGTGTTCACTTGCAGTAAGCCATTGTGTAAAATGAAGGTCAAAGGTTACTTGTACTGTACAGTCAGTCTCTCCTGACCAAAGCCCGCGGTTCCAATGAAAATTACAGTTGTATTTAGCAAACTCCACGTTTCCATTTTTGTATGTTAGGACAGAAAATGTTAGGGATGCAGTCCCTTCCAAACAACTGGTTGCCATAGAGAGATTGTCTAATGGTTGCTATGGAGACTTGGTGACCCAGAGATGCCACTCTTTGTCACAGTGCTCCAACATTGAGATTTTTTTTTCTCCTCCTCTACTGTCCTGCTTACTGTGAGTCATAGCAAGATACATATGAATATGCATTTTTTTTTTGTCACTGAATAAATGCACCAATAGAATTTATATTATTTTTCTCTTTTTTTTTGCACATCTTTTTTGCAGGCATGCCTAAAGATTTGTCCATGCCTTCATACTTAGCTAATACCTAGTCCTTTAACTGCTTGATATGTTTTACAAGAGTTACTGAGTTACGAATACTAAGCAAAAAAAATAATTTATAAAACTTAACCTAATATCAAGCATTATTGTAAAAGCTGACAGCAATCTGTAAAATGCTGTATGTAATTCGCGTCCAAGTTTTTAAAAAAGCGTCACGCTATCAATCTAAGCAAGCCAAATTGCTTGTTTTTGGCGCCACCAAGTGGTAGCAAATTCATTTCTTACATACCTAATGGTTTCATAGAATTGAAGTTGTTCTCTTTGTTCTCAGGGGTTCCCAGGGGATTTTGGGGAGAGAGGGCCACCTGGACCAGATGGAGAGCCAGTATGTTCCACATTAACCTACTACACATGTAAAACCATTTCCGGTCCACATTTGTACACACACAAGCTGAGAGTGAGAGTTTAGCTCTGAGCCGCGCACACAGACTCACATTCTCCCTGGTGTTTTAGCTGCTGGTTACATGATGTGGCTTTCTACCCATTTGTCTTCTTTGTCTTGTTTGAAGTTACCCTGGACAAGTTTTACTAGTGTATTCAGTTTCATCCTATGCTTTTGGTCTGTTGAAAATAATTTAAGTTGGCTTTCAATTTCAAAAAGCCCACACTGTTAAGTGGTGAGCAGTTTGCAGCGAAGGCCTTTCCATTCACCACTGTGAGCTACCACCACACATGTAGCCCTTTTTACAACCTCGCATCCAAAAACACCAAATGATGTAAAAAGATGTCAGTATGATTAATTGCATGTAATTCATTCAATGCAGTCGTTCCAGATCACATGAGAATAGTATTTTTTGTATATTCACTGTAATTTTTACAAATCTGCCACTTTTTCTGCCTGAATGAAAAAATACAAGCCTGCCAGCAACTTGCAGTTTGACCCACCTATAATTGAATAATGAACATAACGTGCATTTATGTTTAGAGAAAAACACCAGCTTCACTCCCCGAATGGTTTGTGAAGATCAGGGATTTACTCTAATGCCTCGTCTTATTAGATTCTTACTCTGTATTTTTCTGAGAATAAGTGTTGTCATCCAACTAGAAAAGGGCCAGTTACTATCATAAAGTTATACTTTCAAAACTTTTTTATCACTTCATCGCTTTGTTGCAAAGGCCATTTAATACAAGGAGCTTAAAGAGTAAGACAGGGCTGCCCCTCCACCATTTACTGTTGCCCACTGCCAGACACCTGGCTGAATAAAGGCTCCTACGCTTTTCCCTGTGGTTACAAAATAACATATTCAGCCACTTGGACGCAATTCTGGTAAACCTGAAGCAGAACGACATCAAAATGTAAAATACTCTGCGTCATAAGAACTTGAAAGCCAATAATTTAGCTCTAAATTGTATTTTAAGATTAGATTCTAGGTTTTTGATTGCTTTTTAAATGATGGCATTAAATAAATACGTTAGAAATCTGTAGCTGCGATAATCAGTGGTTTAAATTAGTTTAGCTGCGGCTGGAAAAGTGGAAAGTTCAGTTGACATAAAATGGAAATTTATTTAGCAACTAGTAAAAACAGATGCTACACATAAAATCAAAAAACTCACACAGCACACAGGCAAAATAAACACATCTTTTATGTGCATAATGTGTACACATACTTGAACATATGAATACACACATATTCACAAATCTATGCAATTATTTCTTAAAACATCATTTAAAATGCAATGTTTATTGATTAACATTACAGATGTGCAGCAGATGCAAGGAGTCAAACAGGGAACCACAGAACACAAAATTATGACTCATGTGTGTCAACATATTTATTTGTCTTGCTGAGGATGTACCAAAACTACAAAAATGGTGACATTCCACTGTAAAGAAAATCAGTGAGAGGTCAAAATATTGTAAAATATTTCTGCACAATTTTTTATTTTTTATTTTTTGGTGTTTCACTGCAAAATGAACTCTTCACTGATGAAGAAGAGTCTGTAATCAATAGGACTACTGAACTTGTTATCTGCTAGATGTTGACTTTTTTGACTAAAAGAAAATTAATTTTGTTCATATTTGAGGATTTAAAGAAAGGATTAAGCTACCTTTAACATTGAGATACATATTTTGTGCTCCATTAAATATCCTTCTTAAGTTTTGAGCTATAACAAACCTAAATATTTTTAGAAAGCCAGAATGAGACGATCGGGCTCACATGCCACACCACCTTTACCTTTAACACATAAATACACACCAATACATGCACACTGCAACCTCTCATAAGCTTCAGTGAATACTAAGCCACCCTTCTGGACATGTTTTTTGGGTTTTTTTTTTTGTTTTTTTTAAATGCCAATAACATTTGTGCCTCTCCTGCTCCCTCCATCTTTCCCCTCCTTTCTGATTAGGGTGACCTAGGAGCCCCGGGTCCCAAAGGAGTTCCTGGATTAATTGTGAGTATTTCACCCCCAATTTCAACTCGTCGTCATTTTACACCGCCAGGTACTTCTGTGATAAACTCCCCACAATCTGAAGGTCGCCATGAACATATTTAAAATACAGAACCAGGATTGATTGTAAACGGTTGACAGTTCTGAAAAGTTTGTTGAATCGAACAAAATTCTCAAAGTGCATCATCTTCTTTTTAGGAATCCTGCTCTAATTAACTATTTCCGTCCCGTAGCTGCCCACTGCCCACCCATCACCTTACCCCGAATGCCTCTCCGACAGCCACATAATTGGACCTGATTATAATGTCTCACTGGTTTCTCTTGTTGTGTCCCATCCTCAGCTGTCACTGCCGCTCCTCCTGGTCTATTCTAGGCCACTAGCGGTTGTAGAAGGCCTGTAATCGGGGGGCCGGTTGATTATAGCTCCAACTCCACATTCATGTCCTCTACACCCATCTGACTCCACTGCATGCCGTACCAGCAGCAATGAGCCACACTTAAATGATTTAAGTATACAAACACCTTCCTCTGGGGAGTCGTTGCTGAAAGCTTTAAATGAAGGCTGGCCACCGAGGAAAGCTGAAAATGTCTAGACAGCTGTTCTTGTTTACGCAACTCCAAACACAAAAGACAGAAGTCATTTTTTCTCTTTGTCTCTCATTATGAGTGTCAAAAATGTAATTTCTGGGCCATGTCCTTAAAGTAACTTTTTCTTTCTGGTTTTTTTTTTTTTTTTTTTGCTTTTTTTTGCATCCTGGCTGCACAGGTTGTTCTGGCCTAAATTTAAACCTAGGACCCTTGTTGTAGCTTATAATTCACAGCTCTTTGAAGAAACATTTCTACACCTTAATTTCCACATATTTTTTACTTTTCTGGCACAAACTTTAATGGTTTATGGATAGATCAATAAATAGTGGTGCGAAATGGAACATGAAGCACGGTTTCCAAAAGCTTTCAGAACTAAAATGTGAAAAAGATGCTATGCGTTATTCAGCCACCCTTCCTAGATAAAACCCATTAAAACAAATGCCTTCAGAGGTCAGCTAATTAAGCCCCTTCTCCATTGCCAAGACTCACTCTAGTCAGTTAAAGTCTGGTTTGGTTCTAGTCAAGTTGGGTGTATCTCTGTTGGTGGTGTGTTCCTCACTATGTGGTATGGGTAGGAAGGTGGGTGGGGATGTGGGAATATGGGAATATGGACAGGATGTGCAGGAGCTAAAGTCAACTCTCCAATAATGGCGAATGGTTTCTCCAAAATATCTAGGCATATCTGTTGGTTGTGGATGAGCACGTCACTGGACATGAAGGTTCACTTTATGAACTTAATTTCATTAATTATGAATTTAATTTAAGACCTCAGAGGTTTGTCAGAGAACATTATGAACTAAACAATATTCTGAAGAACAAGAAATGCACCAGCTACAGATGCCCAGTGCGCTGGACATGAAGAGGGGCATTATTCAACTCACCCAAAAATGGAGTGTGGCATCTTCCAAACCTATCAGGACAAGGTGGTCCTCCTAAACTGGCAAACTGGGCAATAATTGCTGTAATCAAAGAAGCAGGCTAGAGTTCCCATTGTAACTCTGGAGAAATTGTATAGATCTCAAGTAGATCTATACAGAACCACTGCTAATAGGCCCTCCACAAATCTGACCTACATGGGATAGTGTCAAAAAGAGTGAAATAATTAAATGCATTTATGCTAGTGGTTGTATTGTGGCAAGATGTGAAGAAGCAACAAAAAAAATGCATTTTCAAAGCACTGCTTCATAACATCATTCTTCTGCATTAGATGTTCCCTAATAACCAGGAAGAAGCTTTTCTCCATCTAAGGTCTCGATGCCAAAGGATCTGATTTGTTTTAGGGGACTTTTTTGGTGCCACATTCTTAAATAATCTACTTTGTCACATGTGGAGATACAGCCCGATTCAAAGAGGCAAACATTGGACACACGCAGCCAAAACTCCTTTATTTCAGGCTTGCGATGAATCATAATCTTGGCCTGTGAATGTTCGCGTATTATCATGCATTCTTCTCTGCAGTGTGATATGTGTATGGATGATCTGGAAGCAATGATTCTTGTTCTTGCAGTTGATAAACAAAATTAGATACTGTTCACATCGTGTAAGTGTTAAAGGAATGTTTTTGAACATATCTCTGCTTTATGCATGTGTTATCACTAAACGGTTATTGTCTTTTCCCTTCTTTCTTCTGGCTTTAGGGTGATATGGGACCTGTGGGAGAAATGGGCCCTCCCGGACCGGCTGGACTCAAGGTAATCTCTAAAAACGCACAGATGGAAAGTCCATTCTTGCATTGCTTGTTAATGGTAGCCTTACGTGTGCTATTAATCAAAAAATTGGTTGGAATCGCAAGGATGGTCATTCCTGGTCCTCGAAAGCAGACGTCATGCATGTATCATGTGTAGCCTTGCTCCAACACACCTGAATAAAATAACTGACTTGTCATCTCAACCTGACATTTTGCAAGGGTGCTCTAACGACCAGTCCATGATTCAGATGTGTTCAAGCAAGGAAACATCTAAAACCTACAGGACCCGGACTACTGACTCCTGGTCTGTTGTCCTGAAAGTGAAGTGTGTGTTGTAACTCTAACCTGCATGTGGGTCTTTTCTCCAGGGGGTACCCGGAAATTCTGGAGAACCAGGACTGAAAGGTGATAAGGTGATCTCAATATTCCTGTTATATGCAGCATGTGATTATTATGTGCTCTTTGTATGCAAATGTACCCAGCCTTTAGATATCAGGCACATTTTAATTGGAAATTCACTACTAAAACAGACTTTTTATTTTTACTTTTTACATTGTTACAATAAGACTCTTGGAAGATTTCCTTTAAACCTGGCTGCCATATTATTTTTCTGATCTGCATTTGTGAGAAATCTTACACTTGAACACTGAATGTGATTAACCATTTAAAGGATCAGTTTTTGAAACATTTTATATTCTGATGCATTTTGAAACAGAATAAGAGACTTGTGTGTGCACCATATTACACACAATCTATAAAAATTGGGGTTAATGGTAATTTATCTTGTTGTAAAATGACTGTTCTGTTGAGCTCTCCAATCAGTCGAGTCACACTTCTTAAAACCTCCATAGTTCTAATCAGCTTTAAAAAATTTAAGCTTGTGCACTTTTTAAAGATAACGCTATTACAACATAAAAAAAGACAAATAAAGCTCTATTGTACTGCAGTGAAATTAGGAGCCATTGGGCTTCATGTATTGGTATTTAAATTTGAATGAAACTGTATGATGGAGTTATATTGGAAAGAACTAGATTGTTTTGAACTGAATTTGGCCCTAGAGTGGCTTAAAAGGTGCACACTTTGTTAAAATGCCACATTATTGTAACAGAAAAATCAAAGAGCCTGGAATACTTTCTACACACATTAAGTGACATAATATAAATTTATACTTTATCCTGTTCAACTGAACCAACAACAAGCATGTCTGTTTGAGGGAAAACAGGTTTGAAAAAAAAACATTGAGCAGCCTATTTAGAGCTGCTTACATTTGAGTCCATCTTCTCTGAAAGTCTAGTTCAGTCTAAAGAAACCTAATTCCACAGCATGATGCTGCCACCTCTGTGTCTCATATTGCATATTTTGCTTATTTGCTGATGCTCACTGTTGTTTTTGACCAGAATTTTTCTTTTGGAGTTAAGTTACAGTTCGGTTTCATCAGCCCATTCAGCGTGTTGTTGCATGATGTTTTGAGAAACAGACAAGATCAGGTGTTTTAAAGAAAAGGGTTCAGTCTTTCTCTTCTGCTCCTTCGTCCAGACAAATGTAGAATTCACTAGATTTTTGTCACATGTAGAACAAACACATGTAGTACTAATCAGAAAATCCTGACTAATATTCAGAAAAAAATCTATAGTTTAATCAGAAAATGAGAAAAGCCAAACTGATTTCAAAACGTGTCTTTCACCTCCAATAGAGACCTTTCATTTTGGTTGTCTCCGTTCAGCTAAAATGAGCAAATTGCTACAATTCTCAATTTGGTGAAATCTGACTCACTCTCCGAAACACATGGTGCAGTAGAGCGAAGCGAGTGTTATCAGACAGATTGACACCACATGAAAAACCTTGGCCAATCCATTGAGCTACATTCATTGTGCATTGACAGTTTCAATTTATAGGGCATTAATTTGTTTTGTGTGTTGAAAAAAAGTAGAGTATTTATAAGGTAGAGTGTTGCGCCCCCTTCCCTAATGTTTTTCTTCCACTTTTCTCTCTTTTTTTTTTCTTTTTTTTTGGTCCAAAATCCATCCGTCGTCCTCTGTGCATTTGCATCATTCTCTGCATATCAGGGGGACGTTGGGATTCCTGGACAGCAGGGGGAGATTGGGTTCAAAGGAGATACGGTAGGCATCTTTTGTAGCACATTTTATAGTGGAAATCCTCTCACATTGTCCTCACAAAGCACCCCCCACTGACCAAACCTCATTAAGCCTTTCTGTGCACACTTGCTTTCAATCATGCATATCCCTTGTTACACAACCGTTGTTGCGCTGCTGCCTCCACAAAATGACTTAGCCAGATGTCTGCTGTCCACCTTATGGAAACTCTTATGTCAGTCTTTCACATTTGTCTCTCTGTGTGTAAGTAAAATCTAGTGCAACAGAGACCTAAGTGGCCTCAAGAGATACAGAGTAGGGAGCAAAATCATCCATGTCGAATGTCTGTTTCCTTAAAGAGGAATCAAGTCTTTTGTTTAGGAGTTTTATTGAATATTATTTGTTTATTGTGCACTGTTTGCCCTGGTTAGGGTATCCAAGGAGCTCCAGGTTTACCAGGCGTTCGTGGGAAACCAGGACCACAGGTTAGATCTGATCGGACCGCACTCACAAAGATTACTTTATGTTAAAATGTTTACAATACACTTTTTATCTTGAGGGCTAGACTAAAGGCTTAAAGTTAGATCAGCTAACATGACTTAATCTCTTAATGTGATTTCTGGTGTAAAAAGTCCTATTTTTGTACTTATTCCTTTTAAGTGCTGCACGTTTACTATTAAACATTAAAAATAGTCAGTTTTTTTGTTTATTTTATTGGGCACACCTGATAATATTTTGTAAAAAAAAAAAAAAAAAAAAAAAAAAAAAAAAAAGCCTTTCATTTTAATCTGACCTGATCCAACAATTTCTTAAAATGAAATTTAACTAAAGCGCTTTTAAATTTTTATTTCACTTCTTTTAAGTTGATGATCATGCTTAGGAACTTTAAATTTGTTATTTATGAGTTTCCTGAGCATTTTAAGAGCCCCAGTCAGACTTGAGTCTCATAGAAAATCTGTGGAGGTAACTAAAAATTAGCTTGATAGATAAACTATCACTATGCCAGTGGAAACATGATCAAGGCTGGTCATTTACCTGCCACTTTTAATCAAATGTGACTAAAAACCGATATTTAAAGTAAATTGTACTCCATGTACATTTTTTGCTATTTATGATTAATGTCTGTCTCAAGAAACAAGCACCAAGAATATTTTGTGCTTGTGTATTTGGGAAGCTTATCAGGAAAAAAAAAAAAAAAAACAATTCTTTCTCCAGTCATTACAAACTGACATAAACTATATTGAGATTTTATCCAGAAATGTGTTAGATCAAATGGGGTTCCAGCTGAGTTTGGTGTAAAAACTCACCTGGAGCCCCATTACCTCATGGTAGAGGATCAGTGATGCTGTGGACCTGTTGCTCTTTTTAAGGCCTTGGGAATTAATTTCAAATATAAACCTGGCCATCTGGTAGACAACTGAGCACACCTAGTATCTCTGTCATGCAGTATATATATGGATAAAAGGAAAAGCATAAAATAAAGTCTGAGCACTTCACATTTGCACAATGCCGGAACAAAAATATTTTATTACATTCTGCTACTCTTTTAATAGGGGAAACTAGGAGAGAAAGGTCCTGATGGAGCACCTGGACCACCAGGCCCTGAGGTTTGTGTTTGCACCTTGATTGCTCTGTTGAGGATGTTTATCATTATTCTGAAACAAAAAAGATGTCCGTTCTCTTATCATTGGTAACAGGGGTTCCCTGGTGACATGGGACCACCAGGAGAAAATGGCGTCGAAGGACCAAAGGTGAGTAAAACCGTCCACTTAACATGCTCAGCTTTCAACAAGCATGACTTAAAGCAGGAATCAGAACATGGCAGTTGCCCTCCATCCTTGTTGAGGCACAGCAGAGATTTCTACTAATGTTAAACTCAGTAGAAATTTTTAAGAATTAGGATACCTTGGCTGGAAACTTGTGTGTTAAAACTCAAATTTACACCCCAGCATTGACTACAACTGCATTTTTTTCCCCCCCAATCCAGGGAAAAATAGGAGACCGAGGTTTACCGGGGCCCCGAGGGATTCCTGGCCTAGAGGTAATCTGACCAGCGCTACCCAACGTCAAGGGAAGACATTAACATTTCGTGGCACCAGCCCCGTCGTCAGCTAGCGACATTTGATATCCCAAAAACATAAGCTATGCTGAGATCTGTATTCTCTGTTTCCAGGGAGATGAGGGTCCGATCGGGCCACCGGGACCATCAGGACTTGAGGTGAGATAATAAATTAATCTGTGTATTTTTTTGGATTGTACAAAGTTAAGATAGATGTGATAAGTGCTAACTCTTTAAACTCCTCAAATCCGGTTATTCCTTACAAATGAACACATAAGATTAACATACTGATTTTCTTTTTTTTATTAACTGAAAATACCTACATTAAATTATTTGTCTGTAGTGATTGTATTAAATCGTTTTGTCCTGTATTACAGACAATACTTCTACTGTAGTTTTGCTTACGAAATCTTCGTCCTCGTGTGTTGTTTGTTCATCAATGCCTGCATTAAGTCGTTTTAAAAAGAAAGTTAGTAAATTAATAGGAACATTGCTGGGAAATCAATAAATTGGTCTGTAAAAATTTCATGCCTCTGCAGTCTTTATTAAATGCAGTTCAGTTTTAGTACTCATATTTAATTGTGCACGCAAACATTTATTATACCTCTTTTTTAATCATAGACTGTAATAACGGCATTAAAAAAAGGTTTTTTTTCCCTCTCTCTCCCTCTCTCAGGACAAATAAAAGAAATTGCATGTTTGGCGTTTTATCGAGACCGCTGCAAGTCTCTATTATAACATATGTAGTTCTTCACTGTGGCCGCCAGGGTGTGATAGCGTTCATCGCCATGTTCAGAGATGATTCAGATTTGTAGCTAATATAAAAACACTGGAAAGTGTAAATAGCAAATATAGGTTTTTACTTTATTTTTCTTTCAGACATTTTATTAACTGATGAGAAAACATACTCGGTTATTATGTTTTCAATTTAGTTTTCCGACTTAATTATTATCCCAGATATAACACGTGAATCTTCCTTTCTTTCTCTGCACTTTCTATCGGTCTGACTCCCTCCTCTCTTGCTCACATTCCGCCCAGCTGCTTGTCTCATAATCTGACTCGGTTTCTTGTCTTCTGTCCGAGGGGAAGTAGTGTTTGGCTCCTATGGGAGCTGTGATTTATCTCTGGCCAGGTGCCGCTAGACCTGTGCATTCACTGCTCTAACAGGAATGATTCTTCATCCTTGCCTTCCTTTTTTCTAGCGACTGTGCATTTTTATATGATGCTCCTTGCATTCCCTCTTGGCACTGCACCTTTTTTTTCTTTCATTATGGTGTCTTTTTTTTTTTTATCAGTTTGGTCATAAAATTGTAGACATGAATATAAATCAAGTAACAGGAAGTCACAAGTCCAGGAGAGCAACTATTCATCTTCATATTGCAACCTAAATTGACTTTTATTGGCTGTTTGAGTGAAATAAAGTGTAAGATTTAACTATTTAAAAACGGCTGCCAATCTATGTGAGCTAATACTTTGGAAATACTGAGTCACTCACTCTCACGGAGTTTGGCTGAGACATTTCTGATCTAGAGGTATTGCTGGTTCATAAAAAAAAAAGAAACAGTTTTCAGTCACTGAACACTTTTGCATCCTGCTTAAATGTCCTGTCAGCATTACCTGCCTATGTCATCAGCATTTACCCTGGAGATTTTCCCCTGATCTCTCTTTAAACTGGCCATCCCGTAAACAGACCCTTTCCATTCACAGAGAGTTTGTGATGAATGTTAACGATGCGTTCACTTCTCAGTGAATGTCTGTTCCTCACTGTTAGTTATTGTATGGCTCTCTTTTTTTTTCAGGGTAGAATGGGAAGAAAAGGATTTCCTGGGAAGGTTGGCCCAGAGGGAGTGAAGGTGAATAAACTCAAACTCATTTACCATTCTTTTCCATTTTCCAGAAATACAGGAAGAAGCATATTTCATAATAACTCAATGAATGACAGTGGATTTGTATCTGCAGGGAGAAGCCGGTGTCCCAGGAAAAGTTGGGTCCATGGGAGAACGAGTAAGAATTCCTGACATTGCTCCTTCCTGTGTTGAATGATGGTTCCCCAGCCACTTATCCAGGAAACTCTTTCCATTCATCCATCCAAATGCTGAGTTTTTACATTTCAGGGATTGGTGGGTTTCATCGGACCTGTGGGAGAGGCAGGACTGGCAGGAGAGAAGGTAAGACCAATAAAAAAGGAAATGAAAACAAATGGATTAATTTATTTCTAAACGCACCCTTAACCTGAGATTCAATTTTATCCTTGTGCATTTTAGGGAGACCGTGGAGAAATGGGCCTTCCCGGACCACCTGGAGTAAAAGGATCAACGGTAAGAAAAAGTAAAAAAAATTATTTAACTCACGAATACCACTAAATAGCTGTGAATGTTCAATCATAAACTTAAACATGAATATAGATATAAGGTGGTTCATGAGTAAAGATCACAATGTTTTATGAGACCCTTTGCATTACAAGGGTTGTGAAAGGACACAGCTCTTCATCTTGGCCTTCTGATTCTGAAGTGTAACTCCCTACACTGCCACCTACTGGGCAGCTGTCATAACCAACCCCCATATTTCTTCAAATTCACATGGCCAGCAGTCAGTCACAAACTTTGTCTTAATTATCTGCCCATTAAAGTGGGCTTTATGCATTATTGGCTTTGTTTTGCCACAATGTTTTAATGCTTGTTTAAAAAACTAAATTCATAATTTTTTGCCCACTTGGAAGGAGGATCTAAGCTAGTTTATGATAAGCCAAGTGCAAAAAAGTTTCCTTACTTTCCCAAAGGTATATGCTGAGAACAGGTTAGGTCAACAAGGAGAGCAAAGGCACACCACTGTTTGAGTTATTTGGGTCCTTACTGTTACATCTCATGCTCACCATATGGCCAAAGACGTCTAGTTGTAAATGGTGTAATACTGGCTCAAACAAAGGGGTGGTTATTCCAATGGAACCCATACAATGATTTATTTTGCTATTGGGATCTTATTACTACGGAAAGTTTTAAATCATCCTAAATGCCAAAGAGATCTTCCAAAAAAAATAAAAGAATGAAAAAAATGAGTAGTCCTGCAGGAGTATTGGCATAGTCCCTAGTTCTGCAGGACATGATCCTTTATGATGGCTGTTGGAGCTACAAACACTTCTTTTCCTCGACATTACTTATAAATTCTCAGGGCTTTTTTATTTCTAATTCTGTGACTGTACGTGAAACACTTGAGAATCCCTGAATTTTTCCACACTTTATCTTGCACAAAGATCCACACTCCTTAATCATTTTTAAAAATGTTTTTATTACAACCACAAACTTTTTTTTTTTTTTTTTTTTTTATTAATTTGGGGGAGACTGTGTGTGATAGACAAACAGAAGGTGGTGCATAATTGTGTCTACATTCACTTGTATCCAGCCCAAGTAGATAGTGTTTTGCTAAAAAAAAAAAACAACAACAAATAAAAAACTTTTGCTGCAAATTCAGCAGCAGGACTTTTTGCGTATTGGTACTTTAACCTTATGCATGCAGAAACCAACATTTTGGGGCATTCTTTTGTGTAGAATATATCAGGATGGGAAGAATTATCTTCAAATCTTTTCACAGATTCTCAATTCAGTTTGAGTCTGATATGAATTCACAAATGTCTTTTAAATCATCCCATAGTGTCTGAAGGTGAACCTCTCCCTGTGTCATGTCTTGTGCAACTTCTGGCAGATTATTTTCCAGAATTGCTCCGCACGTTTGCTTAATTCATTTTCCCATCAACTCTTATTAACTGGGAAGCTGGGAAGAAAATAAACAACCCTTTGGCCTGGTGCTGCCATCGCCAAGTCTAGCTTGTTCAGGGCGATGTGCTGTGTTAGTTTTCCACCACATGCAGCCAAAAAAAGCACATAAATTAATATTACCTTTGTGAGTTGATTTATTTTTAGGTTTCTTACTGCACACACTTCCCTTTTGTTTCAGCAGCTACCACTGTTTATTCAGTCTAGACACATGTGAGGCATAGTTGAGATGTTTTCTTTGAAGAAGCTCCAAGTTGGTCAAAAAAAATAAACCTATACGATCCACTTTCAAATACTATTTTAATGTTTCACTTTTTTTTTTTCTTTTATGGACCACTCAGTGTATATGACTGTTTGGAGAGGAGGAAGATTTAGTTATCACTGCTGTTGGCTCAGAGCCAGCTGGATTTCCCCTGAGGACATTACCACTCATACACATTCTCACTTTAAAGGAAACTCTCTGTTGGCTCTCTTCCTCATCTCCAAAGCAGAAACAGACCCTTTGGAAAAAGAAGGCATCACTAAAAATGAGAGAAGCTGCTAACAGAAAGCTCTTACTGTAAGCGTCGATGTTTTATTTCTGTGGGCTCATGACGTCAGAGGTGCCTACTCCGCTGCGAGGCCAGCAGACTGAATGGATTTTATTGTTCTCAGATGTTCTGGGGAGTCTGACCAAAACATTCCCCATTATTCCGTTCGACTTCTACAAAGGGGCCGGCCAGCAAATCGAGTCCAATAAAAAAAAAGAAAAAAGAAAAGAAGCGAGAGAATAAAGGAGCCAGAAGTGGCATGTTTTCTTATATAAAATCAGCTCCTCAAGCTGTTCTCTGGCCTCTCTGATTTTCTCTGTTTGCGCATTAAATCTGTTTTCAAGCAAAGAGTTCTACTCCAGGAAGAAAGTCAATCTATTCCTTCTAAGAAAACTCTGCACAGTCTAGTTGATTTACACCAAATTAATGTGAACACGTCTGTAATTAATTCCAAATTGGAGAATTAACTCTGGAGAAACTTCTTTCCAGTCACTGCAAGAGCTGCAGAATTGGCAATATGTGTTGTTAATAAACCATGAAAGCTCCTTTGTATCATTTTCTTTTGTAATTTAAAGTTGGATTTAATGTCTTTTGTGCATTTTTGCAAACACAACAGGGTCACCCAGGGACACCAGGTGAGACTGGACCTCCTGGACCACCAGGAAGACCAGTAAGTCATCACTTTTTTCCCCCCTCCTTTTTTTATTTTGCACTCAAAAAAAAAGTCACTGAATGCTCTTTTTACTCGAGCTGTAAGTTTAGCAACTGTAGACGACCTCATTCTGTAGGGCTAATATTCCCAATATGCTGCAGAGTTTTCCTGAGTATTATGAACTTTGACAGCCTCCCGCTGAATGCGCATTATCTGCCTGTCAGTCATAAACCCAACACCTATAACCAATTACAAGCTGCTGCCAGCCCCCCTCGTCCCTGAGGTGTGTCTCTACCGTGGCCCATGCTTGGCTTAGAGCAGGCCCTGCCCCGGTTCAAAGTGGGGGCCACTGAGCCACCAAAACAAACATAAACATAGAACTTTGGGGGCAGCAGGACAGGATTCCTGAGCGGGCTCTTTAATTGGTGTGAGTGACAGATCTAACAACAAACCTTGTTCTGTGTTCTTGAGGTCAGACTGCTCCCTCCCTGGGGTCAATAGCCAGGGGGGCCTCTGGTCTGTCAGTGTAAACCTTTGTTTTATCTTTCCATCCTTTTTTCTCTTTTTCTACCCCATTTCCTTTCCCCTTTATTCCCTTTTTTTTTTCTTTTGTTCATTAGGGCCCTACCGGAGCAAGTGGGCCAGCCGGCACCAGAGGACCCAAAGGCTTGCGGGTAAGCTAACAGGTTGACACAAGCTTTAATCGCTGATCTGCTGTGAAGGCGTCCCAGCATCAGCCAGTTCGGTTCAAGGAAGTGTGTAAATATTCTGATGTTTGTTTATGAGAGGAATAAACAGCTACTTCTGCAACTTCTGCACTACTAGAAAACATCAGGAACCCAGTGAGGTGACATTAAGCTTCCTCAGAGACATTGTTTCCCTTTACATCAGCAAACTTAAATCAATTTTACAGGCATTTATGTGATGATTAATAAATAGTAGTACATCATTGTTAAGTCACTGCAAAAGGATACATGCATTTATATTTTTAACAAATAATAATCTAAAAAAAAATGTGGCGTGCCATATATTTTATATATTTGACTCAGCTCCCCTGAGTCAGTACTTTGTTGAACTACTTTTACATGCAGCCACGTCCGCAAACCTTCTGGTTTGCATAAAACAGCACATTTATATAGATTTTTTATTTATTTTTTAAATGCCCTCTATTTTCAAAACACCCTAAGCTCAGTAGCATTGGAGTGTGAGCATGTCAGAGATTCTCAATCAGATTTAAGTTTCAGGGTTGCCCTGATTGTAGCTCCATCCATTTTTTTGTAACAATTCTGACCATCTTCTATGTTAGCGCCAAAGATAATCGTCCACACATGATGATGATGATGATGATGATGATGATGATGATGATGATGATGATGATGATGATGAGGATGATGATGATTATTCCACCACTACCGGCCCTTGTCCGGGTTGATGATCAGTTTTGCTCTGGCATTTTTTTTCTCTGTTAATGATAGACAGACAACCTGAAATAAATACACGCCTGAAGCCAACCATGATTATATTAATTTCTTAAAAAAGAAAAAGAAAAAGAATACCTTGCTTTCAAAGCTTATGCACCAATAATACTTTTAAATATTGGAGACAGTGGCTTTAATATAGTCATGCTTGTTCTCTGTTTTCAAGGCGAAGAATATTAAGTCAGCTGAAACATTTTAATCCTATGGTTATGTAATCTAAGAATCTTAATTCTAAATTTAGACAACGTTTTTTTCTGTTAACCATGTGAGGAGGAGAAAATAACCCTGAGGTTGTTTTTTGTTTTTTTGTCAGAAGCCTTTATGGAAAACTAGGCTTGCTGTGGTTGGCCTGGGCATACTCTCACTCCAGTATGTGTTTTTGGTTAGTGCTAATGTCAGCAGATTCCCCTGCTTTGTCCAAGATTAGAAAGTTGAATGATTCATTTACCTACACAAAACATTTCATCACAGCAAGAAGCAAGTTATGGAAAAATAATCTTTTTTCTTTTTGAAAGTAACACTCAACAGCAGCTTAAAAATGAAGGTGAAACGACTTACAAGAAGATATATGTGATTTTATGTGTAAAGCTTGATGTAGAAAAACATGAAAAAAACAGAAAAACATCTGTCGGATTCAAAATTGGAATGCTGAATAATGTGAAAGTGTCTGCATGGCTTCAGAACATAAAAAAGTTGGCTCCAGTGCTGCCTTTATTTTCACTCACCGAACTAAGTACCTTCATATTGTCATGTTACAACCACAGGTTTCATAATGCTGTTAAGTTTCTGTGTGAGAGACTTGCACAAATTGTTGCATAATGTGAAATGGACGAAAAATTATCAATGGTTTTCCAACATTTTATCAAGAAATACCTTAAACATGTAGGATACAGTTTTACTCAGCTCCCTTTACACTGAATAAATTCAGTTCAACTTTCCTAGAGTCCCATAATTTGGAAGAGTTGCTAACTTTATTCTCAGTATATGTCCAGTAGTTTTGTGAAGGTCTAAGAGTTTTTTGGGGGGATTTTTTTTTTTAGAACAAACTGCATAATAAGAGGAAAGGAACACACAAGACAGGTCAGGGATGAAATTGTTTAGGGGATTAAGACAGGATTAGGTTATACAGTCGTGCACTCCGCAAGTCATTCCTGTGAAGAAGAAAGGCAAAGAAAAGCACAAGAAGTCCTGTTTATAGTTTGTCACAAGCCAGAGGACCCGGAAAACATGTGGCAGAATGTGTTTAGGTCAGATTGACACAAAACACTGGAGACTAGAGCAAAGATTCAGCTTCCAGCAGAAGAGCGACAGAAAGTCAGAGCAACAATAAAAGGGTTGAGGATCAAATCATTCTCTTGTGTTAGAAGGGCCTGGACAAACTCCAGACCTAAATTCCATTGAGAATCAAGACTTGAAAAATGTATATGTATGTTCACAACAGTTCTCTCTCCATTCTCTAGGTTTTTTTTTAGCTGAGTAGAAATGACATAACTTTTAGTCTCTAGATGTGAAAAGCTGATAGAGGCTTATTGTAAATAACTTGTAGATTTAGCAACAAATGGCAAAATTGACTGACAAAGTGGCTGAATATAAATGCATATTACACTTTGGTGCTTTTTACAAAAAAAGAAATATTAACAATACATATTTTCTTCCACGACACAAATATCACCCTTTTGTGGTAATCTCTCACATAAAATCCCAATGAAGTATGTTAACATTTGTAGTCTTAATGTTACCACATGCAGAAATGTTCTGGGATTGCATTATATCTGTGTGCTTAAAAACTACTTAAAATGATTAAATGAGAGTCCCAAGTATTTCAAATCCAACTCTGTATCCAATATTTTCATTTTAAAATACATGGAACGAATGATTTCTCTGGCTATCTAAGGAACAAATCCAGAGTTAATATGTACCATGTTGCAGAGCATTATTCCTACTACTCAGCAGTTTGTGGTTGCTTCTGAGCTGGTTTAAATTGAACTGGTTGAATTCATGCTTTTGGTATTCATTTTGTCTGCCATTTTTGTTAGTCAGAAAAGAGTCTTGAATCCACGGTACATTAAAGTTCCTGGATGTAGCTTGTTTCTTTTTGTTAATTATTTGACTGGAAGTGGAGGGGGGAATATTTTCCCTACTCATCAGCTAATCAGCTAATGTAAACGGAACCAGCGGGAAGCAGGTACCCCAGACAGGAATGTTAATGAGCAGTGGCCATCCAGCTCTATGTATAATAGGCTTATAGCACTTCAGCTATTGTTATTGCCTTTGGGCCAGACTCCCACTGCGCCTGGTCATCAGTCAGTCAAACAACAAGGCCTCCTTCAGTGTGATGTCCTGAGAAACCTGCCATGAAAAAAAAAAACTACTTGTATAACAACCAACAACCAGGAGATTGATAGAGATTTTTAATGCATTCACTGTTAATTAGTGAGCATCGCAATGTCGGTAATGCTGCATTTTCCAGAGTAAAGCTATGAAATTTGACTGGATGCAGGTGCAAAGCAGATGAAGTGTATTGGAACGCTGCCTTGACTTATATTTGTTTTTATTGGTCACTAGACAGGAGTTTGCAGCAGTTTGGATTAATTATGTTTGAAGGTTTCACTCGTCTAAGATAAACAGTTGATCTGTGTTGATCTTTTGTGTATTTAAGTTTGAACTCTTTTGCCCTGAATCCATTAGTAAAGTCAATGTTAGGATAAGGTCAGTAAGTTTCACTACTAGAAAGGCCAGCCACCTTTTAGTATATCAAGACTCTGCATACATATATTTTTACATATATATATATATATATATATATATATATATATATATATATATATATATATATATATATATATATATATATATATAAGTGTGTTGCTTTTTTTGTAGAAATGCAGTTTACAGATATTGCGACCCTCACATGAGGACATGCTGGTTGTTTTGTCTGGTGGTGCTACAGTGACCTCTGTTGGTGAAGTGACACATGTCTTGTTTTCTCAGGGAGCAATGGGGCCTGATGGTCTAACAGGAGAGATGGGGTCAGAGGGCAAGAAGGTAAGAGTGCTGGCATGTACTCAATAAAATTATACAGTTGAACTGTATGAACATAAGAATTATGTATATTTTTCAAAGACAAACACTTAAAAGAAATTGGTGGCGAACTGCACTTGTCTTCCGTTTTATCTGAGGAATAGTACATATACAATTAACTTGACACTAGTTGTCTTATCTTTTCTCTTCACTGAAGGGATCTGATGGCCCTCCAGGAAAAATAGGTTTCCCAGGATCACAGGTGAAACTCCTAAACACCGTTCTACTTTTCGTTTCTATGTCAGATGTGGGGGGTTTTTTGGGAAGGGGGTGGGGGGTTGGCTACTATGTTCTCAAAAGTATTCAACCCTTTGAAAATGTTTTGTTGTTTTAATACTAAGTGGAAGTAAATATTATGTCATCTATTATTTTTTAGTAACACTTCTAATATCTGTCAGACACAAGTCAAATTAATAATTTTAATTCCCTCATTTCATTAATATGTTTAGTCAAGATAGAAGAAAAATATTTTTAGAACAGATTTGATTTTAACCAGCTCTAGTTTTCCACAACTGACTTTTGTTAATCCTGTCTTGCCATCCTTTATGTCCCCACAGGGAAAGATCGGAGAGCCGGGAGACTCTGGGCCAAAAGGTTTTCCAGTAAGATCAATGTTTTGATTTTTGTTGTTATTGTTGTTGATATTGTTGTTTTGTTTTTTTTCTGTGACATAGATCACTGAAAATAAACAAGTTGTTCTATAAATTGATAGGTTAACACATAAATTAGAGATGCAAGGCTAAAATGGTTCAGACATATTGTATGTAGATGAGGAGTGGTGGATTTATTGGACAGAGCTTCATGGGCAGAGAGAAGGAGAATTGGCAGAGGGTTGGTGTAGCTGAGACGGATGACATGAATATGGTAATATCTGCTTTGAAAGCCAAGACAAGAAGAAGCTTTCTAAAATCTGGTTCATAATGCTTATGTATACCTGCTAAAAAAAAATAAGGACTTTGTGTAAACAACGTGTGTTTCCTGCCAAGTATTGTGTTAATTTTAGATTATGTACTGCCATCTTCCTAAACTCACAGATTGTTTTGTTGTCAGGGAATCCAAGGGCCTTCTGGACCCCCAGGAGACAAGGGAATAGCCGGCGACCCGGTATGTTTAGATTTGTAAACTTTTGACCCAGCCCTCAACATCTTTGTGGTATTATCAGTCCAGCTCATCAAACATGTCTTCATCTCTTTCAAGAAATAGAACTTTAGTTTAAGTCTCCCGTCCCTGTAGTAAATCAGAACTGGTGAAACACAGAAATGAACTTTAAAACATTATATTACTCATTTATGTGTTTCTACGTGACATTCCCACCGAAGCTGTCACAAAGTTGTCTCATTTTTCTTTTTTTGTGGTAGGTTTTAGCATAAATTCCAGGTAACAAGAGCTTTGAAAATATAGCTTTAGCAGACATTGCCTCCATATTTGTTCATTTTCCAAATTTTTGTGCTGATAACGTTTGTAATATTTTAATTATTGCTGCAGCCTTGGTTGTAATGTAAGGTCAGAACACTCCCTTTAAAGATTCACTCTCAGGCAAGCACTGCACATTTGATTTTGACCTGTGATCACCAATAATAGATTGCTGATATATAAAGATTTCCTGTTTGGGAATTAAATTTTGACATATATGTCTTTTCTTTTTTCTTTCTTTCTTCCTTTCTGTTTCCTTACTCTGAGCTTATTTTCTGAAATATAAATGAATGAAATGTGGAAAGTTTGAATGAATCTTCATTATTTGGATTTTTATACATCAGCTGGGGAGTTATGATTTCTATTTCCTCCTTTAGTCAGCAAAATTTTATAATAGAAGACCAACCATTATCGACATGATAAGCTTACACTTAGAGATTGTATTTTATAATGAAACAGCATAATTAAGTTGCTTATTATGTTGATTGGGTCATCAAATAGGTTTAATCCATCCATTTTCTGATTGTTTTTCTATTTATGTTGTTATTTTTGTTCAAATAGTACTAGATCTGATTTCTTCATTGTAATGATCATTCAAGCTACCATGTTATCTTCTGCAGGGACCACCCGGACCGCCTGGGACTGTTGGATTGTTAGGAGAAATTGGTCCGAAGGTAAGCAAATATACCCCTTGCAAAGCTATTCAACTTTTCACGCCTTTTCACATTCCATCCACAAATGTCAATGTGTTTTCTTGAGCTTCAATGTACCAGACCAACACATAATTGAGCACACACGTGTTTCCAAAGAAAATCTGAAATGCGTATACCATACCTATGTGTCGATAATTTGTAGAAGCACTTTTTTCTCTTAATTGCAGCTGCAAGATCAGTCAGATGGAAAATCAATTTTAAAGTCTTGCCTCAGCTTCTCAATAAGATGTCTAATCTCCAGCTGTACATTCAGGAATGTTGTCTGTCTGGAAGGTGGATCTTCACCAAAGTCCCAAGTCTTTTGCAGCTTCTAACAGGTTTCTTTCTAGCATTGGCCGTTGATTTAATTCCATTCATGTTCTCATGATCTCTGACCATGTTCCACGTCACTGCTGAGGAAAAGCATTCCTACAACATGATGCTCCAATCACCGTGTTTCATGATGGGGTTGGTGTGTTCAGGATGATGGGAATTGTCAGTTTTCCTTCAGTTTGCTTCATGGTCAAAAAGTGAAAGTCTGGTTTCATGTGACTACACCTACATGTTAACTGTGACCTCTATATGACTTACGACAAACTGGAAGCAGGATTTTCCACAGTTTTCTTCCAACACTTGCTTTCTTATTGCCACTTCTCCATAGCAGCTAGATTTGTAGAAAGATTAATATCTGTCTTGTCAAAAGATTCTTTTACCTGATCTGTGGATATTTGCAGAGAATTACCACAACCCTCTTCTGTGTTTGATTTATTTGCCTCTTCCCCAGGCTGTCAGTTTAGGTGTTTTGGTAGTTTTTCAGGTATTTCATGCTCTTAACAATGTCAGATGATGAACAGTGCTTCATGTCTTCATGGGCAAAGCTTTGTATTTTGTTTCATCAGTTAACTGGTCAAAAAGTTGTCTCTGACTTTTAAGTTACACTTTTAAAAGTGGTATCAAGGTTAAAAGGGATGAATATGCCATAATTATCTGATTTGATCTGTAAATAAAACAAAAATGGTAAATTATGAAAACTTTTTTTCCACAATGCTGTGTTGGTCTGTCACATGCAATCTCAATCTATGCATTAATGTTTGTGAGAGGACAAAATTGGGTCTACAGACTTATTCAAGGAGTTTCACAGATACATATATTTACATCTGTTTTATTACAAGTAAAATACAAATATGTGATTTTTAGCTTCTTTCACTGGATTAATAAAATCAGTAATTTACCTTATTAAACTAATTAACTTCAGCTCACATCGTCCTTTTTCATGTTGACTACAGTTAAGAAAGTAAATAATGGAACTTAGCATTGATGTATTGTTTTCATGCTGTGAAAACAATACATAATTTAAAACAAATTTTAAATTATTTAAAATTTAAAACAAATGTTAAATGTTAAATTTAACATTTTAAATCAGGTTTATAATTTTACTATGGACACTTTTCTAGGGTCCTGATGGCAAAGAGGGTGAACCAGGACTTCCAGGCGAACCTGGGGAGAAGGCAAGCAAACGAAACCATCGTAATTATGCCCGAATGTTTCATGTAGGTTCTTTTTATCAACACTAATTTGCTGTTTCTGGGTCTCAGGGGGGGCTTGGATCATCAGGGAACATCGGAGAGCAAGGACTCATAGGACAGAGGGTGAGTTTGTCTGAACCGAGTTATGAAACCACTTGGTTTACTGAAAAGCTGGAGAGCTGGTTCACTTTGGAGTTTTGTATGTATTTATGTGTGCAGGGAGAGCCAGGCCTAGAGGGAGAAGCTGGTCCTGCTGGTCCTGATGGAGCAAAGGTAAACATAATTGCACACAACACTTAATGTTGCATAATTATGTTATTGGGGAAAATACATTAAAGAATGAGCAAAAATTCAAATAGCCACATGTATTTATGTGATCAGGGTGAAAAAGGTGACATGGGTCAGGAGGGTGACAAAGGTGAAAAAGGTGAAACTGGACTAAAGGGAAAGGAAGGTCCACCTGGTAGTCCTGGACTCACTGGCGTCCGGGTAAGTGAAACATCTGCTTGAATAATTCATGCACAATTCACTACCTTGACCATAAAGCATCTATTTGAGCTTTATCAATTCGTTTCTTTATTGTTTTTACTTAAGGGTTCAGAAGGAAAGCCCGGTAAAATCGGTGAACGAGGCAAACCAGGCCTAAAGGTACAAACATAAAATTACTTAAAAATCACTTAGTAACAACTATTATTCAAAAAAAGAGGGACAGACAACATCTGCTTCAAAACCTTGGAGTTAATTATCCTGCTTTATGCATGTCTAGGGGGCTAAGGGTCAGCTGGGTCACCTTGGAGAAACTGGAACAGTGGGAGAGACTGGACCGCCAGGATTTGTAGGGCCGAAGGGTTCCAGAGGGACTATAGGACATGCGGTAAAGTAGAACAGTAATGATGAAGACACACTTAAAGCAGCCATTACTTAAACTGAAAACACTTGAGATGTTATAATGGATGGTGTGATTAACTGCATATTTGCTTGCCGCAGGGAGCTCCGGGCCGAATGGGTCAACAAGGTGAAATTGGTCTTCTAGGCTATGAGGTTAGAGAAATTATTAGCATAATATTCAAAAATATTCATAAAACTAAAATTCTGTCATGTTATAACTACAAACCTCAATGTATTCTATTGGCATTTTATGTGATGGACCAACACAAAGTGAAAGGCAATTGATTAATGGTTTTCAGAATTTGTCACAAGCATAATTTTGAGATACCCCAAACTAAAATCTGCTGCAGCAACTGAAGGCTCTTTTATGTAGACCTAGCTAACCTAAAGGTTAACCTAGAGAACCTAAAGGTTAACCTAGAGATTAGCCAGGCCTCTCTAGTGAGTCTTCTCTAGCTAGAAGTTTGCTAGGTTAACCTATAGCTAAACATTAACTAGCTAGGTTAACATTTAGCTAGGTTAGCTAGGTTTAGGTAGGTTAAGAGGTTGCATGTTTAACCTAGAGGTTATCTTCTACTTAGCTATGTTGGGTAGAGAAGAGTCGGTTCTTCTTGTAGAAAAGTTGTTAAGAGAAGGTTATTGTGAGGAAAAAAAGATAAAGAGTCCATTACAAGTCATGAAGGCAACACTGCAAATATGTAGAGGAAGTTCTTCTAGTCACATGAAATGAAAATTGAACTCTTGCAAAACATATAAAACGATACCCCTATTGTTGTGCCAAAATCGCACTCTGGGGAGTAGTAGATCTGAGCTAGTAGAAGGATAGATGGCACTGAATACAGGAAAACGATGGAAGAAAACCTTTATGCAAAATCTGCAAAAATCTTTAGTATGGGATGAAAGTTTTCCTTCCAATAGGATAACAACCCTAAACAGACACATAACACTAAAGATGAACTGTTTACATCCAGACATATACGTGTCTTGTGGTGGTCCTGTCAAATTCTCCTGCTGCAATTGCAGTTGAGGTTGGTTCTATAAAGAGTTCAGATGTACATAAACTGCATGAAGATTATGGATCGTTTGATAAGGGACTGAAGTATTTCATTACTTTTTATTGTCTCTTTCCCACAGGGCCATGTGGGACCACAGGGCCCCATGGGGCGTCCAGGACCAAAAGGTGAAAAGGTACACCTCATTCACTTTATGTGCAATGTTGAGCTCCAATTTTTCTGTGTAATAAGTGCAAATGGCTCAGTCTGACTTCAGCATTAACCGAACATGTCCTGATGTAGAAGTTAGAGTCTCGAAGGCATCCCAGTTTGATTTCACAACTTTGAAATTGTTTCTATTCAGGGTGAGCAGGGTGATGACGGGAAGCAGGAAGGTCCTCCTGGTCCTCCAGGTCTTATGGTAAGGCCTGTATGACTCTGATTCTCTATATTTCTGTTGGTTGTTCTTCTACAAATTAAATTTGATCAGAAAATCTTTTGTTTATATATGTATTTTCTGTGTTATCAGGGACCTCCAGGTGATAGAGGAGAGAGGGGTGAATCAGGAGACCCAGGGTACAAAGTAAGAATGACAGATTATTTAAAAACAAGTTATTTAGATATTTTGATAAAGAGTTTTAATGTTATGTTCTTAAGGGTCAAATTGGTTTGGATGGAGAACGAGGCAGACCTGGAGCTCCTGGACAACCAGTGAGTGACCAAGCTTTAATGTCATGCAGAGCAGAGTTTATGCAAAACAAGCTCTATTCACGCAGATTTTCTTGGTATGCTCTCATTTACGAAAAAGCATTGTTTTGATTGCAGGGACATCCCGGGCCTCGTGGACAAAAAGGACCTAAAGGGGCCAAGGGAGACCAAGTAAGGATGTGAAGAAATGCGATATCTGTAAAGAAAAATACTTGCAGAAATACAAAATCAAAAACCAGTGGATGTGAATCACAAAGCATTGCATTAAAATAAACATCGTTCAATGGGGGCATGAGGCAATAATTTGACAACAGATGTGAAGTCACCACATCATACAATGTTGTTTACAACATCGTACTACTAAACTACGTTGTATGGAAAGTTTCTAAATCTGTTTCAAGATAAAGAAGGAAAGAAAAAGAGAAAGAAAAGACCATAAAATAAAATTTGAACAATTCAATAGATGTCCTCAGAAATGTGGTTTAGTAAGAAAAAAGACTTGAGCACTTATAAGATGGATTCTTTGTTAAGTCTAAGTTAATAGTGTTTACCCTCTAATTTAGGAAGGCATGGCATTTCAGTATTTTGATGCAGTTAGTTTACTTAAGCAACAGACCGGAGAACTTGTTGCACTGCTAAGATTTTTTTAGAAGCATTTACTGAGCTTGTTTTAGATTACTAGACTATTTACTGGGTTGTTTAACAAGCTTAACTATTAGTGCAACATTATGTTAAAATCAACAGGCCTTTGACAAAACTAGAAACTTGAGGGCAGAAAGAGCAAGTAAAATGTTGATTCAGTCATAAAAATAAAAACAACTTAGAAGTGAAAATTATTTAAGTATTTCACAGTTTAAAAATGTCTTTTTTCATCATCCAGGGTGAAAAAGGCAAAAAAGGACAACCCGGACAAAAAGGATCTAGAGGAACTGAGGTATGTTATTGACTTCTTGTAGGACAAAGCTGTTCAAATTTCCTAGAGCTAATTCTTGTTCATGTTTTTAGGCTGGGATTTTCACTGATACAAATTCTTCCAAACAATGAAAGAAACATTTCCAAAAATAAATAAAAAAATTGAAGTTCAACAGCAGAAATTTATCATTTCAAATTCAAAATTTATATTTTGTTGATGACATCACTTGCTGTCATTTCAGGACCATTGGCATCCAACAGTTTTTACTCCAAGGCATATTACGGCTCTATTATGGACTATGTTAGCTAATTACAACAAGCGACTCGCAACCACTTTAATTGCACAGACTAAACTAAAGATAAATTCAAGAGCAAGAAATAATAAAACCTTAAATCAAAAACGTTGTAGGAGTAATCTTTTAATAAGGTGAACGTATGAGACATTCATTCATGTTTTGGATCTATTCTCTGATCCCTTTCATACAAAAACAAACCCACTTTGTTAATTTCAGTGAAACATTATGTGTTTAGTTTAAGTAGGTAAAATAATTTTAAAAATTGCTAATTTTTGTGTTTTAAGGAAAACTTATTTTTAATTATTTTTTGTGAGCCTGAAGTACTTTAAACTGGAAAAATCTGTGGAAAAATCTTTGGACACAAATATTGTATATGGGCACAGTAAGCCAATGTGTGTCTCAAAGAACTTTTGGAATTTTTTTTTTTTTTTTTACAAGAAGTACTCTCATCTCTTGATTTTTTTAAACATTTATTTTATAAAAGTAAATCTCTGTCATTTTTTTTTTCAATTTATTTTAATATAATATTTTAACATCGTGTTTTGCATAACTGCAGAGGCAAAATTACACATTTCTAAACATGTTTTAAAAATGAAAAACCTGAAAAGTGCAACATCCATTTTGTCTTTACCTCCCTCATTTATTCTGACTCCTGCAAATAAAATCCAATGTAACCAATGAACTTCAGAAGTCACCTGGTTAGTCATGTTTACAAGGAATGCTTAAGCCAGAGAGGTAAAATAACAAAATGTAGGATTCGGGTACATAAATGGTTGTAACACCTTCATTCTCCTCAGGGTGGGGGTGGTCCTCCTGGTCCCAGAGGTGTGGTGGGCCCAGAGGGGCGTGAGGGAGCACCTGGGGAGGATGGAACCACGGGAAAAGATGGAAGCAAAGGCATGCCGGTGAGGCATCTTTACAACTCGTTTCATAAAGGTTTTCAATAACATAGCTATTGACTTTCTGGACTGATTATATGTAGTTATTGTATAAAATTATTGTAATAGTCTACGCAAACAATTTGCCATATCTATCGTTGTTCCTGTCACATTTTCTCTCTATTCTGTATATCTGCAACTCTAGAAACATACCCAATATCGTCCACTGGTTCAAGGGGATTGGATATTTTAAATGCTGGTGCTGTGAACCGATCATTAACTTTCTCTATTTGTGAACAGGGAGAGCACGGTGATGATGGGGTGGTAGGCCTTCCTGGTAAATCTGGTGGACGCGGCAAAACTGGTGTTCCAGGACTCCCCGGAGATCAGGGAGGCGTAGGGCCAAAGGTGAAAGGAAAAAATAAATGGGCACAACTATTGCTCTTTGGTTGTCATTGCGTTGACATATTATTGGTCATGTCTTCACCGATAATTTAACTGTTTATCCGTCCACTCAGGGGGAGCAAGGTCTTCGAGGCCAGAGTGGACCTTCAGGAAAAAGGGGTTTCAAAGGTGGAATGGGACAACAGGGGCCACAGGGAGACAGAGGACCTAAAGGACAGCCTGTGGGTGTTACTCAGACTAAGTCATTATGAATACTGTATAAATCAATCAATTCAGTTTATTTTAGATGCCTTGTTTTTCTTCATTTTTGAACTTGATTATTTTTTTCAATAGGGTGATGCAGGAGAACAAGGTTTTCCAGGAGTTCTTGGAGTTTTCGGACCAAAGGTGAGATCATTTCAAAGTAGCAACTCACAAATTGAATCAACATTGTATTGTCAAAATGTATGAAGAATTTAGAGTTGTTATAACACGACCAGTGTAGGGAATTTATATGTATATAAAGAATATATATATAAAAAATGACGGATCTTCTGTACGGAAAATAAAATCTCACCAAAAACATATAGATTTTACTGTACGTCACAAAAATTATTGCATTCATACATGGATTATTAATATGAAATCTTAAATTAATTTAATGTACATCCAGCCATCATTTGTCCTTTTGTCCATCCCTCTATCTCTCAATCCATTCACCTGTCTTACTATCCATCTATCCGTTGTTTATCCATCTCTCCATGAATCCAATATATTTCCAGTCATCCACCCATCTTTAAGGTTAAAATTATGGCGCTAATATAGAACTATATGAATTTAAGCCTGGAAAAGTATGGATTTAAAAGAATCAAAGTATTGAAAAGCATGGATTTTTTGTTGTTGTTGTCATTACAATATTCTTTCTTTATTTTTAAACAAAGCAATAAAGATTTATCCATTATACAAATCAAATGACATATTTTGCTTGAGAAAAATTAAAGTTAAGTCCTGTGAATTTATAGATGTATGCTTCCATTTTCAGGGTCCTCCTGGAGACTTTGGACCAAAGGGCATACGGGGGCCAAAGGGGCCACAGGGTGCAATGGTACATGTCTTAATAATCTAGTGAGTTTTCCGATGCTTTGCAGTCCGTTCCATTTTATCCTCTTGTGTTGTTTTCATGCAGGGTGGAAGAGGAGTTGTCGGCCCTGTTGGTATTATTGGTCCCAGTGGAAGTGCAGTATGTAGTATACCTTAAATTTCTCTTAACTTTTCTCGTCTTTCATTTTCTCGCCTACAGTATTGACTAGTCTGTGAATGTCTTCTAACAGGGTCCTAGAGGACAAAAAGGCAACCGTGGAGAGAATGTAAGTATTTCAGACTTGTTTCTGGTCTATTTTACATACTGTCAACATTGTGCACCGTATGAATACAAAACTATGGATCATTCCCAGGCTGAATACATGTCTTTATTTTCTCAAAACAGGGATTTCAAGGTCCTAGGGTATGTCTTTATATTAACTTTCTTTCCTTCAAATATTAAAAATGGATGTTTTAGTGTTCCCATATGTCATAGCAGTTTACAAGTTTCCTCTGGATGTTCGTTTTTATTTATCAGGGATCACCTGGACCTCGTGGACGTCCTGGACCTCCAGTAGGTTTCAATTTTAATAAATAATACCAAATTTCATTTCTGCTACTGAAAACTCATTGTCTAAGTAACCTCTTTTCCTCTCTGTAGGGCCCTCCTGCAATCCCTCTTTCATTTGTAAGTACCTTCATGCTAATTGTTCAGGTTTACAAGTTGCAAAAAGGGATTTACTAACACATAATTTCCAAAAGATGGTACTGAAACTGATGAAATGAATTAATGTGAGATTTCTGCTCTGCAGAAAGAAGATGGCCTTGTGATTGTTGATTCACCCACTCCTGTCAGGACTGAGGTTGGTCAGATTTGATATTTCTGTTATTTTGTGCACCGATTAGATTTTAGTAGTTGATTTCGATTCTTAAGGTTTTATAACGCTTTGATGTGTTGATTCCAATTTTAGCAATATGCAATTTTACTTTTAAAACATCAACGTGCATAAAAGAACAATATTTAAGACCTTTTTGGTTGCGTTAAAGCTACTACAGTAGCTTTTCGACTTTTGTCCCTAGTTGGACTTTTAAGACCATATTTAACAGGCCACCTAGCTGAAACTACCTTACAATAAAATACATTGTCAAGGCAGTAAATATAAAGCAAACATATTTAAATTATCTTAAGCATATTATGTTAGCTATCAGCATGGCTAGCAGCGAGTGCATATTTAAGAAAATGTAACTCTTAGATTCTTTTCATCTGTCCTCCAGCATAGACCAGCAATGGACCTGCCGATGCTCGACCCGGGAGCAGAGATCTTCAAGACCCTCCACTACCTCAGTAACTTGATCCAGAGCCTGAAAAACCCATTGGGCACTCGGGACAATCCCGCCCGTATCTGCAGGGACCTTCACAGTTGTGAACAGAAGTTAAATGACGGTGAGACAAGATACTTGTTATGCTAGATAGAGTGAGTGTTTTATCGCTTGGATAGTTTTGAAACCAAATTTGTGTTTTTTTTTTCTTAGGCACTTATTGGATAGATCCCAATCTTGGTTGCTCATCTGATACAATAGAAGTCTCCTGCAGCTTTACTCGTGGTGGACAAACTTGCCTTAAACCAATAACGGTTTCCAAGGTATACAAGATGCAATTGAAGGTTTAATGAATATTTACACAAATGGGCAGTGTTGCATTTATCTCTTTTCTTCTACAGCCGTCAATCGAGGTTGGTCGTGTCCAAATGAACTTCCTGCACCTCCTGAGCTCAGAGGCTATTCAGCACATCACCATCCACTGTCTGAACATCTCAGTTTGGAGGTCAGCTGAGGATCAGCTCCCTGACCATCGGTCAGTGAAATTCAAGGCCTGGACCGGAGAAGTGTTTGAAGTGGGAGGGGAGCTCGAGCCAGATGTTTTGGAGGACTCTTGCTGGGTAGGATTTAAGATGTTGTAACCTGGTGTAAAGCGCTTCAGACCTCATGCTCTCACACTATCTTTAAATCTGCTGACTAAAATTTATTTATTTATTGTTGCTATTGTGTTTTTAGATAAAAGATGGGCGCTGGCACCAGACCCAGTTTGTATTCCATTCCCTGGATCCCACCCTGCTCCCTGTGATCGACATCTACAACCTCCCAAAAACAAACTCTGTGTCACATTACCACCTGGAGATCGGTCCGGTTTGCTTTCTTTGAGGGCCGCAGCGTCGGTATTCTGAGCACAAAGGGATGAAAAACCTCCCCCTGCAAATCACCTTCATGCAGGCACGGAGACCAGAAAGGTCATGTAATTGTGGCCAAACATTGTCCATGTGAGGAAAAACTCACTGCCTTCCCCCCTGCCCAAAATAGACACTGCTTCACAACCAAACTCCTAGTGGACTGCAAGCAGAAAAAAAAGGAGGAAGCAAAGAGAGCAGGGCGGCGGGGTTTCAGGAGCAGGGGAGTTCTTGCACTACTGGCTTCTCAGACCAGCAAATGCTTCCTCAAGCTCCTTCAGGAGGATCTCCATGTTAAAGGATAAAATACCACGGAATGTCTCCAGGACATTTTAAGTGAAAGGAGGCCAAGTTCAGCAGTGAATATTTGAAGTAACTTATTTCCACAACTGTATACAGTCTGTATACTTTGTGTAATATTCAGATTTTGTCATAGCACCTATAGTAATTGGGATTTTGTATATATATATATATATATATATATATATATATATATATTTATATATATATATATATATATATTATTGACTTTATACATGTATATCTTTTGTAAATTAATAATCTTTAAGTGCAATAGATGAAAGTAAAAAATATATATATTTTGGAACATAGAGCTTAAAACCAGATGCTAAAGTACACTGTGCAAAAAGACACATAAGCTTTTTCTCCACAATGTCTGACATCAGATTAGACTATGCTTCTCTTGTTTTAGCTGTGTTATTTGGATTTGCTAAATGCCCGAATAGTAAGGCATTTTTTAGAGATTTAAAAAAAAAAATGCTGTTCAAATTCAGTCTTGCCTGCACCATGGGATTACTGTGGCTTTAAGAAGATGGGTAAAGTCTAGATTATGATGTCATTTTTGCAAGCTTCTGGTAGGTTAATACACAATGTTTTAGTTGAATGAGGAACATGACTGTCGCTTTATTGTAAATTAATACCTTAAAGCCACTGCTTCCTTGTGAAGAAAAGAAAAATCTCCTAAGATAGAGAAACACAGAAAATTCTGGACCTTCACAAGTCTGGTTTATCCTTAGGTAGCAATTTCCAGATTCCTGAATCTGTCACATTCATCTCTTCAATCTCTTACATACAAATCCAAACACCAAGATGATATTCAGCCATCCTGTTAAATAAAGAGGCAGGTTATGGATCCATGAGATGAACAGGTTTTGGTGCTAATGTGTGTATCACCCCCAAAACAGAAGTGTAAGGCTGGAAAGAGGGATTCATTATCCACTGTGAAATGAGTCCTGTGCCAATATGTGCTGAAAGGCCACTCTCCACGGAAGAAGTCGTCATGGCAAAAGCAACATAAAAAGTCGGGTTACAGTTTGCAAATACACTCAAGGACAACTTTTGGTGAAAAAGAAGGAAATTTGCAAGATTGAGAACACCACTCCACGTATGAAGCATTGTGTTGGCAGCATACTAATAAAGTGTGGGTGTTTTGTTGCGGGAGGGTGTTCTGCACTTCACAAAATAGATGCCAGGATGAGGACAGAAACATTATGTTGAAATATTGTTGAATGTTGAAATATTGAAGCATCTCAAAACTTTATCCAGGACGTTAAAGCTTGTCCGCAGTGTTCCAAATGGACAATGATTGGCAGAGCCCTGATCTCAGTCCCATAGAAATCTTGGGAATTAATATTTACCACAGTCATGGAGTTTAGGTGACAAATCCATCAGACACAAAGAAAGAACATAAAAAAGCACAGCATTGTTTTTATTCTCTTTCTGATCATTCTGATATTTAGCATGCATTAATAATTTTGGTAACTACCCTAAAACAGAAAAAATTCAGCGGGATTTCATGACAGACAATGAAGAGAAAACTTGTTGTGTCTTTTAATACAATGTATGCACGTGTCTGGTTTAAGCTGTTTATGGAAGGATTTTTGTTTTTATGTCGAACGGGGTGCCATTTTACTTGCCTTTGGTGCTCATCTGTTCATGGTATTTCATAGGTGAATTTATCCAAAAGCAAAATTCATATATTTATGTACTCTGAACAGAAGATTTACATTTTCTTCTTGCTGTGAGAAGGACAGTGGTCACAAACCAAAGCCAAAAACAAACGGATGCCACTGATGACTGGAAGGGCTATTGATGTCAGACTGAGGAAGAGGAAGACAAGCTTAAGTTCTCAGTAGTGTTTTAATAAATCTTCTCTTACTGTGGATTAAAGCGTCAGGTTCTTGCTTCCTCAGTGATGAATAAAAACAGGATACATAGTCAGAGCAATTAAAATAAAAAAGACTACATGTAGAGGCTGTCCATAAAGGAGATCTGAGCCACAGAAGAATGGAGAGCGGGTAAAGGAATCAAAACGGAAACCTCCATCTTTTATTCCGGTGCTAAGAACATTTCCAAAGGTGCTAGTGATAGTGCTGTTATACACCACTTTGCTAAGTTATTCAAATGCATATAGTGCATGCAGGCTTTCCTTAGTAAAAACGTTTATATACAACTTACCCATTCCATTACACTGCGCTACATCCTGAACCCATTTATTATGACATAATTGCCAAATTATTTTTCATTTCCACTCTGCTTTTAAATAAAAGCTCAATTTAAGCCTTTTTATACATTTCTCAAATATTTCTGTGTTTCTATCCAGTATAAATTGCAGGGTTTAAACCATTTCCAAAAATATGTACAAAGCCCCGCTGAGCTGTATGTAATATTTTTAGCAACTAGAAGATAGTTTTTAGAGAGAAAAAAGTAATTATTGTAGCTGGAATCAAGTGTGTATAATTCTGTAAACCTTGCTGTATACAGTGGATCCCCTCTTGCTAATTTAATGTTATTTAATGCTGTTAATGTGGTTGCAGATTGCGCAAATTTCTGTTACTTAAAGCAAAACTACTCTTATTGACAATGTTATATAGCCATGCTCCCAACTGGTCTTGGAGTTTATGGGGTTTTTATGTGTAAATTTGGGGCTCCAGAGAACAAATTTATTGCAATATCATTTCTTTTATTTTTCTAAATTTTTTTATTGTTTTTATTTCTTTCATGATAATCAACCATGTACTGTATGAGAACTGTGCTCTTCTATAACTTGTGTTTTAAGGAATTATGCAAATATGTGAAAATGGTTTCTACTTTTTTTGTAAGTCTTTCCTGAAAATGAGCTAAGAATACCTCATAATTGTACATGAGCAAAGATTTTCTATTGCATTCATGATTAAAACCTGTTTGAAAATATCAGACAAATGCAGCAAACCATCAAACTTTGAATGAGATAATTTCTGGTGCATTCATCTCTTATTTGTCCGCTCTTTAGTCATTGTTCAGTGTCTGTTAAATAAATACTTTAAATTTGTCTGTGGATTTTTACTGTTTACCTAACTGAAAGTATTCAGTTTGTCAAAACACATTTAACTGTAATAATCTCCTTTTAGGTGTTAATACCTGTACAGTATGTGTTCTATTTAGACTCGCACTGGATTCACACAATTTTTGTCTCAGGATTTCCGAGGGGGTCATCTTACACACACACGCACCCACGCACACACACACCCACGCACACACACACACTCACAAGCAGTTCCCGGGAGCTATCAGCAAATTACAGCCCTTCAAATCTTTCCTGGTGGCAATTATGTGCCAGCCCATAAAAAAAGTCGATCAGTCGGTTGATCAATAATAATTGAAGAATATTTTGAAAATAGTATCCTCTGTTGCATATTCATTACCCAAAGGATGAATATACAATCACAATATTCTATGTAGCCTAAACTATAAAAATTTTTTACCAAAGTATAAAAGAACAAACTACAATAACTAATAAAAAATAAACTAATTCTAATCAATATTTAACTAATAATAACAAATAAGAACAAGCAAACACACGTGAAAACTATTTAAAACTAGCTGAAGAAACAAAAAGGGGGGAAAAAAGGAACTGTTTTTCAAAATTATCTTTACAAAATAAAAATCTGAATATTGTGGTATGCATTTGTATTCAGGCTCCGTTGAAAAATACTTTGTAGAACCACTTTTTAATGCATTCTAGTTCTAACACCTGCGACAGACTGGCGACCTGTCCAGGGTGTACCCCGCCTCTCGCCCGGAACGCAGATAGGCACCAGCAACCCTCCCGACCCCATTAGGGACGAAGGGTGTATAGAAAATGGATGGATGGATGGATAGTTCTTACACTTTCATATTATTATATGGATTACTGGGTTTGGACTGGAGGTCACACACAACACGCTAATTCTGCTCTTCGGAAATAACAATTATGAAAATTTGAATGCGAAAAGCTTAGGGCTCAAGGCTGACCACAGGCGAGGTCTTCGCCGGGACGACGGCTGAACTTGAAGAGAGATTTAGGGCTCGAGCGACGACGGTGTCAATATGAGCCCCGTCATTCAGCTGCGCCGTTTCCCCCAGTGGGACGAGATGAAACAAATCCTCGCCACAGTGCTCGTCTGCGGCTGAGCAGAGCACGGAGATTTACAGCGCTGGGGCAGACATCCGTCTCCCCTGCAGTGGTCATTGGCCCGAGACATCTACGGATTCCATCTAATGGAGTTAACCGTTTCTTCCAGTGCAGAGATGTGATGACGGCCTCTTAAGCTCAACTCCTGCCTCAGGCTTAGATGGTATGGAGGAACAGAGAGTAGGTTGGATACCTTCTATGATAAAGAATAATCTTAAGGTAGGTGAAAAAGTATCTTGCTGGATGCAAGGATGCACCGATCCACTTTTTTTCACTTCCGATACCGATATCTGAGGTGTACCGTCGGCCGATACCGATCCGATGCAGGAAAATGGAGCTGAATTAATTTTTTTTTAAAACACAGACATAAATTAATTACAGATAATAGCAGAGAAAAAAGAAGAGAATAAATATTACAAGTGGGGGGAAAGAAGTGAAGGAGTCACCGGACGTCAGATCGACGTGTTCTGACTGGATCCATGCAGACGTAGTGGACGGACGCTCCAGCCCAGTTGGTCCCTCACTTTGTCTTGCTTAGAGATTAACATAAACAACCTCTGGGAAAAAAAAAAAAAAAAAAAAAAAAAGACATCTAGATCTAAAGCCGACACATCAGTGTACTGTTCAGCCCCAAATGAATCATACGGCCAGCAGATTTAAATTTAAACTTATTTTTACTCAGTGAAGGAGTTTGTTTCTCCAGGGTTCAGTGGCTTAGGAATCAGCAACTCTTTCTTTCCAAAAGATGTTTTAGGCAAAAAAACAAAACAAAACAAAAAAAGACAAAAACAATAAATCACTTTTGGCAAAAAATGACTCAGAGCTTTATTTTAGGCAGGTGGCCTAAAATAAAGATATTTACAATGTCTTCAAAGAGTAGCCAAAGTCAAATTATTTTATTCAACACACAATTTTATTCATAAAGGGACAAAACCCTTTTCCAAGCTGGCCTGTCCGTCTGGGACAAGATTTTTTTTTTTTTTTTAAATCAGACCTCAGACTTTGGGACTCCAGTGAACCACAGTGTGAGTCTTTGTCCACTAATGGAGAAACCGTGATACCGTGGTGAACCTTCCCCAAGAGGCTCCGGCCAACTGAAATTACTCCAAGATCCTTACAAATCGTCCAGAAAACTGCCAAATAGCCGAAACACTGACTTCCTTTAAATCAGGCTAAAAGTCCACATGCTTAGAGCTGCCTTTGATGAATTGTAAGTTTAACATTGTTCAACGTATTGGATGTGTATTTGCTTGATGATTCATTATATAATGCTTCTTGCCTACTTCATAATTAGTGACTGCATGATGTTTTTACTGATGTAGGATTTTCCTCAGAGTATTATAAGCCTGGAGGGTCACTAGGCTTTACGTGGACCCCCACAAGGCTAACTATCACCTACTAACTTTAGTTTTTATTTTAATGTTTGCATTTTTTAAGACTTTATTAATCTTCCAATAACACATAGTTATCCAGGGATATTTTCAAATTTCCTGTCAACTTTTAACAGTTTTTAACTCAAAAACACGGCAGCCGTTTCAAACCTAGCAAGTTATCTGGGGAAACCCTGTAACGTAAAGCAGTCGACCCCAACCCCAGGGCCATGGACCAGTTGGTACCGGCCCGCACAAGAAATAATGAAATATTTCTGTTTAATGTATTATCCGAGTCTGGAGGATCTTTTATTTTGAAAATCCTTCAACCGGATTCTCTCGGTTACGTCTTGCGCACAAACGTGGAGCCATAAGCAGCAAAATGAGTAAGAAACAGATCAGGTGTCTTTGGAAAGTTTCTTTATGAAGGGAAAAGGCCCAGAGAAGAGCACCACAATGGAGCACCCTGCCACATTATAACTATGAACTTCAGTATGCCCTATTTTAGTGCATAACTTAGCATAATTTTTCACATCTTTTGGAAATAAAAATGATTTCCGATTGTTTTCAGCTCCCTCGCTGCAAAAACACTAAATCTTACCAAGTAGTTTTGGTCTAGTTTATTGTGCAAACATCTTAGTACACTTAAGATAAGCCACAACTAACTCATGAGTAACTTTTCAGGAGGATATAGGAGCTTGTTTTAAGTCAGTGATTCCTTAATATTGATGAAAAAATACTAGTTCCATTGGCAGATTATTTCACTTATAACTGGGGAAAAAATGTTTTGTTTTAAGTATCATATTCTGTCAATCGAACTAATAATTCTTCAGCAATTTTAAGGAATTATTTACTTAAACAAGCTTCTATATCTTGCTTAAAAGTTGCTTATTGGTCAGTTTTTGTCTAATTATTAAGTTATTTTCACTAGAAACTGTACAAAAAGAGGAAAAAAAATTGCTAAAATTTTGCCTTAAAAATTAAACTTTACTGATCCCAAAGGGAAATTAAATGTTGTAACTCATATAGTTTTGGTAAATGATAACATTACCCAAACCACGAATTTCAGTAATTACCATTGGTCAGAAAGGGAGTCGGAATTAGCGGCTTCCTTGGCATCATCTGGGTCAACAGGCCCGCCCGTTTCCCCTTTTTCTGTTTTCGGGCGCAATGTTTCCTTTTCACCGTTGGTACCCTGCTGTGCCAGTCCATTGTCCTCAAGAGTCGCTGTCTCTCAAGTGCGTGTTTCAGCCTTGGAGATATGTTACCAGCTCAACTGTCTCCAATAGCCATCAGCTAAGCCGAGCTGCATTCAGCCATAAAGTTTGTTTTGATTCAAACTTCAGCAGTTTTCTAGTTGTTCTGCTGAGGTGGTGACATCAATTTGTGACATCACACGAAATGATGTCACAAAGAGTGATGCACTGGGGTGCATCAAAAAGCTGCACTCTTGAAATCTACCGTCATAACCATTTCAGACGAGAGAGCGAGAGGAAATAGAAGGATTGTCTCCGAACTAAAGATTGAAACGGAAAGCTTTTCAAGTCAACTCTTAACAAACCAATAAAGAAAAACATTTAGAAGTTTTTGGAATTGTCAAGAAAAAAAACAACAAACAATGAGTGAAAGCGGTATGCCGTCGACTTCTGCTTGTGAACAACAAGCCTTAGAAAGAGAGACCCTAAAGCTCCAGCGGATCCTTAAAGAAGTCAATAGGATGTCAATAGAGAGACAGACTCTAATAAAATCAAATGAGGAGTTGAGGATCCTACTTACAAACATACAAAAAGCCACAGTTGAGAAAGACATGCTGCTTACCGAGAAAGAGGAGGACTTTAAAAAGGTGTTGGACCTCAACAAAATATTAAAAGAGGAAAACAACAAACTGGAGCAGAAAACTACTGACTTGGGCCAGAAAAACACTGCCCTGGAGATTGAAAAAACTGCCCTGGAGAAGGAAAAAACTGCTGTAGGGCAGAAAAGCACCACCCTTGAACAAGTAAACGCTGCTCTGGAAAACGAAAAGACCAATCTGGAACAGAAAATCGCCACCCTGGAGCAGAAGAATAGTGCCTTGGAGAGAAAAAACACTGCCCTGGGTCAGAAAAGCACCACCCTGGAGCAAATAATCACCACGCTGAAGGAGGAAAACACCGCCCTTCTGGAAAACACTGCCCCAGAGAAGGACAAGACCACCCTGGAGAAAACAGGGTGTTTTTCCTTTTCCTTAGAAAAGGAAAAACATACCCTGACGCAGAAAAACAGCACCCTGGAGACAGAAAAAACTGCTCTGAAGCAGAAAATTACTGCCTTGGAAATGGAAAAAAATACCCTGGAGCAGGAAAAAACTGCCTTAGAGCAAAAGAATACTGCCCTGGAGGAGGAAAACACCACACTGGAGGATAAAATTACTGCCTTAGAAATGGAAAACCATACTCTGGAGAATAAAAAAAATTATATAAAACATAAAAATATCACCCTTGAGCAAGTAAAGTTCGCCCTGGAGAAGGAAAACTTCGCCCTGATGGATGAAAACAACACCTTGGAGAAGAGAATGGCCACCCGGAAGGAGGAATGTAACGAACTGTTGGAGAACAACACCACCTTGGAGCAGGAAATATGTGACTTAGAGAAAAGAATTGAAGCCCTGGAGCAGGAAAACTCCAGACAGTGGCGCAAAAACACCTCTCTGGAGCAGGAAAAAACTGCTCTGGAACAGAAAACCACCACAATGGAGCAAATTACCACTGCCTTGGAGCAGAAAATTGCCGCCCTGGGTCAGAAAAACACTGAACTGGAGCAGGAAAACACTGCCCTTCAGGGTCTGAAAAACAATTCCCTGGAGAAGGAAATGACCACCCTGGAGCAGAAAATCACTGCCTTAGAAAAGGAGAGAAATACACTAGAGCAGGAAAAGACTGCCTTAAAGCAAAGGAATACTGCCCTGGAGCAGGAAAACACCACACTGGAGCAGAAAATCACTACCTTAGAAGAGGAAATCAATACTCTGGGGCATAAAAAAAATTATATAAAACATAAAAATATCATCCTTGAGCAAGCAAAGTTCGCCCTGGTGAAGGAAAACTACGCCCTGATGGATGAAAACAACACCTTGCAGAAGAGAATGGCCACCCGGAAGGAGGAATGTAACGAACTGTTGGAGAACAACGCCACCTTGGAGCAGGAAATATGTGACTTAGAGAAAAGAATTCAAGCCCTGGAGCAGGAAAACTCCAGACAGTGGCACAAAAACACCTCTCTGGAGCAGGAAAAAACTGCTCTGGAACAGAAAACCACCACAATGGAGCAAATTACCACTGCCTTGGAGCAGAAAATCGCCGCCCTGGGTCAGAAAAACACTGAACTGGAGCACGAAAACACTGCCCTTCAGGGTCTGAAAAACGATTCCCTGGAGAAGGAAATGACCACCCTGGAGCAGAAAATCACTGCCTTAGAAAAGGAGAGAAATACACTGGAGCAGGAAAACAATACACTTGAACAGGAAAAGACTGCTCTCGGACAGAAAAGCAACACCCTTGAGCAAGTAAACACCACCCTGGAGAAGGAAAACACCGCCCTGAAGCAGGAAAACACCGCCTTGAAGCAAGAAAACACTGCCCTGAAGCAGGAAAACACTGCCCTGAAGCAGGAAAACAATGCCCACGGTCAGAAAAACAACTCCTTGGAGCAGGAAAAAACTGCTCTAGGGCAGAGAAACACCACCCTGGAGCAGAGAAACACCGACATGGCGCAGAAAATCACTGTCTTGGAAAAGGAAAGAATTACCCTGAAGCAGGAAATCTTTACTTTAAAGCAGGTAAACGACATCTTGGAAGAGGAAGGCAACTATTTTGAGCGGGAAAAAAACACTTTTGAGGAGAAATATCTCTTTTTGGAGCAAATAAACGCGGCCCAGAAGCAGAAATGCGCTGCTCTGGAGCAAAAAAGCTCAGCATTGGAGAAAATAATCAACGCCTTGGAGCAGGAAAAGGCTGCCGTGGAGGAGAAAAGCGCTGCCTCGGAGCATAAGCGCACTGAGCTGCAGCTTGAATTAGAAAATCTGAGGAAAAGAATGGAACAGCTGAACCAGGAGAGATCAGAAGAGGAAACCCAGGGAAACATCCAGCCAGTTTCAGAACAGCCACAAGAGCAGGTGCCTATATTTAAACGTGCAATCGGAGGCTGTATTGACACTCTCAGATACTGGACTGAAATATTCTACTTTTAAGTAAAGAAGTGTCATAAGGGCTCCAGGCTTCACGCTTCATTATCGGTGGCAGTGGAATGGACAACAGGAGGACAACAGGACTGCGGTGTCAGGGGAAGCTTGACACTAGGGGGCTGATGGCGGAAGAGCTTAATGCTTGAAAAATGTTGGCAGGAGAGCTTGAGGCCCGCAGGACTGCGGTGCCACTTGAACTTGAAGCCACCGAACTCAGGTCTCCTTCGTCACCAGATGATTCCTTTGTTGCCAGGTGAGAGTTTTATTATGAACTCTAGTTTTGTTTTTATTTTAGTTAGGCGTCGGATGAGGAGCTTGGGGCCAGCAGTGCCTCCTGGCCTGCCCCAGGGCTTTGTAGTGAGTCCTGTTGGTCTCCCTGCCTGGCTCCGGGGCTTCAGAGCGAGTCCTGTTGGTCTCCAGGCTAACCTCCAGGGCTTCATACCGAGTCCTGTCGGTCTCCTGGCTGACCTCCAGAGATTCATAGCGAGTCCTGTTGATCTCCAGGCTGACCTCCAGAGATTCGTAGCGAGTCCTGTTGGTCTCCAGGCTGACCTCCAGGGCTTAGTAGCGAGTCCTGTTGATCTCCAGGCTGACCTCCAGAGATTCGTAGCGAGTCCTGTTGGTCTCCAGGCTGACCTCCAGAGATTCGTAGCGAGTCCTGTTGATCTCCAGGCTGACCTCCAGAGATTCGTAGCGAGTCCTGTTGATCTCCAGGCTGACCTCCAGAGATTCATAGCGAGTCCTGTTGATCTCCAGGCTGACCTCCAGAGATTCGTAGCGAGTCCTGTTGGTCTCCAGGCTGACCTCCAGAGATTCGTAGCGAGTCCTGTTGATCTCCAGGCTGACCTCCAGAGATTAGTAGCGAGTCCTGTTGATCTCCAGGCTGACCTCCAGAGATTCGTAGCGAGTCCTGTTGATCTCCAGGCTGACCTCCAGAGATTCGTAGCGAGTCCTGTTGATCTCCAGGCTGACCTCCAGAGATTCGTAGCGAGTCCTGTTGATCTCCAGGCTGACCTCCAGAGATTCGTAGCGAGTCCTGTTGATCTCCAGGCTGACCTCCAGAGATTCGTAGCGAGTCCTGTTGATCTCCAGGCTGACCTCCAGAGATTCGTAGCGAGTCCTGTTGATCTCCAGGCTGACCTCCAGGACTCCATAGCGAGTCCTGTTGATCTCCAGGCTGACCTCCAGAGATTCGTGAGCGAGTCCTGTTGATCTCCAGGCTGACCTCCAGAGATTCGTAGCAGTCCTGTTGATCTCCAGGCTGACCTCCAGAGATTCTAGCGAGTCCTGTTGATCTCCAGGCTGACCTCCAGAGATTCGTAGCGAGTCCTGTTGATCTCCAGGCTGACCTCCAGAGATTCGTAGCGAGTCCTGTTGATCTCCAGGCTGACCTCCAGAGATTCGTAGCGAGTCCTGTTGATCTCCAGGCTGACCTCCAGAGATTCGTAGCGAGTCCTGTTGATCTCCAGGCTGACCTCCAGAGATTCGTAGCGAGTCCTGTTGATCTCCAGGCTGACCTCCAGAGATTAGCGAGTCCTGTTGATCTCCAGGCTGACCTCCAGAGATTCGAGTCCTGTTGATCTCCAGGCTGACCTCCAGAGATGGCGAGTCCTGTTGATCTCAGGCTGACCTCCAGAGATTCAAGCAGTCCTGTTGATCTCCAGGCTGATTGATCTCCAGGCTGACCTCCAGAGATTCGTAGTGAGTAATGTTGGTCTCCAGGCTGACCTCCAGAGATTCGTAGCGTGTCCTGTTGATCTCCAGGTTGACTTCCAGAGATTCGTAGCGAGTCCTGTTGATCTCCAGGCTGACCTCCAGAGATTCGTAGCGAGTCCTGTTGATCTCCAGGCTGACCTCCAGAGATTCGTAGCGAGTCATGTTGATCTCCAGGCTGACCTCCAGAGATTCGTAGCGAGTCCTGTTGATCTCCAGGCTGACCTCCAGGGCTGCGTAGCGAGTCCTGTTGATCTCCAGGCTGACCTCCAGGGCTTCGTAGCGAGTCCTGTTGATCTCCAGGCTGACCTCCAGGGCTTCGTAGCGAGTCCTGTTGATCTCCAGGCTGACCTCCAGGGCTGCGTAGCGAGTCCTGTTGATCTCCAGGCTGACCTCCAGGGCTTCGTAGCGAGTCCTGTTGATCTCCAGGCTGACCTCCAGGGCTTCGTAGCGAGTCCTGTTGATCTCCAGGCTGTCCTCCATGGATTCATAGCGAGTCCTGTTGGTCTCTCGGCCACTGCCAATGTTCCCCGAGGTTTCTACTATGTCGCCGGCATCCTCCTAGGTTTCCGCTCCGCCGCCATTGTCCTCCAAGGCTGCTGTTCCGCCACTGTCCTCCTCAGATTCTTTTGGTGATCCTTAGTTGTTTCCATTTAATTCTGCCTTGTTTTCCACATCTGTTCATTAGTGATTCTAATTATGTTTATTTCTTGTTTCTAGTTATTTTTCTTTGTTCTATTTAGGTTCCTTTAGTCTACTTACTCATTTGAGGTTGTATTTTGTTTATTTCCCCTTGTGTTCCTCCAGCAGTTGGAAAATAAGGGAATCTAAAATGATTGATTGTATATTGTAATTGTAAAGACATGCAATTTTACTGCGGGTGGGTGGGACAAATATGTCTGGAGAGACATATTTGGCCTGTCTCTCCAGGCCAAATATATTTATAAATAAATATATTTATATATAAATATTTTATTTATCAATAAATATATTTACAAATAAATATTTTATTTATAAATAAATAAAGAAGGTATCTATTTTAAATAAATATTTTTTTTATTTATAAATAAATTTGATCATTTATTTAAAATAAATAAATAAATAAATTTATTTATTTTATAGAAATAAATTTGCTTATTTTACATAAATAAAATAAATTTATTTATTTAAATAAATAACCTTTTGGCGACCATAAATAAATAAATTAAATTAATTAATTAATGTAATTTATTATTTATTTATTGGTAAATTAATAATAAATGTATTTATTTTAAATAAATAAAATAAATTTATTTATAAATAAATTTAAATATTTATTTAGAATAAATAAATTAATTAATAAAAAAAAATCAACCAATCTCTACTTTGGAGTGGATGCTGGAAACGTCTGCATCTATTTAAACTATCAATATTTGAAAACTTTCTAAAGACTGTTTGATTACTTATTTAATTTTTAAAAGTATAATTTCTCCAAGTTAGTAGTTGTTAAGATTAGACAGTGACACTGTGTCATTTTAGGGCTCATGCAAACCGATTTTGGACTTTTTGGTGACCATCTTCATTTTATTCCTGTGTCAGCTGGACCACAGTGTTCCACTCTGGCATGTAGTTCTCCCTCTGTCTCTATAAATGGAAACAATGTCCTCGTTTGTCAACTGTCCATTCAAAAGGAAAGAGGAGGAGAAAAATACTGATCGACTTACAATGCAATGTAGTTTGTTTGTTTTTAGTCTATGGTTATATCTGCTCAAGTTGTGGGCAAGTCCAGTGCAGATTGAATGACGTGACGTGGGAACATACACTCACTACATGCTGTGATTTTTATTTGCTACCGCACCTATTCACGGATTTAATTTGTGCAACATAACTATCAAATCATTCAAAGAAAATCTGCCTATTTGCAGATACAGCATATCTAAAATATTAGAAAGAAAAGGCATCTTGGGAAACGGAAACACAAAGCTCCTTGACATTCTATTGGCTGGCACATTTGTAAAGCAGCCAATCCAGGAGCGCCATTCATTTTTCTTGGTGTTTATTGGATGTAACCCAACAGTGGAGAGAAGGAAGACTGTTGACATTAACTTCTGCGGTAACGGTTGTAGAAAGAATCACACTGGAATCAGCTCTGCGTTGTTTTATTCCTGTTTAAAACAAGATTACAGTCAGCACAGTTCTTGGGCTCTGGCTTTCCCACGCACACCTCTCCCCAGCGCAACTTGGCGCGAACTCAAATAGGACTGTTTAAAACAAACCAAAATTTTCTGACATTCACAAATAATAAAGTAAAATGTCAAGACAATTAAAATGAAACCAAACAAAAATAATCTGCCCATTAGTTACAATTGAATTGTTATTGAATTAATAACAAAAAGAATTTCCCATTACAATATGAAAATGCACAAATACATTAATATAACATTTTGAAGCAACTCACATACCTGTTTAAAACAAGATTACAGTCAGCACAGTTCTTGGGCTCTGGCTTTCCCACGCACACCTTAACCAATCAAAGGAACAAAAATAACCACATTGGTACAATAAACTAAATAAATGTAATTAACGTGGGAATTAAATACCCAGTACAGTGCTGCGCTTAACATAAAACAGTTGGGGAACAACATATAACTCATGAGTTTGACAAACATACTTTTTAAGACATTTTGAATATACAAACAGAAGACAGCTTTGTACGCTTACCTCTCCCCAGCGCAACTTGGCGCGAACTGAAGAGGGCAGCGCGAACACACAGGATATGACGCAGAAACAGGAAATAAAAATAAAATAAACATAAAAGCTTCTCCGCCAAAATAAAATACAATTCCAGAACTAAGAAAAGCAAATAAAAATGTTTTGAGAAGGTTCATAAAATAAAATAGATTATAAATAAATAAAATTAACTCAGCTACTACACTAAGACAGTTTCCACTGTGAATACTAATGTATATTGTAATATATATGGTGCTTAAACTATTAAAATGAAACATTGCAAGCATTTTTAGAAGGGGTCTCAAGTACTTGCATATTGCAGACATTTGCAGGTGGTGGTGCTCGC